>NC_139624.1:112377212-112977212 GCF_964638095.1 Poromitra crassiceps
TGAGACAGAACTCAAACGGACACTTCCGTCCATAATTCAGGATGCTGACTTTCAAATGAACTTGGAATGTAGCTAAACAAAAGAATAATGAAAATACAACATCTTAATAAAAATGTGGTCCCTTTAGCTAAACGAAAGAATAATGAAAATACATCTTAATAAAAATGTGGTCCCTTGGCTCAATTTCCTAGTTGGTCCTCGCAAGGGACTAAATTGAGCCACTGAATTATTCATGTTGGAGTCTGGATAAAATACAAATACTGTACACATAACTATATAATACAGTTCATTTTAGAATCAACTGACATATTGAGACATAGCTATTGGCTGCATTTCCCAAATAAGAGCCTTCTTAAAGGAGAATTTCGGTTTTTTACACCACTGTCCTCATTTCCAGCTTAAAATATGATGTTTTACTCACCGAAATATGTTTGGCTTCATTCGGATGCCCACGGAAGATTTTGAGCTCCGAGTAGTCTCCTCAAACAGGCGAGAGCCTGCGGCGAGTGCGGGGCATGCTGCACACGCTCTCTAAATGACACTTTTTCTGTCAGATCACGGTTCATTATGGTTGTAAATATAATTATTTAGCTAATAGCTAGAAGCTAAGCTAACAACAACACAACAGTCAACGTTGATCTGCCCCGGATGGGGTCACAGTGCCCATCTTCCCCCTCTGTGAAACCACACTTCTTCAGAGGAACCAGAAGGGGGAAGATACGCACTGTAACCCCATCCAGGGCAGATCAACGTTGACTGTTGTGTTGTTGTTAGCTTAGCTTCTAGCTATTAGCTAAATAATTATATTTACAACCATAATGAACCGTGATCTGACAGAAAAAGTGTCATTTAGAGAGCGTGTGCAGCATGCCCCGCACTCGCCGCAGGCTCTCGTTATAGCCTGTTTGAGGAGACTAGTCGGAGCTCAAAATCTTCCGTGGGCATCCGAATGAAGCCAAACATATTTCGGTGAGTAAAACATCATATTTTAAGCTGGAAATGAGGACCGTGGTGTAAAAAACCGAAATTCTCCTTTAACTCCTTAACACGTTCACTGCCAATGACGTGTTTTTACGTCAAACAAAATCCAACGGTTGACTGCCAATGACGTGTTTTTACGTCAAAAAAATGAAAAAAAAAATTTGACCGTGGGATGTGCATCTAACCCTTTTACATCTCTTATATAAATATTGGAGCCACCGAACGTGTACAACCCATTCCACCGACCCACTAAGTGGCGACAGTGCTCTCCTGACTAGAGGAAGGCAAGCAAAAAGCAGTGTGAGGAAGCCATTCTCATGAAAATGGATTGGCGAAAACGCTTTCGTTTTCGCGCTGATTGCTGGCGGTGCGGGATTGCAAATTTGCATAATAGATTACGGGTGGAACACACTTTGAAACACGCAGCATAAATATGACCAGAATCGCAAAAGCTTCATCAAAGCTCTCAACCGAAACTCCAAGAAACGAGCGAGACCATCCAGACTTGCACAGCGGCCGCCAGCAGACAGGCACAGTAGCAGCAAAGCAGTGAGCCTGGTGACGCGAGGTTACCAGGGCCGTAGCTAGCTATGAGGACGGGGAGGTCCGGACCTCCCCTAATATTTCAGAGAATTTTTTTTTTTTTTTTCTAAAACAATCTGCATGGAAAAGCATGAAAAACACGGGATCGCTTTTATTTTGAAACGAAAGGCAGGTCAGGCAGGAAGTCATCTGACGCCGCGTCCGCGGTAACTTGATTCCGAGAGAGCAGCAGCATGGTGGTGAGTGATGACTGTCTGTCTGCCTGGCGAGATAATTGAAGGTGAGCGACCTGCGAGACAGTGAGCGAGTGAACGACAGACAGTGAGTGACACTGACAGATTTTTTAGCAACAACCAAGAAAGTAAGTGTCTAGTCTGTCTCTTAAGTAATGTTACCTGTGTGACACGTTGGGATGCTACTGGCTAATCATGCATGATGCCAATTGCCAAGCTCCCGAAGTCAGGTATGCAGGTGGCTATATGCATGGTTTCAGTTTCATGACCCAATAAGTAACAAAAAGAGGTGGTGTAAAGTTAAAAACAACATAATATATTTTATTTTATTTTTCAATCGTTCCTATCAGGAATAAATAAATGTCCCTCTGTATGTTTTTTTTATTATCGATGATGACTTTGTGTGTTGTGTACGGCTTGGGTTGTGTACCTGTGTTTGTAGGTGTCATTTTGATATGAATTTGGCTAAAACAGTTTGTGTTCGTTAGTTACAATTATGTTGACAGGAGAGCTGAGCAGGTGGTGACATGAAAGAGAATATACTGAATAATGACATCACAACAGTATAATCCTAATGTTGATTTAAAATGATATATTACTCTAAATATGGCTTAAAAAGGGGGAAAAAAAAACTCAATTTTTTTTCGGCGGCGCCGCCTCCCCTTGCTGGACCTCCCCTATTTCGGAACTCTGGCTACGGCCCTGGAGGTTACAGCAGCAACAGAAACGAGCTTGTGACACGCCCGCTGCAGCCAAGAAGAACACACACGGAGGGAGGAGTTTGAAGGAGAGGGGTGTTTCCTGCTGTTATGGAGGAAATGACTGTTCAAAACTATTGTTTAGATGTCTGACGTCTTACTGATGCCAAAAATGAATGGTTAAAGTGACTGTTCTATCGAATTTCACAAAAAGCCGTTTATCTCAGAATAAATTTTCAGACGCTGAAACCATGCTGTATTCAACTGCTAATGCTTACATAACTACTAACTCTACAAACTAACTCTTTTAGACAGAGAAAGCACACATTCTATTAGTTCTTTTGAGATATTGTGTGTTCACAAAATCCTAACAGAAACGAATCCTCGGCTCTTGAAAGATGAGCCAGAATCCTCAAAAAAAAACCTTGGCAGAAGCTAACTACAGTATTGAAAAACGGCTGGCAGTGAATGTGTTAAGAAGGCTCCAAAGAAGAGGTCAGGTAAGACGGAGGCTTAAGAAAAGAGTGTTTCCCAAACGCGTTCTTAATGGCCTTCTTAACACATTGAGTGCCAAGGACGTCTGTGGACGTCCTAAAAAAAAGTAACGAGAAGTGCCAAGGACGTCTGTGGACGTCCTAAAATCATAATTCATATTATTCCATAATTCTGCTGTTTAAGGTCGTACCCAGCCAGTGAGCATGAATCCCTTCAAGGGATCACACGGCGCCACCTTAAACATCTACACGGGAGCTGCGCCACCCACCTCAGATCCTTTACTTTGTGCAGGAGAAAGCGGAGAAAGCCGTGATCAAAGGGGAAACCGATGCATGCTGCAGCCAGAGTCATATAGATTGCTCTGTCTGCAGCTGACAGTTGGCTGCGATCCGCGCCCACAACTGAGCTCTTCTGCCTCTGTCCATCCGTCTGCATATAGTTCCTCCACACGATTACCTGCCAGAAAGGCAGCACCCGAAGCTGAACGGCCAAACCTCTTCCTTCAGTCCCGTTTGCCATTTCCTTGTTGCGCTGGGATCCGCCCGGGGCAAAAACGGAGGCCGCGAAAATAGACTGTGTGCGTGTGGGGAGGAGCCCGCAGCTCAGGGGTGGAGAGGGGGGGAGAGGGGGGTGGGGCACGCAGGCTGCACAGAACTACACCATGTCACTACATCAGAAAATATTAGCCAGAGTCAGTGAATGTGCTTGAAATTAGAGTGCAAAAAGTATTCATAAAAGTGACTTTATCTTGAAAAGTAAAAAAAGACAGCAGAAAACCCTTGAAAGTGCTCTTCTTTCAGAGGCTGTCATTTCATAATGGAACTGTCTAGAAACAAAATGTCTTCTTTGAAAGAAGCAGGAGTGTCCAATGTTTCATTAGAGTCCAGCCCTGTCCATATAGCCCTAATAGAAAAAATTCTATAGCTGTTTTCAACTGAATGGAAGTGAATCTGGCACAGGCTCCAGACAATTTTACTGAAGCGCTGTGGCACTCAATGTGTTAAGACAGAAGGATCTTAAAGCGCAAATTATGCTCGAGAAATCGCCGAGGGGGTCGCCGCAGCTGGGCGTCCTATCGGCGCAGCTCGGCAGAGGGGCCGTGCAGTTCCTCGAAAATGTGACTCTGCGGCGTCAACGTGGACGTGACGTGACCAGCACGAGAGCTGTGATTGGACGTACTTGTGAGGAATGAGGAAATGCAATTTCCTCATTTAACAGTGCTTGTCCCTCATCTAGCAAAGCCTTCTGCAGGCTCACTGGAATGAGTTTTGAAATGGAGGGACAATAAAATGTCCCCCCACCGACATGATTGCAAATTCTTGGTAAACAACACGATAGCGTCATATGTAATGGACATGAGTGTGCCACAAGCCACCTAGTGTTTTTGAGGTGTACCGCAGCCAACGCGCCGAGTTACGTTCGAGTATGCGCAGTCTCGCTGTTGCCGCTCGGCGGCGGCAAGGCTCCAAGTCGAGGCTGCGCAGAACCCTGTCAGCACCTTAAGAAGCATCTTAACTGGAGCTGTCCACCATCTCGGTGCTGAAAACAAATCAATCGATGCCAGAGTAATCGATTGTTCCACATAATTACATGCTCCCAAATTAAGTTTTGATGTAACAAGTGGCGTCCTACTCACCTCCATCAATAAATAACACTAAAAATGAACAAGCAGGGAAACGAGGGGCCCGAACACGATTATAATAGGGCTGAATCCCATTCTCCTGCTGTTCTGCCTACCTATTCCATGTAGGTACCTATTCCAATGTTATTTACCATTAATTTGCAATGTGTATGTAATGTGCGAAACAAATTAACTAGCCTTGCTCGCATTGCCCATTACAAATATGAAACACCAGGTTCCCCCACAAAAGTAGCACACGCAGAAGAATATCTGAAAACGTCAACTAACGCAAATAATGACCAATGACCTGGATAAAATCAGACAAATAAGACAATGAAAACATAAAATGAAATCATATAGAGGCAAAGTGACCACCTACTTCCTGCTTCAGCACTGTACCAGAGATTTTCATACGCCTTTTATTTTCCCATAGACATTTCATAAAATGCTTATAAAAATAGTTTTACTTGTTCAAACCAAACAGTTCACATATATTTAGAAACAGGAGAGACCACATAACATTTCACTCGGACCAAAACGTAAAAAAGTTGCGGATTTAAAGAAAATATTTTTTAGATGTAGCCTAGTTTTTTAAAAGTTTTGGTCTGAGTGAAATGTTCTATGGTCTCTCCCGATTCTAAATATAGCTGAACCGTTTGGTTTGACAAAGTAAAACTATTTTTATAAGCATTTTACAAATTGTCTATGGGAAAATAAATGGCGGATGAAAATCTCTGGTACAGTGCTGCTGAAGCAGGAAGTAGGCAGTCACTTTGCCTCTCTATAACATACTGTAACTTGGTGCCGTGAATGGGGAAAATGCAAGGATAGCAGTAGGCTAGTTGAAGCCATGCCCACCAGATATCAACAGCTCACTGATGCAGGGGACAATGTGAGACCCTGTGACAGGTAGGCTAGAAATAATAGCCTACCTACCTAAAGTAAAATTTAAGCGACCTTGAGTTCTGTGAAAGGTGCTATATAAATCCACAACATTCTTATTATAAAAGGAATCCATTCTGATTAGAGGAATATAGCCTACGGTAAAACATTTAAAACACAAGTAACCATATTACATAGAGGAGAGATTTTCAAGTGTTCCCCAATTTTAAACACTAAAAGGGTGCATGAAAGAAAGGAAAAAGGAGAAAACACAATATGAATGTATGTACCGTAAATTCCGGACTATAAGCCGCGGCTTTTTTCCCGTTTTTTGGCCTTTTTTGCCCCCTGCGGCTTATATAACGGTGCGGCTTATCTATGGATTTTTCCAGCAAACGGCCACTCGGGAACCTCCAAAATCTATGGATGTTGGTATGAGGCAGAACGAGAGCAAGACAGACATTATGAGAGCGAGACCCTGATTGGATGATGTTGCAAAAAATGTGCCTCGCGACCTGATTGGAGCACTGTGCCACTACTCTCTCTCAGCCACTACGGTAAAACACCCTCCCTCCTCCCTCGCTCCGGGGGGAAAAAGGCAGCGATTGAGCCTGAAAGACAGTCTGAATGAAATTGAATGTAACATTCCCAATTCTATGTATTACATTCTAAAAAACTAACAGCAACATTTTGGAAGGCTAAGCCACACAACTAGCTCGTTGTAATCTAACATCATGCTTCAAAAGATGGAGAACTGGCTGTGTTACGACGATGTCGGCGATTGAGCCTGAAAGCCATGTCTGAGACAGTAGCGAGACAGGAACAACAACAGCAGCAGCAGCAAAGGATCATGCACAAACCCGAGACGAAAGGGACTGTCCGTCAGGGCGCGGACGACTGTGTCAGCAACTCCCTCCCGACTACCAGGAGAAAATTACAAACTTCGGCGAATTCACACAAAGAAAGATCAAGGAATATTCCATCGGACCGGAGCAGATCATAAATATGGATGAAGTGCCTTTGACGTTCGACCTGCCTCTCACTAGGACTGTTAACAAGAAAGGTGAATCGTCCATCACGTTGAGAACCACAGGTCACGAGAGAACGAATTTCACTTGTGTTCTTGGCTGCACAGCATCTGGAGTAAAGCTCCCGCCGATGGTGATTTTTAAGCATCTCACAATGTGTGATTTTGTCTGGGGATTAGTGACCTGACTTTTGTTTTGTTGAAATGTTAATAAATGGGAGCTTCCCCAAACAGCCATCTCTTTCCCGACAATCCCCTCTGTGCACGAAGCCTTACATATGGTAATTAAACATCAAAACACCCGCGGCTTATAGACCGGTGCGGCTTATATATGTAAAAAACAGTCAACTCTGCAGGTGCGGCTTATACACCGGTGCGCCTTATAGTCCGGAATTTACGGTATTAATATCTCCTTTTGCCTGACGCGGCTGGATCTGCAAGCGTTTCATCGTTAAAGCCTGGATTATGCTTGACGCTTTGGCCGGCCGCACGGAAATGAGAGACACGGAACCCGACGAGGAAACGTGTGGAGCTTGTATACTCTGTGTGGGTTTCTGCAGGGGCAATTGAGCGCGAGTCTTGAAAACTCCACTTTGTCCGCCCGTCCGCGTCCGCGTAGTTACAAATTTCGCCGTGCGCACGGCCGCTCGAAAACCGTCCGCACGGAGCCTTGCGGAGGGGCGTGTCTGCTGATTTGACGTCACTTTTCCGCGCGGACACTCGCGTTCCTCGCTGATACGGAAAGCATAATGAGACCTTAAGAAGGTGTTAAGAACGCCCCAGACCCTTGTTACGAAACCTTCTTAACGAAAGATCATCTTAGGCTAAGAAGCCATCAGGAAATGCATTTGCTTCTTACGGGAGCCTTAAGAAGGGTCTAAGAAGCTTCTGGGAAACCCGGCCAATATGTTAGTTGCAATCGTTGGATGTATCATGTTACTTTAACCCAATTTCCCGATAGGGATGGTTAGATTTTCATCTTATCGTTCACCTTAGCTCATTTGATCTTAACGCATAATGCTTACTGCGCTTTAGACTTTTAGAGCCTCTCTGACTAAATGATGTAAAGACATAATCCAAGGCCATGTTTAGCAGTGAGTCTCACTGTAGTGCCCTCGAACAGGTCGAGGATGAAGGTGACGGCGCTGCTGTTGATGCCGATGAAGAGGTTGATGCAGGACAGGGAGACGTAGGCTGTACTGGGGACGCTGAAGACGTAGGACATGGGGTACATCATGGGCGTCACCGACCAGCTGGGTTGAGGGTGAGATAGAGAGAGAGAGAGGGAGAGGAGAGAGAGAAGTGGACATGATCACTGGACTTAGCAGACCTATTGAGACGGAAAAATGAGCATAATAGGTCTGATATGACAAAATAGTCAGAACTCAGACATGTGGTGTGTGACTTCAGAGAAAAATATCCATTAAATAGCTATGCAATATAACGAATTACAGCTAAATGTCTGACGGCTCCTACACATCTACCCTGGTGTTATAGACTTAGACACGAGTCAACATCTGGAAATCTACCCTGGTGTTCTAGAGTTTGACATGAGTCAACATCTGGAAATCTACCCTGGTGTTCTAGAGTTAGTCATGTGTCAACTGACGAAGAAGACTCCATTCATCACTATGAGAACTGTCTACAAAAGACAGTACCCTGAATTAATTCTAATGAGACATTCGGATTGGATTCCACACAAGTAGCCTACAGTACAGATGACTATAATATGTTATTATTATTTTTCTGTTTCCTGTGATTATTTTATTTTATGTTTTCCTACTACTACTACTACTACTACTACTACTACTACTACTACTACTACTACTACTACTGCCACTAGTAGGGTTACTAGAGTAATTAAAAGTCCCATATTGTGAAAAACATGTTTATATGATTAATACTGACACAAATTTCAATATCGCTTTCACAGATACTTATTGAACCCTAATCCACAGCAGTCAGAAACAAACAAACAAGACAAGTGAGTATACAGTGTGGATTCAACTGAACTGCTTTTTAATGTACTTAAGATTTAATTTAAGATTTTCTTCATATTTTTAGTTCACATTTCAGGCAAATGCAGCAAAGCAGGGCAGAAGCTACATTGTATGTTAAGTTCTTAACAGAGGGAAATGTAATAGGTTGACAGATAGTTATGTTGACATGTTGACAAGGACACCAATTTAAAGATATTGAATAATGACTCAAAATGTCATTCGTCAAACTCTAGTCATATTATGAATTTGTTTGCTTACTAGATTTCTAGATTTTGCTTTTCTTGTTTGTTCTTTCCTTTATATGACTTTTTTCACTGTTGTTTACAAACGTACGATCCATAGATATGATTAAAAAAAGAAGAGATAGAACAATTGTACCCATAGAGCATGAGTAGAGCCACCAGAGGTTCAATGTTAGTCGGTGAGGTGTAGCACTTCTTGTCAAACAAAATGAAAATCCCCACCACCATCGCTGCACTGATGGAGTAATTCACCTGCATAGAGAACACCATCAAGTGTTTTGACAATTATACACATTGCAGGCCCCAAATATGGAGCCAACCTAAATACTATACATTCCAGGTAGGGATGTTCGATATTGGCTTTTTTACCGATATCCGATAATGTCCAACTCTTAATTTCCGATACCGATATAAATATATTTTATAATTTTTTTCCACCAAAATTTCAGGTAACAAGTTACATAATGTAGCTTAATGTAGCTGAAGAGTTTAATATATAATATGCATGTTGTGTTAAAGTTGTAAGTGTTATTTGGGCAGTGGTGGCCCAACGGTTAGAGAAGCGAGCTTGTGACCAGAAGGTCGTCGGTTCAATCCCCGGGACCGGCAGGATAAATCTGGGTGGGGAAAGTGAAAAGGCAGCGTTTGCCCCCCCCTCATTACCACCACTGAGGTGCCCTTGAGCAAGGCCCTTAACCTCAACCGCTCCAGTGGAGCTGGTCAGTGGCCAACAGATCAGACTGTGGTTGTACTGGTCAGCTTCCAGGTATGAATGTGTGCGTGAATGTGAACAGGGCACTCCTGAAAAAGAGAGCATTGCTCTCAGTGAGACTCCCCCTGTATAAATATATATATATATATATATATATATATACATATATATATATATATTCCGATATGAATTTTTTATGCTAATATCGGCCGATAATATCGGACATCCCTAATTCCAGGATTAATTATTTATTGAATAATAAACAAAAAAGTAGTGAATTAAATTTACTTTGAAATGATGCAATAAAAAATAAAAATTGTTCATTAATTTAAATTTTCCATCTCACAATTCATTTGTTTTCTGCTTTACTGTTTACACTTTTTTTTACTCCATTAAACATGTACACAGTGAAGACATAATAAAATTGTAGTAATAGTAATAACACCACTATTACTACTGAGTATTATTGACAGTTCCCAGCAGGGTCTACGTTATAATCCGAGTTCTGTGGGGGTCTCTAAAATAACTAATGATAACTAATGTTAGAGGCGGGGGGGTCGTATGGTTGGTTGGTAAGCGGTTGGCTACGAGAGAGCAAAAGAGACTTCACTGCTCATTACGTAGTCCAACACTTTCACACATGCATGCACGCATGCACATGCACACGCACACACACACACACACACACACACACACACACACACACACACACACACACACACACACACACACACACACAAACAAACACTTGGTGCTTAGTTCTTTTGGAAAACACGTTTCTTTTAGCCTATTTATCTCATTAACATAAGTAAGCTAATAATGGTTGTTGGTATGTAATTTATATTTGCAACCCCAACAGATGTATGATTTTACTGCTTTCACGGGAGCTCAGCTCCCATAACATAACTGGAAGCCTGCTTCCCAGGCAGTGGGAGGCAGTAGAGAGCAGCAGGATTCTTGGTACCATGTCCCAGAGGAAGTTGGCCAGCCAATAGACCAGTGGGCTGACACCGCTGACAAACTGGAGGTGCTTGGCCTGGGTCACCCTCTCCTGGATGAGGTAGAGGACGAAACTGGCCGGGACGAAGGACATGGCGAAGATGACACAGATGGCCACCACCGCGTCCACGGAGGTGCTCAGGCTGGAGAGAGGACACAAGAGCAAGGCCATCATTATTTTTAAACCATGAAATAGCTGAGGCCTTTTCTGTGCTAGAAGAACGACCGCGCGTGTATCTTCTCATGACACTAACCATAGACTGTAGAAAACATGGAGGTAGCCACCGTGATGTCACCCATTGTTTTGTGGAATACCATTTTGGGCATTTTGAGTTGGACATTTTGAGCGTCGCCGTCTTGGTCGAGAAGAGCCGTAGTGCCACCTGCTATTGGTCTGTGATTGGTGCGGTGCGGGCTTTCAAAAAACCACAAAATAAGTTTTGAGCAGCACAGTCCACACATGCTTTGTGCTGTGGTCTGGTGAAGATTGGACAAAATTAGAAGGCGAAATAGCGATTTCTGTGAAATAGGCCCAGCCACAACACTTTGCAAGTCGATTATATCGCAACGTTGCACTCTTTCAAAAAATGGCAAAACAGGTTTTGTGCAGTACAGTCCAGACAAGCTGTGTGATGTGGTTTGGTGAAGATTGGACAATATTTGAAGGAGAAATAGCGAAAAAACTCTTTTGGAGAAAATTCTAAATGGCAGAGAATCTAGTTAGACAGAAATGGGCGCTGCCTCTATCAGCAGATGCGGAATGACCCAAGGAATCCAGGGGGAAAATATTATAATACAAAAATATATATATATATTTTTTATTGTAGATGCTACGGTTCAAAAGTTATGGACCGAAACGTAAAGAGGGCTGTTATAGCGCCACCTAGTGGTCAACTAGTGTAATTTTTCCGCCCATAGTAAAAGGTGACTGTGAACATACCTACCAAGTTCGGTAGCGGCAGGTCTTATGGTTTCTGAGTGAGACCAAATCGGCTTGCAAATTTGTGACTAAATTGGTGACTAAATTGGGTGGACAAACCCTGTTATAGGGCCTGCGCCCTGCGTGCGCTAGCCAAAAACACTTAATGTTGCAGAATTACAAACAGACAGATATAGACAAACAATCAAAACAAGAAGATAAAAGTACACCAAGTAAAACAAGATCATTCCTCATGCAGGGTAATGCAGGGTAAAAAGACTCCAAGAGACCAATCGCTCCAATTTTATAGTGTTCTGGAGCCTATTCCATTTATCAGGGGCGTAAAATGAAAAAGCAGTCTTTCCCAATTCAGTCTTCACACGTGGACTAATGGCTGATGTGTGACCGCGAGCGTGTTCGATAACTTGTATCGTTGAAACTGAGAAGCGAGGACAGATATGAAGGAAGCTTGCCAGTTAGGGCTTTATAAATGAGTAAAAGATACAAGACAATATACAGCGGTGTGTAAGAAATCCATCACCCATTATAAAACGCAGGGCACTATGATACACCGCATCAAGTGGCTTCAAGATGGTGGGTGAGGCATGCATGTACACAACATCGCCGTAATCGAAAACAGACATTATTAGCGACTGTACAATGGATTTTCTAGTATAGAATGAAAAGCAAGACTTATTCCTGTACAGAAAACCAATTTTTCTCCTCAGTTTCTTGGTGAGGTGTTCCACATGGGCCTGAAAAGACAGTTTAGTGTCCAGCCAAATGCCAATTTCAATTTGCTCACCTTAACACATTCACTGCCAGCCGTTTTTCAATACTGTAGTTAGCTTCTGCCAAGGTTTTTTTTTTAGGATTTTGGCTCATCTTTCAAGAGCCGAGGATTCGTTTCTGTTAGGATTTTGTGAACACACAATATCTCAAAAGAACTAATAGAATGTGTGCTTTCTCTGTCTAAAAGAGTTAGTTTGTAGAGTTAGTAGTTATGTAAGCATTAGCAGTTGAATACAGCATGGTTTCAGCGTCTGAAAATTTATTCTGAGATAAACGGCTTTTTGTGAAATTCGATAGAACAGTCACTTTAACCATTCATTTTTGGCATCAGTAAGACGTCAGACATCTAAACAATAGTTTTGAACAGTAATTTCCTCCATAACAGCAGGAAACCCCCCTCTGCTTCCAACTCCTCCCTCCGTGGGCGTTCTCCTCCGCCCTCCTTGGCTCTGCAGCGGGTCTGTGACAAACGAGTTGCTGCTGCCTGGCTGCTGCCTGGCAGTCTGGATGGGGCTCGCTGGATGGGTTTCGCTCGTTTCTTGGCGTTTCGGTTGAGAGCTCTGATGAAGCTCTTGCGATTCTGGGCTTATTTATGGTGCGTGTTTCAAAGTGTGCATCCAGTCTATTCTTGGAACCCCCCACCGTTGCCACCGCTGTGCGTCAGCGCGAAAGTGAAAGCGTTTTCGCCATCCATTTTACAGTATGAGAACGGCTTCCTCGCGCTTTTCCCTCCAGTTTTGGCTCGCCTCTTTCTACTCTGGAGAGACATGTCGCCACTCAGTGGGTCGGTAAAATAGATTATACACATTCAATACCTCCAATATTGGTATAGGAGACATAAAAGGGTTAGATCAACGTCCCACCGTCAAAAAAAAAAAATCGAACCGTTGGATTTTGTTTGACGTAAAAACACGTCATTGGCAGTGAACGTGTTAAGTGTGTGAATACAAAAACTGTTGTCGACACTAGGGGACCGTGAGAACAGCATTGATTTGGTCTTTTCATAATTTAAAACAAGCTTGTGATCGAAAAGAGACTGTTGAAAGGCATCAACGGCCGGAGTGGGGCCAAAAATGTATAAAATCGTGTCGTCCCCATAGTAATGGGCATTACAATATGCGGAAGGAAGAAAACATTATTTATATAAAGAGTGAATAACACTGGACGTGAGATAGACCCTTGTGGGACACCTTTGCCAGTCACAAGAGAGCAGGATCTAGTACCGTTAGCCACAACAGCTTGCTTTCTCCCAGACAGGTAGTTTGAAAACCAGCTGACGGAGAGGTAATCTAAACTAATAGACAGCTTTCTTAATAGAATACCATGGTCCACCGTGTCGAATGCCTTTGAAAGGTCAACAAAGATAGCAGCACAATGTTGATGACTATCAAGACCATTCAGTATGTTGTTTATGACAAGGGATGTGGCTGTTACAGTGCTGTGTCCTGGTCTTGTTGAGATTGGAGAATCTTGTATGCCTCTAAGAAAGCCCATAACTGTTCATTCACCAAGGTTTCAAGAACCTTGGCCAAGCAGCACAACTTAGAAATAGGACGGTAGTTGTTCAAGTCACTCGGGTCACCCCCTTTAAACAGAGGCACAACCTTCATGCTGTATTGAAGAATACTTGAAACTAGCGAGTGAGACAATAAACTCATTAGAAAAGTGTTTACTGAGGTGATAAATGAGAAGTTGGGTAATTTTTCCATTGACTTCTACTGTATACAATCAGCTTTTTGCTGCCATAGACTGTATAAACGGGTGAGTTATATAAAGATTCACCCCTGTACAGTTGTTATGAACGGTGAAATGAGCTATAGGCTCATATAGGAACCAGGCTGTCAACATGTTTATTTCTACTGTAAAGTCAGACATTTTAACATGGGGGTCTAGGGGGACTCGCTTTTGGAGCCAGCCTCAAATGGCAATTCGAGGAACTGCAGTTTTTGGCACTTCTGCGTTTGTTTCATCTTTCCAAGACGGAGGTTGCCGCTCCTCCTAACTTCTCCTTGAGACAAACACAGTTCACTGTGTTTCAGAGCAAGACATGGAAGGAGATGTCGTTCCTCACACAGTGATCTCAGACAAACACAGTTCCCTGTGTTTCAGAGCAAGACATGGAAGGCGAAGTGGTCACTCACACAGTGATCTCAGACAGCTGCTCCTTGGTGAGGTTCAGTGGGTGGTTGATGGCGGTGATGCCGTACTGGTCCAGGCTGGCTCCTTTGGGCAGGTTCGCGCGGAGGATGGCATTGTTGGCCACATTCATGAAGGCCACCATGGCATGCCAGCCTTTATTGTTGTACCACACCTGCACAAAGACATGTCATGATAAGTATATTACTACTACTACTACTACTACTACTACTACTACTACTACTACAGTGTGTTGGGTAATAGAGTACCGCAGGGATGATGTATTTTTGTAGGCTTACCCAGAGGTCCCTGCACTCCTGGTTCATAGGTGTAGAAGACAATGCGATTTTTCTATTGAAATTTCGGTTAAATGCATGAAATAAGGTCTGTGGTCAACAAAGGTTTATGAAACAGCAAAGTGTATGTTCAGCAAGATAATCTTCACAAATGAGTAACACTTTTCTGATTTTTGAAGCTTAAATGTATTTTTTTTATGCGATTTACAGAAAACGCTTCAAAAGTCATAAAATGTAGGGCTGCACAATATATCATTTCAGCATTGTCATCGCAATGTGTGCATGCACAATAGTCACATCACAGGATGTGCAATGTCAAGTATACATGGTTGCGCTGCGACGCTGTGTGATACCGGTGTTTTCAGCTCTGCCTATTACGACTTATTTTGCCAATTCCTCGCCTACCTTTTGCTATCTTATCTTTTCTCTGCCTGCGATATCACATCGCTACTCAATAACTCTTCTCTCTCAATCCGCGGACATCTGAAACAACCGTTCTATCGCTAAACGTTAGCCTAGCCGCCTGCTAGGCTAACGTAAACAAGAGCTGCTAGCCACCAGCTAACAGCTAACGCTAAAACTGTTTACAATGCTCTCGTCCTCCCCCCCGGATAATCACCATGCTACGGGACTATCCAATACGACTACGCTTAGTGGATCCGTGGAATCACGCTCATTTCCTTCGGATGATGAAGTTATTTTCAAGCTGCTGCCTGATACTACTTCAACACCAGCTCCCTCAGTATCCCGGGCCCTCATCGCACAACAACTAGCCACATCATCCGAGCGACTGGTCCGGCGTCAAACTAGGCTACCAGCCTCTGCTCCAAATGGCCTCAGGTCCCCGGACTGGCCCGAACTGGTCCGGCGTCAACCTAGGCTACCAGCCTCTGCTCCCAAGGCCCCAGGTCCCCGGGCACCGCAACGGCGTGAGCTGCTTCTGGCCGCAGCATTACGACACGCTCCGGACATGGCTAACGCTAGCCATCTCCCTCCCGAATCGGGTAAGATCGATCCAATTCTTACTATCCACTCTCTCTTAGATATGATTAATCTATTAGAAAACCGTGTTTCCCAACTAGAGAACGATAAACGCCAGTCACCCAATGATAGTCTTGTTACACTTAACCAGACTGGCTTCCCTGATCATTTACAATGTACCTCAGTAGCTGATGTGTATTGTGAACTAAGCGAGGATGCTAGCTGCGGTCCAGCTGGTACCCCCGTTAATGCTACTCCGCAGCACGAGCAGAACAACCCGGCCAATGTCTCGTTGGCCCCACAGTCTGTGGATGATGGGTTTACAGTTGTCTCACACTGCCGTGGCGCTAAACGTGCACAGCCCGCCGCTGTGCAGCCCGCTTCCCAACAAACCACTTCGATTGAGATTCGGAATAGATTCATGCCGCTTGCTAACTCTTCTGTTCAGCATGCTGCGTCGTCCGCTCCGCCCGACAATATTAAACCCTCTATTCTATTGATTGGAGACTCTATAACCCGCAATATCAAGCTTAACACACCAGCCGAGATAGTTTGTCTGCCCGGGGCCAGAGTACCCGACATTGAAGCTACTCTTAGGGTGCTAACAAACAGCCATAGACAGACAATTACCCAGGCTACCCATGACAACATCATACTACATGTTGGCACCAACAATGCTAGGTTTAAACAATCGGAGATCACAAAGCACAGCATAACTAGGACCTGTGCTTTTGCTAGCAAGATGAGTCGGCATCCACTAATTGTCTCTGGTCCCCTCCCTGTCACACTTAACTCTGACATTTTTAGCAGGCTGTTTTGGCTCAACAACTGGCTGGCCAAACACTGTGCTGATAAGGGCTACCTATTCTCAGATAACTGGCCCTCCTTTAGAGGCATGACTGGCATGCTTAAGATGGATGGCATCCACCCTACCCCATTGGGCGCCAGCACTCTATCAAAAAACCTAGATAGTTGCCTACGGCAAACCCAGACTGTTATCCTTGATTGACAGTTTCACCCACAACATGCAGGGCCACAGGCTACTAGACAGCCTGTTAGTTCTACTTGTGCGGTTATGGAGTCTGCTAGTTTAATTAACTTAGTCTATCCAATACAGACTGTGCTCCGTCCGCGCCGCACTACTACTAGTAACCGACCCATAAACGCTCTGCAATATCCTAACCCAAACCTTATTGTTATTAATCCAACTGTTACCACCGCCGCTCCGTCTCCGTATTATACCACGATCTCTCAAATTAACACAGTTTCTCTTCGTCGCTCCGTCCCCTCACGCCGCTCTCGTCCACCCCCCAAAACGTTAAACACCAACCTCATTGAGATTAAATCTACTCCTGGTATCGAATGCTCTAAATTAACTAACACTGATGATAAATCTATTCAATTTGGATTCATTAATATCAGATCAATCACCAATAAAGCCCTCCTGGTCAATGACTTAATCATTGAACATAATATTGACGTTATGGGATTATGCGAAACCTGGCTAAAACCGGACGTTGTTCTTCCACTCATTGAAGCCTCCCCCCCTAACTTTGACAATTCGCATGTTGCCAGAATGTCAAGAAATGGTGGGGGCGTTGGCCTAATTTATAACTCAAATCTAGGTCTTTTACAGGATCAAAAGTATAAGCTCCTATCTTGTGAGATACTTACTATGAGACACTCTAATATAGCTGGCCTCGGAGCCTTCTACCTAGTTATGCTCTACCGCCCACCTGGGCCCTATTCATCTTTTCTTGATGAATTTTCCAATTTTCTCTCTGACCTCGTAACCCGCACGGATAATATCCTTATCATTGGCGATTTCAATATTCATGTTAACCGTAAAGCTGACCCACTCTGCAAAGCCTTTCTATCTTTAGTCGACACCCTTGGCTTTGCTCAGCTGGTTCATGAACAAACGCACTCTAACGGCAACACGCTTGATCTCGTCCTCGCTCGTGGGATTAACGTCTCAGATCTGTCAGTCATGATATACCCTCCAGCACTGTCAGATCATTATCTCATTAAATTTAAAATAGACCTGCCCCTCCGGCAATCAAACCTAGCCGATACCTACACCGCCCGGCGTATCGATAGTTCTACTCCCACTGAACTCGCTGATTTGTTATCGGGGCCGCTTTCCTCTCTCCCAGAGCGGATCGACTCCATTAATGAATTCACAAATCAATTTAATTCAATCTTACTCGCCTCGCTGGATTCTATCGCACCTCTACGTACTAAAATCCGTCACCCTAAAAAACCCTCGCCCTGGTATACTGACGATACACGCGCACAAAAATTAATATGCAGAAAACTAGAACGTAAATGGCGATCATCCAAGCTTGAAGTCTTTCGACTAGCTTGGAGTGATAGCCTACTAAAATACAAATGCATGCTCTCCGCTGCAAGAGCCTCCTACCTATCAGATCTTATTAACACTAATAAAAATAATCCTAAATTTCTATTTGACACGGTCGCAAATCTTACTCGCAAACCCTCCCCCAATACAAACTCTCCATTTACAGCTAATGACTTCCTTGACTTCTTTAACCGTAAAATTATCTGTATTAGAGATGAAATTAGCAACTCTCTATTACTCACAAAGGGTGCTAACCCCTCTCCTAGCCCTGTCCTTAGAACCTTAGACGAGAGTACTATACTCTCGAATTTTGAGACTATCTCTCTAAATGCACTTTCAAAAATTGTACTTTCATCTAAATCCACAACCTGTTTATTCGACCCTCTCCCTGCAAAGTTGATTAAGGAACTCCTTCCAATACTAGGCCCCCCCTTACTTAACATTATCAATAGCTCCCTCTCCTCTGGCATTGTCCCTACCTCCTTCAAATCTGCTGTAATCAAACCCCTACTTAAAAAGCCAAACCTTGATTCTGAGGTTCTTAACAACTTCAGGCCAATCTCAAATCTCCCCTTCCTCTCTAAAGTTCTTGAAAAAGTAGTCTCGACACAATTAACTGACTACCTCTCACATAATAAACTTCTCGATCCCTTTCAATCTGGTTTTAGATCACTCCATAGTACTGAAACTGCTCTTACAAAAGTAACCAATGACCTTCTCCTTGCGTCCGACTCTAATTTCTCCTCTCTTCTCATTTTATTAGATTTAAGCGCAGCCTTCGATACAATCGATCATAAGATCCTCCTAGACCGCTTATCTAACTACGTAGGTATCCGGGGCACTGCCCTATCCTGGCTAAAGTCATATTTGTCTGATAGGACACACTGTGTCTCATATAAAAATATCATGTCCACTTTCTCCTCAGTGAAGTTTGGTGTACCGCAGGGATCAGTCCTGGGTCCCTTACTCTTTGGAGTTTACTTACTGCCTCTTGGCGAAATCTTCCGTAGATATGGCATTAACTTTCACTGTTATGCCGATGATACCCAAATTTATATACCAATTAGACCAGACGATCGCTCTAAACTCGCTAATCTTGAATCCTGCTTAATCGCTGTTACAGACTGGATGTCAAATAATTTCCTACGACTAAACGCCAACAAAACTGAACTACTAGTTGTTGGCCCAAAAACCCAACTTCCATTTCTCACTGATCTTAGTCTGAACATTGAGAACTGCGTAATTACTCCAAACTCAAAGGTGAAAAACCTAGGTGTTACCTTTGATCCTACTCTGTCATTCGATGCTCACATTAAGGATATCACTAAAATAGCTTTCTTTCATCTCCGCAATATTTCAAAGATCCGTCCCTTGCTAAATGCAACGGATGCCGAAACCTTAATACACGCCTTTGTTTCATCTAGACTCGACTACTGTAACGTCTTATTCTCTGGCCTTCCACTCTGTAGCACAAATAAATTACAACTCGTGCAAAACGCCGCTGCTAGAATTCTAACTAGAACTAAGAAGTTTGATCATATAACTCCGGTCTTAATCTCTTTAAGGTGCTTCTGTTAACCTATAAATCTTTGCATGGGCTCGCACCTCCGTACTTATCTGAGCTAATTATTCCCTATGTTCCCACGCGTACTCTCCGCTCACAGGACGGTAATTATCTTACCGTCCCTAAAATTAAGAAAAAATCAGCAGGTAGCAGAGCATTTTCTTACCGTGCTCCACATCTCTGGAACCAGCTTCCTCTGTCAGTTAGGGAAGCTGGCTCCATTGAAATCTTCAAAACTAGACTCAAAACCCATTTATTCTCCCAATCATTTGGTTGTGCTTGATAGTTGTGTTTGATGATGTCATTCTCCAGAAATATTTATTAGCTCTTGAGTATATACAATCCTGAATTGCTGAGCGGGCTGTCTCAAGCCAGCAATATCATTATAAACTTATACTTGACCTAATTTAATAATATGGCATCAGTCGACCCAGTAGCTTAGATACAAAATCTAATAGCTGGTGAATAAACCTAGTCCTGAATTGCTGAGCGGGCAATCACAAGCCAGCAGTATCAGTATAAACTTAGACTTGACCTAATTTAGTTTTGTTTGTTGTAGGTCATGATTAACGGTCCGCATCAACAGGGCTGAATCATTGACAGTGGTGTTAGGTGGTACTTAGACCTGAATTAGCAGTATAGTATTAGTCATCCTAAAAAATAAAAATAAATATTTTTCCTAATAAATTTTGTTGTAGGTCATGATTTACGGTCCGCATCAACAGGGCTGAATCATTGACAGTGGTGTTAGGTGGTACTTAGACCTGAATTAGCAGTATAGTATTAGTCATCCTAAAAAAAATAAAAAAATAAAAAATAAAAATCCTAATAAATTTTGTTGTAGGTCATGATTTACGGTCCGCATCAACAGGGCTGAATCATTGACAGTGGTGTTAGGTGGTACTTAGACCTGAATTAGCAGTATAGTATTAGTCATCCTAAAAAATAAAAATAAAAATCCTAATAAATTTTGTTTTGACCTAATTTTATTGTTGTCTATAGAGTTAGTTCCACCTCTGCGCAGATTCCCCCGCTCTCTTCTCTCTCTCCCCCTCAGGTGTCCTTCACTGGCCTGACGTACACCCCCGCCGCTGCAGCCCTAGGTCCGGCCGTCATCGCCCTAGCCACCTGCCGCTACTCCTTCTACTGTCTGACACCCCGGGCTCTTCACCACCACCGACCCCTATCCTCATCATCCTGGTCACCTGCCTGCCTAAGGGAAGGGGGGGGGCGCCCCCCCAGCCCCCCCCCCGCCGCCTCATCATCACCTCCAACTCCTATCCTCCCCTCCTCTTAATCATCACCTCCGACTCCTATCCTCCCCTCCCCTCCTCTTAATCCATGTCACCAACGCGGACTCATGGATTCCTCAGATCATCCTCATGGAACTCCCAATCTTGTTACCCTTTTTGTCACCTAGTTAATTAACTAGTATTCTCTAAACCTACGAACACTTAAAGACTGCATTTTCTATTTCTTTTTGGACTCTACTT
This sequence comes from Poromitra crassiceps, assembly GCF_964638095.1. Classification (NCBI taxonomy): domain Eukaryota; kingdom Metazoa; phylum Chordata; class Actinopteri; order Beryciformes; family Melamphaidae; genus Poromitra; species Poromitra crassiceps. The sequence goes on from NC_139624.1 coordinate 112,398,189, forward strand.
TTTAGATTTTCAACTCCCTTCCCTGATCTTAGGATAATTTAAAAATTACATTTTTATATCCCTTCTGTTGGACTCTTTTTACATTTTCAATTTTCTGTTCTCTTGTACATTTTATTTCCATATTAAACCATTCACAGAGTTTCATTATCGGAAACTCTGTGCATGGTTTAGCCCGGCATCTCTCGGCCTGTCTCGGAGGGGAGTCCCCAGACGGGGGTCCGCTGCTGTGGCCTGGTGGGTGGGCCCGTCCCCCGCGTGGCCTGCTCTCACGCTCTCAGTCACTATGCTGGTGGCTGGGGGCTAGGGGGGCGGGTCGCGTGGGGGCTGGGTCCGCCTGGGCCGCAGCAATTGGCCCCTAGCACAACGACCTCACAAGGTTCCTCCTCAGCCAAGTCACTGGGGCAATCCATGCGGCGATCCATATGGTGGAAAGGTTTTCTTGCGTTCACTGGGGGTGAGGGGGTGCCGCTGTGTCCCGGCCTGGCCTTCCCTCCCACGCCATATGTGGGCGGGGGCCGGGTCGGGGGGCATCGGTGCTCTTCATCACTGGTCGAGGGCTGCCGGTTGGTTTAGAACAGCTTAGGTAGGCGATAGATTAGCTACAGCCTAAGGCTGACCTGTTAGTGTTCAGGCTAAAATCAGACTAGAGCAGGGTAGGATAGGCCAGATTAGGCTGTAGATTAGCTAGATACTATGTCCCAGTTAGCTCTGGTTAATGCTTAGAGTAGTCAGTTGTCCCCCCTCTCTTTCCCCCTTTCCCCGCTTCTTCCCTTCTTCCCCCTTCTTGTTCTCCTCTCTTTCCATGCTCTTTCCTCCCCCACATCCCACCGCCCCCCCCTCCCTTCTCCTGCTCTCTCCTCATTCTCCCCCCCTCTGCTCCTTCCTCTTCCTCCTCTTCTCCCCTATTTTCCTGAATCCCTGCCACTTCCTGCTCTCCCTTCTCTCACATTCCCCCTGCTCTCCTTCCCCTGCACCCTCCCACCCCTCCTTCTCTGCCTCTCTGTCCTCCCCCCTCTCTCACATTCCCCCTGCTCTCCTCCCCCTGCACCCTCCCACCTCTCCTTCTCTGTCCTCTCCTCCTCCACATTTCCCATTTTCCCCCCACCCTCGCCCTAATCCGGGCCCGTATCCTACTCCCTCCCTCCACCCTAGACCCTACCTCTACTCTCTGTCCTCCCCCCTCTCTCACATTCCCCCTGCTCTTCTTCCCCTGCTCTCCTTCCCCTGCACCTCTACTCTCTGTCCTCCCCCCTCTCTCACATTCCCCCTGCTCTCCTTCCCCTGCACCCTCCCACCTCTCCTTCTCTGTTCTTTCCTCCTCCACATTTCCCATTTTCTCCCCACCCTCGCCCTAATCCGGGCCCGTATCCTACTCCCTCCCTCCACCCTAGACCCTACCTCTACTCTACCTCCCCTGTACCCTCACATTCCCACTGCTCTCCTTCCCCTGCGCCCCCCCACCTCTCCTTCTCTGTTCTCTCCTCCTCTCTGCCCTCTCCTCCCTCTCACATTCCCCCTGCTCTCCCTCCCCTGCACCCTCTCCTTCTCTGTTCTCTCCTCCTCCACATTTCCCATTTCTCCCCACCCTCGCCCTAATCCGGGCCCGTATCCTATTCCCTCCCCTCCCTCAACCCTAGACCCTATCCCTACCCTGGTTCTCCCTCCCCTGCACCCTCATCTCTCCTCCCCTGTTCTCTCCTCCTCCACATTTCCTATTTTCTCCCCACCTCCCCCCTCTCCTCCCTCCCTCCCTCCACCCTAGACCCTACCTCTACTCTACCTCCCCTGTACCCTTCCACCTCTCCTTCTCTGTTCTCTCCTCCTCTCTGTCCTCTCCCCTCTCTCACATTCCCACTGCTCTCCTTCCCCTGCGCCCTCCCACCTCCCCACATTTCCTATTTTCTCCCCACCTCCCCCCTCTCCTCCCTCCTCCCTCTCCCTCCCTCCTCCACTCTCCTGTTTTCTTCAAATGTTCAAATGTTATCTTTATTTTGTATATTCTTGTTATTGTGTGTTAGCTAGAATCAGCTAGACATACTTTCTGTGAAGCCCTCTGAGACATGCTTGTGAATTAGGGCTATATAAATAAACTTGACTTGACTTGACTTGAAGTAAGGCAAATTAACTTAACACATCATGCTACAACTTTTTTGCTGCATGATACAAATTGAAACCTTTCAAGCTTCTCATTTTCCATGAATAAGGTACAATGCATATCTGTCTGATATAACATACTATAATATTCTCCGATTTAAGGGTTTGTTAAGAGTAGCATATGTTGCCTTTCCAGCTTTTGTGGCTCCGAACCGTTATGGGATGCCTCTGGAGTTGTGCTAGTGCTAGTCTATTTTAGCTTAGCCTGGCTTGTAGCTGGTAACAAGCTGTTTACTGAGAGTCTGGAGTCTGGACCAACTCTGTAGTGGAGAACTGGCACATATACATATTGCAATGTACTGTATATCGCAGAAACAAAATATAATGTTGCAATGTCAGTTTTTTCCAATATCGTGTAGCCCTAATAAAAGTGGTGCTTATTTGTGAAGTGTTTAAAATACATACTACAGCATGCGCTGGGACGCATCATCAGTGATGTTAGCTGGGGTCGTAAGGTGTTTCGGGTCTGTCAACATCATACACCCTCGCCCAGTAGACCCAGCCGAGGCCGATTAAGACCCCGACCTGCGTCCCAGGAGCAGCCGCTCATGGATCAGCCTTCCTACTCTGTCTGCAACGTTGCCCGCGGAAGGGTTGATCACGCCCAATCCACTGCAATAGAGTTAGCGCTACAAGATTCAAGATTTTTTTTTTTTTATTGTCACTCCATGGTACAAGTATCACGTGTGAAATTCTTGTGCTGTGGACTCCGTTTACAACATAGTACAAATATAACAGGGCATATGAGTGCAAAAACAACAAGAGACACAACAAGCAATAAGGCAGTATAGTGATAAGACAAGTCAGAGACAGTGTCATATTCACTGCACATAGGTGCACATGTCATGTGCATACTTTAGACGTGCTTAAACATTTTAAATTCGGCGTATTTGACATACAGGTGCAAATAGCATATTCCTTATTAAACATACAATTAAACTCGGCGTTTTAAATTCGGCGTATTTGACATACAGGTGCAAATAGCATATTCCTTATTAAACATACAATTAAACATTAGACATACGTAATGGTAGCAGCTACAGTACGGTACAGTACGGCTACTACACTATTTGTGTATGTTAAGGAGTCTCGTGGCCTGCGGGAAGAAACTGTTCCTCAAGCGATTTGTGCGTGCTTTTGGAACCCTGTATCTTCTCCCTGAGGGTAACAGGGAGAACAGGCTGTTGTGGGGATGGTTTGTGTCTTTGATGATCTTCAGGGACCTCCTGAGGCACCGCTGTTTATACAGTTCATGCAGTTCTGGCAACTCACATCCTGTTACGTGCTGGGCCGCGCGTCTCACTCTCCGTAGCGCCCTGCGGTCCATGGTGGTACAGTTCCCATACCAGGTGGTGAAGCAGCCAGTCAGCAGGCTTTCAATGGTGCCTCTGTAGAAGTCCGTAAGGATTTCTGGCCTTAGCCCAAATTTCTTCAGGCGCCTGAGACCGTGTATTCGCTGTTGGGCCTTTTTGACAACAGTGGCGGTGTGGCCGGCCCAAGTCAGGTCCTGGTGGATGTTGACTCCCAGGTACTTGAAGCTGTCCACCCTTTCCACCACTGTGCCGTTGATGGTGATTGGGGGGTGTGCGCCCATCCCCCCCTCCTGTAGTCTACAATGATCTCCTTGGTCTTGGAGATGTTCAGAGAGAGGTGGTTGTCCTGGCACCATTGTTCCAGGGCCCCCACCTCCTCTCTGTTGGCCGTCTCGTCGCCCCCCGAGATCAGCCCCACGACTGTTGTGTCGTCTGCAAACTTCACGATGGTGTTCGAAGTTTGAGTCGCCACGCAGTCGTGGGTGTAGAGGTCGTACCAGAAGGGGCTGGAGATGCACCCCTGGGGCGCTCCTATGCTGATGGACAGTGGGGAGGAGGTGAGGTTGCCCACCCTTACCACCTGGCGGCGGTCTGTCAGGAAATCCAGGATCCAGTCGCACATTGCTGTGTTTAGTCCCAGATCCTTGAGCTTGCGTACCAGCCTGGAGGGTACTATGGTGTTGAATGCTGAGCTGTAGTCCACGAACAGCATTCTTACATAGGTGTCCTTCCCCTCCAGGTGGGACAGGGCGGTGTGGAGCACGTGTGCTACTGCATCCGCTGTGCTCCTGTTGGGGCGGTATGCAAAGGCGCTCCGGCAGAGGGGTCGAACCTGGCGTAGAACGCGTTGAGTTCGTCTGGCAGGGTGGGTGACGCGTTGGCGTTTTGCTGTTTTTCCCCTTTGAAGTCTGTGGCAGCGTGGAGGCCTCTCCACAGGTGTCTGGGGTTGTTGGAGTCCAGTTTTGCCTCCAGCTGCCTTCCATACTCTCTCCGCGCTTTTTTTTATTGTAGCTCGGAGGGCGTATTTCGTCTGCTTGTATTGTTCTGGCGTCCCGGACTTGAAGGCGGTGGTCCGGGCGTGGAGTGCAGCCCGGACATCACAGTTAATCCAGGGTTTCTGGTTTGGCATTATTTTGGTTATTTTTTGGGGGATTATGTCCTCTGTGCATTTTTGTATGAAGCCTGTTACCGTGTCTGCATATTCGTCCAGGTCTCCTGCAGCCTTGAACTCTTCCCATGCTGTCTGGTCGTACACCGTAGTATTGAAAGACCCTTCGGTGCATGGAGGGTCTAAGGCCCTGTGGGTGACTCCAGGCCGGGCTCCTCCTTCGTCTCAACAGACCTTCCCGGGGAAAAGGCAATCCTACCATGGGCAGAGAGGATGCCTCAAGAAGGCCTGTGCGCTGCACGTCGTTCGCCTGCGCCGAGCACCTCGCTCTAGCCTGAAGGACCCCAGGCCACGCCGATCTTTGCACAGATTTTCAGGAGGCTAATCCGTAGCGTTTGTGGATTTCTCCCTCACGAGAGAGCCAGGCTGGGGTCTCTCCGACCGTCAGCTGTCTCTCCAGCTTGTCACCAAACTATACTTGGTTGTCACCTAGTCTATTCCTAAGTGTCACAGGCCAGGGGAGCCAGGCTTCTATGTTTAAAATACATACTACAGCATGTGCTGGGACGCATGCATCAGTGATGTTAGCTGGGGTCGTAAGGTGTTTCGGGTCTGTCAACATCATACACCCTCGCCCAGTAGACTCAAGAAAGTATTTACTAAGTTTATTTGGCAAAACAAACGTCCCAGACTACGCCTATCCTTACTATACCTGCCGTATGACAGAGGAGGGCTTCAATGCCCACATCTTCAGCTATAGACGGTTTTAACTTGACAACAAAAACATTCTAAATTGAACCCCCGCTCACTTCCTGTTGCAGTGTTTGCTATGGACATAAAAGAAAAAAAAACATTCAAGTGCAGGACTGACCATTCCGTGAAAACCGTCTATACAGCTGAGCGGCGAAAACAAAAGTAACGATGTCGAGTGAATATTTCTGCAGTTTGCCGAATGCTGAGAAAAAGTAAGTGCTGTGGGGTTGCGCTCTGGTGAAAACCGTCTATACTACTGGGCGGTTCAATTGTTCTATTATGTTTTATTTTTCCTCTGTGAATCCTTCTGCTTGGATGGGTTTAGAATCTTGCTCTGTCAGTCCAAACTTACCGTTGCACTTGTATTATGCACGCAGCAGATCTAAAATTTCGGAAAAAGAAAACAACTAATCCTATTGTTTTGAATGTGACCAATGTATGGTACGGTATGATATTCGAAAATATATGAGTGTAACTACTGCCTTGTGTTGCTTTAGTCCTATTTGGGGCAACGCTCATTTTTCACCAGGAACATCCGATGTAGGCTTCCGGGTATGGGCTGAAAAGGGGGTGAGAAAAATGCAAGATATGTACAAAGATGGGGAAGTTATGTCTTTTGAAGAATTGTTAGCTAAATATGATATAACAAAAAAAAACTTTTATAAATATCTTAGACACTTGACTTTATCACCTCCTCGCAAACCCACTCATTAGCCATGCCGACCCTTTCTTCTTTAGAACTAGCAATTATAGGAAACTGTCCTCGTAAACGTTTGATTTTATTTTTGGATGATTTGCTTATGTTTGAAGCTCAGAAATCATCAGAGTCAAAACTGAATGCATGGAGGGATGATATAGATGGGGACATATCTTTGGAGGACTGGAGTGAAGTATGCAAAGAGGCCAGTTAATACAAGCTTAAAATTAATACAATATAAATGGCTAATGCATACACATACATAACCCCAGTGAAATTGCATACAGTGGATTCAATGATAACATCCCCGACACTTGTTTTAAATGCCCCGTGTCTCTCTCTCTCTCTCCCCCCGACGAGGGAAGTGGAGAGGGCTATTGCGGTGCTATTAAACGTATAATGGTTGGAAAAGATCATTTGCTTTTTATTTTCTCCTACCCTCTCCTACCTAAAGTAATCTAATGTTACACCACAGACCTGTATGTTCGGGAATTATGTAGCCTAATAAAACCATGACAAACGAATTCTCATTTTTAAATCAAGGTGTGTTTTTTCTGCAATGCAGGCTATAGTTGAAACTCAACGTGGCATTCTGAGGAGAGAAGACTGTGTGCAGGCGCGAGGAGAGTGACATCTATGCCGTGCGTAAATGTATCCAAGCAAGGATTTCCTGTACTGCATGGAGAATGCAGTCTGCGCTCAGGCGGCGTAGTGGGGTTGTTTGCGCTAAGACCAGCTATTTGCTGGCGTTAAAATGGCGCCGTCCGAAGATAGGGCCCCTAAACTCTAGCAGTGGTTCTCAATGTGGGGTCCGGGGACCACCAAAGGTCCATGAGGAGGTTCCAGGGGGTTCCCAGCAAACTGATGAATTGTTAAACTGGAGCATTATTTCATTTACAAGACGTTAACACAATTAGAGAATGTAGAAGAATGACTGTTTTGATCATAGTTTCTCAGTTATCTCTCTACCTACAATACAGACAAAATCATATCTGACAGCAAAAATATTGGGGTCAAATGGGGGTCTGTGGCTCTAATGTAGACTGTATTAGGGCTCCTTGAAAAAGGTTGAGACTCAATGCTCTAGAGCAGGGGTGGCCAAACTTTTTTGGTTGTGGTCCGCATACAGAAAAATATAAGGAGTCGCTGGCCAAACAATATTAAGCGCGGCAGTTTTTGCGGCAAAAAAATTGGACCAGAAAACCCTTGTGCCATCAAAAATGTTATTTCTACCTAAATAAATATATGACACATAGTTTATTGATGTGCTCACCTATTACAATGGGTATTTCTGTATGTTTTCAAATTTTCTTTTCCTGTGCCAAGAGGTTAAGACAGATAATTTAACATAACATTAGTATTAAACATTCATTCAGTATTAAAAATGTTTAAAAATAAATAGACCAGGTCAGGGTACTCAAGTATAACCCATTTTCAATGGTTTTAAATTGAAAAAACGAAATGGGGGGAATCTGTTTTTTTTGTTTTTGTTTTTCCGTTTGTTTTTCTTAATTGTTTTGTTTTTCCTTTTTTTTTCTCCACGTTTTCGTTTTTTCATTTTCGTTTTCCGTAAAAAAAAAACCCTGAAAAAAAAACGAAATTCATGGCAGGCCACTTAAAAACGGGCAGCGGGCCGTAGTTTGGCCACCCCTGCTCTAGAGGTCTCCTCAGGTCGGTGAAGAGTTATTGCACTTGCCTTGACGTTGTTCTCCGTCCCCATGTACCTGAGGAACGTCTTTATGTCCTTCAGTGTTTGTTTGCAGTACTTCCCCTGCAACCGAGATGTTCCAAGACAAATCACTTAAGGGCAAAGTTACCAAGAAGGCGAGAGCATGTGACTTGTACACACATGCACATGCACACATGGCCTTGTTCACACACAAATCTCACTCACATGCACAAACAGAATTGTAAAGCCCAGCCTGGTCGGCAGAATAAGCTGACGGCATTGTACATTTCTGCAATCCACGGATACATAGAATATCATGCTTCTGAACCAAAATACGTTGCATATCATGTTTCTAGATACGTCTATAGAGACACTGCATGAAATAGGCCACGTCCATCACGGGGGAAAGCTCTCCACTCACTCCCATACACCAGCGTCATTTTCCTTGAACTAAACATAGCTAAAAGCTGTTGTGCGCAGACAACAAATGTAAAAAATCACCAATTAACGTTTTTTTTGTACTCCCGAGCAAAACAAGGAAGCCATTGAGAATTGGCAAGAAGAAAAATTTTGATCTACCTGTCAAGGAAGTAAGTTGGAGTGTTCATCTTCTGTATATATGATACACGACCATGCACGCGACATAGGAGAATGCCAGGATTGGGGGGGAGTTTTTGTTTCCCCCTGTTTTGGGCATGGTTTCTGAATGATGACGCGCTCCGCAGTGTCTCTATATGTTGAATTTGTACATATCCATGCATCCAATACAGACATTTTATTCTAGTGATTGGGTTGGTAATGGCATACCCCGGTGACATTGAAGAGTCGTCCCAGCTGAACTGCTACATCCTGGATGGTCTTAGGCTCCACCTCTAAAAGAGGAAGCTGTCCTCCCACTGATATACCTCCATACCTGCACACCACAGAGGAGACACTGATATACATCTATAGCTGCACACCACAGAGGAGACACTGATATACATCCATAGCTGCACACCACAGAGGAGACACTGATATACATCTATAGCTGCACACCACAGAGGAGACAGAGCTATACATCCATAGCTGCACACCACAGAGGAGACACTGATATACATCTATAGCTGCACACCACAGAGGAGACAGAGATATACATCCATAGCTGCACACCACAGAGGAGACACTGATATACATCCATAGCTGCACACCACAGAGGAGACACTGATATACATCTATAGCTGCACACCACAGAGGAGACACTGATATACATCTATAGCTGCACACCACAGAGGAGACACTGATATACATCTATAGCTGCACACCACAGAGGAGACACTGATATACATCCATAGCTGCACACCACAGAGGATACACTGATATACATCCATAGCTGCACACCACAGAGGAGACACTGATATACATCCATAGCTGCACACCACAGAGGAGACAGAGCTATACATCCATAGCTGCACACCACAGAGGAGACAGAGATATACATCCATAGCTGCACACCACAGAGGAGACACTGATATACATCCATAGCTGCACACCACAGAGGAGACAGAGATATACATCCATAGCTGCACACCACAGAGGAGACAGAGCTATACATCCATAGCTGCACACCACAGAGGAGACAGAGATATACATCCATAGCTGCACACCACAGAGGAGACAGAGCTATACATCCATAGCTGCACACCACAGAGGAGACAGAGATATACCTCCATAGCTGCACACCACAGAGGAGACACTGATATACATCCATAGCTGCACACCACAGAGGAGACAGAGATATACATCCATAGCTGCACACCACAGAGGAGACAGAGCTATACATCCATAGCTGCACACCACAGAGGAGACAGAGATATACCTCCATAGCTGCACACCACAGAGGAGACAGAGATATACCTCCATAGCTGCACACCACAGAGGAGACAGAGATATACATCCATAGCTGCACACCACAGAGGAGACACTGATATACATCCATAGCTGCACACCACAGAGGAGACAGAGATATACCTCCATAGCTGCACACCACAGAGGAGACAGAGATATACCTCCATAGCTGCACACCACAGAGGAGACAGAGATATACATCCATAGCTGCACACCACAGAGGAGACAGAGCTATACATCCATAGCTGCACACCACAGAGGAGACAGAGATATACCTCCATAGCTGCACACCACAGAGGAGACAGAGATATACCTCCATAGCTGCACACCACAGAGGAGACAGAGATATACATCCATAGCTGCACACCACAGAGGAGACACTGATATACATCCATAGCTGCACACCACAGAGGAGACACTGATATACATCCATAGCTGCACACCACAGAGGAGACAGAGATATACCTCCATAGCTGCACACCACAGAGGAGACAGAGATATACATCCATAGCTGCACACCACAGAGGAGACAGAGATATACCTCCATAGCTGCACACCACAGAGGAGACACTGATATACATCCATAGCTGCACACCACAGAGGAGACACTAGCCCCTTTTACACAGCCTGTGAAAGCCGATCGTTGTAGCATCATTACACCTCACCTTCTGTTTAAATGTCACAAGGACGAAATAGCGTGTCATTTTGTTACGCCTTTTGTTCCGCCAGTGGAGGTAGTGTCAACCCCGAATCAACGTCTGTTTAAACGGGTAACCCGCGGGAAGACAAATCGAAGCTCGGATCATTCATAAAAAATGACAAGAGGACTGAGGGAAAACCACCTCCAGATGGAAGTTCTATCAGGGCTTAAAATTCACTTTGCAAACTGGGGGGGGGGGGGGGGGATTCCCTCCTTATGTTCTTCAGATAGGGGGGATTTATAGATTTTGGGGGGATCTATAGACTTTGGGGGGGCTTTTTTCAGCCGATACTATAACCGATAAATATCTGCTTCTCATGTCCGATAAGCGATAATTTCACATTTTTTATTTAAAAAAGGAAGTTATTAACCTGTAGTTTATGCACACCTGAGTCTAAATTACTATGGCTTTTTGTCAATGTGTTTTATCTGCAGACTAGGAGCCATAGGCTTTTGGTTCTATCAAAGCCTTTATTTTTTGTATTGAGTGATACACTTTAATAAAACACTCATCATATTATATCAGAAGTTCTTTGTTTTGTGTTCACAATAGTGATGCAGGGATGCAAACTCATGGAGAGTGAAAAAGGTGACAGATACCAGCGCAGACATACAACCACTCAGAAATGCTTCACTTAAGTGTCTTTTTTGGAATGAAAAAGGTGACTGTCACCTAAAGGTGACTAGTTTGCATTCCTGGTGATGTCAGTTAGATTTGGTTAGGTCAGAGCTCTGGAATATTAGTTAAATCATCCATCTTTGCTCACTACATCTGCCTTTCTTACTGTCATGTTACTGGCAAAGCTGTAACAAATTTGGCATTGGGGAGTTCTATTGAATTGAATGGGCAGGCATGGGAAGTCTGTCCCACAGGGTCATCTCGCCATTCCGAAGTGTCGGCATTCCGATCATTGACTTCGATGCTTTCGGAGAGGCGGCCCTTTTTATCTCCAAAAAAGGTTTCGCCATTGCGAAAGATATTAGGTCCGCCTTTCCGACATAGCATCTTGAGTTATTTAGCCTACAGGGGTGGGAGAGATTAGGTTCTGGGGGAGGTTAGGTTTAGGCGTGGGGGGTGGGAGAGGTTAGGTTTAGGGTTAGGGTCTGCAGGAGGTTAGGTTTAGGCATGGGGGGTGGGAGAGGTTAGGTTTAGACGTGGGGGCTGGGAGAGGTTAGCTCCAGCCGGTCCCCCGGGTTAGGGTTAGGGTTCTTTCGCAATGGCGAGACAGATCTCCATTCCGACAAATTTTGTCGGAATGCCGGTATTTCAGAGTGCCGACATTTCGGAATGCCGAGGTGTCCCCCTGTCCCACTATAAACCATTAGGCTATCTGTCTGTGTGTTTCCACCTGATTAAAGAAAATATATTATGTGATGTTGACTGATGTTTTATGGATTCCATAAAATCACGTGTTTTCTTTAATCAGGTGGAAGCATTTTTCAATCAAAGGTGAAACGACACATTATGGTTTATAGAGGGACTTACCCACACACAATTTAACGTTAGCTCCGGTTAGCCACTGTAACGTTAGCCAGCTGTTCTAGAGCCACCGATCGACACAAAACCTGGACGTTTCATTTCGGGTAAAACATGAGGGTTTTTTATATGGATTACGCCAGCTCTGGGAGTATGAAGTGCTTTGAATACGCGATATTTGGTCACAACAAATATGCTACTTGCCGAGCGGGGAGGCTACACCGCTGCCTGAGGTAACGTTGAGCTAACAGTCCGCCCTCTAATTTTCGTGTCGGCGCTACACGCGGCCTTAAGCATTATAACCACGCCTTTTAAGCATAGAATTATTCACAACTGTGCTTATTGGTGAACTGCAGTTACTCAATGACATTCATCCTTTCGAAGCTCCGATCCATTCGATCCATGTCCGGGTTTTGGCTGCATGCTGTCATCTCTTCATGCCAATTTGGATATCTCAGCACATCACAGATCATAGCCTGAATAAAACAATTCAACCTACAGCCAGCCAGGCAAATACAGATCTGTTCAGCAGGGCTGATGCGGTCTCCCTGTAGCCTACAATATAGAACGTTAACTATCGGTGACATTGCTGATAGCATCCATTTCCATGATCTTTATGTTGTAAACATAACTTTCACAATAGTGAACAAGCACCCCTACTCGGCTCATTCAGGGCAGGTAGTTTTATAACTTGTAGACGACCTGCTGCACAGGCTAAATGATGCAAATAAATATAGCTTACATTATGTAAAGTCATTGCATAAATGTGTTTTTATTGTAAAAGTACATGTGAAGTAATTCAAGTCTTATTGGAGCGGACATCACAGTAGAACCGTGTTACGGCTATCACTCATCTATATCATGTTAACTTTGCGAGGGATATATATACCACCTGGATTACATATATGTTTCACATACGGTTGTGTTTTCATTTTTATGTTTTATTTTGTCCAATATTGAAATGTTCCAGAATTGCATCTTGTGTTAACATACATATTATTTATATCTACCACTTAGCCTATTTAGGCTGATTTGGTTGCTATTTCTTGTCGAAATGTATTAGCCTCAATGCATGCTGGGAGATTTCACATGTATGGCTTTGGTAGGGGAGCGCACAGGTAGGATGATCAACAGCCTCTGAATGACAGGGGCTCAAAACTACGGTATAACAACTTTTTTTTTCATTGGTCATTCGGCCCGTCTGACGCGCGAGAGAGAGGGAGTGAGAGAGAGAGAGGGGGAGAGAGAGTGAGATGGCAGAGGAGAGCTCTAATCGCTTTAGTGCCTAAGGCCAGTGGGAAGATAGGGGCCGTGGTGCCCAAATTGGACCAAGTAAAACTATTTTATAAGCATTTTATGAAAACTCAAGGAAAAGTAAATGGCGGATGAAATCCCTTGGTTCGTATGCCTAACCCGGAAGATGGTGTGACTTTGGCAATCTATAAGCTTTGCCAGGCTCAAAACACCACTGTGTGACTAAATGCATTTTCCCATGTTAGCAAGCTAATGCGGCTAATACTGCCTTACCACAATTCCTTGCGGCTCCCAGAGAGCCGGGTAACATTGGGCATATTGGTGAATTATCATATTGGTGTATTGTGGGAGCAGGTACAAATGCATAGCTAAGTATTCTATTGAGAATACTGGCAACATTGTTTTCTTGTTCTGTGCCATTTTGCTGATAATTGCTTTCGGTTTTCCAACATGTAAAATGGAAAGAAAAAGAAAAAAGTATTACTTTTGTGCGGGTCACAGGTCACAGAGCAATATTAGTCTCTATAAACCCACTACTCAGCATCATAGACACACTAGCCCTTACAAGGATAGTATTTTCAGCCCATAATGTCATCAACTGCGCTGTTTTTACCCAAAATGCACAATTTTGCTATAGGAGGGAGGTGCCAAAATTGGATCTTGTAACTGCAATATTGTATTAGTAATTTGTTACACTACTCGTTACTGGGGAAAGTAATGCTATTACAGTAATGAGTTACTGGTAAATCGTTACTGCAACATTGCACGTAATACTGTATAAAGTAAATATAAGACAGCTAGCCTATGTATGTATGTATTATATTATTAATCCATAATCCATTAATCTAAATGCAATCAGATAGTCATTCAATAGAACTTTGAAAGTACCTTTGTTCATTCACCCAGTACTTGCTCTTCAAGCTGGAAGGAGTAGAGATCACAACAAGCACAAGGGAAAAAGTGAACAGTGAGCACACTCCAAGAATATATACATTATATATAACTTTGGTGCAGGGCACAAACAATATCAAGTCACAGTAGGAAACGCCAGCACACAAAAAAGTCTTTTTGAAGGTTTAATAGAATAGACTACAGGTATTAAACCTTCAGAAAATACTTTTTTGTGATCACAAACACAAAACATTAAGCATCATGGGGATAGACTGTGAATACATTCAATTCAAAGGAAAAATGCACATCCCGGGTGAAAGATGGTAGATAAGAGTTTTCCTACTAAAAAATACAGTTCACCCCATCTTTCAGATGGTATATACTGCTATAAAACACTGCTCTGATGCTATAATAAAGGTTTTGGATGATCTATTGTACTACCTTTTTTGAGACAGCCACATTAATTTAATTTTACATTATATCTGCATATGATTTTCGTAAAATTGGGGATACTGCAGATACAATACCCAGTTCTGATGAGGCTAGGGTAGGTCTTCACCAGGAAGTCGGAGATGTTCCTGCCTGTGAGATCCATGAGAACATCTCCTGTTGACTGGATTCTCTGATGTACAAAACAACACATAAATCAAATAAAGGTGGCGTCTGGGTATTGTAGAGATAAAAAGCACTCAACTCCTGGTAGCGGTACTTCCGGCTTGGTCAGATGTACCTACAGACACAATTGGCCGTGTCTGTGGGTGGGAAGCCGGTGGGGTATGAGTTCTGGTCACTGCACTACCACCTCCTCTGGTCGGTCAGGGCACCTGTTTGTGGGGAGGGGAACTGGGGGGAATAGCATGATCCTCCCACGCACTATGTCCTGCCGGTGAAACTCCTCGCTGCCAGGTGAAAATAAGCGGCTGGCGACTGCACATGTATTGGAGGAAGCATGTGCTAGTCTACAACTCTCCCCAGATCGGCAGAAGGGGTGGCGCAACGGCCAGGACAGCAGGGGGAATTGGCAAAGTACAATTGGAGGAAAATGTGAGGGGGAAAAAATCTTCCATGAGACACTAATCAGCAATGGTGGGCCTACACAAGTCGTGTAATATGCTGCTCCAAGCATGTAAGTTCAACAGACATACATATTTGTAAAGTTATAAGTGATTTCAGTGCATTTGAGTAAGTGAGAGAATGTGAGCTGTTTTCAGTGGTATATACAAGAGCATTTCAGCAGAAACGTGTCATATTGGTGATCAGATTGGTGATCTGGCTTTGCTTTTTTGTGCACTTTATATTGTAATCTCCAATTAAAATAATGCAGTTTGTTCCACTATGGTCTAATGCATGTCCATGTTTATAAGAAAAGTATAAAAAAAAAATTATTAATAATAATGTAGTTTGAACTTTGTCCTCTAGAATCACATTGAAAAGTTGTAACACAAATAAATCATCAAATAACTTAATCTTTACTTTTAGTGAAGTCGATTTTCTCCGACAGTTCTTTTATTTGTATTTGTGAAAAAATATACTTGAGTAGGATAGTATTCTTCCCACCACTGAGGGTTTCATAACATTTGAATGTGTAAGCATCTCATACATAGTGCTATTTTAATCTGTTGTATTCTTATTGTTGCTTTTTTTTAATGCAATACCAGAGTTTTGTAAAAAATGTTTTTTTTTTTTTTTCCCCTCCCAAATTTTTATTAGTTCTTTGTAATACACTGATAACGTTTTATTATTGTATTAAATGTATTTTAATGTCTTGGACCCCAGGAAGACCCCAGAAGCTAATGGGGATCCGTTTAAATAAACAAATAATAAACAAATAAATACAGTGTGAGAGGTAAACTGTGTGTATGTGTTTGTATGTACATACTACATACTCCATAGGCCTACTATGGACATAACCTGTGGAGGTGGCAGGCCTCCAGCCCCCTCCGGGCAGACAGGCAGCATGGTGAGCCTCCTGAGCGTGCTGCACTGGCACTGTGGGGAGGGTCTACTGAAGCTCCACTCTGGGCCGGCCAGCCACTCCATCAGGGTCGGGTTCACCAGGGGCATCTCCCACTCTGTGGTGATGTTGTTACATGGGAACTCTCTACCAGGAATGGACAGAGGGAGGGGGTTGACTGTGGCACAGATCAGCAAGTTTGTAGGAACTCAAATCTGTAATAATAATATGTCAAATCTTTTTGGTTGGGTTACTCACTCCAGCGGTTCATCCAGCATGCAGCGAGTCCCAAAACCGGGCTTGTCCAGCAACACCTCACCAAAGTATCTCAGCTGAGCATCCACAGGACGCTCATTACTGCAAGGGACAGTAATAATAACAAGTACAGCCAGCTACTGTAGATAAAAAATCATCATATATTCAACTGACATATATATTGTTTTGAGACAATTTAGCCATTTTAGCTTAAATCTTAAGTATTATATTGATCTCATTAAAGTAGCTAATACTCTAAATGGAGCTGGGTGGTCTAGTGCCCAATGCTCACCTGAAGAAGGTGAATTGCCGCCCATACATCCATGGGCTGAGGGTCAGGCTGGGATACTCTCCGAAAGGCGGAATGATCAGAGTGAACGCCAAAGCCAGGAACACGAAACTGGCCGGCAACACAATCTAGCAGAGACAGAGACAGAATAGGCATTTTGAAAAGCTGACAAACCGAAATAAATGGCTGTTTTATCTGCGACTCCAGGGCCTTGGCATCCTAACCCCCTGACAGCCGAGGAACATTGATTCAGCACGATACCCACAGAAATGCCTGGAACATTTGTCTCTGTCAAACAAATTGAACATAACATTATGACACATGGACCTCGCTTGCTGTAACAGATGAGAACCAGTAGTGGAAAAAGTACTCAAATCCTCTTAAGTAAAACTGGCAATAATTGAAAAATACAAAAAGGTTCTGCATTCAAACGTTTACAGTGTTCAATTATTGATGCATTAACGTGGAAGAAGTAGTTTAGTGTTGTAGGTCTAAATCCTCCATACTGTTGGGAGTTTAAACTCGATGCAACAAATTTTATAAGCTTATCGTATTTTTTCCATGTAAAACCTTATTCTGCAGACTTAGTCTGCAGGGTTCTGCATTCAAGGTTCTGCATTCAAACGTTTACAGTGTTCAATTATTGATGCATTAACGTGGAAGAAGTAGTTTAGTGTTGTAGGTCTAAATCCTCCATAGTTTTGGGAGTTTAAACTCGATGCAACACATTTTACAAGCTTATCGTATGTTTTCCATGTAAAACCTTATTCTGCAGACTAACTACTGTAGTAACTACAGTCTTCATATACATGTAGTGGAAAGTACAAGATTTCCCTCTGAAATGTGGTGGAGGAAAAGTAGAAAGTTTCGCCAAATGTAAATACTCAGGTCAGGTGTATCAGTACCTCAAAATTGTACAGGTTGAAATCTGTGCATATATCAGTATTGGCAATCGGGCAAAAGAGTTGGACAATATCGGCATATCGGATATTGGCAAAAACATCCAATATTGTGCATCCCTATTCTGCATAGGATGGCACCTGTATCTGTTTTCAGGGGTTGCAACAAGGTTACCTGTGTAATGTAATGTAATGTAATACAAGGTTACCTGTGTAATGTAATGTAATGTAATGTAATGTAATGTAATGTAATACAAGGTGTCCTGTATAATGTAATGTAATGTAATCTAATGCAATGTAATCTAATGTAATGTAATCTAATCTAATCTAATGTAATGCAAGGTTACCTGTGTAATGTAATGTAATGTAATCTAATGTAATGCAAGGTTACCTGTGTAATGTAATGTAATCTAATGTAATGCAAGGTTACCTGTGTAATGTAATGTAATCTAATGTAATGCAAGGTTACCTGTGTAATGTAATGTAATCTAATGTAATGCAAGGTTACCTGTGTAATGTAATGTAATCTAATGTAATGCAAGGTTACATGTGTAATGTAATGTAATGTAATGTAATGCAAGGTTACCTGTGTAATGTAATGTAATCTAATGTAATGCAAGGTTACCTGTGTAATGTAATGTAATCTAATGTAATGCAAGGTTACCTGTGTAATGTAATGTAATCTAATGTAATGCAAGGTTACATGTGTAATGTAATGTAATGTAATGTAATGCAAGGTTACATGTGTAATGTAATGTAATGTAATGTAATGCAAGGTTACCTGTGTAATGTAATGTAATGTAATGTAATGCAAGGTTACCTGGGCAAAGAAGTCTTTGTGGGAGCGTGTGGCATGATGAAGCCTCTTGATCAGCAGACCAAAGAACTGTTTGGCGATCAGACACAGGCCTTTGACCTGGTAGGAGCCCCTGCCATGGCTGCCCCCTAGGGGACCGCATGGGCCCTGGCCATTGGTGTGCGATGCCCCGTCTGTCTCTGGAACACAGGGGGTCCAATTTAAGGTGCGCAGAAGGTGCTGTCAGCGTTGGATTAACGGGTAACTCAACCCCAAAACACATTTTCCAGCTTGAAACCAATGTATAAGGCTTTTGAGAAGTGTTGGTGAAGGATTCTACTCAAAATCTCCATATTTGACAGTTTACCGAATTCTACACACTGTATACTTTTCATGCAGCGAGAGTGGCCTCTTTGCCCATTAGTTGATTTATGTTCCGCTACAACACCAAGAACCCCTTTTCCCACCCAGAGTCAGTCTAAGCTCCGTTTAGGACCCGCTCCCTAGCTGAGTCCCAAGTTAAGACGTTGATTTGCATTTTTTTAAATCCCAATCTCCCCACCTAAATTGCACTGTTGAACAAACAGCCTGCTCTTCCCCCAGGTGTAGCACTCCAGTAAGGTTAGGTAGGTACTCCAAGTAGGAGCGGTATTTAAAGCCTTATGTTTGTTTGTTTTTGTTTTTGTTTTTACTGCTCTTACTTTGGTCTTATTCTCTTACCTCTTAATCCTATTTTTATTGGTTTATTCTTTTACTCTTTTATTCTTTTATCTAATCCGCTGCCGATTTTTATTTTATTTTGATTTTATTTTGATTTTTATGATTTTTATGATTTTTATCATTTTTATAATTTTTATGGTATTATGGTTTTATTGCTTATTTTATTCTTCCCTTACGAATGGGATTGGATGATTTAAACACACCATGCAATAGGGCTGTGCAATCTTGTGCCTTAGCTGGCACTCTTCCTGTGTTTTAGTGCAATGCTGTAACTGTTACTGTGTCTGTTAAACCGATGTTGGTACAAGCACTTTTTGCCCAAGACAAATTTCCCTCCTGGGACAATAAATTTTATCTCATCATCGAGTCCAATCATCAAGTCCAATTCTGGAGGTTTAGTTCCCCTTTGAAGAGGCCAATCTCAGGGTTCCCACACCTTCTTAAACATCAAATTTTAAGGACTTTCCAGGCCCAATTCCCTCAAATTCAAGGACCCAACACGGCATAGTTTGAGACACGGATCAAGGTTAATTACTGTTACAACACAGATAATTTTATAATGAGAAATAGCAGCTTTACAGAAACTCAGACAATTAAAAAGAGAGAGAGAGGCTTGAATGTGTGAACACTTCTCAACTGTTACATGTTACATGTTGAGTAGTCTCTCCCCAGACTCAAATATTACATTGAATCGCTACAATACTACATAAATGAGTCTGTGCCACTTCACAGCCACTGCTGGTTTTTAAGGCGGGTTGAAATTGAATGAGTGACAGGTCGTAGCAACGATGAGAGAGCGGTTCGAAAAAAGGACCGCGCCGCGCCTCCCGTGTCATCTGATCGCAGTCGTTACTGATTGGGGAGGACTGAATCCATCACTGGCATATCACTAGTCAAGTGAACGGTTCCCTCCCATACCCAGCCGGCTGAGGGAAAGTGTCCCAGACCCAGAGAGAGATCTGCAGCATGCAGTAACGTAGTGTATCAGCGCAAGAACTCTCATGGGTCTGGCGTTGAGACTATATGTTGAGTAAAAAAAATCACACCCAGGTGTTGAAGGAAGTGGTTCAGGTGTGCAGGTCCCAGGTTTGCAGCAGGTCCCACCTTTCTCCTCCACCCCCCTCTCTCCCCTCTCTCTGACACTGTGTGTGCGCACGTACACATGTCGAGCCACTCTCTCCATATTGTTACAGTCATCACCCTTCTCGCATAGATATGATAATATTCACTTCTATTAGTTGTGGCTGATTTGTCTTTGATGTGTGTGGGTATTCATTTATAAGGAAAGTGTGCCTTTTTGTCCCACGGGGCTGCCGTGATGAGCCCAGTGGACCTCACACAGAAGACAGCGGCCAAGACCACATCGCAGCTTGTGGATAGTTTATACTAGTCTATGTCTCGTTTTCCATTGTTTTCTCACTTTTGTCCTGTTCCGTCTTTATGGGACCCCTTTGACCGTGTGAGAACTATCTTGGATTCCTCACGCATTCAACCGATGGGGATGGCCCAGTGTCAGGATGCTTCTGGAGGCCGCATCAGCTAAAGCCTTGGGTGGGTGGCCTGCTCAATCGATAAACAGCCTTTCAGTGTTCATTTCTTCATGTTACAGTTATTGGTGTAGTATTAGAAACCCCTAGACAATGAACGATGCCAAGTTAATTAATGAAATTAGATGCATTCAAACCGAATTGTAACAATAGCGTGCCAAAGTCTCGCCAATGAGGAAATGAATTCGCCATAAATTTCCAGACGTTTCTTAAACTGTGCGTGCATGCGCGTGTGTACGTGAATGTGTGTGTGTGTGCATGCGTGCGTATGTGCGTGTGTGCATTACTGGCTTTGAAGCGCTATCGTTAAGCACCACTTAAAAAAGAATATCAAAATAACTTCAATTTCTATTTGTGCACAAAATATATAAATTCAAGCACTTTCAATGAACCATGTCTATTTATGTCTATTTTGAAAAACTTTCAAGGCCTTGATGCCCCACATTCACAAACTCTCAAGGATTTCAAGAACCCGTGGGAACCCGGCATTCTGCATACACCGCGGCCTCGCTCTATAACTGATATTTTAGTATAAATCCAAGTCCAAATCCAATGCAGTCTATTTCTCACTACAGTATAAATGGTAAATGGACTGTATTTATAGAGTGCATTATATATAGTCTATCAACTACCCAAAGCGCTTTTACATGAATACCTCACATTCACCCATTCACATACCGACAGTGTTGGGAAAGTTACTGAAAATTGGTAATTAGTTACAGTTACTAGTTACTTCTCTCAAAAGGTAATTTAATTACTTTAAAGTTACCAGTTACTTCAAAGTAATTAGTTACTAGGGAAAGTAACTTTTGCGTTACTTTTAAAAGTCCGCTTCGATTGTTATTAATGCACACATTATGTTAGTGTTGCTGTGCCACAGTGTGGCATTGAACCTTCGCTTATTGGGGAGGCTTATAGCCTATCAAGGTCATTAGCCTCTGGGGCTCTGGCTGCAGCTCTCTCTCCGGACTAGGTCTGAGGATCAGAAACTGGGTAATCCTCTGAAGTTGTCCGTTATTTTCATGTCCTAAAGTAACTAGTAACTAGCCCAGTTACTATTTTAGTAACTGTAACTGAGTTACTGAATTTGAAAAAGTAATTAGTTAGATTACTAGTTACTGAAAAAAGTAGTTAAGTTACAGTAACTAGTTACTTAGTAACTAGTTACTCCCAACACTGCATACCGACGGCAGCTGCAGCCATGCAGGGCGCTAACTGCTCGTCGGGAGCAGTTAGGGGTTCAGTGTCTTGCTCAAGGACATTTCGGCACACTGCCGGGAGGAGCCAGCCTCGAACCGGGAACCTTCCAATTCCCAGGCGACAGCTCTACCTCCTGAGCTATATGCGGGATTTGAAAACTACCAGGCCCGGATCTAGAGTGAGGTTACTGGGTGGGTAATTGGAAATTTTGGCGGGGCAATGAAAATAGCAATACCATACCAAAAAAAACCTTGCCAAAAATGTGCCTAACTTTGGAACATTACTGCCGACAAGCTAGTATGCCATACAGTAGCTGGTACCAGGTCCGTTTTTAGCCTGTTACATCTTTGGCGGTAGGTTGCCCAAAGGTTCTCGGTTTGGTGATGGGGATTAAGTTGCATTATATTCTAACACTAAACTGTTCCACTAGGTGTCCACATTGTGCTGTGGGTAACCTAAGTATGAACTTTCACTCAGGGGACAGGCCAATGTTTACAAAACTCATATTATTAAAACTATTTGCAAACTATGTACATACAAACTAACTAACAAACTAACTATTTACAAAACTGTTATTATATTCACAAGACTTAGTCTTAAAAGTGAAAAGAAAACAACTTTGAAAGCAGATTGATTTACCATAAAACTTAAAAACATCCTTCATCCATAATTTCAATAATCAACTCCATAACAGTTATTTTCATTGGATGACCTTATTTCTCAAATCAAATTAAAGACTAGTGCAGTGAGACTTAACCATAGCTAAAAACTATTTGCCATTTAGCCTTCAAACCTACAAGACAAAAAAAAAATACTTTTAGTCTTATTCAAACTCAAACTGAAATTAAAACTTTGAAAGCAGATTGACTTCGTTACCCTAAAAAATAAATAACAATCCTTCATCCATAGTTTAAAATAATCAACTCCATAATAGTCTTTTCATTAGATGAGCTTATTTCTCAAATCAAATTAAAGCTATAACTACTGTTAGGTGCCCTAAACTAACTAACCCAGTGGTCTCCAACCTTCGGGTCGCGACCCTAAGTGGGGTCGCCTGGAATTCAAAAAGGGAGATAAAAAAAAATTGGGTGGGCAAGATTCATTTTTAGGTGGGCATAGCCCACCCCTGCCCCCCTCTAGATCCAGCCCTGAAAACTGAGTCTCGCGTTGAGGCTAGGTCCAAAGAGACTGTTCCATATGAACTGACATGTTGGGTCCAAAGAGACTGTTCCATATGAACTGACATGTTGGGTCCAAAGAGACTGTTCCATATGAACTGACATGTTGGGTCCAAAGAGACTGTTCCATATGAACTGACATGTTGGGTCCAAAGAGACTGTTCCATATGAACTGACATGTTGGGTCCGAAGAGACTGTTCCATATGAACCGACATGTTGGGTCCAAAGAGACTGTTCCATATGAACTGACATGTTGGGTCCAAAGAGACTGTTCCATATGAACTGACATGTTGGGTCCGAAGAGACTGTTCCATATGAACTGACATGTTGGGTCCAAAGAGACTGTTCCATATGAACTGACATGTTGGGTCCAAAGAGACTGTTCCATATGAACTGACATGTTGGGTCCGACTGGCCCGGTCATTCCATATGAAATGACATGTTGGGTCCAAAGAGACTGGCCAGAGAAATCTGCTGCAACCTTCCTCCAATACAACACATGTTATGAGGGGGGTAGAGGAGAAGAGGGGTAGAACAGATACATCTAGATATCTAGGGAGACAACAACTCAACAAGAACGGAGTGAAGAGTGAAGGGTTGAAGGAAGGAACTAGTAAAATAATGTGTTTTGGTTCTGGCTTTCTTTCTTTACCTTGTATACATTTGCGGTTGGTTGCATTCACGTCAGCGGTGACTTTCAGGAAAATCTATGAGAAAAACAGATGGCTGTCAGGATCCAAGATGACATGTACTGTAGATGATGCTCCCTCTGATGCTCTGGAGCACAGGACTGCAACAACCCATAGATAGTGACAGATTGCCTCAATGAAACTGTCCTGTTTTTCTATTGTGTTTGCTATTGAATTGCTGTTAAGCTTTGCTAATAAAAACATAATTTGAAATTGAATAACTAAGACGTATAATATGTCTTCTTTAGGGGATTGCCATAGTCTCACTGTTTCAAGACCAGGAACCATTTCTTTTTAATGGTAAGTTAAGTTTAAATAACATGTAATGGAAACACTCTAAAATGTTTGAATGTTCATAAGCTCCAAATAAACAATTAATTACTGATTAATAAATGATGAGTTGATATGGAGTTCATCTTCAACTCATTATTATCAATTTACCAATGATCAATTCCTGTAAAACTTCAAATAAACACCGGTCCCAAATAGACGGCGGGTACTTTTTGATGATGGTATGTTTTTGTGTTGCGCTCGGACTGAATTCACAGTCACTTACGGTAATGTGTGTGGTAGGAGATTGTACTTTCTCCCCCCTGTCAGACAGTTTTACGCTTTGTTTATACATAACCGACATGTTTCAAGTATGCATACCGCATATTTGATGCTACAGTACAGACTGTACGGACGGCGTGCAGATGGAGTCAATGTGTTAGACTGGAGACACTGTCTGGTTTCTATATCATTGGAGCGGTGGAGAAGTTACCGGTAACGTTAGTGTTGGGCATAGTAAAAGTGCATTTCTGTCAGCAGAACAGCGATCATAAATGCAGTATGTATGGATTATACCGGACATGTATTGAAAACATAAGTAAGTCTGCTTGTTGCACAACACTGTATTGTCTGATAGTGCTGCATGGTTAGCTTGGTTAGCTAACGTTAGCTGCTGGCTACGTTACTACCGGTATAATGTTGCTAATCAAACTGCTTCTTTCCAATGCAACACAAACAACTGAATGTGAGCGGTAGGCTAATGTTACTTGTTTGAAATACGGTATGGCCAAGGGCGCGGGAAGGTAGGTGTGGAGGGTGCGGCAGCACCCCTTGGTGGCAAGAGATGGAATTTTCTAAATTGTTGGATTTGGCTGTCCTGTGTTTATAACACCAACAAAATGCATAAAAAAACAGTTTGTGCTTCCCAGCTCTAATCTTATTTCATACGCTCTCTCTTCAAAAGTGTTTGATTTTCATCATAATCTGGTTTTCCATCAAAATAATAATAATAATAATAATAATAATAATAATAAGTTCAGTGTTTATGCCTGTGTTGCTGTCTGTTGTAGTGTAAAACGATCTAAAGGGAGAGCAGGTGGTTACATGAAAGTGAGTGAGAAAAGGAGAAGATACTGAATAATGACATCACAACAGTATAATCCTAATGTTAATTTAAAATTAAATATTCCTCTAAATATGACTAAAAGTCCAAAAAACGTAAAATTTTCTTTGGTGGCGCCCTTGCGGGCAGCGCAGAGGGTCCCTTCCTTGCAGCACCCTACCCAGCACTACCCGCCTGGGTATGGCTGTTTGGCAGAGGGAGAAGAGGAGAGCAAGGTACTGCTAACGTACCGGTAGTTGGACGACGATGCTGCTGATGATGAAGAAGATGATGAAGAACATCTCAGTTGTTTTTATTTGTTCCAATAATACTCTACAATACTAGGCTTGTTCAAAACTGCCTGTACCTACCTTCTTGTGTGTACTAAGTACTATCATACTGGTTTAAATATGCAATTTGATACTTTCCCAACTTTGCAGAGCAATAATTCTGTGCAAAAAGAATTAAACGGCGGTCCCTTATAGACGCCGGGTCTGAATTTTCTTTTTGGTAAATAAACAGTGTTTTTTTTTTAGTTTTATGGTATAACAAATTAGGACATCATTCAAATACAAATCAAATACAAAGATTTAATGGTAACACTTTGAAGGTCATGTTTATAATGCATTATGAGCTCATTCACAAGACATTATAATGCATTGAAGGCTTTATAAAACTCTTTATAAATGTTTATAATCATACATGGCAAATAACAAGGTTTATAAGTGGTGTACATATTACCGTTAGTTTTAACGGCACAGGCAAGGCTGGTTTCGAACCCGAGGTCTCCAACTTGCAAGCCCAACACGTTAACCATCCAAAATCCCTTTGGCCAAGGACCAACGTGCTCGCTTTATCCCCCCCAGCCCCTGCCGCTTCAACGTCTCCGCGCTCCCTCACGCTCCAGGAACTACGCCTCGGATGACTGCGCGGCCATCCCAACATCCCACTTCTGACACAACCAATGTAACTTACAAGCCCAAGACGTTAACCATCCGACCAAAGGGATTGTCGGATGGTTAACGTCTTGGGCTTGTAAGTTGGAGACCTCGGGTTCGAAACCAGCCTCGCCTGTGCTGTTACATTGGTGTCAGAAGTGGGATGTTGGGATGGCGCAGTCATCGGAGGCGTAGTCCCTGGAGCGTGAGGGAGCGTGGAGACGTTGAAGCACAGGGGCTGCACTTCCCACAGGTGGAGGTAGTGTAGCGATCCGGGGTCTGGGTGGATAAAGCGAGTACGTTGGTCCTTGGCCAAAGGGGATTGTCCCTTTGGTCGGATGGTTAACATGTTGGGCTTGTAAGTTGGAGCCCTCGGGTTTGAAACCAGCCTCGCCTGTGCCGTTACACATTGTTAAATAGGTGCACTGTATAACCAGGGATGTGATCTAAAATGTTTAAGTCATTTTTAATTTCAGCTCGACTTTAAGGGCTTATAAACATTTTTTTTTTTTTATGTTACCATTACATGCAGTTTAAACATATTACAGATACCATAAAGCTTATTATAAACATTCTTATTATAAACTTCTAGAATTATTGATATTATGACTACTGTCATGACTTCATGTTTCGATCCCTATGCACGCACCTCCTCCAGCGAGGTATCGGACACGTCAAAGCTGCTGAGGCCGATGTCAGTGAGGGTTTCCTCCAGCTCTCTGAACAGGCTGGCGTAGGCCCGGGGCTGGAGGTCCGGGTCCGGGAGCAGGTAGGTCAGCTCCTGGCCCATGGCCTTCATCAGACGGGCCTCAGGCACGTGGTGCTGCACCAGGCCTGTGATGCGATCCACGTTACCTGGAGGTAAGCAACCAGGGCTGGTTATGTCTCATCACATCACAACTGCCTCGTTGTCCTGTTTCATTTTTTATCTCCACGAGTCCACATCCCCTTCTCCTCTGCTCTTTTGGAGTGAGAGGAAGTCGCTGGAAACAGTGACGTAAGATAAGATGAATGTAATGATCTCAATTGGGAAATTCGGTCAACGCAGCAGCAAATAGTAACAGGACATACAGTAGCAAAGAAAAATAGAATAATATATAGCCGCCAGCACCGATTGCGGGGTCCACAATAACTTGGAAAACTAAGCACTAGATCATATCATATACAGTATTATAAGCCAGTGGTCTTCAACAGGGGATCCGGGACCCCCAGGGGCAGGCACGGACTGGGAAAATCCTTCAGGCCAGGACATATAGCGCAAAATATAGCCCCAGTCAGGTCACTTTTTAAGCGGGGGTCTGGGGGCCCCCGACCACGAAAATCTTAGTTACAAAGACTTATCATTTTTGCCCACGGTGTATAGGGAATACAGTATAGTGGAGGCGCATGTAGGCTCCGTTTGAACTTAGGGGGGAAGACATTAAGTGGGGGGTCTGGAAGTCCTCCCCCAGGACGTTTTGACCGTCAAACCCTTCATTTCCTGCATACTGGTGATTTTTTTAATGCACCAATTTGTGCCTTTTCTGCATCAATTTAAGGTAGAAATGTCTTTATTTATGTCAAGATTCAGAGTTTAGCATGCAGGCCATTTAGCAGGCCAGCCACCGGGAAAACTCCCTGCTCCCTATGGCCAGTCCGGGCCTGCCGGGGTCCACAGAGGTACTGCAGAGGTGTCAAAATGGCTATTTTGGCCATTTTCTGGTTTTTCGCCCCGTATAGAGATTTTGGCACACATCCCAAGTTGTTTGCAGGGGTCATATTAGTATATAACAGTTGAGATATTCTCTCCTAAATGAAGCGCATACAGTACATATCTGAGCCAGGTCCAAGACTATTTAGGACTCTAGGAATACTACAGGAATAATAAAGAATGGTATCTTCCATTGTGACATCATCAGTGATGTCATAAATCCCCCTCTACTCATGTATTGTGACGTCATCAGTGATATCATAAATCCCTCTCTACTCACGCATTGTGACATCATCAGTGATGTCAGAAATCGAATGTAATGAAATGTCCTCCCATTTTGACATCTTCATTGATGTCATAAATCCTCCCCTGCTGCTGGTGGTATAAATAGGACCAGTAGAGATGGTGAGATCAGTAGGAACGAGAGCTCTTCACCTCAGTACCAACCAGAAGTACAAACCATATATCTAGCATCTTAGCTAAGTTGTCCCACAACCTAAGAGCCAACCTCCAGAGATTCCTGAGAGTACACCCTCAAACAGGTATCTCGCCTTTTAACCTAAGAGTCAACTTCCAGAGATTTGAGTACCCCGTGAACCGGTACGTTACTTGAGCAGTGAGCAGTCAACTCAACTCCTGGACTCTGCACCCCCCTTTCACCACACCCTCACCTGAAAATCGATAATAGTAAGGTGAGCCACGAGGACGCACCTGACCTGACACACCCTGAGGTCATTGTTGCCACACCTAACAATCCAAACACATTCTCTCAAACAATATCTCATATCTGTCCGGTTCGTTTTCAGATTTACTGAGAGACAGAATGGCTTCCAGATCAGAGGAGGATCTCTCCTGTCCTGTCTGCCATGACATCTTTATTGATCCAGTCCTTGTGTCATGTAGCCACAGCTTCTGTAAAGCCTGTCTGCAGAGCTGGTGGACAGAGAGACTAATACATGACTGTCCACTTTGTAAGGGAATATCTTCACAGAGTGAACCACATCATAATTTGGCATTGAAGAACCTGTGTGAGGCTTTCTTACTGGACAGAGATCATAGAGCTTCAGCAGGATCTGAGCGTCTCTGCAGTCTGCACTCTGAGAAACTCAAGCTCTTCTGCCTGGACCATCAGCAGCCAGTGTGTCTCATCTGTCGAGATTCAGAAACACACACCGACCACAGATTCAGACCCATCGATGAAGCTGCATGGCATCACAAGGAGGAACTCCGGAAATCACTGAAGCCCATAAAGGAGAAACTGAAGCTCTTTAATAAAGTTAAAGGAAACTGTGATCAAACAGCAAAGCATATAAAGGTCCAGGCCCAAGACACAGAGCGGCAGATTAAGGAGGAGTTTAAGAAGCTTCACCAGTTTCTACAAGAGGAAGATGAGGCCAGGTTGGCTGCACTGAGGGAGAAAGAGGAGTGGAAGAGTCAGCTGATGAGGGAGAAGATAATGGGTCTGAGCAGAGAAATAGCAACTCTTTCAGCCATAGAGAAGGACCCGAGAGCTGAAGATGTCTCGTTCCTGCAGAACTACAAGGCTACAAAGGAAAGAGTCCAGCACGACCTGCCAGAGGATCCACAGCTGGTCTCAGGAGCTCTGATAGACAAGGCCATACATGTGGGCAACCTGAGCTTCACAGTCTGGGACAAGATGAAGGAGATGGTCTGCTACACTCCTGTGGTTATGGACCCAAACACTGCTGAGCCAGATCTCATCCTGTCTGAAGATCTGACCATTGTGATATGTGGACAACATTCTCCTGAGAACCCAGAGAGGTTTGACAAACGGTCTGTCATGGGATCTGAGGGCTTTAACTCAGGAACTCACAGCTGGGATGTTGAAGTTGGAGATACAACATGCTGGGCAGTGGGTCTGTTAGCAGAGCCTGCCCAGAGGAATGGAGCCATACTGTCTGGATTATGGGTAATAATGTTTGAGGATAATGATGTATACACAGCATGGTCCCCATCAGATCTGACTGATCTCCCCATGGAGAAGAAGCTCCAGAGGGTCAGAGTGCATCTGGACTGGAACAGAGGAAAGCTGTCATTCTCTGATCCTGATACTAACACACACATACACACCTTCACACACGCCTTCACTGACAGGCTGTTTCCCTACTTTAAGTTAGGGTTGAATACTGGACGGCTTGGATACTGGAAGATTTTACCGCTGAAGGTCTCTGTAACAGTGGAACAGTAAAGTTAGGGGGCGTGTCCACTAACCAACATGTTGAGCGCTTGATGCGCTGGTGCTGAGCTGAAATCGTTTTTTTATGGTGTGGCCGCTAGGTGGCCGAGGTTTTTTTTATGGCGTGGCCACTAGGGGGCCGAGGCATCCCTAAGAGTGTCTGTCTGTCTGTCTGTCTTTATGTCCCCACGAAGAAGAAGGAAAGAAAGAAAGACATTTCTGAAAATGAAGCAGTACAGAGCTAGAACGCGCTGTGCAACGGCCTGGAACAGATGCTGCACTGCAAGTGCATGTACATCCTATTCATTTTCTGCCACGCCCTGCCTCATATCCTTATTAGAAAAAAAAAATCTTCAGGAACCAGTCAGGTATTGTATATACTCCCAAGTCTTTTCATAATCGGTGAGGATTTTGAAAGTTGTCTAGTGTATCCTAGGCTTTTGCCTCAGAACCATTGTGACATCACTGGTGTCACAATGTCGTCACAATGTCTATGACCTCATTAGCAAATAAGGTCTATATGACATCATCAGTGCTTTTATGACATCACCGATGATGCATCTGTGGTCCTTATGCATTCACAGTGACATCACTGATGACATCATTCACTGAGTGTGTGTGTGTTTAATTAACAGATGATGTGTGTTTGGAGGCTCCGCCCACATGGTGTGGTTAGCAGGTGATGCGTTTGTGAAGAGGCTGGGAAGAGGGTTTGGGGAGTATGGATTATTTAATGTATGTATTTGTAACCTTACCGTCCATCTGTCTGTCTGGGCTCTGGCTCTCCTGGCTGTCTTTGAACTTGGAGCACTTGGAGCATTTACAGGAGCAATCCTCTGTACAGTCACACTGCAGGACAACACACACAGGAGCCATCATTCATCTCTCCAACTTAGAGCAGAAATATCCTCACAAAGTGTCAAAGTTAGTCATTTTCACATTTTTGCATGCATTGTTGCCCAAGATGACGTCCTCAAATGTCTTGTTTTTTCCACAACACAAAGATGTTGTTTACTGTCATAGAGGTGTAAAGAAACCAGATTTTCTTTCTTAACTTTTTTCTTAGAAAATTAGTCAAACCTATTAATCAAAATAGTTGATTAATTTAATAGTTGACAACTAATCAATGAATCGTTGCAGCTCTAGATTCCATGCATAACATAATGCATAATGTATATGCATTAATATGATGATCATATTTATTATTATCCTGAGTTCCAATGGAGTGTTTTAGTGTAAATAAATGGTATAAATGCTTTTTCAGAGGCTTTTCCTCTGTTTTTTGGAATATTTTGCCATGAAAATGCTAACATTTAGTATTTAAATTGAACACACACACACACAGCTCCACATTCATGAGGATGCGTATCCCCCAACCCAATCACTAAAATAAAACATTTTACATGTCTGCAAACCAGGGATATGTACAATCTCAACGTAACATGAATACGGCTCTCCCGTGTGAAAGGCAACTGTTTACACCCTCCATGCACCATGACCACAACACCCTTACTGGCCAACGTGCTATTTCAATAGCAGACTGTATAATGTTGATATATACACGTAATGTAGGAATGTTGATATGCAACGCATTTTTGGTTAAGAAATGTTAACATTCTCGTGGATTCCAGAAATGCATACCTGCCAACACTCCAGATGAGTCTCCCTATTTTTAACCCTTTCTCCCGCTGTGCTACGGAATTTGGTAATTTCTCCCGCTAATCTCCCGATTTCATAGTGATACAACTCAATTGGGTGTTTCACAGTTTCTATAATATGTCCAGACAGTAGGATATGTGTTGCGGTACCTGGCAACCCAACCAAATGACCCTGCCTGACGTGCTGTGCGTCACTCATCACTGTGCTTGCTCAAGCTCTTGGGTGAGGTGCTCTGCCATATGTACTGTATATACCGTCAATGGGCTCCACTCGCTTTGCCACTGAAAATGGATGAAACAGGTCCCAAGAAGAAAAATTACGTGTCCAAATTTCAGTCCACTTGTTGCGAGACCATCCTGTTTCTAACTGCTAGCCACATCAGCCAAAACCATACGTTTTGGAAGTTGTTTTAGTTATCATTTTAGATGTTGACTTTTGATTACATCTTTTGTACATTATTTTTATTATTATTATTATATATTATTATTTATTTCACTGTGAACTATGAATTTAAGACTAATTAAAAGTAATTTACTTTACATCCTTGTATTTATTCTATTAATTTGTGGTGTAGGGTCATATTGGGGCGGGGGGACATTGAGGCTACGCCATTCACCGATATCATCCTTTTTTATATAAAAAGGGAGAAAGTGGGCGATATCTGTTTCAGTGGGCAATATCTGTTTAAATTTTTGTCCCAGTGATGATGTTACAATGTCTATGATGTCATCAGTGACATCATTATTGACCAAAATCACATCACTGATGATGTCATAGGCACGGATGATGTCATAGCTATTGTGACATCATCAGTGATGTCATAGGCATTGTGACATCATCAGTGGGAGTGATTTCATCAGTGATGCGAAGTTGAGCAATTGTGCGTTGCGCATGCCAATATAGCAGGCAATTGTGCACTGCGCATGCCAATAGAGTGGGCGAGGCTACGCAGCAGCCGAGCTGTGGGTGAGGCCACGCAGCGGCTGAGCTGCAGGCGAGGCCACGCAGCGGCCGAGCTGTGGGCTAGGCCCAGAAAATCTCCCTCTTTTTCACAGCACAATGTTGGCAGGTATGGAAATGTACCATGTCAACATGTTATTCTGGCGAGCAGGCTGCTATCCCCACCTTGAGTGCGTGGCTCTTCATGCGGCGTACGAGGGTGAGGTAGAAGCCGGCACCCAGGCAGTTCTTGAGGAAGAGAGGTGAGCCGCAGCAGTGCAGGCGGCCCTGGGAGATGATGGCCACGCGGTCGCTCAGCAGGTCGGCCTCGTCCATGTGGTGCGTGGACAGGATCACTGTGCGCCCTACGGGGAGGCCAGCCAGGGAGGGAGGGGAGGAATAAACCATGGTAGAAAGGGTGAAAGAGATTTGTGTCAGGGTTCCCACACCTCCTTAAACATCAAATTCAAGGACTTTTCAAGGACTTTCCCAGCCCTATATGCTAGTCTAACATGTTCAGTTATAACCAATGGTGACAAGTCAACCAGGTTTCCTTTACTTCGCTCGGTTCAGCAGGGTTGCCCTCTCTCGCCGGCCCTCTTCGCCATTGCGCTTGAGCCTCTTGCCTTAAAAATACGTACTCACCCAAGCCTTGCAGACCTGAAGGTCGGTGGTATTGAGACGCGTATCAGTTTGTACGCCGACGATGTAATATACCTACATAATTCAAAAAAGTCGATCCCCCCTTCCCTAGAATTAATCACCTCCTTCGGTAAGCTGTCCGGATACACAATAAACTGGACAAAGAGTGACTTTATGCCTCTCTGATGTCTTCACTCCCGGTTTCCTGGAAAATATCCCATTCAAATTGGCAAAGGACCGCCTCACCTATCTTGGCTTGACCATACCCAGAGATCCTAAACTAGTTTTTAAGTTAAACTTTGCGGACTTTGTTTCAAGACTTAAACGGTGTATAGACGGTTTTCACCAGCTGCAAGCCTACAGCACATCCTTTTTCTTGTTTTATGGCGGTTGGCATCCTTAAATGTTGCATTAACGCCACCTACTGAATTGTATCATCTTCACAGTACTATTTACAGTGTCCACTTTCTCAGCTGTTCAGGGAGGAACACTGACATACTTCTATTTATATTTTTTAATTTTCCTATGCAAATGTTTAAAGCAGCTACGAGCAACTTTTTCGATTGTTATTAAACAGTATAAATTTAATATCAATGCATCACATCTTACCTCTAATAGTCGACGAGACCAACGCAGAGTAGTCTCGCTTGAACCCCGAGTGAATCGGCCAGTGTTAGTGTGTCTGTAGCCAGGGCAGATCAGGAAGTGAAATGAAACGGTTTGCAGCAGCCACTTCGGCCATAACCACAAAATAACTTCCAAAAAACCTGTTAGAATATAACGAGAGATGTTCCCGAGAGTATGCGTGGCGTTCACATTGTTTATGTTATGTTGCTAGGCAGCGCAAACCATAGACATATATAAAGGCTAGATGGCTTAAGGCGGAGTCACCAGCATCGTTGAAGCGCTGCCATCTTGCTACGGCAGGCTTTCTGGTACGTTCTATGGTAGCTGTTGGAGGGTGCACAGACAAAAATACTCATAACTCGCTGAAATCTTGACGGATTTACAAACGGTTTGGTTTATTACAAGCATATTCCGTTCCCGAGATATGGCAAAAAAAAAACAACAACACTAAAAACACTATTTTTTTGATGGGCTCCAAATTACACCAAAATTAAACCGAAGCATCTATGCCATGAGAGGGATTCAGGCACAAAGTTTCATGCAGTTTCATCCATTTCCCTCGGAGTTATGATCATCTGATGTGATAATACTAACCCAACAACAGATGCTCATAGCTCCTAGCAAAATGGATGAAACTGCATGAAACTAGGTGCGTGAATTCATCTCATGATGATGATGCTGCGGTTTAAGTTTGGTGTAATTTGGAGCCAAAAATAATAATAAAATGTTAGCGTTTTTTTAACCCATAGATATATATAAAGCTGTGGTGCCGTAGCAAGATGGCCACCATGCGACGACGTCGCTCTCCATTGACCGGCAGCGCGGGTAAGCCATCTAGCCTTTATATATGTCTATGGCGCAAACGGCGTAGGAAGGCAGCTGCGTTTCACTTCCTGGTTTCACTTCCGCGGTTCACTTCCGGGTTACCCGGTCCGGTCGCTCTAGAGAGCCCCCTGTTGACGCAAGTTTAGACAGACTATAGACTTAATAATCACCTAAGGGAGCAATCTCAGATACACACGGCTTTGGTCTCGTCGACTATTAGAGGTAAGATGTGATGCATTGATATTAAATTTATACTGTTTAATAACAATCGAAAAAGTTGCTCGTAGCTGCTTTAAATGTAAAGATAGGCCTATGCGTGCAATAATGTACTGATAGTCAGCTTACTCTGTAACATGTAGCTTTTATTAGCCTCTCAGGCTAGCTCCGGACCAGACAACAGCACTTCCTACTATACCAGCGTACGTGCATGTCTTTCCGAGAGGGGTGGTTGTTATGGCAACTATCAACAACAACAACAGGAACTACCTACTACAACACATAAAGACCGAAATAGGCTACGTTGTTACTGTGTCTGTCGGAGACACGGCCTAACGTTAACATTTAATATGAGCCGAATATCAGCCTGGAAGTAAACCGGATATTCAGGTGGGTTGTTATTGTTGTCAAGTTCAAACGGTCTATAGAAAAGTGGAAAATCCAGCCCCTCTCCATGATTGGCCGTATAAACTCAATTAAGATAGTCTCTCTTCCTAGGTTCCTTTATCGTTGTCAAAATCTTCCCATCTTTCTCACATCAGCTTAGCAGCTAAGACCTGGGGCCCTATCTTTCGACAGGCGATATCCCCTAATAGCGCTTTGCGCACCTGTTTGCGCGTGCCTTAAAGGACGGCTTTACCGTGGGGAATATGAATATATATCAATCTCACGCCCCTAAGGTTTTAGAATCCGTTGAAATATTTTGAAATTGGAGCTTCACTGCCTGACCTATCAGGCATCTCTCACATTTTTAGGGAAGCCGGATGACGCGTTACGCGTCACCCGGCTTCCCTCCCCGCTTGCGGAACTCGAGCGCCTATGAACTACAAGTCTTGTGAGCCATGGTCCCGCCTCTAGAGGTCCTCCACGCCCCTTCAGAGCTCTCGACGAAAAGCAAAAGGCAGCCATCTTGGTCACCCGCATAGCATACTGTAGCTAGGTTAGCTTTCCATAGCTCCTTGCCAAGAGACCATGGGCTCTATTCTCCCACAGGCCATCGGCGCTATTACGGGCCTTAACCGCAAAAAAACGTGCCTTGCGCCTGTTTCGGCAAGATAGCAATAGGCTTTAGGCTGCCAAATGCGCTTTAGGCCGAATGGGCGTGGCGCAGTCCCAAAGTGGGCGTGTCGGCGCTAAATACCAGCCTAGTGATATCTTGGGACCTGGCCTACATTTAGCGCTTTGCGCTTTTGTAAAGCAGGCCTATTCTGTGCCTTCACTGCTTCTTCTCTGTCACCCTTCTCTCTCTCTCTCTCTCTCTGAGTTCCCAGCATGCATTGTGTTTCTTCATTTCGCTACTAAATAGCCACCAAATGAGCCAAAATAGATATAAAAGGTAGTTCTAAATTAATGTGTAATGGTAACACAGCCTGCCATTGTCAACATTTCAATATTGGACCAAATAAAACCTCGAAATGAAAACACCACCCTATGTGAAACATATATGTCCTCCTGGGCCTATATATACCCCTTGTCGAGTTAACGTGATTTAGAGAAGTAACAGCGGAAGGCGCTTCGGAACGCGCTTCTAATGGCATCTGCTATACTGTGATGTCCCTCCAATAACTTGGCCCTATTTCACATTTAGTTTTACAATAAAAACACATTTATGCAATGACTTGACATAATGTAGGGTATATTTATGTGCATCATCCTTCCTGCAGCAGGCGAGAGAAAATGATATCTTTCTGGACAAACTTTCACCAATCTAATAGGCTATATTTTTCTAGCTGATGCATAGAACATTATTTTCACTTTGATCTTGCTATAGTGTAGCGTATTTACATGCTTGCAGTATTGAAACTGCAGTTAGATTGGTTTGAGAAGCATAATAATATGGAATAATAGCCTATAATGCAGACAGACAGGCTGGATGAAGGGAGGGGGGGGGGGGGCAGAGCGTTTGGCTTTCGTCTGGTTTTGCGGGATCACTGGAATTGGAGCTAAAAAGGCAAGCGTGCGATTCGTTTATTGCACTTATCCAATGAGCATGACGGTGCATAATTTTACGCCTAAAAGGCGTGGTTGTAATGCTTTGGGCTGCATCTAGCGCCAGCACGACGATATCAAGTGCGCCTTTCCACGCCCACTGCTTTGATCTGCGCCTGCCGCTCGGCCTAGAAACTGCGCCGATGCAACGATAGGGGCCCATATCTCTGGAACGGAAGCACCAAAAGACACGGGACTGGCGGCATTGGAAAGCTCGTCAAATTTTACATCTAATAGTAGGTGAGTTGAAGTAACGAAATCAACGCTGAGCAATGTACCCATTTTTACACATTTTTACAGAAAATAGTTACAACATCAGATGCGCGTAACTCCTACGAAAATGCCTTAAAATGCATGAAAAAATGTTTATGAAGACATCTCCCGACATATATACTACCGTTTACATTTGGTGCAATTTGGAGGCAATTTTATTTTCGATTTATTTCTTCTTCTTTGTATCTTTTATTGTCGAAGCCTTCTTCTTCTTCTTCTTCTTTGAGTTTTATGGCGGTTGGCAAACATATATGTGCATTACCGCCACCTACTGGAGTTTGATATCAGCCAAATGCCTGAGGGGTGGGCATGAAAACGAAGGCCACGCGAGCCCAGTGCATTGTGGGAAATGTAGTATTTCGGGTCCCCGCACCCGCCCCTCCCCTCCACCACCCCCCCCCCCCCTCCACACAGAGTGGATTTCTGGTGATATCTCTGGCGGGAAACAACCAATTTCAAAAATTTCAACGGATTCTAAAACCTTAGGGGCGTCAGATTGAATATATATTCATATTCCCCACGGTAAAGCAGTCCTTTAAGGCAGGGAAGATAGCAGTCCGCCTTGCGTCGTCCGCCAGGTGTTATGCCGAGTTTTGCACCCCAGCGCCGGCAGCATCCCCACCTCCCGGAAGCATATTTTAATGATTTATACAGAAATGTAACTGTTTAAAAGTGATATAATTGTCTGGTAGACGTGACCTCCCTGGTTTCTAGGTTAAAACAGCCACCGAAATATGTTGGGGATGCAATTCTCGGCGGGCATGCGAAACGTTCACGGCACCTGTCGCAGACGCAAATTAGAGCCGTGCCAAAATCATCTGCGCCCCCAAATGTCTGCGCAAATGGGATTTGGGCGGTCTTAACTACCAGAATTATTCACAGGTGTGGCCAGGCAATGCTGGGCATTACGTCAATCAAAACCAATCAGATTCCCGTCTCGCAATGGCTGTTTGCGCGAGGCATGCAATATGCTGTACTTCTCTCCATGCGTAATAGAGTGTACTCACTTGTGCGAGGACAGAGAGAGCTTATTGACAGATCATCTGTGGTGCCAACGACCCTCCTGGTTATGAAGGTAAATAGCCTATGTCCATTGTCCAACAAGTTTTCTCAATTAATTTCCCTCTTTGCGATGTGATAAAAGTTTCTCAGTGAGTTATAGTTGATTGCCTCACTGAATTATCTGCTAATACCCAATTTTAGCAGCATAATTTGATGTCTAGGCTGTGCGTAATGACATCTCCAAAATGAATTCTACTTTGCACTGCGCTGCGCTGCACCGAGATTACGGGTGCGCTCCCAGCGCAGCGAGGTATTTGCGCGTAAGAGGTCCTTTTCAAAGCTCTTAGCGCAAAGTAATTGCACGCTGCTGATGATAGGGTAATGCCATCTATCCCACATTTTAGCGCTGAAACGCCTGCTTTGGCATGTGGCAGCCAATGCCCAGTACAATTATCAAAGTCATGCGCTTGTGCCCGCCCCCAATTTGCATTGCGCACAGCGTTAAACTAGCGCAAACGCTAAATTAGCGCTTTTGGGAAGATAGGGCCCCTGTAATTCTGTCATACATTTGGAACTATAAGAACCACAGAATTTCAAAAATTAATTTGCAAAAGCCCAAGTCTGAGGGAGAA
Source organism: Poromitra crassiceps (assembly GCF_964638095.1). Lineage (NCBI taxonomy): Eukaryota > Metazoa > Chordata > Actinopteri > Beryciformes > Melamphaidae > Poromitra > Poromitra crassiceps. The sequence goes on from NC_139624.1 coordinate 112,436,618, forward strand.
TTGGCCTTACCAGTATTTAGGCACTACTACTGGGCTGCCAATGTTAAGGCTCTGATGTACTGGTAGCAAGGGACTCCGGGTAACTTAACTTCCGGGGGCCCCCTGTGGTTGAAAATGGAGGCCAGCCCATAGAGAGCCGCAGGGATGACGTATTTTTGTAGGCAGAATGCGGAAGTCCCGAACTTCCTGGTTCTACACTGTTTCTGTCTATGGGATTTTTGAATGGGTTTTTGCCGCGATGCTTCAAATACGGTCTCTGGGCAACGCAAGATTAATCAAACGCGAACCAGAGTTCCGTCGGATAATCTTCACACATGAGGACCACTTTCATGAGTTTTGAAGCGTAAATGCGAGCCCTAGAAGTAAAATGCTCGAGCTAAGCTAATCCAGCACTACACACTGTCGCATAGGCTTCCACGTCACGTCAGCACTCAACCTGGACTGTTGTTGATGTGTGCACTGATTACCCCGGGCTGAACGGGGCTGAACCAGGTGAGGGAAAGAGAATTTCCGTGTTCGCCCTTTGAAGTGGTGACGTTATTGACGTATATATCCCCATCGACTCAAAAGTGTAGTCTCATTTAGCCGTTTGCTAGCTAGCCGTCCTTTTAACGGCAAGTAAAAGCTTCAAAACTCGTAAAAGTGGTCCTCGTGTGTGAAGATGATATTACTAAACACTGGTTCGCGTTTGATTAAGCCAGCGTTGCCCAGAGAGCTTATTAGAAGCATCGCGCCAAAAACCCATTCAAAACTCCCATAGGCGAAAACTGTGAAGCATCGATGATTTCCGGACTCGTTACTGCGGCTCTCTATTGTTACATTACATAATATTACATTACGTCATTTGGCAGACGCTTTTATCCGAAGCGACTTACAATAACACATTTTTGTCAGCAATAGAGCAATCAACTATGCAACACAGTCTATGACAGCTACAACTTCTGAAGGAATAGTGGTAAAGTTTAGTTTAGTTAGTTGTTTTTTGTTTGTTTTTTGAGAGAGAGAGAGAGAGAGAGAGAGAAAGATGTTAGTTCAAGAAGGGCCCAGATGGAGCCTGAAAAGGTGTGTCTTTAGTCTTTGCCGAAAGATCGGCAGTGATTCGGCCATCCTGACCGAAGGTGGAAGCTCGTTCCACCATTGAGGTGCCAGGGACGAGAAGAGTCGCGAACGGGATGAGCGACTTTTGAGCCCCGGTAGCATGAGGAGGGGCGAGGTGTCCTGTGCTGGTGGAGGAGCGGAGGGAACGGTGAGAGATTTGGAAACTGACCATAGATTGTAAGTACAGAGGGGCTGTTTGGTGTACTGCCCTCTAGGCCAGAACCAGTGTCTTGAATTTAATGCGTGCCATTGTCAACTCTTCCTTGCCAGCCATGCTATTTGCTAAGTTAGAGAAATCTGGGACCTTAGGAAATTTAAACTTAATTTTTGACTCTGTCAGAATCTTAAACCAAGTTAGGAGTGTTTTGAGTCTCCCAGATGTTTCTGTCCACACGACAATTTGTTTCAATCACTCTTTTTTGGCTCCATGGTCCGACAGAAACCATCATGCCTGGAATGAGAAGGGGCTAGTTTCAATCAAAGACCTATACATAGATGGTCATTTTGCATCCTTCGATCTATTGAAGAGGACGTTTGAATTACCTACCACGAATTTGCTCAGATTCCTGCAAATCAGAAATTATGTTCGATCCAAGATTTGCATCTTTGAATCGATTCCCTATTTATCGATATTGATCTTCAAAAGGGTAAAAAACTAACAGTTGGAATAATTTATCGGCCCCCTGACTCAAATCTGGTCGATTTCAGGGATAAACTAGAAGAAACATTATACTCTATAAATAAGAAAAATAATAACTGCATTTTTATTGGAGATTTTAACATTGATATCTCCAAAGAAGATGCAACTAAAAATGATTTCATAAATACATTACATTCTTTTTCGTTTTTTCCAACGATAAACACCTATACAAGAGTAACATCTTCGTCCAAGTCCATCATAGATAATATTGTCACTAACATTCGTAACACCACATTGGAAACTGGAGTGGTTCTGACAGACATAACTGATCACTTTCCTATTGTACTGTTTGCTAATCTCACTTGTGTACTAGCTCCCCCTCTCTGTAAGAAACCAACGAAAGTGTTAAATAACAGAACTCTGAGCCAGCTCTGTGACAACTTGAAGACAAAGTCATGGAATAATGTTTACTTTGCTTCTGATCCAGACACTGCTTATGACAGCCTGATCAGCGAATTATCTGATTCTATTTATAACTCAATTCCTGAAAAGACTGTCGTATGCAGAGCTGAAGATCAAAACCCTTGGCTCTCAAAGGGGATATTAACCTCCATAAAACAGAAAAACAAACTTTATAAACGGTATATAAAAAATCCGAGCCTCATTAATAAAAATAAATATAATGTCTTCAGGAATAAGCTCACCCATATAATAAGGAAAAGCAAATGTGTCCATTTTGCTGAACAGTTAAGGACAGCCCAGGGTGACACCAAGAGGACATGGTCTGTCCTGAATAAGGTCCTGAATAGGGACAAAAAACCACCAGTTCTCCCAGGTCATGTCAACTTGTCCAAACTCTCCAATCAATTCAACTCTTATTTTGTCTCTGTAGGCGAAGACCTGGCCAATAAAATCTGTCCTGCTCAAGGTATCTCTTACAACCAGTATCTCACAGGAGACTATCCTAACTCATTTTTTATGAAACCTACTGACTGCGATGAAGTATATGAAGCCATCATGAATCTGAACAACTCTCGTACAGCTGGTGTGGACGGAATCTGCAGTAAAATCTTGATTGCCGTAGCTGCTATTATAGCAAAACCACTTGCATATTGCATAAATTTATCTTTACTTTCTGGTGTTGTGCCTAGGATGACCAAAATTGCAAGAGTAATACCAATTTTCAAATCTGGGGATAAAAATAGTATCAGCAATTATCGCCCAATATCAGTCCTGCCTGTTATTTCTAAAATTTATGAGAGAGTTGTGTTTAAAAGACTGAGCAAATATTTTGATAAACTTAATATTCTTACATCCTCTCAGTATGGTTTCAGGAAAAAGAATACAACTTGTATGGCAATATTAGACCTTATAGAAAAAATAAATGATGCTGTTGATCGGGGGAACTGTGGGGTGGGTGTATTTCTGGACCTCTCAAAGGCTTTCGACACCATTGATTTTGACATTTTGTTGGGGAAGTTGCACCATTATGGGATTAGAGGACTGGCTCTTGAATGGTTTCGTGATTATCTGCATTGTAGATACCAGTATGTTGACATACATGATTTTCACTCTCAAAAAATGAATGTTAAATATGGGGTCCCCCAAGGTTCACTTTTGGGGCCTTTGCTTTTTATTCTTTACATCAATGATTTTGTCAACTCCTCTAAATTATTGCACAAAGTGATATTTGCTGATGACACAAACTTATTTCTGTCCCACAACGATCCTCATGAGCTTCAAGATCTACTCAATGTTGAACTCAAACAGGTGGATATTTGGTTCAAATGTAATAAATTGTCGCTGAATATCAGCAAAACCAACTTCATAATATTCCACTCTAACAAAAAATCAGTGGATCATATCCACCTCAATATAGATGGAAGGGAGTTGACAAGAGTAGGGTCAACGAAATTCTTGGGGGTCATCATAGACGAGTCAATCAACTTCAAATGTCATATTGATCATCTGTTAACAAAACTGTCTAAATATGTTGGTTTATTTTTCAAACTCCGTCATTTTCTGCCTTTATCTGCTCTCCTGATCCTGTACAAAACCCTGTTTGAGCCACACATTAATTACTGTAACATCATATGGTGTAACACCTTCCCCAGCTATTTGAAGAAATTAGAAAGCTTACAAAAGAAAATAATACGAGCCGTATCCTGGTCGGATTTCAACGCACCCACATGTTCCCTCTTCTATAGCTATAATCTTCTGAGGCTTGCTGAGTTTAATATTCACCAAAACGCAATCTTGATGTATCAAGTTGTCCATAACTTAAATCCAAGACTCTCCAAGCTCATCCCAGTAAACCGCCCCGCTCATTCTTTTAATACCAGAAATACACATCTTATTTATGGTAAGAAAAGACGACTGAAATGCACCAGTTTAAGTATAACTAATAGAGGGCCGCGGATCTGGAATGGGCTTGATGAGAGCCTGAAAACAGCTCCATCCATCTCTGTTTTCAAGAAAAAAATGAAAGAACAACTGCTTAATCTGTATGTATAATAATATAGTATATTATAATATATAGTATATATAATATATAATGTATATGATATATAATATAATATATAGCAATAATATGTATTATAAGTATACTTATACTTATCCATTGATCTGGGACTGTTTTGTTTGTTTTGTTTTGTTTGTTTATTGTCCTGTTGTGTAATTGTTGTTATGTTATACTGTATGCAGTAACTTGTATTTAAGTTGTGTTAAGTCTTCCTGCTCAGGCTCCTGCTATAAGCTTTTAGTAGCTTCTTTGGAGACCTGGCACTCCACACATTTGTATCTTGGTGTTGATTGAACATGTCAATTGTTTGTGTGTGTGGGGGGCGAAATAAATCTGAATCTGAAAAATCTGAATCTGAATCGCTCCCAAGTGAACATGCTTTTTTCGATGTATTGCTGAGCCCTCCACACTCCAAGGATATTATCTCTAGATTGGTATGTCTGTTTGACAACTGCAACATGACCTACTGAGAGGATTAGAGAAGCATGGCAGGGGGAACTTGGTATTGATTTAACTGACATTATATGGGAAAGGAGTCTGTCTCTGGTGCAACTCTACTAAGTTAATAGCAGACACCAGCTGATCCAATTTAAAGTCACTCGCCGTCTTAACTACTCCAAGCATAAATTACACAGGATCTTCCCTTCTGTCTCGCCACTGTGTGACAGGTGTCAGGTGTCAGTGGGCACACTATCTCATGTTTTCTGGTTCTGCCCTTCATTAACGGGATTCTGGGCCAAAATATTTGATTGGTACTCTAAGGCCTATGAAATAACCCTACAGCCGGAGGCAGAACTCGCCATCTTCGGCTGCTCTGAGTCCTCTCTGAACCTCCCTACAGCTGTGCAACAATCTCTGACACTGGGGACAATTGTCGCCAAAGAAGTCCTCCTCTTCGCCTTCTTTTCAGGTGTGGCTGATCGAGATGATCTCTGTTGTACAGATGGAGAGACTCCCTGAGAACCAACTCATCTAAAAGGTTCTCAGCTATCTGGGACCCGTTTTTGGCCTACTTTGACAAGGTTAAGAATGACTAGTGACTATATATAAAGCTCTTCAAGACAATATAGACACCCAGAATATATTCAACAAAAATGGACAGTGGACATAGGACATCAACTAAATCAGACGTTCCCAAACTTTTCAGACCAAGTACCACTATGTACGAAACCAAATTTCCTAAGTACCACTTCCCACTGAGGATTTTTTTTAAATCACTGTAGTTGGCTACTTTTGTGTCAGACAACCAACAGAAAACATCTTATTTGCTGATACCCTGATGGCAGTCAGCAAAGCTCTTGAGTACCACCAGGTGGAGCCTCGCGGACCACCAGTGGTCCCCGGACCACAGTTTGGGAATCACTGAACTAAATGAACAGGGTTGGAAGCAAAGCAGAGAGATTCATAAAACAACTAATTCCAAATACTGGAGAGAATTTGCATGGAAATTATACACAAGATTCTTTCTTACCCCAAACGTGCTCTCTAAAATTAATACATCAATGAAAGCAGACTTCTGGAGAAAATGTGGTAGGCTATCCTCTCTCTTTCTCTCGCTCTCTCTCATCCTCTCTGAAAATAGCCTACCTAATGTTAAAGTGTTGGAATGTTTCCCATTTGACTTTTTACAACATCGTCAAGAGTACGGTATATTTCAATTAAAAACATGCTCTCCTCTCACCATGTGCTACCGCGGCTCATTTTTAGCCTTGTGAAACTTCTGAAAGTACGAACTATCCCAAAAATGCTTTCACACTGTAAAACTGTGAACCGAACCATCCGGAATGGATCAAACGGCACGTTTGATCCATTCCGGACCGAGACCACTTCTTTTCCTCGGACCAAGGTCCGGCCTTTTGGTCCACACCATGGTCCTGGGGAGGTTTCACACCTGTTATTTTGGTTTGGATCAAACTGAAAAGTCTGAAAGTCTGGACCAAAATAGGTAAGTTTGAAAGTTTGAAATCTAATTTGTAAATGAATTGTTGTGGTTTCGAGAAAAGAAAAGTTGAGAAAAGTTTAATGTGGTTGTATCAATGCAGTTTTCTTAAAGGATGGCTTTACCGGTAATCAACCCACTTTGTATCATATAATCTCGGTAAAATAAGCACATGGGCAGTGTTTTGCCTTCTCTCTCTGTTTACCTCATGGTGAATTTGCCCCAGCTCCTGTCTGCAGAAACTCCGCCCCACCAGTCATTAGGGCTCGTTCAGGCTCTCCATGCAATTCTTGTGGATGTGTGCGCATACATAAAAAATAAAAATAAACAATAACAGCCGCCCTCGGAGCAGATTCTGCCTCTCCGGCACAACTTCCGCAGCTCTGTTGTGACGCGTAACGCGTCAAAACAGAGCGCTTTGGCAGAGGAGGAAATGGGAGATCTCCATGAGGAAAAGACAGAGAGAGGTAAACACTGTGCATGTGCTTATATTACTGAGATTAATAATGATACAAAGTGGGTTGATTACCGGTAAAGACATCCTTTAAAAACTCAACAGCCCACAGGATATCGCAGCTCTACCCTCCTCTACCAGCAGGGGGCAGTCTCACCTGCCCGGTATTTGAGCAGCAGGTCCCAGATGGAGCGTCTGGAGTACGGGTCCACTCCTGACGTGGGCTCATCCAGGATCACCACCTTGGCCCCGCCCACAAACGCCACAGCTACAGACAGCTTCCTCTGCATGCCCCCTGCAGACAGAACAGCAGAGAGTGGGATGCTGCTTCATGTATGGACAGTCATTAACTTGATCTAGCATGGCACATCAATCAAACATTCTACAACAAACACAGATGTTTGGTGTGCCATGGCTGTCTGTCCTTGTTTGGAAATGATTGGTCAGATTCGTCATGTTCAAATCTTGTTTGTCTGTGTTTAGCCCATGGCACACCAATCAAACATTATCCAACAACTGCTATAATGTTTGATTGGTGTGGCATGGGCTTTAGACATCATGTAAGCACACTTTCTTTGTGACTGTACACTGTACTGGATTAAGGTGCCAAATAGGGATGCACCATCATCAGCAGATTTGGCATGTTCTTGGTATCGGCCGATAAAGGCTTTAAAGTGATATATCGGCATCGGACTAAAACAAACATTTCTGGCAATATGACATTTCAGCCGATAATGCAGTTACTTGTACTTTTACATTCCTGTGGACAGAAATGACATTCTTTATTTGTTTTGCAATTTGTGAAAGACAGTGGGTCAAATGCCCTGGTTGTGGTGGCTATTGTCAGGATTCTCTCAGAGAGAACATCATCCAAACCTGTTATGTTACATTAAAAAAAAAAAAAAAAAAGAAATGGCATGATTTACATAACCTAAGTTGAAGTAGTTTTCTTATTTTGCCCAGTGAATGTGTACATTTTGAAAAGCATTGTATTTAGGTCATCATCTGCCAGTGGGCCATCACCATAAGAGTAGGCATAATAATGTGTTAATTCCACTACAGGAGAGACTTGTTGTTCTCTGAAATTAGGTGTGGGGAAAATGTGTGCATATATCAGCAATTGGCCAAAAAGAGTTGGAAAATATCAACAACAACAAAATCCAATGTGGCTCATCCGTAGTGCCAAATGTCCAGACAGACCTGAGAGGTTCTGGGTGAGTTGGTGTCTCTTATGTGGCAGACCCAGGTCCTGCAGCATGTTCTCCATCTCCTCCTCGGCCTCCGCTACGGGAGTGCCCTTCAACAGCGAGTAGAAGAGGATGTGCTCCTCTACAGTCATACTGAGAGAGAGACATAGACACAGAGAGTACAGTCATACTGAGAGAGACAGACACAGAGTACAGTCATACTGTCTGAGAGAGAGACATAGACACAAGAGTACAGTCATACTGAGAGAGAGAGACATAGACACAAAGTAGTCATACTGAGAGGGAGACAGACACAGAGTACAGTCAAACTGAGAGACAGACAGAGACTACAGTCATACTGAGAGAGAGACAGACACAGAGTACAGCCATACTGCCTGAGAGAGAGACACAGAGTACAGTCATACTGTCTGAGAGAGAGACATAGACACAAGAGTACAGTCATACTGAGAGAGAGACAGACACAGAGTACAGTCATACTGCCTGAGAGAGAGACACAGAGTACAGTCATACTGTCTGAGAGAGAGACATAGACACAAGAGTACAGTCATACTGAGAGAGAGAGAGACATAGACACAAAGTAGTCATACTGAGAGGGAGACAGACACAGAGTACAGTCAAACTGAGAGACAGACAGAGACTACAGTCATACTGACAGAGACACAGACACAGAGTACAGTCATATGGAGAGAGACATAGATACGAGTACAGTCATACTGAGAGAGACATAGACACAGAGTGCAGTCACACTGAGAGACAGACACAGAGTACAGTCATACTGAGAGAGACAGACACAGAGCCTACAGTCATACTGAGAGAGACATCTAGACACAGAGTACAGTCATGTGTACACGTAAGAACAACCAAAAACAACGAATGACAGCGTTTGGTAATGAAGATCTCAGAACGTTACCATTTTACAATTTTCGAGCCGAAATTGTAACTTAGCAACGTTGCTCCAAAATGTTGCTATTTTACACTTTTTTTGGAGATCGGGTTGATAAGTACAGATCTTGTTACCCTCTAGTTACATGCTTATTTGCGGGCTGTATTCTAAAGCGTTACCAAACGCTGTCATTCGTTGTTTTTGGTTGTTCTTCCGTGTGTGATGAGTTTGAGTTACCAGTGTTCAGTCACTACTACTGGGCTGCCAATGTTAGAGCCTTAAGAGTATGCTTACAATTAAATATATACTAAGGAAGTGTGTAAACAGCTACGTAACATTGCAATCAAATAATATATGTAAGCATAGTTAACTTAAGCATGGACATACAATAGAAGATCTCTAAAGTGAAAAAACAAAAACATTACAACATAGTGCTTTCAACCTATGTAAAACATGTGTGCAACAATATACAAATTACAAATTACGAGTTACCCATTTCTGACCTCACCTAAGTAGTCCAACACGGATCCCAGATGGTTGAGAACTTTCCAATCGAGTTAGTCCTCAGAGACCTAAGTCTCTCCATGCGCACCACTGAGACCATGTCTGTCAGCCACAGCTGAAAGGAGGGTGGAGAGGGGTACTTCCAGTCTTTCAAAATAAGTCTTTTGGCAACAACCATCCCCTGTGTCAGGGACTGCTGCACAGCCATGGGAAGAAGTAATGAGGAATCCGAACAGCCAAAAATGGCAAGTTCAGCCTCCGGCTTAAGAGTTACTCTGTAGGCCTTGGAATACCAGTCGAAAACTTTGGCCCAGAATCCAGATATCAAAGGGCAAAGCCAAAAAGCATGTGACAATGTACCCTCTAACACCTGGCACCTATCGCATAGTGGAGAGACAGATGGGTAAATCTTGTGCAATTTCGATTTGGAATAGTGAAGACGGTGAGTAACTTTGAATTGGATCAGCTGGTGTCTACTGTTAACTGAACAAGACTGGACCATAGACAAACTCTTGTCCCATATCATCTGCGATAGATCAACACCAAGTTCATCCTGCCATGCCTCTCTGATCTTCTCAGTGGAGGCCCTGTTATAGTTATCAAATAAGTGTACTAGTCTAGTGATAAGGTGCCTGGAGTGGGGGGGACTCAACAAGACCTCAGAAAGTGTGTGTTCGTCTGGGAGAACTTCAAAATCTTGAAACTTAGAACGTACATAATCTCTGATTTGTAGATATCTAAACCAATGCGTGTTGGGCAACTCAAATTTCCTCCTCAGAAGGTTGAAAGAGGCGAAATGGCCATCTATGTATAGGTCTCTGATTAAACACAGCCCTTTCTCACTCCCAGAAATCAAGTTGTCAGGTGTCCCCTGTCGCCAAAACATTAAGATAACTTATGTATATTATATTTGAGTGCAATGTTACACACTTCTTTATTCTTCTATATATTTAACTGTAGGTGTAACAGCATTGTGTTGGTGGTACTTGCAGCAACCCATGTTAGGGGCTTGCCCAGGGGTGGATTCAAACTGCCGACCTTCGGCTTACGGGACGGACATGCTAACCACTTCGGCGGAGCAGATTAATGTGCTTTTATACTGGGGGTGTGAGTTTAACCAATACTCGCTACCACTCGGGACTCACGAGGAATCGGCGCTGATTCACTTCGGTTACATAGGCACATTTTTGCTTTTGTTTTTGTTTTCATTTCACACTTGCTTTGGCAATGTACTGTATACATATGTTTCTCATGCCAATAAAGCCCCTTTGAATTGAATTGAATTGAATTGAATTGAATTGAATTGAATTGAGAGAGACAGAGAGAAATAGACACAGAGAACATAAAGGATGGTCTTTCTTACAGCAATAACGAATGTCTCAGTTAATGGGCTAATTATTTATTCATGTTAAAACCAAGCGGTAACCTCCGTCTTGGAAGAACTGTCGAAGGCCACTTCACTACACGAGTAAATCCCCATAGACCCCCTGTGTTAAAATTCCCGAAATTACAACAGAATTAAACGTGTTTACAGCCTGGCCCAAAATATGGCTTTGCCCTCTATAGCTAATTTCACTGTTCATGTCAACTGTATGAGGGTGGCTGCAAAAAGAAGTCAGATTGTAAGTCAATGGGAAACTGATCCGACTTCTCACTTGATTTATGACCTCAGTACTTTCCTAATGCCTTTATGACCTCAGTAACTTTCCTAATGAGTTTATGGTCTCAATCGCTAGTTTCAAGTCTTCTTCAATACATCATCATGTTCATTTTGTAAATTATGGTCCCATTTAGATTAAAATAGACAATAAAGCAGATTATGATTTGGGCCAGGTCGCTGCTCACAGATCAATTCAGGCAGCTAAAAAAAGAAAGAAAGAAAATAAGATGGCGACAATCAGAATGCCAAACTCAAGGCTTCAAACCAATCACAACCAGTCTACCAGTCTATGGTTAAAATGCTATAGGTCAGGATGCACCCTTAGAAGCCTAAATAACCCTTTATCCCTCCCCCCCACCCCCTGCAAATGTAGAGAGTTACGTACTGCTGGAACAGGATGTTGTGCTGGGGACACATGCCCAGAGACAGGCGGATGGTGTCCATGTCTGTCCGGATGTCCCTGCCGTAAATGGTGGCTGTCCCCGAGGTGGGGGGGAACATGCCGGTCAGGATGGACCTGGCAGACAGACAGAGAGAGAGAGAGAGAGACACTCTCACACACACGCACGCACACGCGCGTACGGCCGCAAACGCGCACGCACACACACACACACACACACACACACACACACACACACACACACACACACACACACACACACACACACACACACACACAGTGGAGATATGAGAGGTGAAGTAATGTGGTTATATTCACACCCTTATGTATGTATGTGTGTGTGTGTGTGTGTGTGTGTGTGTGTGTGTGTGTGTGTGTGTGTGTGTGTGTGTGTGTGTGTGCGCGTGCGTGCGTGCGTGCGTGCATGTGCTTGCGTGTGTGTGTGTGTAGCACATGTGTACATACATGGTAGTGGTCTTGCCAGCTCCGTTGTGGCCCAGTAAGGCAGTGATCTGACTCTGGTAGAAGTTGATGGTGAGGCCGTCCACGGCCGGGCGGAGGCTGCTGCCAAACACCTTGACCAGGTCCTTGATGCACACCCCCTCCACCAGACCCAGAGGCTCCGCCTCGAACAACACCTGGCCTGCACACAGCCAGCACAACAACACTTAAAGCCATTACACCGATTCCTACCTGGACGCTATTCGGATGAGAGAGTGAGCTAGCCCCTTTCAGGACTGTGTTGTCACTGGCTATACAGCTCATACACAGTCCCTTATACGGTCGTTATGAGGAATTGAATTGAATTCATGCTGCTAATAAATAACTTTAATATACCAATCCTGTGCCGTTTAAACTATTTTTTCGAAAATGACAAGATTGCAGCCGTCCCTTCTTCTATGTTAGCTTCTGACCAGAGGGGCGCTGTGGAGCGCTGTGATGGCTGGGCGCACAGGTTTGGTATATTAAAGTTGATTAGCATCAAGCATTCCTTTGCACACATCTTTATTCCAAACAATATATATATGACATGAGGTTTTTATTGTGTTTAATGCTTAAGTAGTAATCCATCACATTTATCATAGAAATACATATCTATTTTTGCTACTCTCTTCAAGTTTCAAGTTTATACAGTACTTGATAACAAACAATGCAACATCATGACCAGTAAGGAAATTCTTAGACTCAGATCCAACCTAACTTTACATAATACGTCAAAAAAGTCAAGTTAAAAGTGGTGTCATCAGTGATGTCACTTGAGCAATTGTAATGTCATTAGTGATGTAACTCGAGCAACTGTGCTTGCTCAACGGTGATGTCACTCAGGCAGTTGTGATGTCATCAGTGATGTCACTCGAGCAACTGTGATGTAGTATGAGCCAATGGCGCACAGTTGCACAATGGCGCCTAGGTGGGTGGGCAGCGTCTGTCTGTTTGTCTGTCTGTCTGTCTGTTAGTGCAATCTCAGACTAGAAGATGGAAATGAGTGTAACGAGTTGACAATTCAGTCGGATATCAGGCTAGAGATGATGGCCTGCTCTACAGTACCGTTTGCTCTGTCCTGCCCGCCCGCCTGGCTCTCCCACCCCGGCCTCTGCCGTTGGTCCTGGTGGTCACATGACCCCGGCTCCTCTGGGGGTTTGGCTCCCTGCTGGTTCTGCTCCTCCTCGCCCTGCTCCTTGTTTGCCAGGTTGTCAAAGCCCTTTTTGTCCAACTCCGCTTTGTGGTCACCTTCAGGGAAACAGCATGGATACAAACAAAAACAATTAAGCGCAAATTCACAATAGTTGAGACCACATTATGCGAATTTCCGAAATACAGGATGGCACACGCACAGACAGCCCACCCTCTGCCTCTGCCACCCTGAATTTCAACCCCCTGCCAAATTTCAGCATCCTAGCTCGAAAACTGTGCCCACTGAAAGGGTGGTGAACTTTTTATGGACCGACCGATCGACCAACTGACTGACAGAGTGACCTATAGAGCTGCTGGTCGCAGCTAAAAACTTTACCTACTGTATACAGTATAGACTTTTCTAAATTGAGATATCGACCAATTTGTCACAAGTCATTGACTGAAAAAGTGCCAACACTCTACCGTCAATATTTCAGGAATAGCAATTGAGTGACTTTATGTTGTAGGGATGGGACGATATATCAAAATTCAATATATCGCAATATGAAAATGTGATGGTGCATGGTGTGCATTGTGGGGCAGAAAGATTAATGGTGATAATAGCACCATTTTATTCTGCTGTAGTAATCACAAATGAGAATTGACCATCACTTTTTCACAAAAAAATATTTTATTGTCACTTTGTAATGACAGTCTCATATTGTTGTTCTAGCAGCCAATGGCAATGCTAGAAAGATTTGTGTCTCCGAAATAAATATTTCTGCAGTCAGACTTGACTGTTGTCATGGAACTTTTATTTATTAGGCTACATCATATGGTAGCTGTATTGAATCGTGAACCCCATACTGTGTATAGAATCATATTGTGAGGTAGTGATTTGTTTTCCAAAATGGACATACTGGTTAAATGTTAAGAACTTACCTGAAATTGGAGTCACAGTGTTGATCCAATACCAGGGCAGGAAGGGGAAATAAAATGGCCGCCCAATTCCATACTGTCCTGTGATGGACAGGAAAAAGAAAACAGCTAAATATGTCAATAAAACGAACATTTGATAACAGGGAAGGGGGGTGCTGCAGCACCCTCTGCTGTTTTGTATTGGAATTGCAGTCTCAATAAAAACATATGATTAAGGGCCTGTGTCCACCTAGCGTCTTTTTCCGACGTTAAACGCTGGGAGTGCGCTGGGGAACGCTGATCTCGGCGCACAATATAACAAGGAAGCAGTCTGAAACTAACGTTAGCTCAGTGCGGTAGTAGCTTGATAGCTGACAGCTAACATTAGCAAACAACACACATACAGTGATTTAGCTCAACACTCACCAGAAATATTAAGTGTCTAGCCAATCTGCTCCCACAATTGAGCCTTTCTGTCTCTGTTGCGATAGTTTTTTCATATGATTAGTTGCCAGAAAAGGAGCACCCAACACCAGTGTCTTTCTGAAAAGTTAAAATAATTTCAGCTGGAAGCGCTGGGAGCGCTGGGAGTCGGGCGCACAAAAACACCAGAGCGCTGTGAAAATAAGACACTGGACGCAGCGCACTTTCTCTAGACGTCCGTGTGCGCTCGCATACGCTCTCCCCCCATTGGAAACAATTGAAAATAGACGCCGGAGCTGATGAAAAGACGCCACAGGCCCTAAAATGTGTTTTATATGTTTTATACTGCGATATTTAGGGTTTATGAGCAAAGATGTTATTTTTGATGTTTGGGTTTAGAATAATAAGATAATGAAATATAATAATAAGCTCAGTGTTTCTGCCTGTGTTGCTGTCTGTTGTAGTGTAAAACGACCTAAAGGGAGAGAAGGTGGTGACATGAAAGTGAGTAAGAAAAGGAGAAAATACTATACACAACAGTATAATCCTAATGTTAATTTAAAATGAGATATTCCTCTAAATATGGCTAAAAAACATCCAAACGTCCAAATAAGATTAAAAGAAATCAAGGTGCCCAAGAGTCCCTTCCTTGCAGCACCCACTGCTTAAAATGACTTCCAGCGGCCCTGTTTGATAATGATGATAATCTCTGACAATTGTTGTTCTGCCAGCGCAGAAGGCAGGCCAAATAGCATTTACGTCTGCCCTGGCTGTCTTTCCTATCTTGCAAAACAGCTGTGATGTTTTGAGATGAGGTCTGACCCACTTCTTACCGCAATTCAGATCCGGCGCGCAGTGCAATTTTGTAATCGTGCTCCCTCTGTCTCCCTATATCTCTATCTGTCTCTCTCCCTGCACCGTCTAGGTCATACTTCCAGCAGAATTCTAACATCCATACACATAATATGATACATTCATATAACGCCGCATGCGTGTGTTGAGTTGTCGTGTGACAATTAAAGATGGGTTTGTCCATCCACTTTTTCTTCTTCAAACACGCATCATTCATCATCTCTTATAAATCCAATATCAGAAACTCTAAAAAAAAAATGTTATTATGATTTATAATAAAAAATGTACCGGTACTGTCTGCTTTTCCACTTTAAAGCTGTGGGTACTGAAGTCCGTGGTCTTGCTCCAAACTGACTTTCAAACAGCACTCGTCACTCGTCATTTCAAAAATTAAACATATTTATTCATCAAATTCAAAAAGTTGTTCTAAAAGTTGCTCTTAATTCCACAAATTAACCAAAAACGAAATTCCACCTATGTGGTGAAATTTGAAAAGTGGTATATAAAATGGTATATATCCTTTTTGGAACTACTACCTACACCCTTCACTTTTCCCCAAGGGGCAACCTCAGGTCCTGAAAAAATTAATGAAGTCAATGCAGAAGTGCCTTAAAGCTGCATTCTTTCTCATGGTCAGCAGGGGGGCGACTCCACTGCCTCCAAAAATAAGTCTGATTGTATACTATACAGTATATATATTATCCACCTTATTCCTAGCTGCCATGATGCCTATGGGTGCTACTCGAGGTTTCACAACGGGGATCCACAAACCACTGGGTGACATCATGATGGCTACATCTATATATTTATGGAGTCGGTGGGCCATATCTTACACCCAGTGCAAGGGCAAGCATTATCTTTGCTAGTTTCTAGCACTCAAATTCTCCCTTTTTTCTTTTAATTACCACTGGGTCAGTACATCAAACGACGTGTTTCAGCAACCCAGTGGTCATTAAAATACAAAAAGGGAGTTTGAATGCTAGAAACTAGCAAAGATAATGCTTGCACTCGGCATAAAATATGGCCCTATGCCGCTCCCTGATGCACTGACCGGGGAAGACACTGTCCAGGTACCAGGCCAGCAAGGCGTAGAGCACAGTGTCCAGGCACAGCATGAGGATGGAGGTGTGGAAGGAGAACTCATCACCCTCCAGAGGGCTGGTCTGGATGTTGTCCCACTGCAGACCCAGGCCCTGCTCCTCGTACCGGGAAAGGTACTCCGTCCCAAAGCCAAACGCCACCTGGGACAGCAGACTCTGAAGGGCCAGGGGCAGGAACAGAATATTGAATAGTTGGATGGAGAACTGTGAGTAACAAGCAGTATATTATTATTAGTAGTAGTAGTAGTAGTAGGACTAGGAATAGTAGCAGTAATAGTTGCATACTATATATTTAAAAAAGTAGTAATGCACAGATATATCGGTTGAATATCGGAATTGTTTTGCATGGTTGACTACAATCAGCTCATTGACCCGATAAGATTAAATCGGCAGTGGAACTCATTAACATACGTATACATACAGTAGGGTACATACATACTTATTGCGTCAGTAATCTATTCCAAAGACGTTCAAGTTTGAATGGAAGGACAGCCAATCAGCATGATGTAACAATTCGTTTATTTTCATTTAAAAAAGGGATTTTTGGTTGTGTGAAAGAATGTTGTAATAAAAGATCTTCCGTCAATCTACTGTATATTCATTGCAAAGTTTAATGAAGGGCAGAATATAGATTATTTTGGCAGGGCACAAATACGAAACAAAATATTGGCAGGCTATCGTTATCGGCCAATTGTGGTATTTGAAATATCAAGTATCATATGGGCCAAAAATGTCCATATCCTAAGAAGTAATTAAAAGAGACATTTTATTAACTAGCCTAATTTCCCCAGATAGGGCATCTAGGGCTCTTCATGGTAAAATCAGTGTTATTGGGTATCTTTAATTGATCTTATTGTATTTTCCCTCAATATTGGTGTTTTCTTTTCTATGTTTCTACGTAGGCCTTTTTTAAACACTTTTAAACTTTATCTAGGCTACAGTTTATAGACTAAAGGCCCAATTATACTCTACGTTAAAGACGGAGACGGACAGAGCCTTCTGTCCGTACTCTGCGTTCATTTCATGCGTTTTCTGTCTGTCCTCTGAAAGATTATGGATACGCATTAAACGGAACAAAACCACACACACACTCATACATTTGACTCTCTACTGCCCACTGGTGGATGTATTGCTTAACATGGTACCAACGTGAAAGACGCATGGAAGTATGTGAGCAGTGACGATTACACCATTTGAAACGGATGCATTTATTTTCATATGAAAATGGAGTATAAATGAGCCTTAAGATACCTACAGACTGTAAGATTTTATCCATCTTATAAGTTTATTGCAGGCCACACTGTGCGACGTTGGATCTAATAAACTTGGGTACGACGTCAGTTTTGATGTGTGCAGACTATACGATTACAACGCACGTCTCTCTGTCAATACCTGTCATAGCAGTGATACACATGCAAGAATCAAACATCAGCAGTGCACACCACAGCTACGCACATGCCCGTAGCTACCATTGAGGACACCGAGGTCATGACCTCAGTATTTTCTTAGAAAAAGAAAATAATAATAATAATAATTTTTGAAAAATAGCCCCGGCCCCCAGATCTATTCATCTGTCATTGATGTTTTAAAGCCCTCATAAATAACATGATATATGAC
Source organism: Poromitra crassiceps (assembly GCF_964638095.1). NCBI lineage: Eukaryota > Metazoa > Chordata > Actinopteri > Beryciformes > Melamphaidae > Poromitra > Poromitra crassiceps. The sequence continues at coordinate 112,454,449 of NC_139624.1, forward strand.
ATAGTTGATCAGAAATGCAACAATTTGCTTCCTCTCTGTGTGCAATATAGAAGGAAGAGACATACTGTAACTGACCACAACGTTCAAATTTTGCATTTGGGCTAGATTGGGGCTAGACTTTGGGGACAGTTCTATTAAAGTGAATGGGTAAGTAACTCCCCTGTAAGTGCTGTTTGTGCAGATGGGTAATTTAATTGAGCAGTATTCTGCCATGTGACCTGTATGCAGAATATAATTATGTGGGGAGACGTTTATTTTTTGTATCATTGTAAAACAACAACACAGAAAAGAGGATATTAATCTAATATGATGTCTGTAGTTCTTTGTAGATCTAGCCTCTTAATTTTGCTCTCAACGTGCACCAGATTGAAGCATTTTACTTTAAAATGGACAACATTTTCTAATCGGGGGGCATAGCCCCCCCTGGACCCAACACGCCACGCTAAAATGACCTCGGTATTTCGCAAACCCTGGTTGCGGCCATGGCTACGCATCAATGAATGTGCGCCACAGTTGTCTGTAGAGATGTCAACAACAAATTGACAAAGCTTAGCAAGAATATAGAGCCCTTGCAGAGTGGAATTTATGTGTATGGAAAAACATCCAAGGAGGAGGAGAATGTGGACCCGCTCGTGGCTATAGGGAACAGAGGCCAACACGGGATGGCAATTGACCTATCGCTAAGTCCCGCCCCGAACGCAGACAAGCAAATCACAGCGCGTGCAGGTCTACCATACACTCGGACAACCTGAGCCTAGGGCTCCATAGAGAAGCATAAGAAATCGGGTGATTGATGTGATTATAACATCGCCAGACACCAGTCAAACCCTAAAACGAGGGAATTAATCCTGTTCTCCAAATAAATGTGAGGTAGTGTAAAGAGAAAAGATCCAGGAGGAAAACATGATGTTAAAAGCTGTAAGCTATGCCTCTGCTGATCTGCTGCTACACCACCACCCATGCGTGCGTGCCGTTGTCTCGCTATGAAAAACATCTACACTTTTTAACGTTTCTTGATTATACAGAGGTACATGAAATAGATTAACAGGCGCCACTCTTCAATTCGGCATATAGGCTATATAATCCACGGAGAGGTTACTCTAAGTGAATGTCAATTCTGGATGTGAGTCGCCTGTTATCCACTGCTGTCTTCCTCCGTTAAAACGTTTGATTAAAGATTTGCTAAAGCCGTTTCCAGGCATGAGGTAACGTCAACTATTTATTAGCCTCCTCTACTAGCATTTGCGTCTATATACAAATGTGATCATGAAGGATTTCTAATTGGTTGTAGTCATAGCTGTCACCCTACATTTCTGACAGTGTCAGAATTCGTCCTAGGCGGATGATGTGAGAGCTAGGATTACATTTCAGAGAGAATTAAGGAACTGTTCAGCGCTCTGCTTTGTGGAGACTTGGCTAAAAGAGGACATACCCGACCAATCCATTCTGCCATCGGACAATTTCAGTGTGCACAGGAGTGACAGAACTGAAGCCTCCGGGAAGCAAAAAGGTGGGGGCGTCTGCTGTTTCATCAACAACTCATGGTGTGATCCCAGATGTATTTCCACTCTGTCTAAAAATTGCACGCCTGATGTTGAGCAGTTATCACTACTGTGCAGGCCTTTTTACTTGCCAAGAGAGCTTACTGCGATAATATTGATTACTGCCTATATTCCACCAAAAGCTAACATTGACTCTGCACTGTCATTATTGCATGAGAATATCATGAGGCACTATGCTAAACATCCAGAAGCTGCAGTAATAGTGGTTGGCGATTTCAATCAAGCTAACTTGAGACAAGTCCTGCCAAATTTCAAACAGCATGTCACATGCCCAACTAGAGGTGTAAACACCCTAGATCATTGTTACACCCCCTACAAAGATGGCTACAAAGCTACTCCTCTTCCAGCTTTCGGCAAAGCAGATCATGATGCTATCCTCCTGTTACCTAAGTACAGGCAGCGATTAAAGTACTCGCATCCAGTAACAAAAGAGCTGCGCCGTTGGTCTACTACATCAGAGACCGAGCTGCAGGATGCAATGCAGGCTACAGATTGGGCCATGTTTAAAGCAAGCACTGACAATGTCAATGAGCTGACAGATGTAGTTACATGCTACATTGCTAAATTGTATGATGACATCATCCCCATGGAGACTGTAAAAGTCTATCCCAACCAGAAACCATGGGTTGATAAATCAATACGTGAGGCCCTAAAGGCACGCACTGCCGCCTACAAAACTGGGCAGAGCACAGGAGATATGACAGTGTACAAAGCAGAGTCATACAAACTTAGAAAAGCGGTGAAAGCCGCAAAGCAGCGCTATAAAGACAGAGTGGAGGCACAGCTGGGTGATCGTGACAGCAGACGTGTATGGCAGGGTCTCAAAACCATCTCAGATTATAAGGGACGGGCCACCACCTCGCCTGAAGCAGACCCCTCTCTGGTGGAGGACCTAAGTGTCTTTTTTGCACGCTTCGGGGCCAGCCACACTGGGAGCTGCACTGCTGCAGACGCTGAGGACAACTCCAGCGCTGCTGGCAACATCTTAGACCCAGGAGGTGACTGCTCACTAACTGTGACAGAGCTGGATGTGAAAACAACGCTAAGGAGGGTGAACATCAGGAAGGCTGCTGGCCCAGACGGCATTCCAGGCAGAGTGCTGAGAGCCTGCGCAGACCAGCTAGCACCAATCCTCACCTTCATATTCAATCTATCCTTGGCCAGCTCTATTGTCCCCTCCTGCTTCAAAAAGTCTACCATCATCCCCGTTCCAAAGAAAAAGAACCCTGCCTGCCTAAACGACTACCGCCCCATCGCTTTAACATCTATAGTGATGAAGTGTTTTGAGAAGCTCATCAAAAATCTCATCCACGCATCACTACCCAGCAACCTTGACCCCATGCAGTTTGCATATCGCCCAAACAGGAGCACAGATGATGCCATCTCTCACATACTCCACACCACCCTCTCCCACCTGGACATCGGTAAGGGGAACTATGCACGCCTGCTGTTTATTGACTACAGCTCTGCGTTCAACACCATAGACCCCCACATTCTGGACGGTAAGCTCAGGAGCCTGGGACTGAGCCCTTCACTCCGCTCCTGGATACTGAACTTTCTGACAGACAGACCGCAGGTGGTGAAGATTGGAAACCGCACATCCAGCATGCGCACCCTCAGCATCGGTGCCCCTCAGGGCTGTGTGCTCAGCTCTTTCCTCTTCCCTCTCTACACACATGACTGCACAGCCACCCACAGCTCCAACGTCATAGTGAAATTTGCTGATGACACAGTGGTGGTGGGGCTGATCGAGAACAACAACGAGACGGCCTACCGAAGTGAGGTGGAGAGGCTGACATCATGGTGTAAGAACAACAACCTGGACATGAATGTCACCAAAACAAAAGAAATGCTGGTCGATTTCAGAAGGAAGGGGCAGAGAGCACAGCACATGCCGCTGGAGATAAATGGGTCCACAGTGGAGTTCGTGAGCAGTTACAAGTACCTTGGTGTGCACATCTCAGCAGACATGACCTGGTCCACAAACACCACCGCGGTAGTGAAGAAAGCGAGGCAGCGCCTGTACCATCTTAGGCGGCTGAGGAAGTTTAAAATCTCTTCAGCGCTGCAAAAGTCCTTCTACACCGCCACGATTGAGTCTGTGCTGTCAAGATGCATCACTACATGGTTTGGTAACTGCTCCTCCCAGAACAAGAAGGCACTGCACAGGGTGGTGAGGTGTGCGGAGCGCATCACTGGATCTGCTCTGCCTTCGCTCGAGGACATCTACACCAGGAGGTGTAGCACCAGAGCCAAGAGGATCATCAAGGACAGTTTGCACCCCCACCATGCCATCTTCCAGTGGCTTCCGTCTGGCAAGCGTCTCTGCTGCCTCAAAACAAGGACTGAGCGGCTGAGGAAGAGCTTCCTCCCACAAGCCATACGGAGCCTGAACTCCAAGTAGTTTTACTGTATCTGAACTTTATTCAGACTCCTTTTGCACTACATATAAAGACATTGCACTTCATGGACAAGCACAGTTTGCACTACAACTTAAATGTCCCTTAAATGCACTTTAACTGTCTTTCATGTGGTTCTAACTTTTTTTTAACCCTTTAACTTTTTTTAACCTTTTATCATGTTTATTTCTGTATTCTATTTTTTTCTACTGTACAGCAAAGTCATGGGCCGAGGCTTTTAACTTTCATTGTAGTTTGCTGCATATGACAATAAAGTTTCCTTGATCCTCCTTGATCCTTGATCCTAGGCTATCTTTGGTCGCAAGACTGTGACAATGGCCATCTTCGAAGCTCTCTCACTGCCCGACGCAAGACGAGCATTTTTGTAGCCACGACCAAAGATATCTCTGCGTTTCTTTCACGTTGCTCAGTCATCTTTCATCTGGGACAGCCCAAAGTCTGTCAAACTAAAGGCAATGCCCGTGACGAATTTCCCCCCTGGGACAATAAAGTATAACTAACTAAGTCAGAATGAATCATCTTTAGTCTTGAGTCTAGACTGGGAAATATTCGGAAGGGCTCCAGTTCCTAAGGAATCAGGAAGATCAAAATAGCATAAAGATTTGAGGGAATAAATCTTGGAACTACAATTGGCCAATCAATCATAATATTTCAGCTCAACCTTTCTACCCAGGTGCAGTGTGGTGGGAGGGACCAGACACAGTGTGGTGGGAGGGACCTGGCACAGTGTGGTGGGAGGGACCGGGTACAGTGTGGCAGGAGGGACCAGGCACAGTGTGTTGGGAGGGACCAGACACAGTGTGTTGGGAGGGACCAGGCACAGTGTGGTGGGAGGGACCAGGCACAGTGTGTTGGGAGGGACCAGACACAGTGTGTTGGGAGGGACCAGGTACAGTGTGGTGGGAGGGACCAGGTACAGTGTGGGGGGAGGGACCAGGCACAGTGTGTTGGGAGGGACCAGGTACAGTGTGTTGGGAGGGACCAGGTACAGTGTGGTGGGAGGGACCAGGCATAGTGTGGTGGGAGGGACCAGGTACAGTGTGTTGGGAGGGACCAGACACAGTGTGTTGGGAGGGACCAGGTACAGTGTGGTGGGAGGGACCAGGTACAGTGTGGGGGGAGGGACCAGGCACAGTGTGTTGGGAGGGACCAGGTACAGTGTGTTGGGAGGGACCAGGCACAGTGTGGTGGGAGGGACCAGGTACAGTGTGGTGGGAGGGACCAGGCACAGTGTGTTGGGAGGGACCAGGCACAGTGTGGTGGGAGGGACCAGGCATAGTGTGGTGGGAGGGACCAGACACAGTGTGTTGGGAGGGACCAGGTACAGTGTGTTGGGAGGGACCAGGCACAGTTTGTTGGGAGGGACCAGGTACAGTGTGGTGGGAGGGACCAGGTACAGTGTGGTGGGAGGGACCAGGCACAGTGTGTTGGGAGGGACCAGGTACAGTGTGTTGGGAGGGACCAGGCACAGTGTGTTGGGAGGGACCAGGTACAGTGTGGTGGGAGGGACCAGGTAGAGTGTGGTGGGAGGGACCAGGCACAGTGTAGTGGGAGGGACCAGGTACAGTGTAGTGGGAGGGACCAGGTACAGTGTGGTGGGAGGGACCCATTAAGATGTGGCACACCCACCAGCAGGATCTTGATGTCCTTGGTGAGGTGGTCCTGCCAGGAGAAGCAGAGTATGTGGGGCAGGTAGAGGGTGAAGTAGATGATGCCACAGCAGGCGGCGGCCAGGTTGGCCCTGTTGAAGAAGACGCTGAGCAGGAAGCACTGCATGATGGATGCCGAGGTGAAGGTGAGCAGGAAGAGGAGCAGGATGAGCGGGTTGCTGTAGTTCAGCACACGGCCTCCCTGCAGACGATAGACACAGAGAAATAAGTTTGACATTTCCAGGTCTGCTTGCAAAGGTACTCTTTCCGAACTTGACACTCTTTGCCATTCTGCTATGTGGTTTGCCACAAATCTCCCCTTCAGAACAAAACACACCACGCATTGCATTCTTTACTCTGTATGGTCAATTGGGCCTCCCTTCAGGCTTACTACAGTACAAGACCCTCTCTCTTCTTCTTTTTGGGGCCAGTCGGGCCCCTATAATCGACCCAGTCGCCAGCACTCTATGCATGACTCCACACACGGTCACACATCAGAGTGCTATTGCTACCAGTGTTGCCAGATGGGCTGGTTTTCCGGCCAATTGGGCTCGATTGGATTGCGTAAAAATATCGATTGTGTAAAAATATCAAAGTTTGTTTACTGTGTACTGTATGTAGCCTATGTAGCATAATTGATAGGCTACTGTGGAGGGGAGGATTCGCTTGTTTTGGACAGGTTTCCTCGTCAAATATTTTGGGCTAGTTTTTGAACAGCTTTTGACCTGGAAACCGTCAGCTGTATCTGCCAACACTGACTGGTAGAGCGCCGTCATGTTGTTGAAAGCTAGATGGTGACATCACACGCATTGCAGCCAGGCTGCAGCTGCTTGTTGTTTACTCACCGGTAAAAATGGAGCACGGACATACTAACGTTAGTAAAAGCACAGATGGAGGACCCAACGAAAGACGGACCCGAGGAGGATAATTTTGTATTACCCCTGGATGCTCAAATGAGCACTATTGTGTAGAAGACAGTGGTAAAGTAATTTGTTGTTCTTCATGAAGAAGGCGGCTGTGGCTGCAGCTGCTCTCGTCTCTCAGCCCACCTCTGCAGTTGATCTGAAAATAGGTGAGTAAACTATCTGCCACATTTCAAAAACGTTTATCCTCCCCCGTTTATATTTGTCTTGACCATCAAAATTGCACTTGTGAAATTAATGAATATGCCTACAACACAGCACAGCGAATCCCATACTAGCTGTTGTAAACAGTAGCATCCATGGTGGTACGCTAGCTACATAGCAATCCTAGGCTAATATATTTGCCACACAAAACTATATGCTCAACATGGAAGGTCAAATCGCGATGCCTTTAAAGGACTATATGTATTTTTTAACCCCGAATCTAACGCTGCCACCCACGAGTCTCTACGAGTTACGGTTGCAGAGATACAAGCCGTTCGTCGGCTAGCAGCTAGCTTTAGCACTTTTGCTTAACAAATGTTGAACGCTCCGGTGGGGGAGCGTACCTATGTTCCCCGGGTCCTATATTCCCCGGGTCCTATGTTCCCCGTTTTTGTAGAACATAGAACCCTTTCTATGAAAAAGGGTCCTATGTTCCCCGCTTTTCCCAAATAGGGTCCTATGTTCCCCGCTATGTTCCATGGTCCGATGTTTCTCCCGAAATGCCAAAAACAGCCTACCTCATATGGGCTAAAACGGGCCTTAAACGCAAAAAAACGTGCCTTGCACCTGCTTCGGGAAGATATCAACATGGCTTTACGCTGGCAAATGCGCTTTAGGCAGAATGGGCGTGGCGCTCTCCCTGAATGGGCGAGAATGGGCGTGTCGGCCTTAAATGCCGGCCTAATGATATCTTCCCAACTGGCGTAAATTTAGCGCTTTGCGCTTTTGAAAACCAGGCCTATTCAGTGCGCCAGTTGCGAGGAGCGCTCTTCTGCCTCTCCCCTGTCACCCTTCTCTGTCTCTCTCTGAAACCAGGCCTATTCAGTGCGCCAGTTGCGAGGAGCGCTCTTCTGCCTCTTCTCTGTCACCCTTCTCTCTCTCTCTCTGAGACATGCCAGGCAGTTCACTGCCTGGCATGTCCCAGCATGCATTGTGGTACTCCATTTCGCTACTAAATAGCAACCAAATGAGCCGAAATATATGGTTACATGCTCCCAAAATAATGTGTAATGGTAACACAACCTGCAATTGTAGAACATTTCAATATTGGACCAAATAAAACATCGAAATGAAAACACCACCCTATGTGAAACATATATGTCCTCCTGGGCCTATATATATCCCTTGTCGATTTAACGTGATTTAGATAAGTGACAGCGGAACGTGCTTCTACTGTCATGTGCTATACCGTGATGTCCGCTCCAATAACTTGGCCCTACTTCACATTTAGTTTTACAATAAAAACACATTTATGTAATGACTTTACATAATGTAGGGTATATTTATGTGCATTTATGTGCATGATCCTTCCTGCAGCAGGCGAGAGAAAATGATATCTTTCTGGACAAACTTTCACCAATCTAATAGGCTATATTTTTCTAGCTGATGCATTTAGAACATTCTTTTCACTTTGATCTTGCTATAGTGTAGGGTATTTACATGCTTGCGGTATTTAAACTGCAGTTAGATTGATTTGAGAAGCATAATAATATGGAATAATAGCCTATATATGGAGACAGACAGACTGGATGAAGGGAGGGGGGGGGCAGAGCGCTTGGCTTTGTCTGGTTTTACCGGATTTGTCCAGGAATTGGAGCTTAAAAGGCAAGCGTGTGACTCTTTACTGCAATTCTCCAATGAGCGGACTATGCATAATTTTACGCTTAAAAGGCGTGGTTATAATGGTTGAGGCTGCGTGTAGCGCCGATACCAAGATAGCGAGTGCGCTGGTCCACACCCACTAACTGCGCTAGGTGGCCTAGCGCTAGGCATTAAACGCAGTTTCTACGCCGATTGCAACGATAGGGCCCACAGTATTCATTCATTTCACAAGTGCAATTTTGATGGTCCTCCATCTGTGCTTTTACTAACGTTAGTATGTCCGTGCTCCATTTTTACCGGTGAGTAAACAACAAGCAGCGCTGAAGCCTGGCTGCATAGACAAGAGCTATAATGCATGTGACATCAAGGTACAAAGCAAACAAACCACACTTGTATTGTTCAATGCTTCATCTCCACTTTAAATCCATACACAGAGCTTTTAAACTGGTTAGGAAATCCTGTTGCCTCTATGCAAAAGTTAATTTCCAACACGGACAGGAATGCCCCACCACAGCTAAAGCTGGGGATTGGCAAGGACCTCATGGGTATACATGGGTGACGATACCATGCACAGTATTCATGCATGTCTTCCTCATACAGAGGAAGACTGCAATTGCGATTTCTGTAGCAAGTGGGGCTTTACAGGGTGGGGTTACTAGCCCCACGTCCCCCCATTAACTCTATCAGACATTGATGGTGGGAGGAAACTGGAGTACTCGGAAGAAACCCACACGAGCACAGGGAGAACATGCAAACTCCACACAGAAAGGACCTGGATGGACTGGGTTTCGAACCCATGACCTTCTTGCTGTGAGGCGACAGTGCTAATTACTACCCACCTGCTGCACCAATGTCTGTCACACCCAACACCCAGTCCTCACTCCATATCCAATAAAAAAAATCCCCAAAACCAACACCTCCCTCGGTCTTGCATCATTTCAATCCACTGCTGCCTGTGACTGGAATGCTCGTCAAAAAAAGCCTTAAAATTTAATAAACTTATTCCCATTTCTGTCTTCAAAGATGCCATCTCAGACAGTCTTATTGATTGCTGCAACTGTTTTTCTACCATGTAAGTTTTTCTCAATATCTCATTTGTTGCTTGCCTGTGTTTTGTTCTGCCTATGTTTAGTTGTTATTATTGTTGAATTGGTGCTTTTACCATGTTTTTATATTCGGGCCCATCTTCCCTTCCCATAGTGGCTGTTGTCGCTTGCCAGGCCACCACTGTAAATAAGAATTTGTTCTGAATGACTTGCCTGGTGAAATAAAATAAAATAGACGAAAAGCTTCCACTAGAGGTCACAACAGCCCATCGAAACCTGTTCTCTGCACTGAGAGGACAAGTGAGGTGTTAAGTGTTAATCATTGATCGGTCCCATTCCTGCCAAGTGTTTGAAGGACTTCCCATGATGTCATTGTATTTACAGTCCCTTCAGTAATGATCTGTAAGCATGTGAGTGAGTCAGTCAAGTCAAGTCAAGTCAAGTTTATTTGTATAGCCCTAATTCACAAGCATGTCCCAGAGGGCTTCACAGAAAATATGTCTATGCTAATTCTAGCTGACACAACAGTAGCAAATTACAGAATAATGATAACACATTGAACAATTGATAGAGAAATATAGAAAATATAGAAATATAGGAGAGAGCGGAGGAGAGAGCAGGAGAAGGGAGGGAGAGCAGGGAGATTGTGAGAGAGTGATGAGGTGGGGGGGGGGATGGGAAATGTTGGGGAGTATAGGAGGTGGGGAAGGAGCAGGGGAAGGGGGAAAGAGGAGAGAGCAGGAGGGGGGAGGGAGAGCGGTGGCAAGTGGGGGAGGAGAGATCAGGGAGAGGGAGGAGGTGGGGAGAGAATGGGAAATGTGGGGGAGGAGAGAACGGAGAAGGAGAGGTGGGGAAAGGAGCAGGGAAGGGCGAAAAAAAGAGAATGGGTGCCATGCTTTAAAATAGAATGGATGCCATGCTTTAGAATAGTGGGGGGGGGGGGGGGTCGGGAACGGGAGGAGGTGGGGAGGGAGAGCAGGGGGAGTATGAGAGACTATATGGAGAGAACAGGGAAAGGAGGGCTAGCTGACACAACAGTAACAAATTACAGTAGTAATAATAACTGTCAGTGAGGGGAATGACTAAGCCTCTATCACCACCTCGTTATACAGTCAAAGGAAAATATTCTGGTAATGATTCACTGAAGAGATGAGATATGGATGCTATAGATCGAGAGCAGCTGATAGCTCATGTTGAATATAACCATCAACTGAATATAACCATCCACTGAGTATAACCATCCACTGAATACGAGGGATCAGCATGACATCACGACACCGCAAAACACCCGGAACTGTGGCAGTTAACTAGTATGAGTCGTGCCAAACAAACATTAATATCTCAAAAACTATACATCACATCGCTTATATTTTGACATTCTGAGTGAGAGCAGAAGTAGCTCAAGAGTTTGATGTATAATATGCATGTCATGTTAAAGTTGTGTGAACTGTCGCAGTTTTTTAAATGTAAACAGGGTCAGCCGGCTAGAGTCAGACGCTCAAGCTCAGACTGCATAGGGTCCTATTGCCGTTTCCGCCCAGTTCCAAGTTCCAAGTTCTCGTTTGTTTACAAAAATGCTGATCGGCTGATCCTTTATATATAACCATCCCTGAATGTAACCATTCACTGAATGCAACCATCCACTGAATTCAACCATCCACTGAATTCAGCCATCCACTGAATTCCAGTAAAGCCAAAGTCAAGGTAATCATGGATGGGTTAGAAAGCAGTATAAAGCCCACAGACTGGGAACTCCATTAATACATTTCATTGGCAATGTTTTCAGGTTAAAGGTAACTTATGCCTCACCTCACCATGGTGTACAGGAGGGCTGGGCGATATGGACCAAAAATCATATCTCTCAGTATATTTAGGCTGAATAGCGATACATGATATCTCTATTTTATTTTGTATTTTCTACAAAGTGGGCTAAATGTTCAGTTGAAAGTCAAAGCCACAATGTGAGATATCACAAGCACTTTTATTAAAACAAGACTGTAATTGACCAAATACCTCGATAGTGATATTGTGACAATATTGTAGGGATGACTATTGGTGCTTTCACAAAATATTTACACAATGAGATTTTTGATATGTGGATAATGACTTAGTGGGTAAAGGCAAATAATAGAAGAGCTAGAACAGTCTGGTAAGTTCAGAAAATGACATCACTTTACTGTAACGCAGCCTTTAAAACCAGGAAAAGACAACACATATGCCATATCACGATATCCAAAATCTAAGCCGATATCTAGTCTCATATCATGATATTGATATTATTGTATAAAGTAAGTAAGGTTTATTTGACATTTTTTTAAAGCACACATAATATTGCTTCACAGAATACAGACATTATGAAAACACACAAAAAAACTGTCGAGGATAAAAACACAACAAAGCCACAGGCTTATTTCCATTGTCCTCTGAATATCGATATACAGTATTGCCCAGCCCTACAGGAGAATATTGTCTTGGTTCCATTGCTGTCAAACTTGACACTAACGGAACCAAGAATATCTTCAGACTGTTTTTGGTCAATATTGGTCCTTACCATGATGATGGTGGTGAGGAGCACGGTGCTGGTGGCCATCACGAGGAAGCTGTCGATGAACCAGGTGGACCAGATGACCCCGGTACTGACGCCCATGGTCTTCAGGGTCTCCTTGAGCCGCAGCTCCTTCTCCAGGACGATGCTCTTCACCATCATGGACACAGAGTAGACCCAGGCCAGCACCATGAAGATCGGGAAACAGCGGTTCTGCGTCAGCATGAAGCTGCAAAGAGTAGGAGGAGGAGAAGAAAGGAGACAGAGAAGTAAGAAATAGTGATTGATATGGAGAACCAGGATCACGGGATGCGTAAGTAAGTACTGTACTTGAATACAATTTTGAGGTACTTGTACTTCAGTTGAGTATTTCCATTTTATGTTACTTTGTACTTATACGCCACTACAATTTAGAGAGAAATGTTGTACCTTTTACTCCATTAGCATACATTTAGCTATAGGCCTAGTTATTACTAGTTACTAGTTACAATGTTTTATGTTTGAAACATTTGATCATGTTTATAAAAATAACCATACAATACATGTACATGTATGTCAAATCTAATATTCCAATAATTTATGAAAAAATATAACTATGGGGACAGTTTCCATAATGTGTCTGTTTACTTTGATACTCTAAATACATAAACTACTACTACTAAATACATTTACATGTATTTAAGATTCATGTAAGATTTTGAATGCATGAATGATTGAATGAATGAATGAATGAATTTATTCGACAAATTAAAAAAAATACATTACACCAACAAGCATACAGCATAAAATAACTCATCAAGGATATCACAATAAAGTCATTACAATTATTTCCATTGTGGTCCTGAGGTCTTGAAAGGAATGATACTACAATACACAATAATACAATACAATACTACACATGAGAGAAAACATCAGTAAAGAACAATCAAAATAAGGAGAGATGTGTGTGAGATTGAGTGAGTGAGTGAGCGAGCGAGCCACTCACAGATCATCCACATAACAGGGGTAGGGCATCTGCTGTAGGTACACGCCCAGTGGCCACTCCTTGCCCGTCTGAGTTTTGATGATGCCATGCTCTATTATATCCTGGAGGTAAGCAAAGCCGCCCCACACATAGCGGAGGTCATCCATAGGATCAGCACGAGGGCCAGGGTCCCAGTACCTGAGCAACACACATATCCATCCATCTTCAGACCGACAAATCCAACTTTAAATTTATCATCAGATCTTATTCTTTTTCTCTTGAATTTGATTTTTACCTGTCTTTGATCTTATTGGTGCGTTCCACTATGTCGATATCCATGCGGATCTTGAACTTGACATGAGGCGGGACCTTGTTGGTCCAGGGGAACATGTTCACGAAGACCAGGCCCGCCCAGAACTTGTTCTCCTCCAACAGGTCCAAGGCCCGGTAAGTGACTGTGTCCTCCTCAGGCATGCCAACAAACTTATTCAGGATCACACACTGGGTAGGGGAGAATGGACACCAGAAGCACAGACATATAATGGACTGATCCTAGACCAGGGAAACCTCTTGGAGATCAGAGAAGCATGAAGCACAGACATAATGGACTGATCCTAGACCAGGGAAACATCTTGGGGATCAGAGAAGCATTAGCCAAATAGCATTTTGCAAGTTGTGTTCAAAAGTACTGATACACTCACTGAAATCATTTCACCAGGTTTTATATTGAAAACCACAAATACAATTAGCAGCACTATACACTTTTTGTTTGCATAAACATTAAAATAATAACAAAGCCGATAAGATTTGGTGCAATTTGGACACTTTTAATAAACTTTTAATAAACAAGCGAATAGTGCTCTGTGCAGCAGCAATAAATGTGGTAATCAAACCTACTGTGGTGACCCACATCGAGACACTAGGAGAGACATTCACCAAAGGAGACTTGTGCCTTTAAGAGGGGGGGTTAATGTTACTGTACTTCCGGTTCCGGGTTAGGTTTGTTATGTGTGGTTGCTAACCGCGGTGGATGTAAACACTTTATGTGGAGAGAAGTAAACTACCTCGACCAACCTACGTCTACTGTCTCACTGTTTCCTAATTGCCACACTACAGACTTTTAATGATGATTAAAAATTGAAATGGTAATATTAACCATTGGGAATTTGATGACGGTTCATCATTAAATTAATAGTTTCATCCATAATGCGAAACATCTGTAGCTCGCATCCAAGGGTAACTGAAATGTCTGTAACTAGCATCCATGAGCTACACAGTGACAGAACTGTACGCATAACATCTGTAACTAGCATCCAGTAACTAGAAATGTCCGTAGCTAGCATCCAACTATAGAAATGCCTGTCGCTATCCACACTACGCTGTAGCAGAACTGTAAGCAACATAACCAATTGAGTATGATCGTTCAGCCTCTAAGCTGCAATCAAAAATGTGTTTTCCAAATGAATTCAAAGTAATAATTAAAATTTGACTGTGGCTTCAGAATACCTTCATTGGCCAATCAGAATTGAGTATTCAACAGAGCTATGCAATTATTTGAATTCACAAATTAGCATTAGCTGAACGACAGGTCAGTTTATTTTAACAGGAGGTCAGATAAGGTCAATGTTGGCTCAGGATTCCTCCACGAAGCCAGTGGCAGAGTTCAGTAGCCACACTCTCATTTGCAGTGACACCTCAGCAGTGGCCTCCTATTCCCTGGAAAGCGTGTCTGATAGCCATTCATTGTTGGCTATGCAGGCAGGAAGGGCTCGCACCCAAGAGGAGAGAAACACTCCAAAACAACTATTTAACCCCCCCCCCCACACACACACACACACGCACACACAAGGCTTGCCATGCATACTCAGACATGCATCCAAAATAGAGATGCAACTGATGCAATAGAAAAACGCAGACACAGCATATTCTGAGCATGCACAACAAGTGATCATACACTGTTAATTCCCCCCCCCCCCCCCAAGTGTTCACCTAACAACACATACATCCCACTGTGTGGTGTGATATGCATGCATGCCACCAACGTGCAGCCGACCATCGAGCCCACAGTCATTGTTGCCGCTTCATAAAGGAGGGTGACTGGAGTGACAGCTGTGTCTAATCGGCCTCAATCGTTCCCACTCTCCCTGTCACACTCAAGTGCTGTAAGCTTCAAGTTAGACAAAAACAAAGAGCGCCAGCCATCCACTCGGCCATGCCCCCAGGTGCCCCCCGTGTCACCCCCCAGTGCGATAGGCCTCTCATCCCGATTAGCCTCCGCGGGGTAAGGGCTGATTTGAACTGCATTTCAGATGCTTTGGCCTGCTAATATGGCGGGGGAGAGTGAGAGGAGAGAAGGTTCTGGTGTTGTTTTTTGTTTGTTTTGTTTTTTTACCCTCCACAGCTCCACTCCATCAGGGCTAAACAAAAGAGACTTGACAAGTAGTTTGTTGTGCTGGCTCTCGCCCACCTGGGTGGATTTCTATGTCTTTGGACAGGGGACAAATTAGAGAGGCCAGAGATGGCTTATCTTAAATGCTCCCATCGCGTCAAGAGGTGGTATTGAACGCACAGCGGTTTGGCAGGCAAGCGGCTTGTATTGAAATCAGCAAGCAACGGGACCTGTGCTAAATTGGATTATTTGGTGAATAGGCCTGTTCAGGAGAGACCTTGACACTTCAGGTGGAGTGAAATGTGGAAGAACGGCCAACATTCCCATTCCCAGAGTCCAATGGGAGAAAAAGCATGCTAGCCTTGCAATTTAAGATCATAAATTAGTGAAAGGAAAGCTAAAATACTGCTTGAGTGTTTTAATAAGCATTTTATTGCCTCTGGTTCTCTGTTTGCCAAGTATTCTGTTCTGCCTCTCCAGTATTGCCCTCTACTGCCTCCACGGCCTTGCCTTCTGCTCCAAATGATGGCCACATGTCTGTTGGGTAGCTGGCTTCAGGAAAAAACAGCACCATTACAGCCTCCCTAAAAGTAACAAATGATATAATAGAGTCACTGGATCAGAAAAAATACTTTGCAGCACTTTTTGTCAATCTTTCCAAGGCCTTTGACCATGTCATATTGAGAATTAAACAATTACTATTGGGTTGTCTGAGCAAGCAGCTGGCTGGTTTGTAAATCAGCTGTCTGACAGGTCTCAGTGTGTATGCTTTGAAGGCAGCTCATCCAGCATATTAAATGTATCATCTGGTGTACCCCAAGGCTCGGTCCTGGGTCCAATTTTATTCACCATTTATGTGGATGAGCTGGGCCGTAATGTTCCTAATGCAAAGTGTCATTTTTATGTGGATGACACTGTCATCTATTGCTTTGGATCCACTCTTACTATTGGCTATTTGCACACTGCTTTTAATATCGTTGAGTCTCAAATAATTGATTTCAAGCTTGTCCTAAATGCAGCAAAAACAAAATTGATGTTGTTTTCAAATGGCAGGAAGACCACAGATCCTCCTCCCAATGTTTTATCTCTGCAGGGCACTCAGATCGAATTAGTGTCATCTTATAAGTATTTGGGCATTTTAATTGATGATCATTTATCTTTTAGACTCCACATTGAAAGCCTTGTGAAAAAGTTGAAACTGAAGCTGGGTTTCTTCTTTCGAAACAGGTCGTGCTTTATTTTCGTTGCCAGGAAAAAATTCTCACTGTGCTTGACTATGGTGATATGTTGTACAGTATATGCATGCCCCTGTCTATTGTCTCCATTCACTGGACACTGTGTATCATGGTGCTCTGAGTCTGAGGTTTGTCACAGGCTGTCAAAGCCCATACTCACCACTGCACCCTACTGTATATGCCAGGGTTGAGTGGCCCTCTCTGGCTGCTTGTAGGTTTATCCATTGGTACATTTTTATCTATAAATCCATCCTTGGATTAATTCCACCATACCTCTGTGGCTATATTTCTAGAGCCCACAGTAGTTACCGCTTACGCTCAGCCGATTACTACCAGCTAAATGTCCCCAAAATCCGCACTGATCTTGACATGCTTTCATGTATTCTGCACCTACAGCTTGGAACTCACTTCAGAGCAACCTCAAACTGAAGGAACTTGTTCCACTTGGAACTTTCAAAAATCTAATGAGAGAAATAGAAGCAAATTCCTTCCTTTTTATGAACATTGTAACTGCTTTTGCCCGTTTTATCGCATGTTTGTGTCTTGGTGTTTGTCAGTTTTAATGTTGTAACTTTATCTCTTTTATGCTGCTATCTTGGCCTGTGGCCTTTGTATCTCAGTGGGACCGACCTGGTTAAATAAAGGTTAAATAAAGGTTAAATAAAGGTTAAATAAAATAAATAAAATAAATAAAATAAATAAAATAAATAAAATAAAAATAAATAAATAAATAAATAAATAAATAAAATAAATAAATAAATAAATAAATAAATAAATAAATAAATAAATAAATAAATAAATAAAATAAAATAAAAATAAATACAAGTCAATGGTACACGTCATCCGCTACGAGTGTCACATTGCATGAATGGGCCAATCAGTAACAAATGGTGACTTATTTTGAAAATGCTAGAACACAGTGGTGACAAGCATCATTCCCCCAAGTTTTGTTTAAGTCTGGTCATTTGTGTCTGAGATAATGCATGTGAGGATAGAGACCGGTCCCATACTCAAGACCTATAACACATTTATTTTATTTTATTAGGATCCCCATTAGCCGATGCAGAAACATCAGCTACTCTTCCTGTGGTCCACACAAAACAACAAAGAATGATACACAAACAGTAGTCTCACGTGGTCAGACCCAACGTCTTACGTCATAACTTCCAACGACGGTGGGTCTGAATCACAAGTCAGCATTTCCAGGTTTTGCCACAAGAAATGTGGCTCCTATAGGACGAATCAGCATGATGTCACTGCCACCCAAAAACGCGTAACCCTGCGGCAGTTAACTATTATGAGTTGTGCCAAAAAATGTTAATATCTCAAAAAGTATACATCACATCGCTTATATTTTGACATTCTGAGTGAGAGCAGAATTAGCTCAAGAGTTTGATGTATAATATATGCATGTCGTGTTAAAGTTGTGTGAACTGTCGCAGTTTTTAAATTGTAAACACAGTCAGCCGGGCTAGAGTCAGATCCTCAAACTCAGGCTCCATAGGGTTCCATTGTCGTTGCCACCCAGTGACGAGGTTTGTTTACCAAAATGCTGCTCGGCTGATCCCTCGTATAGTATCATGGCAGAAGTCCAGCTGTGCCTTGTTGCATAGTTCAAAATGTACCACCCCACGAGTTGCGTCACGCAAATAAGGAGGTGCCTGATTGGTCAATGTACTGTATATGCCTGTCGCACATTTTATTTTGGTCTTAGGGGTTGGTCCTTAACCACTTTTCAAGAGTTGTGCACCAGATGTAGATATCTATCTATGGCTGGCTACTGCAAGACTACACAAACAGTGACAACGAAATCAATGAAATACGAAGCCAGCAATGCCTAGTGTAACGCCCACTTACGTCCCCGTACTGGTTGAGCATGCGGATGGCCCGGTCAGTGAGGTTGAAGATGTTCCGCCAGTCAAAGTCGGCCACGCCGGGCGGCCGCTCCTCCCCAGGGCCGTTGTACAGGAAGTTGAGGATGTGTTTGGAAGAGAACGGCGCCTCCTGCAGACTCCTGTCGATGAAATCCATCACTGTTGGGTTGCGGATGATGTCCTGAAAGCAACACAGCGGATGATGTCCTGAAGCAACAACCTTTATTTATTTAACCTGGGTTTGTTCCATTGAGAGCGAGGACAGTATTTTTTTCCGAGGGAGACGTTGCCAAGACAGCAGCAGTATATAAAAAAAAACATTTCATAAGTGATAGACACTGTAAGAAGAAGCAAAAGAATAGTGAGATGGGCTTTATATGGACAGGACAGAAAGAGAGAAAACAGAGGGAAAGATACAGTATGCATGTCAGAGACAGAGAGGAATAGATAGAAAATAGAGAGATATGGCCTGTTTTTGCAGGAAAACAATAGACCTCGACCTCAGCATAACAACAACAATATAGTGAGGAAATGATGGGGATCCAATACACTAAAGCTGCCTCCACATGAGAAGCAATCTTCTCTTCTCTCACTGTGAGGTAGAGCGGAGAAAGGTCAGCAGTAAACAGGTCAGAGTTTATACAATTTGAACTTTGAGCGCAGCGCAAGGTGGCAAATTCGAACGGTAAACGATGCCAAGTGTAAAGTCAAAGTCAAAGTCCCAACGATTGTCACACACCTGAGTGTGCGAAATTTGTTCTCCGCATTTGACCCATCCCCTGGGGGAGCGGTGAGCAGCAGCAGCGCCGCGCTCGGGAATCATTTGGTGATCTAACCCCCCAATTCCAACCCTTTGATGCTGAGTGCCAAGCAGGGAGGCAATGGGTCCCATTTTTATAGTCTTTGGTATGACTCGGCCGGGGATCGAACTCACAACCTCCCAGTCTCAGGGCGGACACTCAGACCACAAGGCCACTGAGCTGGTGTAGCTACTGCATAGCTGGCTGGGAGGCACCGCTCTCCCCATAGGAAAACGAGGCAGTGGACTGGGCGCAGAGCTGTTTTACCGCGGATCAGGCACGTGCACACATAGACATGAAAGGGGGCTTGAGCCCCTGCCTTTTTTTCAGTCTGTAAAAAGTGCCCTTTTTTTTTTTTTATTATAATACATTTTTCATTTTCATTCCAACAACACATGAACAAAACAAACAGCTCAGACACATTAAAAAATAAAATAAAAAGTGCCCTTTCCTGACCATGAATGCATTTCTAATGGTGCTTTGTATGGAAATTGCCCTTTCCATGCCGTCACTGAAGGCAGCATTCTAAGAGAAATGCCTTTTCCGAGCTCTCTTGGCCTTGAATGCACCATTTGTAATAGGCCTCTGCATGGAGCAGTGTTTTTCTAAACTGCCCCTGAAGGCACCAACCCAAAAATGAACCCAAAAATGAATGAATAAATAAATGCATAAATAAATAAACCACCCAATAAATAAATAACCAAAATATAGGGAACAAATGCAGAATTGTTGCTCTTGAAAATATTTTTTACTTTACACTATTGGAAAGGGATGTTGTGTTGTTGAATCAGCAAAAAATAAAAAAAATTCTAATACACCTTATCTAAATCTTCTGTCTTGCTTTTTAGAATTATGGTTAAAATGCATGGTATATTACAAGCCTCACTCAGTATCGTTCAATGTTTCTGCCTGTGTTGCTATCTGCTGTAGTACAACAACCTAAAGGGAGAAAAGGAGCAAATACAGTACATATTGATGCTTAAATGATTTCACAACAGTATTGCAACAGCATGCAACTTTTATATACTAATATTATTCAGTTATGGAGTTATTTTTCCGTGACAAGTCTCATCCTAAAATGAGATATTCCTCTAAATCTGGTTAAAATCGGAATATTTAAAATGAGTTATATCCCTAAATTGGCCTTCAAATTGCCTCAAATTTCCGCCACCGCCCTCCGGACGGCGGCTGTAGTGCCCTTTTATGAATTTGAGCCCCTGCCCCTCTAATGTTCTGTGCACGTCCCTGCCGCGGATCATGTGTGTGGGGGCTTAACATCAGTCATCCCCGAATCATCCCCATCACCCTAACCCTAAAAAAAATCAATAGCGTTTTTGAGAATCAATGATATCACAAAACATAATATCTCGATACTCAAGTATATCCATATTACTTCTCACACCCCTAATGCGTATTTCTTGAATTAATTAATTCATTCATTCATTCAGTCAGTCAGTCAGTCAGACAGTCACTGATAGTGTTGTCCTACCCGCAGCATGCTGATTTGGACTCCATCTTGGAAGAAAGCCCAGAGCTGAGGAGCCACCTCCTCCCAGGCCTTCCCCATGTTTCTCAGCCTCTCCAACTCCTCGAACGTAGTGTTGGCCTAGAGAAGGGGGGATGGGGGGGGGGGGGGGGGGTCAAGGGGGGATGTGTTTCAATAATAGTTACCTTTTCTTGTAAAGCCTCGTTTTAATTTTAATTTCAGTTAACGGAAATGTGTTTACACACCTAGTTTTCGTTATTTCGTTAACTATAGACAGTTTGAAACCTAATTTATTTCCTGTCAGCTATTAGCAAACACTGAAACAGGAAGTAAGCTAGGGGCAATTTAGAATGTTTATGTTGTCAAGTTAAAACCGTCTATAGTAACCAGTTGACACACGCACGTACATACGCAAACTTTCACACACACACACACACACACACACACACACACACACACACACACACACACACACACACACACACACACACACACACACACAGTGTCACAGTGCTCCTAATCTCCTGCTACATACCATTCCCACATTGAAGTCCCTGTGAAAACAGGCTTTGCAAAGACAACACACACATTCTCACACAGAGAATTCCCGCGGGCCTGCCCAGATGACCAACAAGGAAGCGTGCACCAAATGCGCTCCATGACAAATCACCCAATATTTACTGCGCCCTTATCGTTAAAACCCTGGATGTGTGGGTACAGTGCTTTATGTGGCGAATACCAAAGGCTATTGCTGCATTCACAGTCATGTGCAGTGGTGGATGAAAGCGTTGAAAAGTACACCCAATTAAACGCCTTCCTCTTGTGTGTGTCTGATTTTGGGTGACAATGGGGACAATGGCACCGGGGGGACAATGGAGGCCGTTGGTGACAACTGGCCGAACGCATTCAGCCTGCCCAGTGAAGCCCAGGCAGGTTCCCACAAGTGAGTGCTTCCTCACTTCCCCCAGGCAGAGAGTGAGACAACATTTCTGCCAGGCAGAGAGTGAGACAACATTTCTGCCAGGCAGAGAGTGAGACAACATTTCTGCCAGCCAGAGAGTGAGACAACATTTGCGCCAGGCAGAGTGTGAGACAACATTTCCCCCAGACAGAGAGTGAGACATTTCCCTCAGACAGAGAGTGAGACAACATTTCCCCCAGACAGAGTGAGACAGCATTTCCCACAGGCAGAGAGTGAGATAGCTTTTCCCCCAGACAGAGAGTGAGACAACATTTTCCCCAGAGTGAGACAACATTTCTGCCAGGCAGAGAGTGAGACAACATTTCCCCCAGACAGAGTGAGACACTATTTCCCACAGGCAGAGAGTGAGATAGCTTTTCCCCCAGACAGAGAGTGAGACAACATTTCCCCCAGACAGAGTGAGACACTATTTCCCACAGGCAGAGAGTGAGATAGCTTTTCCCCCAGACAGAGAGTGAGACGACATTTTCCCCAGAGTGAGACAACATTTCTGCCAGGCAGAGAGTGAGACAACATTTCCGCCAGGCAGAGAGTGAGACAACATTTCTGCCAGGCAGAGAGTGAGACAACATTTTTGCCAGTCAGAGAGTGAGACAACATTTCCCCCAGACAGAGAGTGAGACAACATTTCCCCCAGACAGAGTGAAACAGTATTCCCCCAGGCAGAGAGTGAGATAGCATTTCCCCTAGAGAGTGAGATAACATTTCTGCCAGGCAGAGAGTGAGACAGCATTTCTCCCAGACAGAGAGTAAGACAGCATTTCCCCCAGACAGAGAGTGTGACAGCATTTCCTCCAGACATAGAGTGAGAGAACATTTCCCCCAGACAGAGAGTGAGACAACATTTCCCCCAGACAGAGAGTAAGACAGCATTTCCCCCAGACAGAGAGTGAGACAGCATTTCTCCCAGACAGAGAGTGAGACAGCATTTCCCCCAGACAGAGAGTAAGACAGCATTTCCCCCAGAGAGTGAGACAACATTTCCGCCAGGTAGAGAGTGAGATAGCTTTTCCCGCAAGCAAAGAGTGAGATAGCATTTCCCCCAGGCAGAGAGTGAGACAACATTTCCCCCGGAGAGAGAGTGGGATACCATTTCTGCCAGGCAGAAAGTAAGACAGAGAGTGAGACAGCATTTCCTCCAGACATAGAGTGAGAGAACATTTCCCCCAGACAGAGAGTAAGACAGCATATCCCCCAGACAGAGAGTGAGACAACATTTCCCGCAGACAGAGAGTGAGACATTTCTGCCAGGCAGAGAGTGAGACAGCATTTGATTTGATTTGATTTACTTTATTGTCCACCTTAGTGGAAATGTGTATTTTGCTTCTCTTCACAGCACATACAGTATGTTACGTATTGTGCACAATCAGCACACCATAAAACATAGAGAACATAGAACATACATCATACATGGTGCAAGTTAGCAGATAGCAGCAGCTTGTAGAGTGGCTGTTCTGTCCGAATCAGCACCGCCTAATTATAGCTTCATTGACACTCCCAGAGCTGATAAGAGGGGGGGGGGGGGATTGTCTTTTCTGATATGTTTCAATGTAAGCAGGTAACATTTGGAGACTTCTCATCGTTCGAATACCTTGCTGCTATTCTGAAATGCTCAACTACTGTTTTACTGCTGAATATTTATAGACCACCAAAATACTCAGGCAGCTTTCTCGTTAAATTTGCTGATCTACTCTCCTTAATTTTCATGGAACATGACTGTATATCTATTGCTGGGGATTTCAATATTCATATTGATAACCCCAATGATAATTTTGCCAAAGAACTGAATATCTTATTTGACACTTTTGATCTGTCTCAACATGTTTCAGGGCCTACAACCGAGGCCATACCCTGGATTTAGTTATAACTAGGGGCTTTAAGTCCTCTTCTGTGTTGACTATTGATGCTGCGTTGTCTGACCATCTTTGCATCTTTTTTGAAATGGAAATCTCCCCTGAGATCATTAATAGGTCACAAACCGTTAAAAGACGACACATAAATGCAGGCACCAGCGCGCTGTTTATGGAGACATTTTCTTTATCTCCTCCCACATCAGCTTCTGTCAATGACATTCTCGATAACTTCAATTCAACAATCCTGAATGCTATTGATAGTGTGGCGCCTGTTAGGTTAAAAATGCTGTCTGGCAAGATTAAAGCACCCTGGCGAAATTCTGCATCCGTTAGATGCGAAAAGAAAGATTGCAGGAAAGCTGAGCGTAAATGGCGGAAAACTAATCTTCATATTCACTATGATATTTACAAAGAAAGCCTTCACTCCTACAACCTCGAACTGAAAAGGTCGAGACAATCGTTCTTTTCCGATATCATTAACAAAAATGTGAACAATGCACGCACTCTATTTGCCACAGTTGATAGACTGACTAACCCGCCTCTCTGTGTAGCACCTGAGTTTCTCTCTACTGTCAAATGCAATGAGTTTGCTGCCTTTTTTACGGGCAAAATTATTAATATCAGGCAGGCTATTAGTGGCTCCACACCAAGAAATGCTGTGACATCATCCTACCCCGCAGATCCCTAGCTCGATAAATGTGTCCCAGTTCAGCGTTATCGACCACGACATCTTAGAGGAAACTGTGCAAGGCCTTAAATCATCTTCGTGCTGTCTCAATACCCTTCCAACAAGCTTTTTTAAAAGCGTTTATAACTGCCTGTCGTCGGACCTATTGCAAATAGTTAATAGCTCCCTTTTGACCGGCACTTTTCCTGAGTCCCTGAAAACTGCAGTTATTAAACCCCTACTAAAAAAGCGTAGCCTTGATGCATCGGTAATCAGTAACTACAGACCAATATCTAATCTCCCCTTTATAGCCAAAATAATTGAAAAGGTTGTTTACCTACAACTCAATAGATTCCTAACCTCAAATGATCTCTTAGATAAACTCCAATCAGGCTTTCGCCCCCATCACAGCACAGAAACCGCGCTTACTAAAGTCATGAATGACATTAGAATGAACTCAGACTCAGGCAAAAATTTGATTCTAGTGCTACTGGACCTTAGCGCTGCATTTGACACTGTTGACCACTCAATTCTATTGGACAGACTGGAAAACTGGGTTGGGCTATCGGGTACGGTCCTCCAGTGGTTCAGGTCCTATCTTCAAGACAGGAAGTACTTCGTCTCCATTGGCAATTACACATCTGACCTAACTAGTATGACTTGTGGGGTGCCTCAAGGATCCATTATGGGGCCCGTTCTCTTCAACCTTTATATGCTCCCTCTAGGCCTAATTATGCAAAAAAAACAAAGTAGCCTATCATAACTACGCAGACGACACTCAGTTGTATATAACTTTCCTCAGCTGACTATGCTCCCATAGAATCATTGTGCCAGTGCATTGATCAAATAAATAACTGGATGTGCCAGAATTTCCTACAGCTAAACAAAGACAAAACAGAGGTGATCGCCTTTGGTCCCAAAGAACAAAGGCTTAAAATCACTGCACGCCTTGAGTCTCGATCCCTGAAGCCTAAGGATCAAGTCAAAAATCTTGGCGTTATTATTGATTCCGATCTCAACTTTAACTCCCACATTAAGTCAATCAGAAAATCAGCTTTTTATCATCTTAAAAATATAGCAAGAATTAGGGGCTACATGTCCAGACAGGATCTAGAAAAACTAATTCACGCCTTCATCTATATAGTAGGTTAGACTACTGCAATAGCCTTTTCTCTGGTCTCTCGAAAAAAGAACTTCAGCTCATTCAGAATGCTGCTGCTAGAGTTCTAAAGAAGACTAAGAAAGCTGATCATATCACTCCAGTTCTTAAAGTCCCTGGAAACCAGAAATATTTCTTTATTATTTAGCATTTTGAGTTCATCACATCACAGGACCCTATGTTAATAAGCCACCAGCCAAATTTGAACGATGATGAACGTCGCAAAGTATATAAATTTAGGTTTGACAGTCATGGCAAAACTCATGAGAATCAATTAGTTTTTAGAGTGTATTTTCTCCCGCTGACTGTGTGGGCGTGTCCCGTCTGCAGCAGGGAAATTTCTCCTGTCTCTCTCTCTCGGAGAGGGACAGAAGGAGAGAGACATGGGGTAAGTGTGTGTGTGTGTGTGTGTGTGTGTGTGTTCGCGCGTTGCTGTGCGCATAGAAGAGATCTCTGTCTGTTCTTTGCCCCCACAGCGCTCGCTCAGTGCCTGTCTCCCTCCCACTTTGTGTGCTGTGTGCTTCTCTCTCTCTCTCTCTCTCTCTCTCTCTCTCTCGGGACTAGTGAGAGAGAGAGAGAGAGAGAGCAGCATAGCGCTCGACACAGCCTGGTGACGCGAGGTTACTCACACACACACACACACAGTAGGGCGGGTTGCGCGCGTGTACAAAGGTTATATAGAGCTTATGACGTCATAAGCTCCTGCATTTTAGCACCTTGCGCACTGCTCTCTTCAATGAGGAAGTACTTTGTAGAAGCTTGTAGAAAAGTGTCGATTTTAAAGCTTTGGGTTGAAAGTAATGTATAATAATTTCGGAGGCACACACTTACTAACATAAGACCCTAGCTAACATAGTTAGAACGTTTTTGTGGATTTTGGTTTCCAGGGACTTTAAGTCTTTACACTGTTGCCAGTGTGTCATAGAATAGATTTTAAAATACTGTTATTAGTCTATAAATCACTTAATGGCCTAGGCCCAAAATACATAGCTGAATTTCTCCCACGCTACAAACCGTCTAGACCTCTTAGGTCAGCAGGGTCCAGCTTATTAACTGTCCCTAGGATCAAATCAAATCATGGGAAGGCCGCATTTACCCGCTAGCTTCTGCTAGCTGGAACAAATTGCCTGAAGACCTCAGATCTGCCCCAACTTGACTTACTTTTAAAAATAGACTAAAGACTTTTATGTTTACCGTCGCTTTTAACTGCTGACAGCTGTTTCTCAATCACTATTATACAATTGGTTTTAAAACATAGATGATTGCAATTACTGCTAAAAGCTGCAGGTATGGGGGATGGTTCCGTAATACGGATATACTCACAAGAGGGTGAGGTGATGCGTCAGGAGGGACATACGCGTATGGGAAGCTTAAAAGAGGACACCGTACCTAGACCTGAGTTTTATGTGTGTGTAGTCATGTTTCTTATATAGCCATGATGTCGGGGGACTAAATATAAATTGATTTATTCTATTATGCAAACCCAATGAGTCCTCTATAAGTTTTTAGCTCTTTTTGCAACTGCTGCGCCTGTTGCTCAATGCACTTTCTATACTCTTTTTTAAAGTTTTGTTGTGATGCTTTTAAATGTCCATTTTATTCTCTTCTTTTATTCTTTTATTTTCCTGTCAACCATTTTATGTGAAGCACTTTGAATTGCCTCTGTGTATGAAATGTGCTATACAAATAAACTTGACTTGACTTGACTTGTTGTGGAAAAACAAATACAAATTACAAAATACCTACCTATTTAAAATGCCTACCTACCTATCTAAATACCTAGAAATACCTGTATACCTAAAATATTACCTAACCTATACATAAGTTATGTATAGGTTAACTTTAAGGGGTTAACCTATACATAACACAGCATGCCATACAAAACAGATTCATTTATTTATTCAGTGCTAGTATGGCAGAGGGGATAAAGGAGTTCTTATAGATATTCCGGCTGGCCCTTGGGACCCTAAACCGATGACCGGATGGGAGCAGCTCGAACGCCAAGTTCAGTGGGTGCGAGGCATCACCACTGATCTTTCTAGCCTTCCTATTTACAGCCCTGTCAAAAATATTGCAGAGCTGTTTTTGTGGTTTACTAATAATCTTACCTGCTATTTTAACAATTCTAGAGAGTTTGTTTTTACTTTTTAGATTTAGGTTGCCGTACCAGGCAGTCATATTATAAGACAGAACGGTTTCAACCAGGCTCCTGTATGCTGTTTGGAGAATGTGTGTTGACCAAAGCTTCTCAGCTTTCTGATTAAGAACAATCGCTGATTGGCTGATTTCCCCCAGACAGAGAGTGAGACAGCATTTCCCCCAGACAGAGTGAGACAGCATTTCCCCCAGACAGAGAGTGAGACAATATTTCTGCTAGACAGAGAGTGAGACAGCATTTCCCCAGAGAGTGAGACAACAATTCTGCCAGGTAGAGAGTGAGACAGCATTTTCCCCAGACAGAGAGTGAGACAGCATTTTCCCCAGACAGAGAGTGAGACAACATTTCTGCCAGACAGAGAGTGAGACAGCATTTCCCCAGAGAGTGAGACAACATGTCTGCCAGGCAGAGAGTGAGACAGCATTTCCCCCAGACAGAGAGTGAGACAACATTTCTGCCAGACAGAGTGAGACAACATTTCCCCCAGAGAGTGAGACAACATTTCTGCCAGACAGAGTGAGACAACATTTCCCCCAGACAGAGTGAGACAACATTTCTGCTAGACAGAGAGAGAGACAGTATTTCTCCCAGACAGAGAGTGAGACAATATTTCCACCAGGCAGAGAGTAAGGCAGCTTTTCCTCAGTACAATGAAATGGATACTATGGGGACTAACATCATCACAAATCAATATAATTTAGCTCATTAAATCCACAAGTCTCAGCTTTCCAGGCATATCCAATTTATGCTATTCCAAGACTGTTTAGGGCCCCTAGTATGCAGAAATATTCAAATAGAATAGGCAAAAATAACATGTTTATACGGCATGCAAAGAACTGCATGGTTTTTGCCAAAAACTGAATTGGATTCATATCAAATGGGCATGTTTGTAAAGGGGAGACTCGTGGGTACCGATAGAATATCAGATATTTTGAGCTGAGATAAGGAAATACAGGGGAACTGCAATATTAAAGTAGTAGCCTAATCTGTAACTTTTTCATATAAATGTGCGTTTTGCTGTTCTCTCTTGCCTACTGATACCATACAATAGTAGTGATTTAACCTGTAGACCATTCCTGAAAGCTTTGTGCTTTGTTTGGAATAAAGAGAAGAAGGTTGAAGAAATAAGAAGTGACAGTCTATTGTACATTGAGTGTCTTAAAATAGTTCATATTCTTAAAAAGATCAAGGCATCAAACTGTACTGTACATCTTGGTACTTTTATGTAAATCACAGTGACTTCACTTCTGTTTGTTGAGAGCGACAGATAAGACCCACTCAGCTTTACGCAGCGGCAGCCACATGTAGCGCGGCAAACCTCTGTTAAACATCACAATGCATGACACAGTGAGGCAAACCTCTGTTAAACATCACAATGCATGACACAGTGAGGCAAACCTCTGTTAAACATCACAATGCATGACACAGTGAGGCAAACCTCTGTTAAACATCACAATGCATGACACAGTGAGGCAAACCTGTTAAACATCACAATGCATGACACAGTGAGGCAAACCTCTGTTAAACATCACAATGCATGACACAGTGAGGCAAACCTGTTAAACATCACAATGCATGACACAGTGAGGCAAACCTCTGTTAAACATCACAATGCATGACACAGTGAGGCAAACCTGTTAAACATCACAATGCATGACACAGTGAGGCAAACCTCTGTTAAAACATCACAATGCATGACACAGTGAGGCAAACCTGTTAAACATCACAATGCATGACACAGTGAGGCAAACCTCTGTTAAACACCACAATGCATGACACAGTGAGGCAAACCTCTGTTAAACATCACAATGCATGACACAGTGAGGCAAACCTCTGTTAAACATCACAATGCATGACACAGTGAGGCAAACCTCTGTTAAACATCCCATGCATGACACAGTGAGGCAAACCTCTGTTAAACATCACAATGCATGACACAGCTGAGGAAAACCTCTGTTAAATGGCATGCTTTTTTCGATGTATTGCTGAGCCCTCCTCACTCCAAGCATCTTATCTCTAGATTTGTATGTCTGTTTGACAACTGCAACACAGCCTCTACTGAGAGGATTAGAGAAGCATGGCAGGGGGAACTTGGTATTGATTTATCTGACATTATATGGGAAAAGAGTCTGTCTGTGATACAACTCTGCTCAGTTAATAGCAGACACCAGCTGATCCAATTGGGCACCATACTCGCACGCGCACAAATAGCTGCCTGGCAACAGCAGAGCTGTTGGTTGCTTTGTAACGTTAACTCATAAAAGTCACTTGAAAATGGCAACCTGGACAATTTATCGGTCAGATCAGCCTCGAGATGCACAGGAAGGATTCTGGATTAATTAGTATCGGACGTGATTGTGGCATGTTTGGCCGTGTTTTGGCTTACAATGGCTGCGGGGAAATGGATAGGATATTCACGTTACCGTGAGCCAGGAACTACCCTGCTTCCCCTGTATGTACGGTACCGTGTAATGCCTGGAGTTGACCAAACTGAACAATCAAACAATGTTTCATAAATGAATGAGCTTTATTTGTCACTGTTACAAAAACAAGTTAAGAACAATGAAATTGAAGATAAGCATAACAGTAACGTTAGGCATATTTACGACTGTTACATTCATTATCCACACAAGACGGTAACCTTATTAGTGGAGCTCTGTGGTCATTTCTATAAATGTAAATCAATATTAGTTAGCCGCGATTAGCATCAAGCTAACGTTATACTAATGTGCTGCAGCTACAGTAATTGCAGTCAGAGCCTTCTTCCCTGGTACCGTCTAATAGTTGACCAAACTGAACAGTCAAACAATGTACCGTAAGCATAACAGACAGTAACGTTAGGCATATTTACAACTGTTACATTCATTATCAACACAAGACGGTAACGTTATTAGTGGGGCTGGTGGTAATTTCTATAAATATAGCTAAATCTATTAGTTAGCCACGCATAGCATCAAGCTAACGTTATAATAGGCAGACTCACCACCGCAGCTAACTGCAGTCAAACAATATTGTGTTACATGACCGTAGGCATAACGGTAGTAACGTTAGGGTTAGTGTTGTCACGGTACTCGGTACTTCGGTACTTGGACGGTACTACATTGCTACGGTACTGAACGGTACCTGTTTTTCATGGTACCGAATTTACTATTTAGTTTGCCACCATGGCTTGGCTTCATGGACCCAGCTGCCAGCTAACGTTAGCCTGTCTGCCTGAGCAACACACATACATACTGCGCATACAGCCCCGCGCACTTCCGGGACTACGGACTACGCTCCTATTCCAACAACTCAACTTGTTGAGAAGAAGAATGCAAAATGCAAAATGCAATTTGGAAATATCAGTCCCCAAAGCCCCATCTGCAAAAAGTGTGAAAGGGAGTTCCAAACCAAACAGGGTAACACATCCAATCTCGCCAAGCACCCAGACCTGTTCACAGAATCCAAGGTGGGTTAATTCTTTCAAACGGTGTAAAATAACACGTTTAACAACATATCAAACGGACCTTATCCTGTCACATTAGTTTTTGAGATAGCTGGCAATGCATTGTGTAACCATAAAAACGTTTGGCTAACGTTAACGTTAACGTGTTTCGTAATGGAATCATTATGGGACCCGGCTAATACCTGGTACAGCGTTAGCTAGCATAGTGTAGCGCCTGTGCAATGCAATAGTGTTGTCACGGTACTCGGTACTTCGGTACTTGGACGGTACTACATTGCTACGGTACTGAACGGTACCTGTTTTTCATGGTACCGAATTTACTATTTAGTTTGCCACCATGGCTTGGCTTCATGGACCCAGCCGCCAGCTAACGTTAGCCTGTCTGCCTGAGCAACACACATACATACTGCGCATACAGCCCTGCGTACTTCCGGGACTACGGTGTCCCCGAACGTCCACGCGTAATCGCGAACAGTCATTCACAGCTTGTTGACACAAGCAGTGCGCACAGGCGGCGAAGAGAATGGCTACGGCTGCAGCAGGAGTGGCTGCTCCTATTCCAACAACTCAACTTGTTGAGAAGAAGAATGCAAAGAGTCGCATTTGGAAATATCAGTCCCCAAAGCCCCATCTGCAAAAAGTGTGAAAGGGAGTTCCAAACCAAACAGGGTAACACATCCAATCTCGCCAAGCACCCAGACCTGTTCACAGAATCCAAGGTGGGTTAATTCTTTCAAACGGTGTAAAATAACACGTTTAACAACATATCAAACGGACCTTATCCTGTCACATTAGTTTTTGAGATAGCTGGCAATGCATTGTGTAACCATAAAAACGTTTGGCTAACGTTAACGTTAACGTGTTTCGTAATGGAATCATTATGGGACCCGGCTAATACCTGGTACAGCGTTAGCTAGCATAGTGTAGCGCCTGTGCAATGCAATGTTTGGGACTGTTCGTTATTTATGAGAGGGGGGGTATGGTGCAGAAAGGGGGAGGGGTATCAAATATTTTTTTGAGTACTCGGGAGGGACTTGTGTTTTTTATTTTGGCTTTAGGGAGGGTTATACAACATTCATTTTTTGTATTTTGTATATATTTTAAATGCGTTTTTTCGTTCCAAAATTCGTGTTTACTCCCCTATATCTATGGTTTACCTGTATGGTGACTGGACTTGGTATCTCCCATTCCTTCCTTTCACGTAAACCGCTGCTCCGAGTCCTATGCACTGTGTACAGGCCCTCACTCGGTCCTGCTGTTTGCTTGGTGCATTGACTGGAAACGTTTATCATCGCTTTATATTGTTTCAGAGCTGGAATTGTTGACACATATGCAGTTGGCTAGGCTCAGGGCCGGTTCGTACATATAGGCGACCGCTTAGGGCGACACTTGGAGGGGCGGCAAATTGTGCGCCTTCACTTGCAGCTCTCCAAATATTCTCCAGCGCTCTGCCTCTTCCCCATGCTCTTCCCCGCTAGATCGATCCATTCTCTCTCCGCTGTCCGCGGCACGAACCGCCCGCCCTACTATGCCTCTGATTGGCTTACCCTGATATTCTTACCCTAACGCTTCGTTCACACAGACAACCTACGCCTTGCCTTGCCTCAACCCATGCCTACGCCGAGCTGGGCGTGAACCTGTTACACGCTTTTGCGATCACACCGCACGCCTTTTGCACGCCGAACCTGGAGCCGAGTCACAAGCGCCTCTCCTCTCTCCCGACTGTATTTTTTCACGTGTTGTCCAGAATTGTCATGGGTAGCCTCTAGGTAAAATAAATCTGATATATTTAATGTTCTATTGATGCTGGATATGTATAACCAGGTCTGACTATAGTCGGACATTTTAGAGAGGTGATCTTGCAAGAATACAACATTGTCCATCTTGCTTCTTCGGTCGCTATTCTCTCTCATGAAGATTTGTTTGCCGACGGGGAGAAAGCCCCACGTGATAGCCACCCGTCAATCTCTCTGTCTCTCTGCTCAACATGTTGTAGTAACTTTATTTTATTTTGAAATTCAGTTGACTTTGCTATTTCCGACGGATATTGTGCGTTTTTCTTTCATGGCTTGACAGAAGAAGTCTGCCTGCACGCGCCTTGTCGGCTTCAAAATAGAACTCACGCCTATTCGATAAAATCGGCAAGGCACAGGCAAGGCGTGGGTACACGCAGGGTTCACGCTCAGGCGCACGGTGTACACAGCCTCGTTGACTAAAACGGACGCCTATTAAAAAGCGTGGGTAAAGGCAAGGCATAGGCAAGGCTTGGGTCGTCGGTGTGAACCCAGCCTAACCCAACCAATCATCACTCCTCATGCCTAAACAAGCACTACTACTAGCCAATCAGAGGCAGAGGAGGGCGGGTCATCATGTCTTCTCCATCCCGCTTGAATGAGGAAAAAGGACATACCGGTAGCCTACAAGTAGACTAATTTACATCATTAACTTTGGGTTAAGGTAGCCTAGGCCATGTGCTCATATGTGTGTACCAGTATTAGTGTAATCAGTAAATTAGCGTGATATTTCTAACGTTGTTTCTGGGTTCCAAAACAATCTGTTTCCCTGTGCGGTGCGCAGTGCGCACTTTGCCTGCCCATTCATTGGAGAGACCAAAATTCCAAGATACAATATCTGAAGTTTCTCAAAGTTGAAACTACCTCTGCAGTAGTAGCCTACAATGAAACAAGACAGACTTAATGGACTGGCAACAATCTCCATATAAAATGAACTGGCAGAGAGAATCCTAATAGAGGATGATTGGATTTATTTAAAGACCTTTGCTGACGCAGCCCCCGCTGGTGTCCACTTCTGAAAGGTAAACCAGCTTTATTTGCCAACAGCTCGTAACAACAACTCGCCTTTGTTAAGTTGTGAATCTGCTGATGATATAGGCTATAGGCTAAATACATTGTGAGTCTTATATTACTGTGCTTGCGCCGCCGTGCGCACATTCCGTGTTTTATGCACATGAGAAAGTGGTAGATAAGAGAGATTTGCATAGTTTGAGGGTCTGAAAAATGTGATTATTTGGAAAATATCTGTGCTGTATCATGACTGCTGTGGTTATTGGAGTTATTATGCAGACCTGTGCAGACCTGTGGCACGTTATTTTTGTAGGTAGGCTATATGGATGTGCAAAATGCCTGCATATTGCGTCATGCATACTTTGATGCTGGTATGGTGTTGCCAATTGGGGGCGGCATAATTTGTTCTCGCCTAGAGCGGCAGAATGGCACGCGCCGGCCCTGGCTAGGCTACTGTAGGCTTTATAACTAGGAGATGAGGCAGTTATTGGGCTGGGTAGCCTACTAAACGTTATATGCCCCCCGCCCCCTCTCTCCCCCGATGTCATAGGGCGCTATCAAACGTAGCCAAATCATCGGGAAAGGTCATATTTTCTTCAATACTACCTTTGGTGTGAATATGATAAAGTGTGGTTATTTATGGTGGAGGGAGGGTCATGCATTTATCTCCAGTCACTCAGGGAGGGACATGGACAAATATTTATAGATCTGGGGAGGGTGAAGGAAAAAAACGAAAACAAAGTCGCCCCTGCACCATACCCCCCCCTCTCATAAATAACCAACAGTCCCTAATGGAATCATTATGGGACACGGCTAATAGCCGAACTTAGCCATAGTTCAACATGGCATCAAAATAAATACAAGCTTCTTTCGGGTGAAACATGTCCGTGAATTAAAACTAGCTACATAAAATTGCTGCACTCTACATGTGTGTATGTGCAGTTGTCTTTATCATCTCTTTATTTTAGTAAATCTCACTGACGTTACTTTCCATTTAACAGTATGCGAGAGATGAGGAGGAAGGCACAAGTCGCGGAGCCCAAAAGACCACCCATCAGACAATTCCTGATGTTTTTGAAAAGCAGAGGAAATATGACAAGAACTCACATGAAGCAAGAAAGTGTGATAGGGCATTGGCAGAATTCCTATGCA
Organism: Poromitra crassiceps; assembly: GCF_964638095.1. Lineage (NCBI taxonomy): Eukaryota > Metazoa > Chordata > Actinopteri > Beryciformes > Melamphaidae > Poromitra > Poromitra crassiceps. The sequence continues at coordinate 112,489,368 of NC_139624.1, forward strand.
TCGATCAAATACCAATATACACCGTTGAAAAAAAAGGATTCCAGCAATTCTGTGAAATAAATTAAATTATAATATTTAATATAATAATAAAATTAAATACTTGAGGGCTACATGCCACTGTCTGTACTCACTGCCATACATAGTTGAATGTAAGAAGAAGTAAGCAGAAGCACATTGGTACAAACATTGCATTGTAGTGTTACAATGCAATGTTTGTAATGGAATCATTATGGGACACGGCTAATAGCCGAACTTAGCCATAGTTCAACATGGCATCAAAATAAATACAAGCTTCTTTCGGGTGAAACATGTCCGTGAATTAAAACTAGCTACATAAAATTGCTGCACTCTACATGTGTGTATGTGCAGTTGTCTTTATCATCTCTTTATTTTAGTAAATCTCACTGACGTTACTTTCCATTTAACAGTATGCGAGAGATGAAGAGGAAGGCACAAGTTGCGGAGCCCAAAAGACCACCCAGCAGACAATTCCTGATGTTTTTGAAAAGCAGAGGAAATATGACAAGAACTCACATGAAGCAAGAAAGTGTGATAGGGCATTGGCAGAATTCCTATGCATCGATCAAATACCAATATACACCGTTGAAAAAAAAGGATTCCAGCAATTCTGTGAAATAAATTAAATTATAATATTTAATATAATAATAAAATTAGATACTTGAGGGCTACATGCCACTGTCTGTACTCACTGCCATACATAGTTGAATGTAAGAAGAAGTAAGCAGAAGCACATTGTTTTGTTTTAAAGTTGAATGGCTACATGCCATTTGTTAATTGGAAATGGTTGCATACTTTAATAAAGGAGAATATGTTCAAGAAATATCAGTCTGTTTTTTTACCGTGGTACCGAAATTGGTACCGAGTACCGTGGAAATTCATTAGTACCGGTACCGACTACTGAATTATTGGTACCATGACAGAATGCAATGTTTGTAATGGAATCATTATGGGACACGGCTAATAGCCGAACTTAGCCATAGTTCAACATGGCATCAAAATAAATACAAGCTTCTTTCGGGTGAAACATGTCCGTGAATTAAAACTAGCTACATAAAATTGCTTGCACTCTACATGTGTGTATGTGCAGTTGTCTTTATCATCTCTTTATTTTAGTAAATCTCACTGACGTTACTTTCCATTTAACAGTATGCGAGAGATGAAGAGGAAGGCACAAGTCGCGGAGCCCAAAAGACCACCCAGCAGACAATTCCTGATGTTTTTGAAAAGCAGAGGAAATATGACAAGAACTCACATGAAGCAAGAAAGTGTGATAGGGCATTGGCAGAATTCCTATGCATCGATCAAATACCAATATACACCGTTGAAAAAAAAGGATTCCAGCAATTCTGTGAAATAAATTAAATTATAATATTTAATATAATAATAAAATTAAATACTTGAGGGCTACATGCCACTGTCTGTACTCACTGCCATACATAGTTGAATGTAAGAAGAAGTAAGCAGAAGCACATTGTTTTGTTTTAAAGTTGAATGGCTACATGCCATTTGTTAATTGGAAATGGTTGCATACTTTAACACATTCAGTGCCAAGGACGTCTGTGGACGTCCTAAAAAAAAGTAACGAGGAGTGCCAAGGACGTCTGTGGACGTCCTAAAATCATAATTCATATTATTCCATAATTCTGCTGTTTAAGGTCGTACCTAGCCAGTGAGCATGAATCCCTTCAAGGGATCACACGGCGCCACCTTAAACATCGTCACAGGAGCTGCTCCACCCACCTCAGATCCTTTACTTTGTACAGGAGACAGCGGAGAAAGTGGAAACCGATGCATGCTTTCTGGACCATTTCTGCCAGAGCCGTATATATTGCTCTGTCTACAGCGGAGAGTGGGCTCGGCTGCATCCGCGCTCACAACTGAGCTCTTATGCTTCTATCTATCTCCACACGATTTCCTAGAAAGCCAGCATGCCTGCCTTTTCGTTCAGTCGCGTTTGCCAGCGCGCATCATTTCCTTGATGGGCGGCGGGGCGCTGGGATCTGTCCGGGGCAAAAACGAGAAAACAAACTCTGTGCGTGTGGGAGGAGCCCGCAGCTCAGAGGTGGAGAGGGGGGAGGGGGGAGGGGGGGGGGGGGGGGGGGGGGGAGAGGGGTGTGTGACACACACAGGCTGCACAGAAACCACACCACACGCCACCACATCAGAAAACACCAGCCAGAGTCAGTGAATGTGCTCGAAATTAGAGTGCAAAAGGTATTCATAAAAGGGCCTACAGTATATCTTGGAAACTAAAAAAAAACGACAGAAAACCCTTGAAAGTGCACTTTTTTGAGAGGCTGTAATTTCATAATGGAACTGTCTAGAAACAAAATTTCTTCTTTGGAAGAAGCAGGAGTGTTCAATGTTTCATTAAAGTCCAGCCCTGTTAATATAGCCATAATAGAAAAAATTCTATAGCTGTTTTCAACTGAATGGAAGTGAATCTGGCACAGGCTCCAGACAATTTTACTGAAGCGCTGTGGCACTGAATGTGTTAATAAAGGAGAATATGTTAAAGAAATATCAGTCTGTTTTTTTACCGTGGTACCGAAATTGGTACCGAGTACCGTGGAAATTCACTAGTACCGGTACCGACTAGGCTATTGAATTATTGGTACCGTGACAACACTAGTTAGGGTTGCATTACTTCAGACAAGACGGTAATGTTAGCGGAGTTTCTGACCAGGAGGTAAATCCATTAGCAAGCAGCTAACGTTATCTGGTCAAAACCACATTACAGTAGCTACAAGCAGCAAGGTCCCTCCATGAACCGAAAACACAGTCCTGACTCTAGTTTCCCCCCGATGTCGGTCACATTGCTGCTGTCTGGCCAGACGGGCTTCACTAGATAAATATTTATTTATTTATTTTGTGTGGACTTTTTTCTGGAGTCTGTGTTGTTGTTGTTGTTTGCTAGCAGCTAGCAATGAACGTAACGTTAGCCACTTCCTGTTAGCTGTCTTCTTCATTGGTATTTCCGCCGGAGCCATGAGGACAAGACAGGCTCTTGAACGCGCAGAACGTCACATCTGCCCAATTTGCTGGGAAAGTATAACCCGTCAGAAGCATGATAATCTTGCAATATCTTTGCAATGGGTGAACGCGGAGAGATGTGGCTGGGCTCATTTTTTAAGTTAAGGAACGGCGCATTCACTCATTGGTAATATAAAACACTTTGTGAACGTTTATTTTCCAGCCAAACTTACGGATAGTAGCCTACCTTTAAAGTCACTCATCGTCTTCATTATTCCAAGCATAAACTACACAGGATCTTCCCTTCTGTCTCGTCACTGTGTGACAGGTGTCAGAGGGCACACTATCTCATGCCTTCTGGTTCTGCCCTTCTTTAACGAGGTTCTGGGCCAAAATATTTGATTGGTAAGGCCTATAAAATAACCCTACAGCCGGAGGCAGAACTCGCCATCTTCGACTGCTCGGAGTCCTCTCTGAACTTCCCTACAGCTGTACAACAATCTCTGACACTGGGGAACAATCTCTGACAACCGTCGCCAAAAGACTCATTCTGAAAGAATGGAAGTCCTCCTCCTCACCTTCTTTTCAGGTGTGGCTGATCTCTGTTGTACAGATGGAGAGACTCAGGTCCCTGAGAACCAACTCGCTTAAAGGGTTCTCAGCTATTATGGGACCCGTTTTTGGCCTAGTTTGACGAGGTTAACAATGACTAGTGACTGAAGTTGGGGTATAGCGGATAGCTTGTTCGGCGGGTATCTCATGGACCCCCTGTGTGGGATCGCATGTTGTCTCTTTATACATAAGCACCTTATGCGACTGGTAGCACCACATTGTAATGTTGAATGTTGATGTCTATTTCTTTCCCTTTTTCTTTTCCTGTGTCTGAGCCTGTTTGTCTTGTTCGTTTACTGTTCTATAAAAACTAAAAATAAAATATTGGGGGTGGGGGGGGGAGAACAGCACGATGCACGACACAGCTGAGGGTGCAAATACAAAAGGCCTGCAGAGCGTGCGGAGGCCAAGTTTTTTGCCTTCTGTAAAGTAATGGATTAACCCCTTAGTCATTCCCTTTTTCCACGCAATTAAGATCCCAATCTGAGGGAAGTGCAATACAAAGAGGGCATTACGGGATGGGGAAGAGGAAACCTCTGTGTGTGTGTGTGTGTGTGTGTGTGTGTGTGTGTGTGTGTGTGTGTGTGTGTGTGTGTGTGTGTGTGTGTGTGTGTGTGTGTGTGTGTGTGTGTGTGTGTGTGTGATCACACATGTCTTCAAAGATAGGCTCTGGTGCACTGAAAAAGTCATGGCGCCAGTAGACTATGTAGTAGTCGCTACAGCCAGTCCACTTGTGTTCTTCCATTGCAGGCAAGCCATCCATGACTGTTGCCCCCCCCCCTGTCCATCCCTGGAGAGTTTTAGTCAAGGAGAGCAACCTCAGGTACTGAAAAATGTTTTTGGTCTCAATTGCTAGTCTTCTTCAATATAGCAGGATGTATATTTTGTATAATTATGGTCCAATTTCGAGTAAAATAGACGATAAAACAGATTATGTGATTAACAGGTTGCCTGTCAGTGATCGTGCAGCTCACAGATCGTAGACCAATAGAGAGCCCCAGGAATGAGTCCGGAAAACATCGATGCTACACTTCCGGGTTCTTCACTGTTTTCGCCTATGGGATTTTTGAATGGGTTTTCGGCGTGATGCTTCAAATATGGTCTCTGGGCAACGCAAGCTTAATCAAACGCGAACCAGTGTTCAGCAGGATAATCTTCACACATGAGGACCATTTTTATGAGTTTTTAAGCTTTTACATGCCATTAAAAAAGTTAAGTTAAGTTAAGTTAAGTTAAGTTAAGTTAAGTTAAGTTATCCTTTATTTATCCCCATGGGGAAATTCATCCTCTGCATTTGACCCATCCTCTACTAGGAACCTTCCTAGAACTAGGAGCAGTGGGCAGCCACTGTGCAGCGCCCGGGGCGGCTAGCTAGCAAACGGCTAAATGAGACTGTTGAGTCGACGGGGATATTATACGTCAATAACGTCATCACTTCAAAGGATGAACACAGAAATGATCTTTCCCTCACCTGCAGTCAGCCCGGGGTAATCAGTGCACAGCAGCGCACACATCAACAACACTCCAGGTTGAGTGGTGACGTGACGGGGAAGCCTATATGCGACACTGTGTGTAGTTCTGGATTAGCTTAGCACAAGCTTTTTACTTCTAAGGCTTGCATTTACGCTTCAAAACTCATGAAAGTGGTCCTCATGTGTGAAGATTATCCCGCTGAACACTGGTTCATGTTTGATTAAGCTTGCGTTGCCCACAGACCTTATTTGAAGCATCACGCCAAAAACCCATTCAAAAATCCCATAGGCAGAAACAGTGAAGAACCCGGAATTCCGGGACTTTCGCATTCCGACTACAAAAATACGTCATCCCTGGGGCTCTCTATAGCAGGGGGTGCTGCAGCTGAAATGTATTTTTCAATCCAGTCTATTTTCTTGGATTCTCTGTTTGAGTTTCTCTTTTCTTTGTTCAGCCATGCAGCTATCACTGCTCATGCTAACTACACAGTTCTTCTGTCTATTCCAAGCAACCTGTAAATGTAATTATATTTTTCCGTGAGGAAGACCTAGACACCGGGAGTTTAGGATAGCAAACAGAACACGGCAATACAGGGAATACAGGGAGAGTAGCAAGGGTCACAGATTATGACTTGAAATCTTTCCATGTACAGTAGAGTCTTTCATCATGGTATCCACCTGATGGCAGATGTTGCTTACATTGCGTATGATCTGCCTGACAGCGGGCGAGTCTGGGGCGTAGAGGATCTGCCCCAACAGCATGGGCTTGATGGACCTCCACACAGCCCTGGTGGCGGGGTCAGACTCCAACTCCCTCATCAGGTCATGGCAGAATGGAGCTGGGGGAGGGGGGCATGGTTGTGTGTTATTTTCCTATAGAATACTTAAGCAATAGCTCATGACAGGCCATGGTACTGTATATGCTCGTTATACCACACCCAAGTGTCGTGCCTGAAAACACCCTTAGGTGTGGTATAATTAGCATATATCACAGCCTGAAGTGAGCTATTGCTTTTATAAAACGGTTACCAAGTATGCCAATATGAAAGTAACTCCAATTTAAATCGCTGTTATTCATTAATCATAATGTTCCACATAATAAAATAGTCCCTCTTGGCTCCCTGCATGTTGCTTGTTATTGCCATTAGCTAGCTAGCAGTTAGCTAGCTGTCGTATACTGATGACGTCACTAGCAGGAGACGACACTAAACACTACCGCAAGGAACTCTGGGTATTATGGTGACACTGGTTGGCTTAGTAGCTCCCGATCGTGAGGCTAGCAGGCTAGCTAGCTACCATTTTTTATCAGAGGCGGAGTGATTCGGTTTGTTTTGTATGTTTACTTTTTTTTTTTTTTTTTTTTTTATTATTATTATTATTTATTCTGTATTTTCCTCTACATTATGATCAAATGTAATGATATGGTGAGGTTCCATTATAAGCCCTCCTCCGGTTTCTTACCTCACCAGCACAACTCTTTTTTTCTCTCTCCCTTTCCTCTGTGAAAGATGTAGGCCTATTTATGTATATGATTATTGTTTCTCTTTTGTGCAAACCAATAAAGTATAAAGATCTAATAAAATTACAAATAAGTGGTTTGAGATTAGGCACTTGCTCCGAATCGGCCCTGGAACAGCCTTGGTTGCAACAGCGTGCTCTTGTGGTCAGTACCTTCCCTCATCTGTCTACTCACTGGTGCTGTTGTCCAAAGTGTTGTGGCCCTGTGCCCTGACACCAGTGATGCCCAGGAAGGCCTTGTAGTTGTTGTCCTCATACCAGTTGAAGGAGGCGACCCTGGAGAACGCCCCCTCACTGTAGCCACAGAGCAGGCTGGAGGCGGCGGCCACTAGGTGCCTGAACGACAGACTGTCCCGGAACAAAGGAGTCAAGACCCGGAGAAGCTCCATGGAACTAGTCCTCTGAGCCAACTGTGGAGGGGAGGAGATGCCATGAAGACAAGATGAAGTGAACAGTCCCCGTGGGGAAATCGGATCACTGCAACAGCAAAATAATGTCAGAATAAAGCAAGGAAAATTTTGTATAAATAAGAGCAGAGCAAATGGGTTGTATTAAACATAACCAACAATTCTCTCATGTCAAGAATAGTAGGCAAATATTATTTCTTCATGAAGATGTGCAAAATAACAGCGGATACCAGATTGGAGGGGGGGGGGGTGACGATATGAAAATATACCAAATCTATAATAATAAAATATATGTAGTATAAAAGAAAAATAACAAGACATGTGCAATATATACAAATGGAAAGGATGTGGGGAAGAAAATCACCTTATCAAATCAAATTATTAAGTTATATTATTATAAAGTATTGTAGTATATTGTATACGAGGGATCAGCGTGACATCACTTGACACCCAGAAATGCGGAACCCCGTGGCAGTTAATAGTATGAGTTGTGTCAAACAAATGTTAATATCTCAAAAACTATCACATCGCTTATATTTTGACATTCTGAGTGAGAGCAGAAGTAGCTCAAGAGTTTGATGTATATTGTGCATGTCGTGTTAAAGTTGTGTGAACTGTCGCAGTTTTAAAAATGTAATGTAGTATAATGGAAGGTTAAAAAGCACACGTGCGCATGCACACGCGCACACACACACACACACACACACACACACACACACACACACACACACACACACACACAAACACAAACACACACACAAAACCTTGCCATATGCAGTACAGAAGAGAGAGTGACCTTGGTTTTGGGTCATTGTTGTTCTGCCACAGAGTTTTCCCACTTTCCCAAATGGCACTTCTAATGAAAGAGAATTCATGGAAAATAACGACGAATGAACGAATAACAAGTGGCTTCACATCTTCTGTCTGGGCAGAGACAACAGTCCTGTCAACAGGATGTCACTTCCACAGAAGAGACATCCACAACAAACATCCGCATGCACGCACATACGCACACACGCACACGCGTGCACGCACGCACACACCATTTCACACACACACCATTTAATCACCACTGCGGTCTCATTAACCTGTGAGTGCAGAGGTTTCACCTGCCTCTGCAGCTCCATTCTTGTCTCCATGGCGATGATGTATGTGTTTTTGGGCCTGGGATGGATTTAGCCTTCCTCGTACGCACTAAACGATCTCCCCCCGCTGTCTGTGTTTGCGTAAAAACTCCAGGCCAGAGGAAGCCACTGTTTCCTGACAGCTAAAAATAGCGGCCGGTGAACTTTTGAATGGAGGTGGATGGGAGCGTGCCCATTACCTCTTGCAGTTTTTCCGAGGCGGCGGTGACAGTCCGTACCCAGAAGGGAATGTCAATGCCGTCAGAGTAATTGTCCACTAGGCGGGGAAGCTGAGAAGAAACACAAACACATTATTATTAATACGATTTTTTTTTTATGTTTATTTCTGTTAGACAGCAGCAGTTTCAATTTCTCAAAAGAAAGACCACATTTCCCGTAAAACCCCATTGTTTCCCCAAAAATATGATGCTACTTGTTTTGAAGAGCCAGAAGATGTCTCATTTGTTTTATGGTAATGATACTGTCTGAAAATGAATGTGTTAAGGATTATGCTAAAATGATACACATACCGTACTGTAGGACCTGTAAGAAAACATAGGCTATGTTTTATGTAAAGAAAACGCCACAAAAAATCCACTGTGACACAAACCTATATTTCCAGGGATATTGAAGTCCTCATCATTAATTTCTTATGAGCCCCACAGCAGGGCCTTAAAGCTGAGGCCTGCTCAGTGGTCGCATGACCCACATCCTCAGGGACGGCTTTAGCTCAGGAGGTAGAGCGGGTCGGCCAATGACGCAAGGGTTGGCGGTTCGATCCCCGCTCCCTCCCAGCTGCTGTCGTTGTGTCCTTGGGCAAGACACTTAACCCCAAATTGCTCCCGATGGTGTGTAGGCACCCTGCGTGGCAGCCTGCCGCCATTGGTGTATGAATGGGTGAATGTAGACTATCTACTCATTGTAAAGCGCTTTGGATAAAAGCGCTATATAAATGCAGACCATTTACCATTTACCATTTACATCCTGAAGGCACAGCAGCTGGACTGATAGCTTCTCCATGACCCACATCCTGAAGGCACAGCAGCTGGACTGACAGCTTCTCCATGACCCACATCCTGAAGGCACAGCAGCTGGACTGACAGCTTCTCCATGGCCAACATCCTGAAGGCACAGCAACTGGACTGACAGCTTCTCCATGACCCACATCCTGAAGGCACAGCAGCTGGACTGACAGCTTCTCCATGGCCCACATCCTGAAGGCACAGCAACTGGACTGACAGCTTCTCCATGACCCACATCCTGAAGGCACAGCAACTGGACTGACAGCTTCTCCATGACCCACATCCTGAAGGCACAGCAGCTGGACTGACAGCTTCTCCATGGCCCACATCCTGAAGGCACAGCAGCTGGACTGACAGCTTCTCCATGGCCCACATCCTGAAGGCATAGCAACTGGACTGACAGCTTCTCCATGGCCCACATCCTCAAGCACAGCAGCTGGACTGACAGCTTCTCCATGGCCCACATCCTGAAGGCACAGCAACTGGACTGACAGCTTCTCCATGACCCACTTCCTGAAGGCATAGCAACTGGACTGACAGCTTCTCCATGGCCCACATCCTGAAGGCAAAGCAACTGGACTGACAGCTTCTCCATGACCCACATCCTCAAGCACAGCAGCTGGACTGACAGCTTCTCCATGGCCCACATCCTGAAGGCATAGCAACTGGACTGATAGCTTCTCCATGGCCCACTTCCTGAAGGCACAGCAGCTGGACTGACAGCTTCTCCATGACCCACTTCCTGAAGGCACAGCAGCTGGACTGACAGCTTCTCCATGGCCCACTTCCTGAAGGCACAGCAGCTGGACTGACAGCTTCTCCTGGGGATGTGAGCAGAGATCTGCAGCCAGCTCACAGCACAATAGGCTGAAGGTCCAGGAAACGGCATGAGGCCAAGACATCGAACATCCAGGGGAGACATCCTTCCTCTCCAACATTCCTCCCTACAGTATCTCTGATCTCTATTTTTGCATTGAAGCTGATGATAGCCAATATTTTGTGCCAATATGAAATGTACTCAAATTTGAATTTGCCATTTTCATGTCAAAACATTCTCTAAATTCGGTCGGTCGGGGCGCCTGTTCAGGGCAGAAGGGAACTGGTGGGAATGGCGTGATCCTCCCATGTGCTACGTCCTGCCGGTGAAGGTCCCCGCTGTCAGGTGAAAAGAAGCGGCTGGCAACTGTGCATGTGTGCCTAGCCCCTGTTTCACTGTCAGAGCCAATCATAAGGACGGTGGCCCCTCTTTCACTGTCAGAGCCTAACGAGAGGAGTGTCTGTCCAATAAGCTCATTACTGAAAGAGGCCAAGTCTGCCTGCTCAGCTATACTGTCCACAAGCTCCTTACTGCATTGCTTCCAATTTAAAACATGTTGGCAGGGTCAGATACATGAGTCGCTCAGAGTTCAATAAAACCTTGCAATGGATTACTCCAACTCAGTAATGTAATTACTGATTACTTTAAGGCACTTTTGGATTAGGTCAATTGGTTTTGAAACATTATGAAATTACAAAACATAAATCTTGGAGCTTGAACTGGATTGAACTGGAACTGGATTTTCATCATCGTCTGCAGTAATTATTATAATCCTTATTTGAAGATATAATATAATAATGTCTAAATAAACAATTTTTATATATATTTTATTTTACATTTTAACATTTTACAGAACAACACACAAAGAAAGAAAACAAAAACAGACACAGAGAAAAAAAGGAAAAGGAAAAAAACGTGTATATATATATATATATATATATATATATATATATATATATATATATATATACTAAGGACATTCAGTGTTACAACATAGTGCTACCAGCCACATACATATGTGCTTCTAAGAGATGCTGTGCGTGGGGCCCCACGCAAGGGGTCCGCAAGTCACCCGTCACCCCTGACCTCGTCACGATAGGCCAGAAACGGCTGAGACTGAGACTTTTTTGAGTGAGTTGGTCCTCAGGAACCTGAGTCTCTCCATTTGTATAACAGAGATCATGTCTGTTAACCACAACTGAAATGAAGGTGAAGAGGGAGACTTCCATTCCTTCAGAATTAGTCTTTTGGCGACAGTTGTCCCGTGTGTCAGAGACTGTTGCACAGCTGCAGGGAAATTCAGAGAGGTCTCCGAGCAGCCAAAGATGGCGAGTTCTGCCTCCGGTTGAAGGGTTCGAATTTTACACGTACATTTTTGGTACTTATCCAGAGTGGCAGAGTGCAGTGGTTTGAGATTAAATTCCTAGATCATCAACATCACAATCAAGGAAAATGATGTAACAAATTTTGTTTAGATTATTTTTTAGCATCCTCCCTGACTGTCTCCCTCTTTGTGAATCAGGTAAGTTTTAAAGGTGAGTTGTATCTTTAGGCCAAACAGCTGTTTATCAATCATGGCTCCTGACTTTGAGCATGCCGTGTGTGTGAGCTTGTAAAGTTTGGACCTAGATGTGATTTGAAAACATCTGGAGTCAAACGTGACCTGCAGCCATGAACTCATACACGTACAAAATATGAGGGAAATCTTAAAAAGCTTCAAGATCCTTCTCCAACTCCTCTGCTTCTCTTTATCTCCATATCTGTGATTGATATAGATTTAGTAATAAGGGAAAATAATATGAGATAATAGCTTTTACCTGAATTCACCTCACCAGTGTAATTCATGAAAAGAGTCTTCCTAAAATGTTGTACATTGAGTGTATAATAAACATCGATAAGATCCAGTCTGTGAAAATATGTCAAAAATAACCATTTAACAGTCATATCATTAGTTTTATTTTGTGACATTTTTCATTTTCTAAATGTAAGTGTAATTTAATTAAAGGTCGGTTACATAATATTAATTTGGCACAAATGTCTTCTTATGTAACTTGGTAGTTGGATGAATACATTATAGGACGTATACATTCATGATTGTAGATTAAATTGGAGCTGGTTCATTTTAATTAGATTCCTTATTAACTATTTTTGAAAGCCATAAAATCCCATGTTGCTTTACGACAGCTCACTCTCAATAGTAGCCATTCAGCCAGTAGTTGGCACGGCCTTTACTATAGCTTTGACCCATGCAGATCCTTCAAAATATGTCAATAAACAACATGGCACCATCCCAAATGGGACTCATCCAGCCATAGCCCTGCACTGGCCTTTTCTATTCACAAACCAACTGCATAAATCTGCCAATTTATGCATATTTGAAATCATATTGATAGCTCTATAAGCGTTACGTTGACATGGAAAAATGGATGGATTAAAATGGGACAGTATGGGCACCATTATGTTCCCTCAGCGCTATGTTCCCTCAGTGCTATGTTCCCTCAGCCCTATGTTCCCTCTCAGCCCTATGTTCCCTCAGTGCTATGTTCCCTCAGCCCCATGTTCCCTTAGCCCCATGTTCCCTCTCAGCCCTATGTTCCCTCTCAGCCCTATGTTCCCTCTCAGCCCTATGTTCCCTCTCAGCCCTATGTTCCCTCAGCCCCATGTTCCCTCAGCCCTGTGTTCCCTCAGCCCTATGTTCCCTTAGCCCCATGCTCCCTCAGCTCTATGTTCCCTCAGCCCTATGTTCCCTCAGCTCTATGTTCCCTCAGCTCTATGTTCCCTCAGCCCTATGTTCCCTTAGCCCCATGCTCCCTCAGCTCTATGTTCCCTCAGCCCTATGTTCCCTCAGCTCTATGTTCCCTCAGCTCTATGTTCCCTCAGCCCTATGTTCCCTTAGCCCCATGCTCCCTCAGCTCTATGTTCCCTCAGCCCTATGTTCCCTCAGCTCTATGTTCCCTCAGCCCTATGTCTTAGCCCCATGTTCGCTCAGCTCTATGTTCCCTCAGTCCTATGTTCCCTCAGCCCTATGTTCCCTCAGCCCTATGTCCCCTCAGCCCTATGTTCCCTCAGTCCTATGTTCCCTCAGCCCTATGTTCCCTCAGCTCTATGTTCCCTCAGCCCTATGTTCTCTCAGCTCTATGTTCTCTCAGCCCTATGTTCTCTCAGCTCTATGTTCCCTCAGCTCTATGTTCCCTCAACCCTATGTTCCCTTAGCCCCATGTTCCCTCAGCTCTATGTTCCCTCAGTCCTATGTTCCCTCAGCCCTATGTTCCCTCAGCCCTATGTTCTCTCAGCTCTATGTTCCCTCAGCTCTATGTTCCCTCAGCTCTATGTTCCCTCAGCTCTATGTTCCCTCAGCCCTATGTTCTCTCAGCTCTATGTTCCCTCAGCTCTATGTTCCCTCAGCTCTATGTTCCCTCAGCTCTATGTTCCCTCAGCTCTATGTTCCCTCAGCCCTATGTTCTCTCAGTTTATGTTCCCTCAGCTCTATGTTCCCTCAGCTCTATGTTCCCTCAGCTCTATGTTCCCTCTCAGCGCTATGTTCCCTCAGTCCTATGTTCCCTCAGCCATATGTTCCCTCAGCCCTATGTTCTCTCAGCTCTATGTTCCATCAGCTCTATGTTCCCTTAGCCCCATGTTCCCTCAGCCCTATGTTCCCTCAGCCCTATGTTCCCTCAGCCCTATGGTCTCTGGGGGCAGCTGTGGCTCAGGAGGTAGAGCGCGTCGTCCACCAACCAGAAGGTCGGTGGTTCGATCTCCGGCTCCTCCAGTCCGCATGTCGAAGTGTCCTTGGGCAAGAGACTGAACCCCAAATTGCTCCCGATGGCTGTGCCAGCACCCTGCGTGGCAGCTGGCCGCCGTTGGTGTGTGAATGGGTGAATGTAGGCACATTGTAAAGCGCTTTGGATAAAAGCGCTATATAAATGCAGTCCATTTACCATTTTACGATTCTCTCAGCTCTATGTTCCCTCAGCCCTATGTTCCCTCAGCCATATGTTCCCTCAGATCTATGTTCCCTCAGCCCTATGTTCCCTCAGCACTAGGTTCACTCAGCCCTATGTTCCCTCAGCTCTATGTTCCCTCAGCCCTATGTTCCCTCAGCACTAGGTTCACTCAGCTCCATGTTCTCTCAGTCCTATGTTCTCTCAGCCCTATGTTCCCTCAGCACTAGGTTCACTCAGCCCTATGTTCCCTCAGCCCTATGTTCCCTCAGTCCTATGTTCCCTCAGCACTATGTTCTCTCAGCACTATGTTCTCTCAGCCCTGTTCCCTCAGTCCTATGTTACCTCGGCCCTATGTTCTCTCAGCCTAATGTTCACTCAGCCCTATGTTCCCTGAGCCCTATCCCAATTGACCTTCTTAACTACAAGCTTGCTCTAAACTTAACCTCACTGACCTCATGCCTCAACCCAACCACCTCATCAGCCCTGGAATCGCTCAACCATAGAAGCTCCTTGCCTAAACACATAGGGCTGAGAGCAAATAGGGATGACCCCCGTCTATAGTAGCTTCTTGTGGTCAGTATGTAATCTGGATTATAGTAGATGGAGTTTCAGTTAGCCTATACAGCTACTCTGAGGGCAGATATAATCTCATTGGTTGAGTTACACCTCAACTGCTGGAGCCAACAAATCCCATTTATCTGGTTGTTAAAACATTCCCCGCCATTGATGTGATATCACGTCAATCTGTGTTTTCACAGTCATGTGATAGTTTGCTCTCTTGGTCACCTTATGAAATGCTACTTTACTTCCAGAGATGCACAAAAGCGACGGTTATTGTCCACCAAAACCAGCAAGCAGAGAAAAGCAACAATCTCCCTTCAGATAAAAGCTCCATAAAACAGCTCCAGCCTGGTGCCTCAAAGCGCTGCAATGAGCAGCTTTGCCTGGGCTCGACGCGCTGTCAGACGGACTCGTGACAGTCACTCAAAGCTAAAGGATTTTTTTTTCACCAGACGCTGGTAAACGCACACAAATCACTTCTCCTGTCAGGTAGATTAGTAATCCAGTTTGTGAGCCCTCACACCATGTACATTTCAGCCATCAGATATGCCCCCGGACCTCCACACATTGAGCTCCAGAAGCCTCCGCCCCCAGGCAAGACGAGTGTGACCCGCACGTCCCCTCTCTGAGTGTGGCGTGAATCTCTCCCTCACGCCGCTGTTACAAAAATGCATTTTTCTCTGCTTTCTGGGGACAGACGGGCGTTTTCAGTGAACACTACCTACTGTACATTCAAGTGTCAATAACTAAAGAACGGATGAAGGCAGAATCAAACTTTTTAATTTTCTATGAAAGTAGAGGCTCTGTGGAATTTTCACTCACAGCTCTCTTCTTTCTTTTGAGATATTTGATGTTTACATAGTCATAGAAGAAAATATTCTGTGGGTCTTGGAAGATTAATGAAAATGGTCAGAAACCCTGGCAGGGAATGTGTTAAATGGTTCGTTTTAGACTGAAGCCCAGTGAAAAATCCAAGAGGTGAGAGAGGAGCTATGAAGGCTAGTAGCATTCTGCTACTAATCGAAAAAAGACTAACTAAGTAAGCTACTGTAGTTAGCCTCACTGACCTTCCAAGTTCAAAGGTCGTTCTACGGTTGTTGAGCTAATACTCTAATCTTCATGGATTGTGCCAAAGTTCAATATGCTTATCAGGGATTCAGGGCTCCGTTTTGGCCTCAATTTTCATTTAAGTCCGATTGAGAAGTCTTTATTCCTCTGCATGGTTTTTCATTAACAAATACCTTTACATACAATATATTAAATACCAATTCTTTCCTTTTATACGAATTGGACATCCAATAATTACTTGGAGAATTATTATTAGTCATTCTAAAACTTTGCTCAGAAATTGCATCACAGAAAAAGTATCAGAGAAAAAGTAACTTGGCTAACATTAGTGTTTTTGAGAATAGAATGGAGAGTTTTAGTGTCCTATGGTCAAAATGATGTTTCAGACTAGAATAGCATAAACACTGAATAGGTGCATTTTTACCTCTGCCAACTGAGTTGGCCAGGAGGACATGTTTGTTTGTCCGCAGGAGATCTCAAAAAGTTATGAACGAATTTGCACAAAACTTTGTAGAAAAGCAGGTCATGGGCCAACTTAGAACTGATATAACTTTCCATGGCCACTGAAGAGGGCATGGTCAATCACAAAAAGGCAGTTAACTTACAAGCAGATTCAAAGAACACCATTAAACTTTGGAAGGTTGGCAGAGGTATGCACACGAGTGCCCTCTAATTTTAGAATGTTTTGGCCTGGAAATGGTCAATTAGGCTATATCAGCAGCTTGAATCCAAAACCTGTATTAGCCTTCGAAAACCCTGGAACAAACCAACACTGACCAGCCGGAAGAGTTTGAAAAAGTCGACGTTGGTGTAGAATTTGTTCTCGATGATCTGTAGCCGCTGTGGGCTGAGGACACACATGGCGTTACGGATGGTGTAGAGCCCTTGGCGGCTGGAGAAGATGAGGAAGCGCTCCAGCAGGTCCAGGCTGCAGGCCATGTCCTTCAGGTGAAGGTCTGGGACCCCGTAGGAGAACTGGAAGAATGTTAACGTGGAGAGGTCCAAGGTTAGGCTAACGAACTCAGCTGTTGTCTATGTTTGCAGTGTTTTCATACAGGAAAGAATCGCGGACCAAAAGGTTTGTAGTTCTTTAAGGTCATCCTATAAGGTGTCAAATACTGTCAAATTAAAGTGGTAATATGCAAGATCCTATTTTGTATCTATTAGGTTATATTCTGTTCATACACATTAACCCTCCTATTGTCAAGTTGAAATATTTAATAAATATTTAAAAAGAAAATCTTGGAACAAGCCTTTGTAAACACAGCATAACAGAAAACCTCTTTGATGAGTTCCCACAATAGCCCATGTCAATAATGAATGAATACAGAGCTGGTGGACAAATTTTTCAGGTTGTGGTTCCTACATTTGGTTTTCTGTTGAACAGCCTGAGTTTCTCTTTCCTCTGTCTGTTCAGCCACAGTGGTTATCACTACTCATAATCACGGCACAGTTCTTCTTCTGTTGATACCACTGATACCAAACAACCTGAAAAGAAAACGCATCACTTCCTGTGTGCCAGAGGATTTTTCACAGGAAAGAGCAACCAGACACTGAGTGCTTAGAACAATCAATGGAAAAGCGTTCATGAACTGTGCATATCTCAAGCCCAAAACATCAGTGTTTGACTCTATTTCCTGCCATGGATACAGTGGATGATATATGATATATACTGTATATGCGAGAGCATACAGTATATGCTATATATGCAAGAGCATATATATGCTATGCTCTCGCAAACATCTTTCGTTATATTCTAACAGTTTGTTTGAAAGTAATTTTGTAATTTTGTGGTTATGGCTGAAGTGGCTGCCGTAAACCCTTTCGTTTCACTTCCTGATCTGCCCGGCCCGCACTCAGACTATAATCAGCAAGACAGCACTCGCCGATTCACTCGGCGTTGGTCTCATCTACTATTAGAGGTAAGATGTGAGGCATCCATATTAAATTTAGACTGTTTAATGACAATTGAAAATCTTGCTCGTAGTTACTTTAAGTGAAGTCCCAAGCAGCAGATCATGCCAATCCGCTCGTCGTACAAGTGTTGCAGAGACATTCCAAAGCCACCTAACAAAGCAGAACTCTTCATTGATTAGATCCGCCGGGGTTTGAAAGCTTGATGCCGCAAAGAAGTATCTCTTTTATCCAAATTATGTGCTATAATTCTTTTCAAGCTAGTCTTCTTCTGTGTTTGTGCCGGATGCGCTCAGCCATCACAGCGCTCCACAGCGCCCCTCTACAGCATTTGTGTGTGTGTGTGAGAGAGAGAGAGAGAGAGTGAGTGTGTGTGTGTGAGAAATAGCAACAGTAGAACAAGCTGCAAGCAAGCTGGCTTTAATACAGGCATGCTAGCTATCTCGCTGCTAGTTGATTCATCCCGGTGCTGTGCTGGCTGGGTAAACCCCTGGTTACAAATCAGCTGTATATTTGTTTGTTTATTAAAAGGATCCCCATTAGCTGACGCCTAGACGACAGCTAGTCTTCCTGGGGTCCAAGAATAACAATACAATACAGATTACATGACAAGCAATAAAATAAAATACAACTAGAACGACCGCACCGTGGATATATGCCTCCGCCAACAAGTAAGCAGTCGACATCCATGTCTGTCCAGACATTGACATTTGAGCCAAATGTGAAGAAATTCCGTCAAGGTGTTACTGAGATATGGTGTTACCAAGCTTGAAAATGGCGTTTGTGAGGTCACAGTGACCTTGACCTTTGACCACCAAAATGTAATCAGTTCATCCTTGAGGCCAAGTGGACATTTGAGGCGAATTAGATTCAATTCCATCAAGGCATTCCTGAGATATCACGTTAACGAGCATAAAACAAGCGGCCGTGATGTCACAGTAACCTTGAACTTTGACCACCAAAATCTAATCAGTTGATCCTTGAGTCCAAGTGGACGTTTGAGGCAAATTTGAAGAAATTCCGTCAAGGCGTTCTTGAGATATCACGTTAACGAGGTTGAAAATGGTATTCGTGAGGTCACAGTGACCTTAACCTTTGTCCTTTGAGCACCAAAATCAAATGATTTCATCCTTGAGTCAAAGTCGATGTTTGAGCCAAATTGGAAGAAAGTCCGTCAAGGTGTTCCTGATATATCACGTTAAAGAGCTTGGAAATTGGGTTCATGAGGTCACAGTGACCTTGAACTTTGACCTTTAACCATCAAAATCTAATCAAATGGTAAATGGTAAATGGCCTGCATTTATATAGCGCTTTTATCCAAAGCGCTTTACAGTCAGTAGGTACATTCACCCATTCACACACCGATGGCGGCAGGCTACCACGCAGGGTGCTGGCACACCAACGGGAGCAATTTGGGGTTCAGTATCTTGCCCAAGGACATGTCGACATGCAGAATGGAGGAGCCGGGAATCGAACCACCGACCTCTTATCAAAAGCGATTAGTGGACGACCCGCTGTACCTCCTGAGCTACAGCCGCCCCTAATCACGTCATTCTAAGTGGAGGTTTGAGGCCAATTTGATGAAATTCCATCAAGGCGTTCCTGAGATATCGCGTGAACAAGTATGAAACAAGCGGTCGTGAGGTCACAGTGACCTTGAACTTTGACCACCAAAATTTTATCAGTTCATCCTTGAGTCCAAGTGGACATTTGAGGTAAATTCAAAGAAATTTCATCAAGGCGTTCCTGAGATATCGTGTTAACAAGCTTGAAAATGGCGTTCGAGAGGTCACAGCGACCTTGAACTTTGACCACCAAAATCGAATCAGTTCATCGTTGAGTCCAAGTCGACGTTTGAGGCAAATTTAACTCATTGGCTGCCATTGACGTCTAAAGACGTCAATTCAAATAGTAACGTAGGCTGCCATTGAATTGCGTTTTTTGACGGTGGGACGTGGATCAAAGCCTGATGCATCTCCTGTAAAAATATGGGGGATTTTGAAGGTGTATAAGCTATTTTACGGACCCATTAGGTGGCGACAGTGCTCTCCGGATTAGAGAAAGATGAGAAAAAAGAGTAGAAGAAGCCATGGGGAAACGGAAACCGATGCATGCTGGAGCTAACGTTAGCTGTGCCTGTGAACAGCAGCCAATCTGCTCCCACAATTGAGCCTTTCTGTCTCTGTTGCGATAGTTTCTCCATATGATTAGTTGCCAGAAAAGGAGCACCCGACACCAGCGTCTTTCTGAAAAGTTAAATTATTCTCAGCTGGGAGCGCTGGGAGCCGGCGCACAAAAACGGCGGAGCGCTCTGAAAATAGACGCTGGGTGCAGCGCACTTTGAAACGTGCAGCAGAAAGTTCCGAGCAAACGTGCAGCAGAGAGCCACCAGAGACACTCCCACGGAGGAGGAGTTTGCTTTGAGGGGGGTGGGGCACGCAGGGCACTATACAACACCGACCCAGACAATCAAGACCAGCAAGAAGGTGTAGGGTCTGCGCACGCAGGGGCCAGCGCTGCTGGTTGCAGCTAAAAAATATTATTTTGCGATCAAAATTCCTTTGTTTTTGCTGTTTTATTGAAGGAAATTACTGTTCAGATATTTGAGGTGTCACTACATCAGAAAATATTAGCTTCAGAGTCAGTGATGTGCTTGAAATGCTTCATTTCACAAAAGGCTAATAGAGAGCCCCAGGGATGACGTATTTTTGTAGGCTGAATGCGGAAGTCCCGAACTTCCTGGTTCTTCACTGTTTCTGTCTATGGGATTTTTGAATGGGTTTTTGGCGCGATGCTTCAAATAATGTCTGTGGGCAACGCAAGTTTAATCAAACGCGAACCAAGGTTCAGCGGGATAATCTTCACACATGAGGACCACTTTCATGAGTTTTGTAGCGTAAATGCGAGCCCTAGAAGTTAAAAGCTTGAGCTAAGCTAATCCAGAACTACACACTGTCGCATAGGCTTCCACGTCACGTCAGCACCTGGACCGTTGTTGATGTGTGCACTGATTACGCCGGGCTGAACGGGGCTGAACCAGGTGAGGGAAAGAGAATTTCCGTGTTCGTCCTTGAAGTGGTGACGTTATTGACATATATATCCCCATCGACTCAAAAGTGTAGTCTCATTTAGCCGTTTGCTAGCTAGCCACCTTTTTAACGGCACATAAAAGCTTCAAAACTCATAAAAGTGGTCTTCATGTGTGAAGATGATGTTACTAAACACTGGTTCGCATGTTAACCGTAAAGCTGACCCACTCTGCAAAGCCTTTCTATCTTTAGTCGACACCCTTGGCTTTGCTCAGTTGGTTCATGAACAAACGCATTCTAACGGCAACACGCTTGATCTCGTCCTTGCTCGTGGGATTAACGTCTCAGATCTGTCAGTCATGATTTACCCTCCAGCACTGTCAGATCATTATCTCATTCAATTTAAAATAGACCTGCCCCTCCGGCAATCAAACCTAGCCGATACCTATACCGCCCGGCGTATCGATAGTTCTACTCCCACTGAACTCGCTGATTTGTTATCGGGGCCGCTTTCCTCTCTCCCAGAGCGGATCGACTCCATTAATGAATTCACAAATCAATTTAATTCAATCCTACTCGCCTCGCTTGATTCTATCGCACCTCTACGTACTAAAATCCGTCGCCCTAAAAAACCCTCGCCTTGGTATACTGACGATACACGCGCACAAAAACTAATATGCAGAAAACTAGAACGTAAATGGCGATCATCCAAGCTTGAAGTCTATCGACTAGCTTGGAGTGATAGCCTATTAAAATACAAATGTATGCTCTCCGCTGCAAGAGCCTCCTACCTATCAGATCTTATTAACACTAATAAAAATAATCCTAAATTTTTATTTGACACGGTCGCAAATCTTACTCGCAAACCATCCCCCAATACAAACTCTCCATTTACAGCTAATGACTTCCTTGACTTCTTTAACCGTAAAATGATCTGTATTAGAGATGAAATTAGCAACTCTCTATTACTCACAAAGGGTGCTAACCCCTTTCCTAGCCCTGTCCTTAGAACCTTAGACGAGAGTACTATACTCTCGAATTTTGAGACTATCTCCCTAAATGCACTTTCAAAAATTGTACTTTCATCTAAATCCACAACCTGTTTATTCGACCCTCTCCCTGCAAAGTTGATTAAGGAACTCCTTCCAATACTAGGCCCCCCCTTACTTAACATTATCAATAGCTCCCTCTCCTCTGGCATTGTCCCTGCCTCCTTCAAATCTGCTGTAATCAAACCTCTACTTAAAAAGCCAAACCTTGATTCTGAGGTTCTTAACAACTTCAGGCCAATCTCAAATCTCCCCTTCCTCTCTAAAGTTCTTGAAAAAGTAGTCTCGACACAATTAACTGACTACCTCTCGCATAATAAACTTCTCGATCCCTTTCAATCTGGTTTTAGATCACTCCATAGTACTGAAACTGCTCTTACAAAAGTAACCAATGACCTTCTCCTCGCGTCCGACTCTAATTTCTCCTCTCTTCTCATTTTATTAGACTTAAGCGCAGCCTTCGATACAATCGATCATAAGATCCTCCTAGACCGCTTATCTAACTACGTAGGTATCCGGGGCACTGCCCTATCCTGGCTAAAGTCATATTTGTCTGATAGGACACACTGTGTCTCATATAAAAAATATTATGTCCACATTCTCCTCAGTGAAGTTTGGTGTACCGCAGGGATCAGTCCTGGGTCCCTTACTCTTTGGAGTTTACTTACTGCCTCTTGGCGAAATTTTCCGTAGATATGGCATTAACTTCCACTGTTATGCCGACGATACCCAAATTTATATACCAATTAGACCAGACGATCGCTCTAAACTCGCTAATCTTGAATCCTGCTTAATCGCTGTTACAGATTGGATGTCAAATAATTTCTTACGACTAAACGCCAACAAAACTGAACTACTAGTTGTTGGCCCAAAAACCCAACTTCCATTTCTCACTGATCTTAGTCTGAACATTGAGAACTGCGTAATTACTCCAAACTCAAAGGTGAAAAACCTAGGTGTTACCTTTGATCCTACTCTGTCATTCGATGCTCACATTAAGGACATCACTAAAATAGCTTTCTTTCATCTTCGCAATATCTCAAAGATCCGTCCCTTGCTAAATGCAACGGATGCCGAAACCTTAATACACGCCTTTGTTTCATCTAGACTCGATTACTGTAATGTCCTATTCTCTGGCCTTCCACTTTGTAGCACAAATAAATTACAACTCGTGCAAAACGCCGCTGCTAGAATTCTAACTAGAACTAAGAAGTTTGATCATATAACTCCGGTCTTAATCTCCCTCCACTGGCTCCCAATTCAGGCCAGATCAGACTTTAAGGTGCTTCTGTTAACCTATAAATCTTTGCACGGGCTCGCACCTCCGTACTTATCTGAGCTAATCATTCCTTATGTTCCCACGCGTACTCTCCGCTCACAGGACGGTAATTATCTTACCGTCCCTAAAATTAAGAAAAAATCAGCAGGTAGCAGAGCATTTTCTTACCGTGCTCCACATCTCTGGAACCAGCTTCCTCTGTCAGTTAGGGAAGCTGGCTCCATTGAAATCTTCAAAACTAGACTCAAAACCCATTTATTCTCCCAATCATTTGGTTGTGCTTGATGGTTATGTTTGATGATGTCATTCTCTAGAAATATTTATTAGCTCTTGAGTACATACAATCCTGAATTGCTGAGCGGGCTGTCTCAAGCCAGCAATATCAGTATAAACTTAGACTTGACCTAATTTAAATAATATGGCATCAGTCGACCCAGTAGCCTAGATAGAAAATCAAATAGTTGGTGAATAAACTTAGTCCTGAACTGCTGAGCGGGCTATCTCAAGCCAGCAGTATCAGTATAAATTTAGACTGGACCTAATTTAATAATATGGCATCAGCCGATCCAGTAGCTCAGATATAAAATCAAATAGCTGGTGAATAAACTTAGTCCTGAACTGCTGAGCGGGCTATCTCAAGCCAGCAGTATCAGTATAAACTTAGACTTGACCTAATTTAATTTAATAATATGGCATCAGCCGATCCAATAGCTCAGATATAAATTCAAATAGCTGGTGAATAAACTTAGTCCTGAACTGCTGAGCGGGCTATCACAAGCCAGCAGTATCAATATAAACTTAGACTTGACCTAATTTAATAATATGGCATCAGCCGATCCAGTAGCTCGGATATAATATCAAATAGCTGATGAATAAACTTAGTCCTGAACTGCTGAGCGGGCTATCTCAAGCCAGCAGTATCAGTATAAACTTAGACTTGACCTAATTTAATAATATGGCATCAGCCGACCCAGTAGCTCAGATATAAAATCAAATAGCTGGTGAATAAACTTAGTCCTGAACTGCTGAGCGGGCTATCTCAAGCCAGCAGTATCAGTATAAACTTAGACCTAGACTACCTAGACCTGAATTAGCAGTATAATATTAGTCATCCTAAATAATCCTAATAAATTTTGATTTGACCTAATTTTATTGTTGTCTATAGAGTTAGTTCCACCTCTGCGCAGATTCCCCCGCTCTCTTCTCTCTCTCCCCCTCAGGTGTCCTTCATTGGCCTGACGTACACCCCACCGCTGCAGCCCTAGGTCCGGCCGTCATCGCCCTAGCCACCTGTCGTCACTCTAGGCCATCTACCCACTACTCCTTCTACTGTCTGACACCCCGGGCTCATCACCATCACCTATCCTCATCATCCTGGTCACCTGCTTGCCTAAGGGAAGGGGGGGGCGCCCCCCCAGCCCCCCCCCCCCCCGCCGCCTCATCATCACCTCCAACTCCTATCCTCCCCTCCTCTTAATCATCACCTCCGACTCCTATCCTCCCCTCCCCTCCTCTTAATCCATGTCACCAACGCGGACTCATGGATTCCTCAGATCATCCTCATGGAACTCCCAATCTTGTTACCCCTTTTTGTCACCTAGCTAATTAACTAGTATTCTCTAAACCTACGAACACTTAAAGACTGCATTTTCTATTTCTTTTTGGACTCTACTTTTTAGATTTTCAACTCCCTTCCCTGATCTTAGGATAATTTAAAAATTACATTTTTATATCCCTTCTGTTGGACTCTTTTTTTACATTTTCAATTTTCTGTTCTCTTGTACATTTTATTTCCATAATAAACCATTCACAGAGTTTCATTATCGGAAACTCTGTGCATGGTTTAGCCCGGCATCTCTCGGCCTGTCTCGGAGGGGAGTCCCCAGATGGGGGTCCGCTGCTGTGGCCTGCGTGGGCCCGTCCCCCGCGTGGCCTGCTCTCACGCTCTCAGTCACTATGCTGGTGGCTGGGGGCTGGGTCCGCCCGGGCCGCAGCAATTGGCCCCTAGCACAACGACCTCACAAGGTTCCTCCTCAGCCAAGTCACTGGGGCAATCCATGTGGCGATCCATATGGTGGAAAGGTTTTCTTGCGTTCACTGGGGGTGAGGGGGTGCCGCTGTGTCCCGGCCTGGCCTTCCCTCCCACGCCTTATGTGGGCGGGGGCCGGGTCGGGGGGCATCGGTGCTCTTCATGGTCGAGGGCTGCCGGTTGGTTTAGAACAGCTTAGGTAGGCGATAGATTAGCTACAGCCTAAGGCTGACCTGTTAGTGTTCAGGCTAAAATCAGACTAGAGCAGGGTAGGATAGGCCAGATTAGGCTGTAGATTAGCTAGATACTATGTCCCAGTTAGCTCTGGTTAATGCTTAGAGTAGTCAGTTGTCTGATCTTCTCCCCCCCCCCTCTCTTTCCCCCTTCCCCCGCTTCTTCCCTTCTTCCCCCTTCTTGTTCTCCTCTCTTTCCATGCTCTTTCCTCCCCCACATCCCACCGCCCCCCCCCTCCCTTCTCCTGCTCTCTCCTCATTCTCCCCCCCTCTGCTCCTTCTCCTCTTCTCCCCTATTTTCCTGAATCCCTGCCACTTCCTGCTCTCCCTTCTCTCACATTCCCCCTGCTCTCCTTCCCCTGCACCCTCCCACCTCTCCTTCTCTGCCTCTCTGTCCTCCCCCCTCTCTCACATTCCCCCTGCTCTCCTTCCCCTGCACCCTCCCACCTCTCCTTCTCTGTTCTCTCCTCCTCCACATTTCCCATTTTCTCCCCACCCTCGCCCTAATCCGGGCCCGTATCCTACTCCCTCCCTCCACCCTAGACCCTACCTCTACTCTCTGTCCTCCCCCCTCTCTCACATTCCCCCTGCTCTCCTTCCCCTGCACCCTCCCACCTCTCCTTCTCTGTTCTCTCCTCCTCCACATTTCCCATTTTCTCCCCACCCTCGCCCTAATCCGGGCCCGTATCCTACTCCCTCCCTCCACCCTAGACCCTACCTCTACTCTACCTCCCCTGTACCCTTCCACCTCTCCTTCTCTGTTCTCTCCTCCTCTCTGTCCTCTCCCCTCTCTCACATTCCCACTGCTCTCCTTCCCCTGCGCCCTCCCACCTCTCCTTCTCTGTTCTCTCCTCCTCTCTGCCCTCTCCTCCCTCTCACATTCCCCCTGCTCTCCCTCCCCTGCACCCTCTCCTTCTCTGTTCTCTCCTCCTCCACATTTCCCATTTCTCCCCACCCTCGCCCTAATCCGGGCCCGTATCCTACTCCCTCCCCTCCCCCAACCCTAGACCCTACCCCTACCCTGGCTCTCCCTCCCCTGCACCCTCATCTCTCCTCCTCTGTTCTCTCCTCCTCCACATTTCCTATTTTCTCCCCACCTCCCCCCTCTCCTCCCTCCTCCCTCTCCCTCCCTCCTCCACTCTCCTGCTTTCTTCAAATGTTCAAATGTTATCTTTATTCTGTATATTCTTGTTACTGTGTGTTAGCTAGAATCAGCTAGACATACTTTCTGTGAAGCCCTCTGAGACATGCTTGTGAATTAGGGCTATATAAATAAACTTGACTTGACTTGACTTGACTTGACTGATTAAGCCAGCGTTAATTGCCCAGAGAGATTATTAGAAGCATCGCGCCAAAAACCCATTCAAAACTCCCATAGGCGAAAATTGTGAAGAACCAGGGCTGTTAGCATCGATGATTTCCGGACTCGTTCCTGGGGCTCTCTATTATCTCCAGTTCTAGTTTGAAACATCTGTTTCTGGTGAAACCAACCTATCTAATACTGCTGATAACTAAAGAACGGAAAATGATACAAATAAACTTTTTCTTTCTGATGATACAAGAGAGTCTCATCGTTTTTGGGTGTGTTCGGTGTTTACATAGTAATATCACACAATATTGTGTGGGTCTTGAGAAATCACTGAAAACGCTCTGAAAGGGCTGGCACTGGGAGCGTCTGTTTTCCAGAAATGGCTGGCAGCCAATGAGTTAATGAAACTCCATCAAGGCGTTCGGATGGACGGACAACCCGAATCCATAATGCCTCCGGCCTAGCTATCGCCGGCGGAGGCATAAAAACAAAAAGAATAAAAAGAAAGGATAAAAAGCTAATCTAAAACCAATACAAGACAATATAGCATGCTTCGCTAGCCCTCTAGCTGGACAATGGACCTAAATATTAAAATACGGTCAGTACATCTCTTTATACTCTACAAAACAAACGTAGAAAGCAGACGAAAAGAGATGTGACAATAGTGTGTGAGTGTAGGTGGGATCTGAGTTTCCTTTTAAAACACGAATATTACGTGGAAGACATTTCCAAGACACGATAGCCATGTATATGACAGCTTTTTTCATGTAGTTGGATTTTGGTTGGGGTAAAGTCATCTGTCTACCACTCACCCCTCTGGTGGAGTGTGAATGAATATTTGAACTACTTGATTATCAGGCCGCTACATGGCAAGTATTGTGTTGTGTTGTGTTGTGTGTGTAAGGTCTGTGTGTGTTCTGGGCGGTTCCCAGCAGTGCACTCCCCCAGTTTGAAGTCGACTTTTTGTGTTAACAGTAGGTGGTGCTCTGTCGGGTTCCTAGCAGTGCACTCCCCAAGTTTGAAGTCGATCGGACAAATGGTCCGTGAGAGGAACCACTTTTTGTGTTGCCAGTAGGTGGCGCTATACCGAATTGCACAAAATTCGGCACTGAACTCCGTCAGGTCCCCCTAAGCCAGGGGCGCCCAAATTCTTTCCCACGAAGGGCCAAAACTCAATCTGGGTGGAGGGCCGAGGGCCAAAAATAAACGTTGTGGAATTACATTAAAATGTATTGTGTTTTATAGAAAATTAACATTCTAAATCTAAAATAACATTTCAATATAATAATCTACTTTTTATCTGTTTGGTAATTGTAATAATTTGCAATTGGTTATATATATAAAAAAAAAACATCTGCATTTGTGGGGAGCTTAAACATTTAATCAGTAAACACCCAGTTAAAAAACAGTTGTATTTTCCACCTTTGTAATCAAGAGAGAAATTTGACTTAATTCACAACTTGAAAAATCCTCAAGGTACTTTGAAAATCAGCTTTATTGTCCATCTTTTGTAAACAATTTACCATGACAATTTGCAGGGATGCAATCTCAGGAGTGAACACAGTATATCCGCAGCCACATTCAGACACTGTCACATACACAAAGTCACCACATGAAAAAGCGTGTCCACCCTTTGCAATCAGTGCAGATATCTGATAACTTGCCCGAGTTGCATTCTGGATTAAAAAAAATCGGTGCAAAAAAAAAAAAAAAAAAAAAAAAGTTTTTTCAAAATCCGTGGCGGGCCAAATTGGGCACCACTGCCCTAAGCGCACTACCCGAGTTTGAAGTCAATCTGCCAAGTGGTTCTCGAGATAAACCACTTTTTGTGTTGCCAGTAGGTGGCACTATGCCGAATTACACAACATTCGACAGTGCACTCCACCAGGTCCCCCTAAGTGCACTCCCCACGTTTGAAGTCGATTGGACAAACAGTTCTCGAGATAAACTGCTTTTTGTGTTTGTCAGTAGGTGGAGCTTTATCTTATCACTCTTAAGGCAGGCTTTTTTCTGCCGACACTTTTGAAACGGTCGGCGACAGAATTGAGGACTTGAGTCGACACTTTCAAGTGTTGCGAGCAGTGTCTGCTACCTGGTGAAATGTCTAGTGTCGCTGACTACGTCACGATGTGTCGCGCAAGTCTGATTGGCTATATAGACGGCACGCGCTTGACTTCCTTGTTTTGGTTTTCACTCGATTGAAATGAATGAACGTGTCCCTGCTATTTTTATCAGCATGTCCTTGATGTACAGTATGACTTCGTGAAAATCACAAAGAACGAGAGAGGAGGTGAGTTGTGTGTCGTTTATATGCGGCTGCAGCAAAGTACGTTACATCTTGCCTCCGAGGTGGTTTCACTGTGCGTTCCTCTTCTCTTGGCTGTCTGCTTATAGCGTTCGAGTGTCACGTGACCGTTGAACCGAGGCGAACATTCATTGAAGTATAAATGCAACACCATGAGCGACACTTTCTTTTTCGTCTGCGACCATGTGCTGAGCGACACTTTCTAATAAGTATAAATTAAGCTTTACACATCCTACAACCCAATTTCCCAAAATGGGCCATTAACTCATTCTCTGCCAAAGACGTACCCGGACGTACTTTTAACAATGGCGTTCTGTGCCAAAGACGTACTCGGACGTACTTTCATGTTTTGGCTGTTTACATTACATCAGACACTTTCCCAGCCTGTGACATTGTTTCAAGTCAAACTGATAAAAGGAACCCGCTAGTTTAGTATTTATGGGTGGAGCCTGTGGTCGAAACAGAGTCCGAGAGTTCTCGGATGGCGACGATGGCGAGGAAGACGCCGGCGTTTTTGTTGTTGCTGCACGACGGAGCGCCATGGCGACGAAGGCTCCCCTTCACAGGCTCCGTCTACAGATGAATCGGAGGAGGAGAAATGGGTGCCACTTGGAGAGAGCGATGACGATGGTAAAAAGTAGCCTATTTTTTGTATCACGTTTGAGATGAAATGATCACACACATAACATTCGAGTATAATTGTCACGCATTGTTTATAACTTATGCCGCCGGCATGACTCGCTTCACGTTTCCTCTTGCCAGCTCTCCCTCTCAGGGAGAGCTCTGTCACACTCAAGGGAGGGGGAATCACATGGATACGTCAAACGCGTCAAACCGCGTCACACACCCGTCCCCAGCAACCAAGGCGAAACATGTGTCACATAAACATTTCAAAGTTTACAGCACTAACGTAGCTATTGTGTGATCTTCTGTGCTAACGTTAGTTATGAGAGGTAACGTGACAGCAGGTAACGTTACAGCACTCGTTATTCCTGTGTGTGTGTGTGTGTGTGTGTGTGTGAGAGAGAGAGTGTGTGAGTGTGACCACATAAGGGTTCGTTCCATTTGTTTATGCTTTTATCAAGCTAAGCTAAAAATCCACATGGCAACTGTAAAATACATTCTCTTATTTTTTATTTTTTATTTATTTATTTGGGAAAACAAATACTGTATATGTCTGATGTGTCACTGAGGCAAAAAATAAAAGGCTCAAAAGAGAGTTCTGCTTGAAACGGTGTCCTTCACTAAAAACCTCTTTTTCTCATATTTCTGTCCCAAGGAGGGCATTTTTAGTGAAAACAAGCTAACTTCCACTGCTTGTAACTAAACAAGGAAACATGGGAGAGTTTCAGTTTTTTACAAGGGGTAAGAAGAGAGTCTCTGCTTTATTGTGAGATATGTTGTGTAATTTTATTCCTAGCACAGAATATTCTGTGGGTCCTGGAAGATCAGGAAATATGCTCAAAATCCTGGCACTGGGAGCACACAGACCGAAATGACCCTGGCAGAGAATGAGTTAACACTAGAAGGACCAGAATTCCATAACTCCTAGAATGGCCGTAAGTGGTCATTTTGACCACTAGATTACAAACTATTATCTCTCATCATAAATACCCAATTGAGAGATTAATGCATTTATTGTGTTTAGATCTATTTTAAAAAGACAAAACAACACCAAAATGTGAAAATATAGATAAAAAAAATAGGTATAGAACCCTGGGAAATTCAGTGAGGTCAAAATGACTATGCCTATGGTCTTTCTAGGTAAAACATTATATTTTCTTTGCCTTTTGTGTAATTCATATTAAAGAAATTACAATGCAGACACTTTTAGGAAAAGTCAGGTACAAGCAGCATTGTATTTTTTTATTTAACAAAGTTATTGCACATATAAATTTCAAAAAGGTCACAATGACCGCTGTGGGCTTTGCATCTTACTCTATTATGTCTGGATGCAGGGTGTGTGTGTGTGTGTGTGTGTGTGTGTGTGTGTGTGTGTGTGTGTGTGTGTGTGTGTGTGTATGTGTGTTTATGTGTGTTTGTGTGAAGATTGCCGGAGGGAGATTTCTGCCAGCTGTATTTCAGTCAGAGTTACGAATGCCACAGAATGGGATATCCATCATACCAAACCACAAGTCCAGACTCCAGACCATGCTCCAGATGCCAAAACACAAAACAGAGCAGCTCTTCCCAGAAACAGTACGGAGGGAGCAAGTTGTTACTTGTTGAATACTTTCATGTTCCGAACACAGGAACCTCTGTTTGCATGTGCAGCATGATGTCATGATGTTGCAATTTATCTTTGGAGACCAATGAGCAAGACTCAGGCTGAAGCAATCAACAGGATTTGGTGTCAGAATTCAGACTAAAGGTACTATGTAACATTTTGAAGCATCAATATAAGTCTCAGAGAGAGTTTCTCAGTTTCTTCTAAAGACAACATTTCCCATAAACCCGGTAACCTTGCACAGGAGCTGGATTCGCGCATGATCATGAGATCACGATCACATGACAAATCCATCTTGCCACGCTCCAATCTATTGGTTTGAATCTGAACCACCAGTGATTCACACCAATCAGCGTCCTATGAGGCAGCTACGGGCAGGCTTTGGTGTGATGCCAGCGAGAGTGAGCCCCGGAGCCCGTGATAGACAGACGGTTCATCCAATCACGTGCCAGGTATTTGTTGAAATTGCCTGCCCTTTGAAACGGTTTCGCCGAGCGACTCGTTCCCAGATGGTTCTGTGAAAACAAACCACCTGGCAGCGTCAAGTTATAAACACGGTATGCTATGGGGTCAGTGAGGTTAAGGTTATGGTTAGGATATGGTCAAGGCTGTCGTAAAGTCGCAAAAATGTGACGATACGACCCGATGTGAGCAGACTAGAATGCATCAGGCACAGAAAACAGGACGTCGTAAGGCATAAAGTACCGTGTTGAGTCCTATAGAAGAACAGCACCCTTGTCTTGTTTTGTACCCATAGACCGTATGAATAATGAACTTTGGAATATATGGATATTGGTTTTTGGACTCCTGTTTTGAAGGCCCGACATTGGCATTTTCACTGTCGCCATCTTGGTTATCTGGAGCCAGAAGTAACGTGAATTTTGACAAGCGAGCGATCACTGGACATAGTCTGCTTTATTGTCTATTTTACTCGAAATGGGGCCATAATTTACAAAATTAACATCATGCTGTATTGAAGAAGACTTGAAACCAGTGGGCAAGCCCACCTCCTTCCCTCTGATGATGCAGAAGTGAATTGAAAAGCTGTAGATCCTCGAATGGCCACTAGGCGTCGGGGGTAGTAGGCATTCCCCTCATGTTAAAATGCCCGACTTTGTAACAGGATTAAACATCTTTCCAGTGAGGGGCAAAATACGGTTTTGGTCTATATAGCTAATTTCAACTGTAGGGGGGTCATTTTTTATATAACTCGCCCGTTTGGAGTAAAATAAATGATAGAAAAGGGGGTGATTGACAGATCGCCTGTCCAGTGACCACGCAGCTTGCCGATCACGGACCAATAGCAGGCGGAGCTGCGGCTCTGGGAAACTTCCATCTCACGTGAGGTGCGGAAGGCCCATTCCCTCCCACTGTGCTGACGAAAAATCAAGGTGGTGACGGCCAACGTTTGAACTCCGCCAGGGAGAAGAAATTTAATGGGATAGCTACGTCCATATTATTTATGTCTATGCTTGAAACTAGCGATTGAGGCCATGAACTCATTAGTAAGTGTTTACTGAGGTCATAAATCAAGTGAGAAATACGGCCATTTTCTCATTCACTTAAATTGTAACTGGACTTCTTTTTGTAGCCAGAGTCGCCCCCTGCAGGTAATTCAAAAGAATGCAGGTTTGAGTTACTTCCGCATAAAGGCTGAATTATGCTCACCCTGCCGTGAAGGGCGCGGGGGTGGAGCGAGGGGCGGGCGCGTCAAATTACGTAAATTTGTTGGGCGTGGTTATTCGCTAGCTCCAGCGGCCGCTCGCGTTGTGCCTGATTTTTTTTCTAACAGCGCGAGCTTCTCTCCAAACATGGCTGCTTTCGAGCCACTGAACCCTGAACACTGAGCTGTGTTTTCACCACATTTCTTGACCCATGTGGTAGGCTATAAACTTAGATTTGCAACTGTTCGTTTTTAGTCATTTCACCAAGTAAATGTGTTGTGTTGAGAGCATGATTGAGAGAGATTAAAAGCAGCACAGAGTAGTAGGCTATCAGGGCTGAGAAGTAAAAACGGCTTTCAGTAAAAACAAGTTTGGTGAGTCCTTCATGTGCTGATGTGCGGTCGTTTGAGAGTGAAAGCGCACTCAGTACTGCACAGAGTTTCATTGCGACTTTTCACGGGCTGTTCTCACCATTGTACAATACATGCTGATCACTTTCTGAGTATAATGGCATCTGCCCCAGCGCGAGGTCTACACGGTGACTCACGGAGACTCGCGGGGCCCCACCCCCACGGAGCTTTGCTCGAGTATAAGAGCACCTTTAGTCTCAACACCAGTAGCCTGTACTACAAAGCAAGATTAGTGGTTTAGCGAGGTAACTTCAGGTTTAACCCTGGTTTAGCCGTACTACAAAGCAAGTTAACTTCTAATCACCATGGCAACTCATGCTGCAAAGCTAACCTGGTCCCGACCAGGTTAGCTTCAGAGGATAAGATCAAAATCCATGACAGACCCATATAATCGGCTCTCTGGAGTCACTCACCATTCATATAAGATCGCCATATGAAAAATAGATTGCAGTCAACTGAGACTAGAACAAGAAAAACATTCGTGGCTCTGTAGGTTACATAATTAAATTAAGCCTACTTACCACTTTATGTCTTAACAGCTCAACGATGCGTGGAGAAATATTATCACTATTAATCACCGCAGCGCATATCATGAACGAAGCCTCAAATGGAGTGAGGGTGATATTCTCCTACATGCCAGAAAAGCCTATACATATAATATAGATATGGGATAAATATGGGATAGCCCCAATACTAAATATGCAGGCTTCTTGCATGTTTCAGCTGGAACTGTGTCCTGTAGGCTGTATGCCAATATATGAGCAAAAATAGGCTAGTTTTTATCAATGAAAATTATGCCCGCATCATCTCAATTCAGTCCAGCAGTTTTCTCTTTTATATTAGGATATCATTATTATAGCCTATATATGAATTATTCGATCAGTGCAACCACACACACATAATGAGTGATAGAGATCATTATTCATTGAGCATGCTTTCTAAATCTATGGTCTAAATAGGCTTACAGATTGTGGAAATTTATAGACTGAGATTACACATTTAATGTACATTTACACTTGCACAAAGCTGTAGGAGACAGAAATCGCTGATCAAAGTAAATCAAATGACTGATGTGAATACAAGCGGCAGCTTTAGACAGTCCTTCCGCAGACTATATCCAACGCGGATTTTCATTCTGCCATAGGCTACATTAAATATCCGCAAAAATCTCTGATCACACTGTGGCTGCGCATTCATTGAATGAGGAAATGGGTGTTGAAATGGGTGTGGGCGTGGATCAACTCAGCTGTTCATAATGTGATTGGCTAGCGCACCTCTTTCGCGTGGACGCGCGCCTGTGCACGAGCGAAAAACGTGCGCGTGCACAGGCAGATCCCAGATAGACCCAGCTTCAGTTATCGAGTAGAAAACCAGCGTCGTAGTATCGTTAAACTAGATAGCTTTGATCCTGTTCAGTCAAACCAGATCAAAGTGACAGATCGCGGGTCTGTTAACACATTCACTGCCAACAACGTGTAAACACGTTTTCAGAATCCAGCTGTTGACTGCCAACAACGTGTAAACACGTTCTTGGCATCGATTTTTTTTTTTTTAACGGGGGGTTGTGCATCTAACCCTTTTACATATCTTATATAAGTATTGGACGTGTACAACGTGTACAACCCATTCCACCGACCCACTAAGTGGCGACAAGGAAGTAGGAAGGCAAGCAAAAAGCAGTGTGATCCATTTCCATTCTCATGAAAATGGATTGGCGGAGGCGCTTTCGTTTTCGCGTTGATTGCTGGCGGTGCGGGATTGCAAACTTGCATCGTGGATTGCGGATGGAGCACACTTTGAGGCACGCAGCGTAAATATGACCAGAGTCGCAGGGGCTTCATCGGAGCTCTCGGCCAGGGCTCCGGGAGGCGGGCGAGTCCAGCCGGGCTTCCTCGGGGAGCGGCCACGCAGACAGGCACAGCCAGGCACAGCGGCAGCGGGGCAGTGAGGCTGGTGACAAGCAGCAGGCCATTTTGCCTTGCAAAATTGGAATTGGAAACAGCCATAAAAGGCTTTTAGAATGGGATTTTCAACCCATTCTTTTTTGTTTCTTTTTTTTACTCTAATTTAGAGTAATTTAATTTCTATTCAGAAATTTATTTGAGAGGTCGAGAGTATGAGAAAGTGAATTTGCACAGGTAGGAAAGTGCTTGTTACACGGCGCTGCAGCCAAGAAGAACGCCCACGGAGGGAGGAGTTGAAGCAACTCTCCCTCTCGCTCTCTCCCTCTCTCTCTCTCTCGCTCTCTCTCTCTCCCTCCCTCCCTCTCTCTCTCTCTCTCTCTCTCTCCCTCTCCCCCTCTCACTAGGATTAAACCTAGTGCGTCTCCCTCCCGAGAGGGAGGGAGAGAGAGAGAGAGGGAGGGAGAGCGAGAGGGAGGGAGAGAGAGAGAGAGAGAGAGAGAGGGAGGGAGAGCGAGAGGGAGGGAGAGAGAGAGAGAGAGCGAGAGGGGGAGGGAGAGAGAGAGAGAGAGAGCCAAAAATGAATGGTTAAAGTGACTGTTCTATCCAATTTCACAAAAAGCCGTTTATCTCTGAATATTTTTTCTGACGCTAAAACCATGCTGTATTCAACTGCTAATGCTTACATAACTACTAACTCTACAAACTAACTCTTTTAGACAGAGAAAGTACACATTCTATTAGTACTTTTGAGATATTGTATGTTCACAAAGTCCAAGCTGAAACGAATCCTCGGCTCTTGTAAAATGAGCCAGAATCCTCAAAAAACGGCTTGGCAGAAGCTACCTACAGCAAAAAAAAACGGCTGGCAGTCAATGTGTTAAGACAGCTTCGTAGTACAGGGTACTGACCCATGAGAGTTCTTGCGCTGATACACTACGTTACTGCATGCTGCAGAGCTCTCTCTGGGTCTGGGACACTTTCCCTCAGAGGGCTGGTTATGGGAGG
This sequence comes from Poromitra crassiceps, assembly GCF_964638095.1. NCBI lineage: Eukaryota > Metazoa > Chordata > Actinopteri > Beryciformes > Melamphaidae > Poromitra > Poromitra crassiceps. Next base: position 112,525,264 of record NC_139624.1, read on the forward strand.
GAACCGTTCACTTGACCAGTCATATGCCAGTGATGGCTTCAGTCCTCTCCAATCAGTAACGACTTTGCAATCAGACAACAGGGGAGACGCAGCCCATTTTTCGAACCGCTCTCTCATCGGTGCTACGACCTGTCACTCATTCAATTTCAACCCGCCTTCAAAACCAGCAGTGGCTGTGAACTGGCACAGACTCACTATGTAGTATGCGGAGCGCAGCGATTCAATGTAATATTTGAGTCTGGGGAGAGACTACTTCCGCATTGGCTTCACAAACAGATCTATGTTTGTGACATAAAGCAATCCAGACGTTTTCCTGCCAAATGTTTGGTTGTACCTGCTCAGGCCTGATGCGGGCGTTGACAAGCTCATAGACCACAGATTCACTCAGATGAACATCCCTCAGCAGGAAGGAAGTCAAGAGCTCGTCGTCTTTCAGGATGTCCTCCACCTTCACTCCTCGACCTGCACAGAGAGAGAGAGAGAGAGAGAGAGAGAGGAGAGAGACAGAGCAAGGGAGGGGGGGCAGAGACACAGATAGTTGTATAGGGCTAAATGAAACTACACTGTTGAGTCGACGGGGATATTATACGTCAATAACGTCATCACTTCAAAGGATGAACACGGAAATTATCTTTCCCTCACCTTGTTCAGCCCGAGGCAATCAGTGCACAGCAGCGCACACATCAACAACACTCCAGGTTGAGTGGTGACGTTACGTGGAAGCCTATGCGACACTGTGTGTGAACTGTAGTTCTGGATTAGCTTAGCACAAGCTTTTTACTTCTAGGGCTCGTATTTACCCTTCAAAACTCATGAAAGTGGTCCTCATGTGTGAAGATTATCCTGCTGAACTGGTTCGCGTTTGATTATGCGTTGCCCAGAGACCTTATTTGAAGCATCGTGCCAAAAACCCATTCAAAAATCCCATAGGCAGAAACAGTGAAGAACCATGAAGTCTGAGACTTCCGCGTTCTGACTACAAAAATACGTCATCCCTGCGGCTCTCTATTCGGGCTGAGTTCTCACCTCCTGCGCAGGTGAGGGGCCTTAAAGGAACACTCCGCCCATTTTCAACCAGCTTTGTATCATTAGAACATCAGTAGTACAGTATATCAGAAAACTGTAAACTGTTTTGAAGTCTGTCATTTAATTTGACAGTTATTGAGTGTTAAAGTGTGTGGACCAGTGACATCACTGGTCCACACTAACTCAAATTAATAACTCATTAACTCAAATCAACTCTCAATAACTGTCAAACTAGATGAATGACTTCAAAACCGTTTACAGTTTGAGATGATACAAAGCTGGTGGAAAATGGGCGGAGTGTTCCTTTAAGTGCAATCAGTTAGCCTGGCTCCAGACCTTCGAAGCCACGCCCACTCCACAGTTGTGGATTTGGCTGTTCTTGTGCTGCATTCCAGACAACTGGGGCCTTTGGATTTTCTGACCTCCTATTAGGAAAAGTGCGCTGGAACGGCACTCAAAGTGGGAGCTGCGACTTGAAATATACCCCCACTAGGCTGGGAATCAGTTGTCTGATGTCACACAACAATGGCCACAACCATGGAGTGTATGTAGTCCAAGTGTGAAGTGCCTAAATAAAATGTATAATAGAGTCTGTTACATTATGTGTCATTGCTGCTCCTCATTTTCATTTAAATATGTAAGGAGGGTGCTCCGCTCGTTGTTAAGCTGTTGTCAACCAAAAAAAAGTTTGTCGCAGTCCGCCATGTTTCCTGCTTGAATTTTGCCTTTGTGCACTGGAATGCTTTGAAGGTAGGGGGTAGGACTTTTCCACTGGGAAACACTCACGTCCCAGTTGTCTAGAAGGCAGCATTAGTCTGGCATCGTCATGTGCAAAAGCTTTTTCCCCCGGTTGAAAATCCATTCACGGGTGCTGATTGACTAACGCTGTTGTCAGTCAGTCTTGCCTGCGAGACATCGCTGCCTGCTGGAGCTTTATCTGTCTGGGCGGGGAGTAATGTTACGGCGGCTTTGCTGCTTTGTCGAAAAATGCTACTGCCGCATAAACCCCTGAAATATTGATTAAAAATTGATAAATTGAGGGGTCTAAGTAGGCTGACATTCATCCTACAGTGGCAGTGAGTTGATTAGTAGTCAACATGAATGCATTAAGTGACGGGAGCATTATTTGATAGGATGTTACTGGACTATCAAATTATGCTACCACCAAAAATCGGCTTTGCGCACGCGCAGAATCACAAAGTAGCAGTTCTCGACGGGTAGTAGAAATCGACAGAACACCGGCGCAGCCTGGCCTAGCGGGAACTGTTGATAGCTAGGGGGATGTTGATAGATCGATTCATAGCTTGCTGGTATGTCCAAGTCACGTCAAATTCGTTTTGACAATCCGTTCGTTGATATACTTGTTTTACAACTGCCAAATTTTGTAGCCAAAGTTGAAATAGCCGTTATGCATGACTACTACTAGTGCAGTGCTGCCGCCAGTTGCTGTGGACACCTTGGTCTCTAATTATTGGTTAGGGAAATCATAGAAATGCTCTGAAGTGACTGCAATCTCAGACTAGAAGAGGAAATGAGTTTACGAGTTGACGATTCAGTCTGAATATCAGGCTAACAATCAGTGGTATGACCAGGGCCGCTGCTGGCCATTTGGGTGCCCTAAGCGTAATTGTTTTGTGGTGCCCCCCCCCCCCCCCCCCCGCAAAACTTTCAATAACTGTCAAACGAAAGACTGCAAAATCATTAATTATGAACGATACTAGTGTATCTCACATTACATTACATGTGGCAAACAAACAATTGTTAGAATTACTGTACATGTCAGCAAACAAGCAATTGTTAAACTGTACATGCAAGCAGGGGCGGACTGGGATTATAATTCAGGCCAGGCATTAGATACCAAGCAGGCCAGGCCAATACGGGCTGACGTGTGTGCCGGCGTCCGAAGGGCGGCGGCAAATTTTTTGGGCTGTTTGAAGCCCAATTTGGGCCATTTGAAGCCAGATTTGGGCTGTTTGAAGCCAGATTTGGGCCGTTTGAAGCCCGATTTGGGCCGTTTGAAGCCAGATTTGGGCCAGTTGAAGCCAGATTTGGGCCGGTTGAAGCCCAATTTGGGCCGTTTGAAGCCCAATTTGGGCCGACTCCAATTTTACAATGAGATGCACCCACTTTAACCCTGAATAAAGTAATAAAACCACTAGTAAACCAATAGGCAGCGCCTGGCCTGCTGTTCAGTGAGTGGCCTGACTGAGGGCACCAAAAAAAAATTTTTTTTTTTTTTTTTTTTTTTTTGTGCCCTCAGTCACATGATGCCCTACGCAGTCTGCGTACTCTGCGTAATGGGGTGCGGCGGGCCTGGGTATGACTGGCAGATGCTCCTCCTCCGTGGCCTGCCAGTCACTGTTCTGGTGTCAATTGACCTAAATAAAATGCAACAATTGTAATTACTGTAATCTTGTGGATGTTATAGTACTTTGGCTGATGTACAGTAGATACAGCAAAGATTTTTGACAGTGGTTGCCGGAAAACATGAATGTCCTCAAGAGATAAAACATTCCCTGCAAAATGTATTGTAATTTATTTATTTATTTCCCTGCAAACTCTATTGTAATTATTTTATTTATTTATTTAGGATATTTTGAGGTTCTTAGTTGTTTGTGTCTAATTTATTTGTTTTTGTTTGTTTATTTATTTATTTATGTATTTGTTTATTTGTTTGTTTATTTATTTATTTTGTGTTCATGCCTTGGTTTTGCTTATGTCAAGTCAAGTCAACTTTATTTATAGAGCACATTTACAACGACTAAAAGCCGACCAAAGTGCTTCACAGATTAAAAACACAAAAAATATGGAAAACAGCAAGTACGAATACAACTGCTACAGCAAGGTGAAATACAAGGTGCAACAGATACAAATAATAAAAAACCCAAGAATGACAGACAATGTAGGTTGCCGGAAGGCAGGCTCAACTCTGGTCGAAGGCCAGGGAGAAAAGGTGCGTTTTAAGCAGGGTTTTAAAAGCCACTAGGCTCTGGGCTGATCTAATGTGAAGAGGGAGGCTATTCCAGAGCCTAGGAGCTGCTATAGCGAAGGCTCTGTGTCCTCTAGTCTTGAGCCTGGTCCTAGGGACCTCCAGCAGCAGCTGGTCAGCTGACCTCAAGGCTCTGGATGGGGTATGGTGGTGCAGGAGCTCAGCGAGGTACAGTGGGGCCAGCCCGTTTAGTGCCTTAAAAACAGTCAGCAGTAATTTAAAATCAATGCGGAAACGTACCGGGAGCCAATGGAGTGAGGCCAAGATACTGTAGGTGTGATGTGAACGCGCTTCTTGGTGCCAGTCCTAAAAACCAAAAACCACTCCTAGGTTTCTAACAGAGGGGCGGATGTTAGAAACAGGAGGACCTAGGGCATCGACAAAAGGGAGGGGAGAAGCGTTGCCGAATAAAATGATCTCGGTCTTGCTTTAGGTTTAAAAGTTTTCGCTCATCCATGACTTGATGTCGACCAAACAATCAATCAAAGGTTGAAGAGCTACCTTACCTTTAGCTTTTAAAGCTAAGTAAAGCTGAACATCATCAGCTAAACAATGTCTTAGGTGTCTGTGTAGCCTATTTTTTGTTTTTGAAAATAATAATAATCAAAAACAAATTAAAATCGTAATTAAAACATAGTAGAGATTATTGATCTATGACCACTGGAAGTTAAATTTGCAGAGGCCTAGGTGCCCGCTTCTGGAAAAAAGTATTAAAACTGTCACCACCCCACCCCCCACCCCCGAAACAGCTAGCTAAAAGGTGCACTGTAACGAGCAGTCTATTGACAATACCTGCTTGGCACTAACAGGTCTGTAGAGATGAACTGTAAATCAGATACTTTGTTGTTATGGCTGACCAAAAAGCACATGCACGTGCAAATACATTTGAAATGTTATTGCTAATTAATACCACATAATACACTGGCTATTAGACAGTAGGCCTTCAGCGGGCTATCTTTGGCTCAGCATGGGACATCAAACATTGCTATTTCAAACGAGCTGCGATCATGATTGGCTCAAGTTTCGTCATTTACATAACTCGCTTCTCAATATGATTCCATTTTCTTTCCTGGGGCTGATGGTGGGAAACCTTGTGGAATGTGGATCATATCTCTGTGACTCCATCTATTCGTCCATAGGACTGGCAGGTTAGAGAGTGACTCCCTCTATTCGTCCATAGGACTGGCAGGTTAGAGACAGGCCAGACATAATCATTCACAGGCTGGAATGCAGTCGGCCTCGCTCCGCTTCCATCATAGATTTGTTTTCCCAGGGATGCCTGTTTCTACATCTCTACGTTAACATTAGCTCTGCATGTATATGTTGACGTTAATGCAGGAATGCTGCGTCCCCCGAGATGGGACCAGTGTTTCTATATTCTCTCACCAAATAAACAGCAAACTGGTGGAGAAAGTGAGCAGCATGCATTCCCACTATGCATGGCGGCCTTTCTTAAGACCCTGTGATGTAATCCTGTCACACTGTACAGATGTACAGATAGACTGATGCGGAGAAAAAAGTGTGATATGAGTTTGGTAAGGGTAAAGAGTTCACTGTGGGTATCTAAGGTCACTCAGGGTTTTTGACCTGATGTTTGTTACAAGTAGGGATGCACAATATATCGGCAATCATATCGGTATTAACCAGAATTTTCATATTGAGAGGAAGCAATGTTCTATGATTTATGGGCTTTTCCAAATGTTTTTGAAATTAAATAAAGAGATTTGCCTATTTTTTCAAATTCACAATGTGTTTTTCAGTGTGTACAAAAATGTATTAGCATATAAACTTGTTTTTATGCAGATCATATCAACATTGGTAAATAACGGTTATCGGTCATAACAGCAATGTTAATATTGGTTATTGGCATCTGCCAAAATTTTCATATTGGTGCATCCCTAGTTACAAGATGTTTAGTGCAAAAATGCATTTTAATACCTGACATTCATCATCGAATATCTCTCAAGTATTGCCCACCAAGGATTTCGATATCTTTATAAAATACGACATCAATCTGAAGGAAAGAAAATGAGTCGAAAGTACAGTAAGCATAACAAGCTAAACTCAGTATGCTCTTTGATGAGGAGGAATAACTTGCAATGCTGAATCTAATCGTAGTTAAGCAAGACCAAATCAAAAATACACATTTTTCCTCTTACCTGTAGTACTATTTATCCATCTAGATCATTATGGTGTGAGTTGCCCAGTTTTAGAAATGTCTGACTTCTCTTGAATACAACAATTTCCCCCCAGGCTCAAAATACACCTGCTAGCTCCTATGGTGTAGTTAGGTCGAAAGAAATTAGCTCCTACATGAAACTGCTTCACAAAAAGATCTGTGGATTATCTTTAGTAACTGGGCGGATCATGATTTCAGGAAAGAGACATTGCTGTTGAGTTTGTCAGATAGATAGTATAATAGTTTGTCACCACAAGCCGAGTGTCATCCAGTTCCATTGTATTGGAGAGAAGACAGACATCTCTACAGCTAATATCTGCAAAACTCGGCAACTCGCACCAAAACGATCTAGATGGATAAATAACAGTACAGGTAAGACTATGTATTTTTGATTTGGGGTGAACTGTCCATTTAAACCAGGGACAGCACCATATCAAATTGCAATTGAATGTTCAAATGTTATTTGGAACTTGATTGGGATGTTTTCAAACATAATGCCTCCATTCACATCCTCTATGGTGGAACAATGAACCAGAATAACCTGCCTGACCTTGGATTGACCTCTGCAGACCATGACTATGACATCTTGTGTTGGAGGCCAGCAGAACTAACCTGAGATCTGTTGTGGACGGGTGCGTAGGGTGTCCATGAAGTGGCTCATGCCCGTCAGTTCCCTCCAGAGGCGGCCGAGCTTAAGGGACTCTGGCTCACTGAACAGAAGCTCCTGGGCATCCAAGTAAAACCGAGCCAATCTGAGTAACGAGGGCAAGGACAGATCACACACTGCGGTACACTGCGGTAACCCTAACCCTTACCCTAACCCACTGAGCAAAGGCAAGTCAATCAACTTTATTTATAGAGCACATTAATGACAAAAGCCGACCAAAGTGCTTCACAGATAAAACACTAAAATATAGAAGAAAACGACAAGTACAGAATACACTGCTATAGAGCAAGGTTCAGTACAATGCAGCAAATACAAGTAATAAAAACAAAGTGACGAAGTAGGCAAGGACAGATCACACACTGCAGTATGCACTGAGGAACGAGGGCAAGGACAGATCACACACTGCAGTATGCACTGAGGAACGAGGGCAAGGACAGATCACACACTGCAGTATGCACTGAGGAAAGAGGGCAAGGACAGATCACACACTGCAGTATGCACTGAGGAACGAGAACAAGGACAGATCACACACTGCAGTATGCACTGAGGAACGAGAACAAGGACAGATCACACACTGCAGTATGCACTGAGGAACGAGGGCAAGGACAGATCACACACTGCAGTATGCACTGAGGAAAGAGGGCAAGGACAGATCACACACTGCAGTATGCACTGAGGAACGAGAACAAGGACAGATCACACACTGCAGTATGCACTGAGGAACGAGAACAAGGACAGATCACACACTGCAGTATGCACTGAGGAACGAGGGCAAGGACAGATCACACACTGCAGTATGCACTGAGGAACGAGAACAAGGACAGATCACACACTGCAGTATGCACTGAGGAACGAGAACAAGGACAGATCACACACTGCAGTATGCACTGAGGAACGAGAACAAGGACAGATCACACACTGCAGTATGCACTGAGGAACGAGGGCAAGGACAGATCACACACTGCAGTATGCACTGAGGAACGAGAACAAGGACAGATCACACACTGCAGAATGCACTGAGGAACGAGAACAAGGACAGATCACACACTGCAGTATGCACTGAGGAACGAGAACAAGGACAGATCACACACTGCAGTATGCACTGAGGAACGAGAACAAGGACAGATCACACACTGCAGTATGCACTGAGGAAAGAGGGCAAGGACAGATCACACACTGCAGTATGCACTGAGGAACGAGAACAAGGACAGATCACACACTGCAGTATGCACTGAGGAACGAGGGCAAGGACAGATCACACACTGCAGTATGCACTGAGGAACGAGGGCAAGGACAGATCACACACTGCAGTATGCACTGAGGAACGAGAACAAGGACAGATCACACACTGCAGTATGCACTGAGGAAAGAGGGCAAGGACAGATCACACACTGCAGTATGCACTGAGGAACGAGAGCAAGGACAGATCACACACTGCAGCAAGGTCAAGTACCGTAATTGCATAACACTGGCCTTCCAACTCAGATCCAGTGTTTCATGTGACTCCAAAAACCTCTGTCCTAGCATGACCTTGCTCTAGCAGCCCAGGGTGATGCTCACATGGAGTTGTTGTAGTTGGACACCACGCCGGGGGCTTCACCGCGGGTGGGGTACTGGAAGCACGGGTTGTTGGCATTGCAGATGATCCCCTGGATCCACGGCAGGAGTCCTGCAGATGGCATGGCCTTGTTGGGGAAGTGGCCTGAGTCGGAGGAGATTCTGTCAGCTTTTAGTGCTTTTCTCCCATTTATACAGCAACAATTACAAACAGGGTGCCATCAATCATGGATGATGTTTTCAGTTGTTCTATCTCTGTTAAATGTTGCTAATATTTTGTTGAGACTTATAGAGGTCTTTGTTTACATTCATGTTGGCGGTAGAGAGGATTGGCTCTTCTCAACCACACTAGTCCCATGAACAGCATCACAGGCCACATAATCTCCATGAAGAACCGCACCTGGATGAAACACATAACATGATACATACACCCTGGTACATACAGCCTTCAGATTTTTTTTTATACGATTTTAGCAATCTTATAAGTTTATTGCAGGTTACACTGTGCGATGTTGGATCTAATAAACTTGGGTAGGACATCAGGTTTGTAGACTTTATGATGATGAGACCTACTGCTGGCTACAACACAAGTCTCTCCATCAATACCTGCCAATCAGCAGTCAATAAACACACAAGAATCAAAATGTCAGCAGTGCGCACCGCAGCTATGCATCAATCAATAATGTCCACCACAGTTGTCTGGTAGAAATGTCAACAATGAACTGACAAAGCTTACCACGCGGTCGTGGCCAATTTTGCGAGAGAGGTAATGTCAACTATTTTTTAGCCTCTACTAGCATTTAGCATCTATACTGATATGATCATGCGCATTTGTATTGGTTGTTATCAGATGTCGTCGTAGCTGTCACCCTAAATTTCTGACAGTCAGAATTCGTCCTAGGCTTCTTTGGTTGCAAGACTGTGACAACAGCCGTGGTTGAACCTGCGCGACATAAGACGAGCGTTTTTGTAGCCACGACCAAAGATATCTCCACGTTTCTTTCACGTCGGTCATCTTTCGTCTGGGACAGCCCAAAATCGCACAGTGTTTCAAAGGCTGGCACAACCTGTAATATAAGTTGACTTCATTTGGCATGTTTACAATGATGCAAACAAATAACTTCCAGCCAAGGCCCATAGGCCTAATGCCTAATAAAGTCTTAATAGAGTTTATTGTTAACTTGGATTCTAAATGACGTAGGAGGTGACTGGTATGTTGATATGTCCTATCTTGGACTGCTGTGTGTTTTGAACATCTCTGGTGAAGCTTGACAGGGGAGGAATTGGCACAATGTGTGGTCTGGCAATGGGTGGTTGAGCTTTCCCAATGATCTAAGAACCAATATTGTGCCTTATAGCATTGTGCTCCATGTTACACAGGGGATGGGTGCTGATTTGGATCAATCCCAGGATGGTGAGGAAATGGCCAGTAGGATACTGGGGAAGGTCTACTCTACTCCTGCTTAAAGTTCCTTTATCCACAGTCTAATTTTCTAGACATGAAAACTAGGAGGCTGCTGGCCTCAGCCCTGATTCAATGTCACTATGACTGTGCTTGTTCTTTTTGATACTCCGGCTGAAACAAAAGTACAAAATCAAAACTGCAAATCTCCCAAAACAAGCTGGTTATATTTCTTCTTAATCTACAGCCGAGAACCCATCTAGATTCGGATCACTTTAAGATCCTGGGCTGGCTGCCTATCATCATCATCAGTATATAAATGGGAGCTGGGGCTCTGTGTCTCTGTCCCACTGTGATTGTCCCACTGTGATGTCATAAATCCCACTGTGACATCATCCATGATGTCATAAATCCACTGTGACATCATCAGTGATTTCATAAATCCCACTGTGACATAATATGTCATAAATCCTACTGACATCCGTGATGTCATAAATCCCACTGTGACATAATCAGTGATATCATAAATCCCTGATCCCACTGTGACATCATCAGTGATGTCGTAAATCCCACTGATGACATCAGTGATGTCATAAATCTGACATCATCAGTGATGCTGGTCTCATTGGCCACACAGCAGCCGAGTTGTGGGCAAGGCCGCACAGTGGCCGAGCTGCGAATGTGAGCTGCAGGGCCAGCTTGGTGAGCTGCAGGGGCAGCTCAGCGAGCTGCAGGACGGGCGAGGCCGTGAAGCGGCCGAGCAAGCGAGCCCGCAGAGCAGGCAAGCCTAGGAATCGAGCACGCATAGCGCGCAAGATTCCTAGTAGTATAGAACAACGAGTACACCAACTCAAATTAAACCATGTCTATAGATGTGACCGCCTACTTCCTGCTTCAGCACTGTACCACAGATTTTCATCGATCATTTATTTTCCCATAGACATTTTGTAAAATGCTTATAAAAATAGTTTTACTTCGCCAAGCCAAACGGTTCAGCTATATTTAGAATCGGGAGAGATATAACATTTCACTCAGACCAAAACTTTAAAAAACTACATCGAAAGAATATTTTCTTTAAATCCGCAATTATTTTACGTTTTGGTCCGTTTAAAATGTTATGTGGTCTCTCCTGTTTCTAAATATAGCTGAAACGTTTGGTTTGAACAAGTAAAACAATTTTTATAAGCATTTTACGAAATGTCTATGGGAAAATAAATGGCGGATGAAAATCTCTGGTACAGTGCTGAAGCAGGAAGTAGGTGGTCCCTTTGCCTCTCTATAGAGCGCTCAATGACAAGGCCCCTAAGTAGCCTACCTTTCAGACCTGTTTCAAATAAAAGCCCGAATGTACGACACTCACTCAAGCCAGCTCTCATTTGACATTCCTCATTATGGAGGACATGGTCAAAATTCATTTAGTATTACTGGTGCCCTACTGTGGAGTGCTCTGCCTGCGAGCATTCATACGAGTACGATTTTGTCCCAGGGCCCCCATCTAATACAATTTTTGCTTTTAGAGGTTTTATTACAGAAAATGTACAAAACCCATGACCAAAATAGTCATTGTGTTACTTATGGATGGAATTATAGTTTTTGAGTTTTTTGAGTTTTTTATTCACACATATGCATAAAATAACAACATTGGAACTAATGAATAATGCATAATTATGTGAACATGGTCCCCATAGAAGCTATTTAAAGCTTATGGTTTGGGCCATAACAGAAAACAAGGAGGGGATGTGGCCTACATATATTACAGACATCTCATTCATACTACAGATAAGAGATCCCAGATCAATTGAAAATGAAAATAAGTGAAAATAAATGATTCCCCTTTTTGCTGGGGACCCCATTGAACCCCCCCAAGGACCCTTGGGGGTGCCCGGACCCCACTTTGAGAACCACTCTAGACTGCAATCTTGCTGTTTCAGTTCTGAACATTGTTAGGGAAAGTTAGATTGATATTGTAATAAGGACTACACAAAAGACAATTGAGAATTGTTGTACAGTATGTGGTGGATGGACGGATGCTTTCACCTTCTGCCTCTTGCGGATGGTCCAGTTTTTCCACAGCAGGAGACGCACCTGGCTGCCCGCCCCCATCACTCCTCCTGTTCACCCCCACAGGGGTCTCACTCCTCCTGTTCACCCCCACAAGGGTCTCACTCCTCTTCACCCCCACAGGGTCGGCACCAGCCCACAGACCTGTTCACACAGCCCACGGCTCACTTAGCAGCTCACAATGCCAGTGTTGATTGCCTCCGCCAAGGAGGGTACGTTTTTGGTCCCGTTTGTCCGTTTGTTAGCAGAATTACGGAAAATCTACTAGGCAGATTTCCATGAAACTTCATGGAAGGGTGTAGCATGGATCATGGAAGAACACATACAATTTTGGCCCAGATCCAATCAGGGTCAAGGGAGGGGCGGGGCTAGGGAAAAGGGGCCATAGTCACTCTAGGGATAGGAAGGTCTTAGGCCCAATTCCAATCCACCCCCTAAAGACTCAAGCCCTGTTCCCTCACTCCCTCTAATGGCCGCCATCTGAAAGTGGTTGAGTCATCAAGTCTGGAAGGGATCCACATTGGATAAATAGGAGGATTGGGACAGCAGAGCCCTTTGCACGTGACAAGATGATGTTGACTCTGGCAGGTTTGGGGCTCGCTATTATATTGTTTATTGTCAAGACACCTAAGGTGTTTGAGGGATAGACTCCCTGATGAGTCTGTTCTCATCCAGGCTCTGGCTCTACAGAGTGGACAACAGGTCATTTAAAAATAATAAATGTAGCCTATACTGCAAAATCTGCAATATGTGTAATTATAATTAAAATAAGCGTAATAATGACATGTCACCCAACATTATACACAATGTCAATATTGTACTATACAGATTCGGTAAAACTATTTCTCATTCATCAAAAGAGTTGTGGATTGCAATTGTAATAGAAATGATCAATGATTATACTAGGATTGTGTAAAATAACTACTTGCATTCCTCTGATATAATATTTTTGTCTAATCTGAAATCAGGGCCGCTGGAAGTCATTTTAAGCAGGGGGTGCTGGGAGGGAGGGACTCTCGGTGGGGCCCGCAAGGGCCCCGCCGAAAAAAATTTGGACGTTTTTATTTTTATTTTTTTGCCATATGTAGAGGAATATCTCATTTTAAATTAACATTAGGATACTGTTGTGATGTAATTATTCAGTATTTTCTCCTTTTCTCAATCATTCAGAGCAAAGAGGGAGATATATAGCATGATGATAATGCTCTATATCTCCCTATTTGCTCTGAATACACCAGTTAACATGACACAGACTTAACATGATAGAAATATTATCAGCAAACTTAATGACTAGACTAATTATTCTGATCTGAATGGCATATATCAAGAAACATTGACACCTCTCTTTGCTGTATAGTGGGAGGTGCATTTTTGAGTAGGCTATTAAAATAGCATGTCAAGTTCACATTTCCTTTATTGCCAGATTAAACAATTCGTATTGGTTGTTGGTTGGTTCAACACAACATGTGCGTGCATGCGCGCTTCTTCTTCTTCTCTAGCCTACAAGCATGTAACTTCCTTGATTGTTATTGTTGATAATTCTATTTAAATAGGCTACATTTTCATTTCCCGAAACATTCTTAAACAAGAAAGGAACAGTGCACTGCAAAATATTTTTAATTACATTTGTAAAAAAAAAAAAAAAAAAATTTTTTTTTTGGGGGGGGGGGGGGGGGGGGGAAATCTAGGGGGTGCTGCAGCACCTGCAGCACCCCTATTGTCAATTAAGGCATTCCAGCGCACTCGCAAACACCGCGTTCATTTCGCGTGTGTGTTCTTTTATTTTTTTGACATATTTGCAGCCTTCCCCGGCAACCCCGTTTGTGGGCAATTCCCTTTCCGTAAGTGGCCACAGCTGCTCCCTTACGGTAAGGGGGCAGAAAGGGCTCACTCTGAGCCCTCAATCACTTTGCGATTTCACCATGGGACATCCCTAAGCCCTCACTCCCTTCACGTGAACGCGCCTCTAAGGGGGTGAGTCAGTAAGGGGGCGAATTGGAATTGGGGCGTAGAGTCCGGGTTTGAGGGGTGGGTAGATGGGAGTGGCTAGGGGTATGTGGGTGGTGGGAGATGCTGTGTTGAGGGGAGGGGGTGGGGCTGGGGAAAAGGGGCCGTAGTTAGGGATAGGAAGGTCCTAGACCTAGAGCAGGGGTGTCAGACTCATATTAGGTAGAGGGCCGGATTTGTTCAACTGAGACGTCATGGGGGCCGGATTTTTTTTTAAACTAAAATCAATTCGACTCATTTACCCATTTACTTCACAAAAGAAATACTGCTCTTTCCATTTCTCTTGAAACTGCCTGCATTCCGTGTCAACCTTTCTCTTTTTCGACAGCATCTTGTTGATTCCTTTGTTTTTTGGTAGGTAGCCGAATGCGCGATTCAATTCCAGCATGGCATCATGGCGGCTTTGTTTACACCTGATGACCTACTCACATACTTCCTTGTAGTGCAGGTTAATTAACTTATGAATGAACTCTTAGCTTGCTTATTAGCCACACGTAGTTCATGATAATGCGGTGCGAATTTAATAATAATAATTTCAATTTTTTTTTTTTTTTTTTTTTTATATTCCAGAACATCTCGCGGGCCGGATGAAACCTGCCCGCGGGCCGGATCTGGCCCGCGGGCCGGATCTCTGACATCCCTGACCTAGAGCATTGGTTCCCAAACTGTGGTCCGCCAGAGAATTGCAAAAAAAAATAAAAAAAAATACAGACAACAGTTTTTACACATTAACCCTGAGCAGTTGCCGGATTGGGCCGATTTTCGGAAATATCGCGATATTTGGGAAACATCACAATTTTGAACATTTAATTTCAGAGGCTGCAGCAGGCTCAGTTTTAAAGCCAGAGTGAAGTTTCTGGTACCATATGAAACTAGAAGACTTAAGGAATCGATTTCTACCAACGATGTCATGCTAGCTTCTCAGGAATGTAGCTAAATAACACTCCAAAGTTAGGCTAAATTTTGGCAAGGGAAAACAACTTCTTCAAAGGGGTCCTCTTATTCACAGCCTAATGTTGGCAGGTGTGTGTGTGTGTGTGTGTGTGTGTGTGTGTGTGTGTGTGTGTGAGTGTCCGTGTGTGTCCATTTTGAACCAGCTAGTAGCCTTATATTGTTATTTAGCCTTTCTACTGGTATTGCATGGTTAAATCAGCAAATTAAATTGTATGGGGGGGGGGGGGGGGGCGGGTATACACAGTGGAAGTGGTCCCTGGGAAATTTGGTTTGGCACGTAGTGGTACTTGGTCGGAAAAGTTTGGGAACCCCTGTCCTAGAGAGTCCGGGTTGGAGGAGTAAGTAGGGGGACTGGCTAGATGTGGGTGGTGGGAGAGGCGTGGTCAGGAAAGGGGGTGGGGCAAGGGACAGGGCTCATAGCTAGGGATAGGAAGGTCCAAGAGAGTCAGGATTCAAGGGGTAGGTAGGGGGAGTGACTAGGTGTATCTGGCAGAAGGGGGCGTGGTTAGGAAAGTGGAGGGGTCTAGGGAAAAGGGACCATAGCTAGGAACAGGAAGGTCATGTCTGCATTCCGATCAGCAAGTCGTTCCCAGCGAAGTGGACTGCACAGGGTATTACTATTTAGCAACCTTACTCAACATGGCTGAATACCCTGCGCAGTCCACTTCTCTGGGAAATACTTGCCGATCAGAACACAGCCTATAGAGCCGGTGTTCGAGGGCTGGGTAGGGGGAGTGGCTGAGGAGATGCGGGTAGGTTGGAGTTAGGGTTCTCCAACTCACCAAATTTGCATATTGTAGCATACTGTAGTAGTGGCCTTGGTGGAAGCCTGCACTCTCTTGAGTGGCATTCTAGTTTTAAGTAACATGTTTTGTTTATTGCAAAGTATGCAGATTCAGATACCATTGTCCCTATATAGTCATCAGAGCGTTACGACTAAACTGTTTATCAATGCAAATCACACAACAATGGATGCCTGAGGTTCACCTTTTCATTTGCTTGTTAAATGGCAGAATTGCTGTGATACACTAGTAATCATACATGAACATGTCCTCATGATATGCTTCAAATCTGAATGTTGTATAATATTCCTGAGGAATTTGATATCAATACTCTCAATACAGTGTTACAATATGGACTGACGTGCAGTTGTAAAAAATAGAATAGGTTTCTATAGGGCAGTAGTCCTGTTTTGCTGTTCAATGAAGAATAGATTGTATAACAAAGTATATAGAAAAGTAGTCTAATATTTACACAAATAGCCAATAATTTGCAGGATTATTTGTATGTTGTTAAATTTACACTACGTGGCTTAACTCTAATCTACATAGTAAAGGGGTTGATCCATTGAGTGGTCCAGGTGCAGGCTAGTAATAGCACTGTAATGGGGCTAATGAGCTCAGGACAATTCAGAAAGTCAGTGTGCCGATTACACACTCAACTTTCTACAGCCTAGAAATACGCACTGTACATCTATGGTTCATTTTCCACTACCAAACAGCACAGTACTCTGTACAGCTGGTCTATTTTCTAACATACAGCTACAGTCATTAGACAACAGTCACAAACACGTAGCCAATTGCTTACATTATGTATGAATAAACGTAACCACAGTTTAGAACAACATATCACTTACCTCTGAAGAACACTTGCCCCGTGGACTGGCACCTAATGAGTATAGCATAACACCAAATTTGTCCCGAGTGTATACCTTGAGGTTGCTAACACAGCTCGTTTCCCAGACCTTGTGAATAGTTAAGCAGATTGATATAATCTTCTTTCTCGGCGTTGGGAGACTGCCAACTCCTCTCATCCATTTGTAGAGACCTACATGACCTGAGCAGCAGGGTTAAATTATAATCCCATCGGTTTTAAATGAAGAATAATAATGATATAGCCTACACATTTAACTTGACAAGCTCCACCATCCCTATACATGCTAAAGATACCATGCCACTTGGCATTGGTCAAATATATGACATGGATCAAGTTTTTCTTGCTAAACATGAGGTTATCAAAGTAATCAAGTCAATATTGAATTAATACTATTGATATGGAAAATCAATCTTGTTAAGGTGTTGCAACTTTAGAAACTTTAGAAATATGCAGGAAAAACAAAACTTATCATGGTTGAAAGTTGTAAGATATATTTTAATAAGTTACAAAAAGGTTTGTTTTCATGTACCTGTTTTGTACACTGAATTTAATGCATTTACACATTCTGTCAACCTTGCGGATTACCATGAAAAAACAGATACCATTTAAATAAAAGGATGCACTTACTATCACTTGAACATGTAAGATTAAGGTTATTAATAAAACTAATTATGTTGTAAAAAGAAAAAAATGCTTTGGCTATCAAGACATTTGTAGGTTAATTCCTCATTAAAACAAGCAAGGTGCCATGATAGCATCGAATGGCATTTCTACAAGCTTTTCAGATAAGTTAAACTTGACACCGTTGAACAGTATAAAAACAAGTGGATGTATACCCGCTGCAACTGGTGCTTTGTAACATAACCAAATGTCAAACAAGATATCGAGCATGAATAACATGTAACAAAAGTGATTATATTGCCTGATAGACAAGTTATTACTGAAATGATTAAATATAATCTAAATGTAACAGTTAACAATATTCTGACGTACAGTAGGCAGAAACACAATTCAGAAAAGATTTGTGGAAGAGGATTAAGCCAGTAAGTGCACCAAACTCTTCTTCAATGTAGTGGTTTTAACAGCTGAAATAATAGTTTTTTGGTATATAAACATACATACATTGTGAGCAAGTAAGAACTTTATACAAAATATTCAATAAAATGTCATTGCACAGCTTAAAAAAAGAATTAAATATTTTGACCTGGTGCCAGTGAGCATTGCGCAAGTGATTGGGAAATTAACTCTTGGTTTAATAATGAGAAGAAGCAACTTAAAATTATACAGCATTATAAGTGCATCCTGTTTGTCTTTTGAGGACCAGTGGTACATCACTTCTCCACCCCGTGGCCAAAAACCATGGGACATCCAGCGAGAAAACAGAGAATATATTAATATACAGTAGAACACTTCCACAGGTCATTTTCTTTGCAGAGTCCATGCAAACATTTGTTATTGTTTCTGTAATACAATATGGCACATATTATTCACATTCAAGCGCTTAGTCCCTTAGCCCTTGACTCTCATATGAGTGTCATAGTCAGGGGTGGTAGTGCAATGCAATATAAGGGCTGTTTAGTTCAGATTCTTCCAAAAACACCAAATTTGGCACAGATGCTTCCCATACCATACTTCATCAATTTTTGATGGGCGCCAAAACGGGTGCCCCACGGGGTGCCGGGTGGCCATATTGGCAAAGTCTAATATGGCCGCCACGCAAAAAAAAAGTTAGAATCATAAATGATACCACTTTTTATGGGTAGCCTTTTCAGTTTTTTTTGTGGCGGCCATATTAGAGCTTGCCAATATGGCCGCCCTGTGGCCACAAAATTAGTAGTATGGTAGGGGCAGCATCTGTGCCAAATTTGGTCCTTTTGTAAGAATCTGAACCAAAATATCCCTACTGCCCCCGACTATCAGAGGATCACACAAAATGAGCCTCTCGATGCTCCACCTCTTGGAGGCGTCTGGGCCTGAGTCTCTGGTAGACCGGTTTGGTCTGGTTCTGACCCAGCTCCTCTGGGCTGGAGCTGAGGGACTCGGGCATGGCCGCCTGCTCTGCCTCAATGTCCTCCTCCAGAGGCTCGTCTACGGACACCTCAATCTCGATCCCCAGCTCCTCCTCTTCCTCCTCCTCCTCTTCTTCGTCGTCTTCCTCCTCCTCGGCACTGTGAGATAACACGCAGTTCTCCAGCGCTTTGACTTTGCTCCCGGATGGGGGCTTGTAGAAGGTCCCCGGGGGAGGCTGCAAAGTCCTGGGTGCCCTGAAGGCTGTCGCGACTGGGCCGTACTCGCCTACGTTGTCCTCCCTTCTCAAAGTCCTGCTGGGTCGCACTGCAATGGTGTAAGGTCTATTTGGGTAAATGGTGCTAGCGGTGCTCCCGGTACATCCGAAGGAATAGGCGGACGTCGGCACAGAAGCTGATAAATTACTAGCATCCGCTGCTGTACTTTCTACCGGCAAACTAGCAACGATCTTGACAGTCCTGGACGTGACATCGTAATGCTTGTACTGTTTGTCCCAAGTCCTTCGTAACGTCTGGGTGTCAATGAAGGTACTCCGGTAATGCGCGCCCGACCGTGACTTTGTATTCTCGGCCTCGCACACCTCTTCGATGGGACGGTCGCAGCTGACCCCTTTACCATCGTCTCGGCCATTGCCGTTTCGGGCGTTGTTCTCGTCTATGTGGCCACGGTTGAGTAGCCGCTCACCAGGCATGCTGGTCGGCCGTGAAGAGAATTTGCTGCGGGGGTGCCGGAGCTGCACCCGGGTGACGGTGATGTGGCGAGAGCGGCTGAGGCCCTTCTCGCCCGACCCCTGCACCTCAGGGACGCTCGCAGGAAGAACCCCATTGAAGGCTTCCGAATCCATGTCGTCAGCTTACAACACAGAGAGATGAACAAGAAGTTCAACATCAACAGGAAGAGTAAAATGGTCTGAAATTATATTTGGCTTAGTTATATTGTTGGGTGCAATCCGTTCTTAAGCAATATCCTGCACCGGAGTAATGTTAAAGTCTAATTGCACTGGATGATCAGAAAGCTACCAGAAAATACCTCTGGACTACGATTAATATGCGTGTACTGTATGAACGTGGTGCTATACATTGGGTATCTAGCTCTGTAACAATACTAACCAGGTTCAAAGTCCCTCCCATCAAGGCTTGGCAAGGTCTCCTGGACCTCAGCCACCAAGTGGGAAGAAGGAATTATGGAGGAATGCCTCTTATACACCTTAGAGCTCTGCTGTGAGACGAACATAGATAAGGAAAGAAAAAAGCAAAGAAAGAAAGAAAGAAAAACGTAAAGAAAGAAAGAAAGAAAGAAACAAAGAAACAAACAAATAAATTAGAAATTAGTCCTTTACTGGTGTTATCAATGTCCTATTTGATATTAAATTAGAAATTGATACGGGGAAAATCTGATTGGACAAACTGTTTTCGAGATATGTGAAGTACACACACATACACACTCACAGACACACTCATTCACTCACAGACGGTGCCCACTCAAAACGTGCATGTTTTGAAGAACGGGCCAATTGCTTGCCCCGTATATGGTTTAAATCCATACAGAAACTTCACCAGTATGACTAAACTGAGCTTGAACCGCTGAAGCAGTTTATGGCCTTCCATTGATTGATTCTACTGCCAATCAAACATCTCGCTCTCATTGGATAGTTTTACTGCCTCTGCCTGTTTTTCTCCTGTGTGTGCTCGTTCTAAGCTCCGCCCCGCTGTGATGTGACGTGGTTATGTCAAACAGCCCCTGGTTCCCTCTCGCCTCACCTCCTTGATGTCTCCCAGGGACTTGGAGTGGCGGCTCAGCTGCTGCTTCTCCTGGTGCGTGAGTCGGGCGTCGGGGTGGGGGTCGGTGTCGAAGATCATCTGGTAGTGTCTGATCAGCAGCTCCACCATGAGGGCCTGGTAGGGGTAATCCACCACGGACGACAGGGACACCTCGGCGTCAGTCTGCCTCGGCTTGATCAGCGTCGGGCCGAAGATGATGCCCAGGTTGCTGGCCGTCATCTTGTTCTCCTCCGACTGCTCTGTCACTCTGAAGAGAGGGAGAGAGAGAAGAGTGGCTATTAAAGCTCAATTCAAGTCAGTGGGTCGGGACATGTGAAGAAAGAGAAGACATTTCCCCCCAGCTTCTGTTACTGCCACTTCCACATTGAAATGGAAGATTTTCATGTTTCCAGTAAAAGGTCAAAAGTTATTACATGATATTTATGTCGTCAAGCTCCACATTTGTCAAACAAATTGTCACAGTATTATGTGAAACTGGTCAAACATAGCAGTTATTTAGATAATGTTGATAACCACATGATATATTTTCTGCTGATTACCTCACGAGTCCAGTGAGTCAAAATAAGGACACCATAACAAGTAAACTCTGCATTGCTCATGTACTGAATCAAAACGAATTGCATCATTGACTCGGTCTGAGAAGGAGATTCATATCCCTTCTTGAAACAGGAGACTAAAAAGCCCTCCTCACCGGTGCAGATGCTCTATGACAGGGGTGGGCAACTGGCAGGCCGCATGCGCCCCCCGACCTCACTCAGTGTGGCCCCTGGGTCAATGTTTTTTTTTTTTTTACAAGACAGACGTTTTTGGTTAGGTTAGGCCACCAAAATCTGTGTTTTTATTTTACTGTACAACCCAGAACATGACGCTAATGGCGTTAGCATTGTCCATCCACATACTGTTTAACGTTAACATTTGAGCTAACGCTATTGTAACAAACTATATCCAGTATGCACATTGCACATGCAACATTATTAATCTGATTAATATCACATATTTGGGTGATGTACCCCATCAAATTGCTGTAGCGGGCTGTTTTAAAGCTAGAGCAAAGTTTCTGGTGTCATCTGAGTGGAAGAATTACTCAATTTTGAAAAATATAAATGTTGGTATAATAAACTTTGATTACCAGTCCTTTTCATCAAATTAGTAGCTATAATTGGGAGTGATGGTGTTACAGTAGGCTACTGGTGGAATCTGGCCCTCTGGTAGCGAGGATCTTTTTTGTGGCCCTCTCTATCATCAACGTTGCCCATCCCTGCTCTATGAGGAAGTGCAGGGTGTTATAGTAGGCTGGGGGCATCTTATGCCTAGTTCAGACTAGGCGCTCCATGCCCTCAGTGAGCTGTTTTTGGAGCATTTTTGGAGAATCACGTTGGTTCGGTGCTCACAAATCGGGGCTCGCTTGTTAATTGTAACTGTCCACAGATGTGAGCGGGGAGCTCCCAGAGTGCTCACCGACGAGTCACAGAGGTCCCACAGATATCTAACCTCCTAAATATCCAGTTGTGTCGGGAGAGCAGAGCGTAGTGAACCAGAAACGGCCGGGGCGTTGTCTGCAGCAGGCAAGTGGTCTGACTGAGGAAGTCATTCTGCGGATTGATGGTACAAACTGCTTTCCCACAATCAAAAAACAAATTAAAAAAGCATTTAAGGAGCTATGCAAATCTTAGCTGTTTACTAAGATCATTCTATTATCTATTGAATCCTGAAACAATATTTGAGATAGCAATAACTCTGACTTAATTCTGAAATTGAACCAATTTTGCAGAATGACTCGTAGAACTTGCGCGAGCACGGTTTTAGAAAGAATAAAGCCGGTGTGAGACTGCGTTTGTGGACTCGTCTGGGATTCTCCTGGTGAAATATCTTGTAATGTGTGATCCCCTGTCACAGCTCAGTCATATAGTGTGAAAACCACAATGACACAAAGACTCCTGATTACAAGACATCAAGTTGTGTACTGTGAAAGGAACAGCAACTGACGACTGATGACCGTCGGATAGTGTGTACGAGCCATTACCGGTGCAGATGCTGTATGAGGAAGTGCAGGGTGTTGTAGTGGGAGGGGGGCAGCTGTCTCAGCAGGTCTTTGATCTTGAAGAGGACCCGGTTGAGCTCCACGCCGACCTGGGCCGGGGTGAGGGGGGTGGGCGTGAGCCGCGACGCCTCCACAGAGGCCACAATGACGGCCTGGCTCTCCTTGGCCAGGCCGATGAAGTCGTTGTAGTAGCGGAACAGGACGAGCGGCTCGGGAAGCTGCCAGAGAAAAGCAAGGGTTAAAACGGGGGGAAGAAAGAAAGAAAAAAGCAGACAAGGAAGTAAATAATAAACTGGGATAAGCAAAATATGAACACAAATAGACAAGTAGGAGGAGATAAGCAGTTATGGAGGAGGGGAGGTGGGGGGTATGTACCAACAATAAACAAGAGAAATGTTATTGTGCTGGTTTGTGCCTTGCACGTTACACATTTCATGGTCTTATTGGCTCTTTTTGTAAAAGCAGGATTCCCATACCTTCTTAAACATCAAATTCAAAGACTTTTCAATTACTTTTCACGTCCAATTCCCTCAAATCCAAGGACATAGTTTAGACATGGATCAAGGTTAATTACTGTTACAACACTGAGAATGTTTATAATGAGAACTAGCAGCTTTACAGAAGCTCACAGACAACTATTAAAAAGAGAGCGGCTTGAATGTGTGAACCCTTCTTAACTGTGTTAATGTTATATACGGTACTATACTATACTACTATATAACGTTAAGTAAAACAAATATCAAAAGAACTTCAATTTCTATTCTTGCACAAAATATATAAATTCAAGCACTTTCAATGACCCATGTCTATTTCTATTTTCAAAAACTTTCAAAGCCTTGATTTTCTCTCTCTCAAATTCACAAAGGGTTTCAAGGACCTGTGGGAACCCTGACTATCTCATGGCCTTATTAGCTGTTTTTGTAAAGGTGCATGAAGTAGAATTTCTGCTGTGCCAGGAAAGCCCACCTGTCTCAGGTAGAGTTTGAGCACGTTGCTAATGTCGTGGGGGTAGAGGTCGGAGAGCTCCACCAGGTCCTTGCCGTTCTCAAACGCCTGGCACAGCTTCTCCACCCGAGACTTGGCACCATTCACGCGGTAGATACCCTTCACAGCACAGAGACAATGAGCAGTTAACATGGGAACGATAAGACAAGACGAAACTTGAACGAGCCCCTTGAATGTCACTGCTGTCAGCTGCAAAACAGTAACGGGATATGCCAAAGAAAAACAGAACAAGAAGAGAGCAAATGGGGCTTACAGAATATGCAACACCAACACAATTCAGGGTTCCCACACCTTGTTCAACATCAAATTCAAGGACTTCTCAAGGACTTTCCAGGTCCACTTCCCTCAAATTCAAGGACCCACAGCATAGTTTGAGACAACGATCAACTTTCGAGGCAGGTGGCGTGTGAAACAAGGATTCACAAACAGCGGGAGACACGCATGCAGACAGCAGAACGTAGCCTGTTTACTAATGTTAAGTAAAAAATATATATCAAAAGAACTTCAATTTCTATTCTTGCACATAATATCTCAATTTTCAAGGCTTTAATCCCCTCCCACACACAGGTCCTTTGCCACATGTCATCCCCTCTCTCTCTCTCCCTGCCTTTCCTGTCTGCCTACTGTCCTATCTAAATAAAATAAAGGCGAAATGCCCCAAAAATGATCTTAAAAAAAAATCCCCCCTCCCCACACACTACATACATACACTACAATACAGTACACTCTACAATTTAAAATATGTTAATGTTGTTAACAATACCTTAATGTTGAGCGCTCTGTTTTCAATCTCTGATGTACACTTCTTGATGATGAAGGGGATGCCGTCCGGACTGTTCTTAGCCACCTGGGTGAAGTCGATGCCAAACAGATGAAGCCTCCCTTGGAGCTTCTTATGGCCGCACTGGATGGCCAGCGTCTCCAGACACTTCTTATGGCAGGCCAGAGAACACTGCACACACACCATGTGAATTTGTCATGTCATTTCAACAAGCAGCTGAAAAACGCAATTTCAGGCAAGATAAGATTAAGCTTTCCTGATCCGTGTTGGCAAGTTGTTTTAGCAGCTGAAGTAACAGGATACAACAAAGAAAACATCTAGAACGTAAGCACCAAAACAGAACATACAGTATGAACAAACAAGACAATCCAAACCAAAATAATAATTGTTGGGTCATATCAACATAATACCGCTGACGGTTTCAGTGGGAATTATGAGAAACAGTATGGGCTCTGGCACATATGGATTTACTTGCAGTTGTTACTTACAGTAGTCTATTGAGATATCAAATCTTAACATTTGATCCATCTTAAAGACGAGCGGAAATGACATCTCAGGGTCTCTGATGACGTATCCAAGTGAAAACAACACTGGAACAGGGTCGAGAGGCGGTTAATGATTTTATTTGACCATTCTGGGGACTGGAGTTGACGTTGGCCAATCCTGGCGGTTGTATGGCGTGTTCTGCCCCCAAATGGAGTGGGATTCAGCATGTTCTGCCGCTATGCGAGTGGGATCCGCATAGAACCGGGCAGCTGGCTATCTCCGTGTGGACTACCATTTCCAAGCCGAGGCAGAATGCTTGGAGGGTCCCTGCAGCTCGCATATGCAGTTCGGCCTCGCCTGCCCTACTGGTGCGCGCGCGCGCGTTGCTCACAAAATGTTATTAGTGGCCGGGCCAGCGAAGCGGCCAGGCCACTTCTTGTATTTGCCTTTATTATTATTCTTCTTCCTCCCGGGAAGTTCGACTTCCCATGGATGAAAACTAACCAAACTTTGCACAAAGGTCCAGTCCTATGCCAAACGTCTTTGACACAAATTTGGGGCCAATAGTCCTAACGGTGGCACTACAGCGACCGTCTAAAGTTTAAAACTTAAGAAATTCATAAAAAATCAGGCATACGTGCTACGGCTTTGCAACTTTCACCGAAATGTGCGCCTAAATGAGGGGAAGCTTTTGTACAATGCAACCTATGGCCAATTATGAAGTCTAAAGACCGCAAAACTGCAAAAACTGCAAAAATGAATTAAACCCTACTCCTCCCACATTTTTTCTTCAAACGACACCAAACTTCAGTACCTGCATCGTTAGACTGTTCTACACAAAAGTATCAAACCAGATTTTCGATCGGTCAAAAATTGAGCCCACAGTGCATCAAAACATTGAATTCTGGCCCTGTGTATAGCCTAATTACCTTAATTACCTTTGGCAATTAGGTTGTATTTGTGATGTCATCAGTCAGTCAAGCAATTGTGATGCCATCACAGATGTCACTCGAGCAATTGTGATGTCATAATAGCTTAAAGCCTTGAGACTTGCCCAGCCACGACCCATTGCTGCGCAGCAGCCACTTTTTTGGCGCGTAATAACCCCCACAATTTCTGCGCCACATAGACATGTCCGAACTCAAAACATGCGGCTTATTGAGGACAGGTGTGCTATGACTTTTCTAAGGGTTTGGTCAAGCGGTTTGGCACTTCTTTTGAATGGACCCAGACCCGGCCGGGTCCGGGTCGGAACCTCAGGTATTCGGGGGGTCGGGCATACCCGAAGACCTCTAGCTCAAAGCCTTGAGACTTGCCCGGCCACGACCCATTGCTGCGCAGCAGCTATAATTGCCCTTAAGTTTACATGCGCACGGGGGGGGGGGTGTGTGTGTGTGTGTGTGTGTGTGTGCGTGCCCCCTTATGACATCATCAGTGGGTGGGTGCCCCCTTATGACATCACTGATGACATTATCAGTCTTATGACATCACTGATGACATCATCAGTGATGTCACAATGCCTCCTTGTATGTGTGTGAGTGCGTGCGTGCGTGCATGTGACGTCACTTCCGGGACAACCGGGACACAAAATTGAAACAAACAAACATTGCCAAATTTTATATAGATTTATGGGCGAGAAAAGTCTGCCCATATAGGCAGCCATCTTGTCTGCTCAGAATTTTCTCCTCGCAACGAAGATTGATTGACAGCTGTCATGTCGTGATATGATTGGTTAAAATGCGGTAGAAATGTTATAGTACGAAATTATTTCAGCAAACTGTAGATGAAAGTTATGAATGAACTCTTGAAAAATTAACTTTTGAAAATGTGAAAAACTAAACAAACTGGATTTTTGTGATTTCCCCCCCCCCATACATTGTTAAATAGGTGCACTGAATAAAATAGAAAAGTCATTTTTATTTCAGCTTTTTCATTTCAGCTCAACTTTAAAAGGGATACGCCACTTTTTCGGGAGTTTAGCTCATTTGCCATATCCACCCCACATAACCAAGGTACCGTCACTGTCCTACAGTCGTGAAGTATCGCCATAATGGATGCCAATGGTACACCCGTTCAAAATAACCAAAAACATATATCTAATAGGGCCAAAATACATGTTGTGCTTCGGGTACTCGCGTTGAAATATTAATCCAAATGGGGAGAAATCATCTTTTTTTAAGGTAAATAGATAGCCGGAATTACTTTGTAAACATGGCATATGCGACAATGTCGCACTGTCGACATACAGCACATGCGCTGTGTACAGCGGAAGCGCTCTTTACAGGCCAACAAGGAAGTAAGGTGTGGGGATTTACTCCGAAAATGATGTTTCACGTAACTATGGATTCATATTTCATCTGGTGGAGAGTACCCGAAGCACAACATGTATGTTGGCGCTATTAGATATGCGTTTTTTTGTTATTTTGAACAGGTGTACCATTGGCATCCATTATATGGCGAAACTTACTAACTTCAGGATTGTAGGTCATTGTATACTGCTCGGACAGTGACGGTAAAAGGCATGGTGTACCTTGGTTATGTGGGGGGGATATGGCAAATGAGCTAAACTCCCCAAAAAGTCACATATCCCTTTAACTATAATTGTGAATAAACACCTATTTCAACTACAGTTTTTAGTTAATTAGATTAGACTAGAACTACCGTGAGTCGTCGTTTTTCTCCTTCCCCTCCTCCCCATCGCTTATTTCTGCAGTCCATCGCCATACGCACGCAGTGCTCCTTTCTACCCTACCGTGCCTCTTCGTCATCCTCGTGCCCGACTACCGTCGTCTTCCTCATCGCTCCTTCCTACCGTCCCTCATTATTCCATGACAGCACAAAGACAACAGTGCTGTTCTGTGTGTCTGTTCCCTCTTGGTTAAACTCGTTGTCTGGTCCAGAGTGGAAGTAGCAGCAACAGTCGCCGCCATTACTTCCGCAACAAGGTTATCGAGTTTTAGAGTCACAATATTATTCCTCATTGGTTTCCCCGTGAGGTCTTGCTCGCAGACGCGTGTGAACTCGCTCAATTGCAATTGTGCATTGCCACATGATTTTTGATTGATTGACATCTTTATTGATAATGAAGACATAATATTATATACAGCAAATACACAGACACACCATTATCAAAAGGATAAATACGCAATAAAGCTAGGGGCTTATTTCCATTGCGGTCCTTAAGGTGTCAGTGTGGAATATGAACTGGTGAATGAATGTGTGGGTGCGTGTGAGAGTGTAAGAATAGATTCCCTCTCCAATTATAGGGTGGTGAGATAATATACTCAAATAAATTCTGTGATAAAGTCTGTTAACTAAATCCTTTCATTACATGATGACAAATAACTGCATGTAAGTCAGTTCAACACTTTTTAAAGCATTAAAAAATTTAGATTATTTCAGACTTTTTTCAGACTTCAAAGCCATTTTAACCATTAAACCATGTCTTTCAAACACAGTTTGGGTGTGTGCGAAATTCCAATTGTACAGTTATTATTGTGTGTGTGTGTGTGTGTGTGTGTGTGTGTGTGTGTGTGTGTGTGTGTGTGTGTGTGTGTGTGTATGAATTATCCTTTTAAATCAGAGCCAACAAGGTCAACAAGGACAACAAGGCATCAAGTCCAGAAAACGATCATTCTAACACATTCCATGGAATGATTCCAATGCACAGGAGGAGAGTATTCTTTTAAGTTGGTCGCAAAGCTTGTCGACATGTCTGCCAGGCTTTACATAACCTGGCTGAGACGCCACAAGCCAACTTCCATAAAGTAACTATTTTGCCATTGTATTGTTGAGTGGATCTAATAAAATATGGAATGAAACTGATCTAAGACAAGCGGGGGGGGGCTAACAGAAGGGACTCTCTGAACAAAAGGTCTTTGGTTTCCATGGCCCGTTCCCCTGACTGACACCCTGAGGAGGGCTTACAGCCAGTTTCTACTTTTTCATTTATTCAACTTTTTTGTAGGAGGGGAGAGGGGGTCTTTCTCTTTTGTTTTTGTTAGATTTTTGCTAACCATGAACGATAAAGAAGCCATTGTGGAATCTGGGCAGCGTTCATCTTGAATATGTAATACTTTGAATGCTGTGGACACACTGCATTTACTATTACAATACTATCTCAGAAGGTTCAAAAAGGGGATTGTGCTTTGAAGGGTTTCTCTTTCAGTAGTTATTAAAAGTGGTCTTACCTCCTCGCACTCAGCTCCATGAAAGACCACCAGCCCGTCGCACTCACGACACTTGGAGGGCGCCCGGAGCTTCCGGAGCTTGTGGGTTTGGGACGCCTTGGACATCTGGGTGTTTCTGAAGGGACCTGGAGAGCTCGCAGTCTCCATCACCATCTCACTTAAACCTGGAGAGAGAAAGAAAGAGCAAAAAGAAAGAGAGGGAGAGAGAAAGAGAGAAAGTGTGAGAAATGCATTAACAAAGAGGGATGAGGCACAAGTGAGCTTGGTGAGTATTAGGTTTAGACCAAAATGCAGATATCATCTAACAAACTCAGAGCCGCACATTGGAAGAGTTGACCATGAGATATTAGCATTGAGATGTTAGCATTGATTTGGAAACCAAGGCAATGAACTGAAAAGGGAACTTTTCCACAAGGAAACCAACAACCACTCATGTGAGTCAGGGGTGCACTGCTATTTGAAAAGGTGCTGGGAGCGCACCTACTGTATGAAGCACAACCCTACAGGAAAAACTGGGCCGAGAAACCAGTCTGACCAGTCAATATCAGCCCAGATGATTAGCACCAGAACTAGGGATGTTCATTTTGAAAATTTTCCAAAATCGATAATCGGTGAAAATTAACGATCAATTATCGATCATCGATTTTATTAATACTTAGAAAATTTTCAATATTTTCAATTTTTTCAATTTTTTTTTACAAAATGAATGCCTATGGCAGAAAATACGAAAGACAACGTGTTCTCCTCAATGAACTCTTTATTTCAATGTGTCTCCTCTCCAACACTGCTGTCCCCGGCGCATGCCGGTGTGAATTTCCCATGTTTAAAACAGTTTTGTTGGCACAAAGGCCCGTGCCCAGCCAGAAAACTAGAGACTATATGAAGCTCCACCTCACGTTAGTCGGCTGTGCAATGGAGTGGGGCGAGGAGGAACGAATTCCACCCAAACCTAGTCCACAATTTTTTTTTTTTTTTTTTTTTATAATTAAAAAATCGATCCAAATGCCACAGGATCGATTCCAATCCTTAACGATCGATTATCGATTTTCGATAATTGATGAACATCCCTAACCAGAACACACTATCAGTCTTACTTTGCCACAACTCACTGAGTGAGTAAGTTTTGATCTCAAATCAAAACATAAGAATTGCTTAGTTTAGCGTAGTTTGGCCACCGGTTCAGCAGGACTGAATCCCGCATTTTAACACATTCACTGCCAGCCTTTTTTTTTTTACTGTAGGTAGCTTTTGCCAGAGGGTTTTTTTGAGGATTCTGGCTCATTTTACAAGAGCCAAGGATAATTTTCTGCTTGGACTTTGTGAACACAAAGTTCACAAAAGTACTAATAGAATGTGTGCTTTCTCTGTCTAAAAGAGTTAGTTTGTAGAGTTAGTAGTTATGTAGATATTAGCCGTTGAGTACAGCATGGTTTCAGCATCTGAGACAAAAAGCTGAGATAATCGCAGTTTTGTGAAATTCAATCAAATAGTCACTTTAACCATTTATTTTTGGCATCAGTGAGACATCAGACATAAACAATATAGTTCTGAACAGTAATTTCCTCCATAGCAGCACCCGCACCCCCTCTCCTTACAACTCCTCCCTCCGTGGGCGTGTCTGGTGGATTTCAGCAGCGTTTGTCAGTCACAAGCCAGTCTCTCCTGCCTGTCTGAGCAGTGAGCAGCAGCCTCCCTCTCTGGCGGCCCCTCGTCGGCGAGCATGGATGTGGCTTAATCCGTTCTTGGATTTTCGGTTGAGAGCTTTGACAAAGCCTTGTGTGACTCTAGGCTTTATGCTGCGCGCTTCAAAGTGTGCTTTCCACCCAGTCCACCTTTGGAACCCCCCACCGCCGTGCGCCCGTGTGAAAGGTTTTCGCCTACAGTATGAGAATGAGGCTCGTTCGCTTCTGGGTCCTCGGTTGAGCTCAGCTGGAATGCGTGCGTTTCTGGCCAAACAACACTCAATAGTCTGAGCACCGTCGCCACTCAGTGGGTCGGCGGAATGGATTGCACACGCCCGGCGGCTCTAACAGTATAATAGAAGATGCAAAAGGGCCAGATCAACGATCCACCGTCAAAAAAAAAAATCGATTCTGAAAACGTGTTAACACGTTGTTGGCAGTCAACAGCTGGATTCTGAAAACGTGTTTACACGTTGTTGGCAGTGAATGTGTTAATACATTTTGACAGACAAACTTTTTTTTTAAATAATTGAGTCGTTGCAGCAGTAAAATACTAAATAGGATACATCAAAGAAAATAGGATATAATTATGAATATAACAAATGGAGTTGTATCACGCAAAATGCAACTGACACTTCCAACAATTTAAGTGTAAATGCATGGATGCAAAGAATGAAAAATGTACTCAATTCATTGAGACACAGAAAAAATGTATGACATGAAACACTGAGTGAATGTTAATACTAAAACTTGAAATATAATGCAGTATGAATGAGTGGGAAATTAGAAAACTATCGCGATAGATGCAATATGTACAAGAGTGCGGTGTGTGCGTGTTCAATGTGACTCACCGTTATCGGAGGGCGAGGGGGGCTCTCTGTCGTCCAGGTCGTCAGCAGAGGACATGGTGCCGGTGGAGGGGGTTCGGGGTAATCTCCTCTTGAAGTCTCCTGAACAGGACAGCATGCATCAGTTAGTCCTCATCTCCACACTCTCACAGAGTCATCTCAGTGCTGTTACACTCTCCACAGTCACCTATGCTCAGTGCTGTCACACTCTCACAGAGTCACCTCTGCTCGCTGATGTTGTGTAAAAATCTCAAGCTTTACATCAGTGTGGTGGGAATGACAGAAACTGAGCTCTGGACCCAGATGCATTCGGACTTTAAATATGCCGATAGAAAAGGTGTGGTCCACCTCAGCTGGTGACCGTTTAAAACCAGAGTGGGGGATTCACACCTCCATTGACTGATCAATGATTTCCACCAGCCCCCTATTCAGTAACCTTGTTGATTTCCCTGATGAGCCCCATAAAGAGGATGATCAGGGATAAACTCTATGCTGATTATCCCAGGAGCTTTACAGGTGCGGTACTTCACTACAATTGGAAATGGAATTATTTTAATTAATTCCTGTCTTTTTGGTTACTAAAGCACTTTCAATAGTGCAGCCGGTGACAACCTTTCACTCCACTCTGCAAAAAGCTAGGGATGGGTAGATATACAGAAACTAAATTAGGCCTGGATATTGGTAAATTATACCTTTAAGGCAGGGGTTTTCAAAGTAGGAAATGGGCCTCCCAAGGGGGGCTCCAAGCAGCTAAGTCAGTGGAGGCTCAGTGAATGAAGTGAAAAAATAGTACATTAGTTATTAAAAGGAGATCTCATCTATCTATAGACGGTTTTCACCAGCTGCAACCCCGCAGCACTTCCTTTTTCTCAGCTTCTTCTTCTGTGTTTTATGGCGGTTGGCATCCTTAATGTTGCATTACAGCCCCCTGAATTGTATCAGCTTCACAGTGCTAACTATTTAGAGTGTCCACTTTCTCAGCTGTTCAGGGGAAAACACTGACATAGCCTACTTCTATTTCTATTTTTGGTGTACGTTTAAATCTGAAGATAAGCCTATGCGTGCAATAACGTACTGATAGTCAGCTTACTCTGTAACATGTAGCTTTTATTAGCCTCTCAGGCTAGCTCCGGACCAGACAACAATGCTTCCTACTACCCTGTGTGTGCACGTCTTTCCGACAGGGGTGGTTGTTATGGCAACTATCAACAACAACAACAACAACAACAACAACAACAACTACTACTAACTACTACAAGACATAAAGACCGAAATAGGCTACGTTGTTACTGTGTCTGTCGGAGACACGGCCTAACGTTAACATTTAATATGAGCGGAATATCAGCCATCTATGTATACAGGAAGTAAACCGGATATTCAGGTGGGTTGTGATAGTTGTTATTGTTGTCAAGTTAAAACTGTCTATATATAAAAGGGAGCATGTGGGCAATGTTTCTGTTTGCTTCAATTTTTGTCCCCCACACACACACACACACACACACACACAGTGATGTCATAAGCCTACTGATGATGTCATAGTGACATCAGTCATAAATCTGATATCATCAGTAGGGATGTTCGATATTGGCTTTTTTACCGATATCCGATATCCGATAATGTCCAACTCTTAATTTCCGATACCGATATCAACCGATACCGATATAAGCGGGCTTTTTTTCCACCAAAATTTCACGTAACAAGTTACATAATGTAGCTTAATGTAGCTGAATAGTTTAATATATAATATGCATGTTGTGTTAAAGTTGTAAGTGTTAGAGAAGCGAGCTTGTGACCAGAAGCGAGCTTGTGACCAGAAGGTCGTCGGTTCAATCCCCGGGACCGGCAGGATAAATCTGGGTGGGGAAAGTGAAAAGGCAGCGCTTGCCCCTCCCTCATTACCACCACTGAGGTGCCCTTGAGCAAGGCCCTTAACCCCAACCGCTCCAGTGGAGCTGCTCAGTGGCCAACAGATCCGACTGTGGTTGTACTGGTCAGCTTCCAGGTATGAATGTGTGTGTGAATGTGAACAGGGCACTCCTGAAAAAGAGAGCATTGCTCTCAGTGAGCATCCCCCTGTATTTAAAAAAAAAAAAAAAAAAAAAATCGGCATGAAAACCGATACCGATATTTTCCGATATCGATTTTTTTATGCTAATATCGGCCGATAATATCGGTAGGCCGATAATATCGGACATCCCTAATCATCAGTGATGTCATAAGATGCGAAGTTGTGACATCATCAGTGATGTCATTCATCAAGAGATGTCATAAGAGCAAGATAGAAAGCTTTGTGACAGAAGTAAACATAAATCACATTCAGTCTTTGTTGTCATTTAACTTTTATTTATTACATGGATTGTATTGTGGTTGTATTGACTTGTGAAGCCCATATTGAAAAGGTATTGAGTCGATAAGCATATTGTCCCATTCATAACAGAAAGTAATTAATAGTGAAAGAAGGAGATGGGGCACTGGCTCACTCTCTATCAAACAATGGTTTATCTCAAGGTTTCAACCGGACCAGAAAATATTCAAAGTCAAGTGAGCAATGTGCCCATTTTAACTGTCGAATGACATTGTAATTGCTGAAAGGCGAGACGTAATGTGAATTGTCAGCTGTGAAAGCTAAGTGAAGAGTGAGGCCCTAATCAAGAAAGCTGAAGCCACATACAGTAGACTGACAATTCTGACACTTCAATCAAATTTGTCCTGTTAAATTCAGAGGTGGCTTGCCTCGTCTTGCTTTAGGACGTGCAACAAGATCTGTATAAGACCATCAAACTGTGACACTTGTGTACTGTAGCGCAGCAACGAGCCAAATACTCAACCCAACCCACTCCCGTGCTACCATCTGAAAATGGGTGTTTGTGTGCGTTTGAGAATGACTCATTAGAGAGGCACTGTTGTCAATAAACTCTGTTGCTACAACCCTTTATTTCCAGGTAACATGCTGCTGCCGCCGTCGGGTGGATGTCAAGTTTGCGGGCCCCGGGGCCAGATTAGACAGTAAGCTCTGAGGAACGCCCATCCTGTCTATCATCTGCAATGTCTGCCTGCTTTATCAATGACATAAGAGCTAGATGTTGAGGTGAGGTGATACCAGGTGTTTTGGCTCTGATGGATGGGTGGGAAACATGAAAGGATAATTTCACCCAAAAAAGAAAATTCAGTCATCATACCCCCATGCCAATGGAAGGACCGGTGACATTTTTTAGTCCACAAAACATTCATGGAGGTTGAATGGTGACCAACTTTCAAACAAAAAAACCAACTTTCATAATGCTCATCTGATGTAATCCAAGTCTCCAGAAGCCCAGAGATGTCAAGTTGACTTGAGAAGACATAATTTACACCCTGTTTTTAGCTTAAATCTTCACTCTAGCTGTGAGCCTACTGTAAAGTGAAAGTGAAAGTGAAAACGGGACTTTCAGCTCACTGCAACAGTGAAGATTTCAGCTAAAAACAGAGTGTAAATGACATCCTTTCAAGTCAACTTGGCATCCCGGGGCTTCTGGAGACTTGGATTACACCAGATGTTTGAAATTTGGTCACTATTCACTTAATTCTTTTTGCATGTTTATTTAGCGGGGGTTTCCTATGCCAGGGGAGCGTGGGGATAACATGTAAACTCCACACAGAAAGGCCCTTTATTGATGACCCCCTACACACCCTCAGCGACCCAGGTGGGAATCGAACCCAGGACCTGCTTGCTGTGAGGCGACGCCCCCCCCCGACTTCAGGAGAATGCTGTACTCCAACTTTTTTCCCCTGAAAAACTCCACTCCTTTCCTTTTTGGGTGAACTTATCCTTGAAGCTTTCCAGGAATTAAGCGGAAAGACAGACATTAAAGGAATATACCAAGTTTTGCAACTTAGCCATTAAATGATGAGAACATCAACACCAAAATCATCCATGCATCCCAAGTAGAACATTGGCTCTGGTGCTCTATGCTACCACTTGAACATACACTATGTTGAGTGATATTTTATCCTGCTAGAATCATCTAAAAGGTTAGAAATTTACTGTTTCGCTTTAAAGCTGCTACAAGTTTTCATTTTCTCACTTGAGATAATGCTAGCTAGCCTGGTAAACACCATCCTGATAATGTGACCTCACATTCTGTTTCGCTTTACGCATCAGGCAGGACTTCCAGCAACTCGCATCGATTTCAGTGGGCGGGACTACTTGCCTTGACAGACAACTCCTTCAGCCAATAAGCATCATCAAATCCAATCCAAATCCAGTCAGAAGAATGGCGAAAATGTCTTTTGCACCGAGAAACCCCACTGGTGCATACTCTTGTTCTTGTTGAATTGTTGTTACCGGGACTATTTCTGCAATTAACTGCACTTATGGCTGTAAATACTCTACAACGGTGCTTCTCAAACTTTTTTGGCTTCAGTACCCCTTTCCCTGACTTCTGAATCCAAGTACCCCCTTTACCCAACTACAACATTTTGCTTAGAAAACTGCAAGAGAAATCTATAGCATATGATGCAATGAATGAATGATAACCCACCTTATGAAGAATATAACATTAGAAAATGAGAAATGGAGTGAAAGAATTTTAATTAGTGTCTTCTGAGCAGATTTATTTTAATGTTTCATTTTCACGATTTATTCTGACATTTTTACATTTTCCCCTGTTCTCCCAAGTACCCCCGGGCCTTTAGTACCTCCACGTACCCCAGTTTGGGAACCACTGCTCTACAACTACGTTTTGGAAAGGAACTGTGAGTATGACGCGTGTGCATTACATTACATTACGTCATTTGGCAGACGCTTTTATCCAAAGCGACATTTTTGTCAGCAATAGAGCAATCCACTATGTAACACAGTCTATGAGAACTACAACTTCTGAAGGAACAGTGGTACAAGTTAAGGTTAGTGTTGTTGTTTTTTTTGTTTTGTTTTTGTGTTTTTTTAACAGAGAGAAAGAAGTTAGATCAAGAAGGGCCCAGATGGAGCCTGGGGGGGGCAGGGCTTGCCTGGGCTGGCAGTGGGTGTGAGTATGACGCGGTGTGCCTGGGGGGGCAGGGCTTACCTGGGCTGGCAGTGGGCGAGTCCATGGAGCGCGACTCGCTGCTTCCTCCAGCACTTTCTGAATCGCTGCACATCCCCCCACCTTGGCTGGCCGAGGCCCAGGGACGAAACGGGCCCTGAATCTTAAGTGCTGGGTAAGAAATGACAACATAGAATAGATGGTCACATCGTCACAAGTGGCTAGTTGAGAATTACACCACCAATTTAATTTCTCTGGTGTTTGGAAACAAGAAAACCGAACGCAGGTTGGTTATCTGTCAAAGTACCAGTGGAGATTTTAGAAATTGTCCAATAAACTAAACTAACGTCAAGTTCCTAATAAGACAGTTTGTTTCCCTTCCTGTAGCAGGAAAGGACCATAATATGATCTGGTTGATAGGGTTGTTGCTCAATACAAATGACTCAATGATGACTTCACCAGCTGCTGTGATTTCTGCCTTCCAATACTCCCTTTGGGCTGCTTAAAATGTGAGGGGAGGCATACGGAGGGAGCTACTGCTGTCACAACACATTTTGCTCTCAAGCCAAAAAAGTGAAAGTTAGAGCAGCTTTTCACTCATGATATATTACCTCTTACCAACTAGACCTTTCTGTTGGATCCCTGCTCTAATCAGCTGCTAGCTTACTCTGTTGTGGAAAAATGTGGATTTTATATTTATGTCCATTACAGGCTACCATAGGTTTTTGCAGAGACCTGTCAATGTTGCAATTGCTTTTTTTGCTGATAGAAGTCGATAAAAGTCATACATAGATTACGGTACTTAAAGTCGATGTGAACCGGAACGGAATGCAAGTAGCACGAGCGTCGGAGACTAAACAAATCTTGTCTGAGATGACAGGGTTGAGAGGCAGACCATATAGGTGTCGATGATTTGATTTGACAATTCTGGGGACTGGCTTTGGCATTGGCAAATCCTGGCGTGTTCCACCCCCAAATCGAGTGGGATTCAGGCAGCGTGTTGTCGTGCTACGCGAGTGGGATCCGCCGTGTATCAGGCAGCCAGCTGCTTCCTGCAGAACGAGCGGACAATCCGATGCATGGGTGCTGCCCACCCGCCTGGAATCTCCGAGGGGCGACCCCTGACAACTACGCTTTCAGGCGCGTGCCATTATCGCTATTGCGGTAAATACAATATTCCTGGAATGCGAGTTTTAACAAGCAAGTTACATTTCTTTACATTCTTAGACATTACCGTTTTTGTTTTTTGTTCATGTTTCATACAATTGGCCAAGTTAGTACCGTAGTTAGTTTATGGGATAGGAATTCTGCCAGATGACAGGCACTATAGGTGCCATTTTCTCCTTCATTTGGAAGAGAAAATTATCCTGAAATGAAGATTTGATTGACAGCTGCCATGTCGTGATATGATTAGTTGAAATGGGGTAGAAATTTGATAGTACTAGGTGACGTCAGCAAACTGTAGATTACTGTTAAGAAATTAGAATTTTGTGATTTTGTATGCATACATTATTAAATAGGTGCACTGCATACCCAGGTATTTGAACTAAAAGAAAAGAAAAGAAAAGAAAAGTCATTTTTGGGTTCAGCTCGATTTTTTTTTCTCCAGATTTTTTATCCCATCTTTATCCCCCATTAGTGCTAATTTTAATGTATTTATCCTGGTTGCTGCTCCACCCTCTGCTGATCTGGGGAGAGCCGAAACTGGCTCCATGCTTCCTCCGAGACATGGGCAGTAGCCAGTCGCTTCTTTTCACCTGACAGGGGAAGCTTCACCGGTAGGACATACAGTAGCACGTGGGAGGATCACGCTATTCCAACGAGTTCCCCTCCCTCCGAACAGACGCCCCTAACGACCAGAGGAGGCACCACTTCAGCGACCAGGATATTGCATGTTTTGGTGTGGGGTTCCTATATGAAGGAAACCCCCAGGGGGCACAGGGAGAACATGCAAACTCCACACAGAAAGGCCCTTTTGACGACCCCACCCGGGCGGTGGGCACTCGAGGACATGCGGACGGGCACGCATTCCTTCAGCGCTCACAGCGTCCCAGGTGGGAATCGAACCCAGGACCTTCTAGCTGTGAGGCGACAGCGCTTACCACTGCACCACCATGCCCCCCCGGTTCAGCTCGACTTTAACGTCCTGTAAAACTAACCTACGGTAATACACTTTTTTGAGCTTATGTAAGTGTGTATACATGCAAGTATGTATATGATTAATGATCCTATTATCTGGCTACAGGCTATAAAGGCCCTGCAACCTGCAGAGTGGAAGTAGCTACTTGGCACCTATAAATCCTTCAGCATTGTTTGTCTATTGGGCTACTACTGCCATCTGGATGGACCCAAAGGTTATCAAACATCAACCAAT
Organism: Poromitra crassiceps; assembly: GCF_964638095.1. Classification (NCBI taxonomy): domain Eukaryota; kingdom Metazoa; phylum Chordata; class Actinopteri; order Beryciformes; family Melamphaidae; genus Poromitra; species Poromitra crassiceps. The sequence continues at coordinate 112,563,981 of NC_139624.1, forward strand.
TAGCCAAAGATCCCCTGAAAAGATGTGGGTAGATTGATACCAGCTTGCATGCATAAATCAAACAAGACAAAAGGGGATAATCACAGTCAACAACAGGGAAGAGGTATGGGCTGATCTCCTTGATAGTGGCTGTGCCTATCCTACTTTGTGTGGTGTCTATCTCTAGATGTTATGATATGGCTTGAAGTAAATCTAATAATACACAATGAGCCATATTTAAAATTCCTTTTTAATCCCATAGGAAAATAGAGGATTGGTTCTAAAATACAGTAGAATCCAGGCAGGAACTGTTGTTAATCCCATAGGTGTTTCCCATTGGAATGCTAAATGCTGTACTGCCTACCTTGGATGTCTGTGCTGCTGTTGGAGCGCCTCTCTGCGATCTTGTCGGGTCGAGGGTGGACGGGACTGTCTACCTCGTCTGCCCCGAGGAGGTCAGAGGTCACGGATGCCTGCGACAGCTGGCCGCTGAGCGAACGCTTGGCGAAAAGCATCCTGGGGGAGGAAAGTATGACAAAGTACATGTAGTCAGTAGCCGTGTTCGGAATGGTTCACTCATTCACTCACTCACTATTCTCCATGTAGTGTTTATCATATAGTCAACTATTTGGGGAACGATCAAACGAGATTCGGACACTACCTCATTCTTCTTCTCCTTCGGCAAACACGACAGCATTGCATTGTGGTATATGGGAGAAATTGTAGGGTACATTCTCTGTTCACTAGAATGCATTGTGGGTATTTTATAGTGGACTAAATAGTGAATCAAATTAACAGCTGAGACACTATAAAAAATGGCGAAGCACTATTTCTATATGACTATTTCTGTCATAGGGACCGATTCAGAACAGGGCTCGTGTCCTTCAAATTGAAGGACTTTTCAATGACTTTAGTTTCCAGGCCCAATTCCCTCAAATTCAAGGAGCCAACACGGCATAGCTTGAGATACTGATCAAGGTTAATTACTGTTACAACAATGACAATTTTTATAATGAGAAGTAGCAGGCTTTACAGAAGCTTACAGGTAACAATTAAAAAGAGAGAAGCTTGAATGTGTGAACACTTCTCAACTGTACTGTGTTACACGGTAAGTAAAAAATATTTAAAGAACTTTCTATTTTCTATTCTTGCACAAAATATATACATTTCAATGACCCATGTCTATTTGTGTCTATTTTCACAAACTTTCAAGGCCTTGGCTTGTTCCCCCCGCTTCAAATTCACACATTTTCAAGGATTTCAAGGGCCCATGGGAACCCTGTAAATCAGTGGTTCTCTAATGGGGGTCCGGGGACGCCCAGGGGTCCATGGCACTTTGCCAGGGGGTCCGCGAAAAGTTTTCAGGAAAATAAAAATAAAAACTTTTTTTTTCAAAAGCTTCATAGTTCAACAAAAATATGTTATGCTTTAAATTCAAAATGGTTCATCGATTACAATTCTAATACGATTCTAATACGATTCTAATCTAACAAATTTATCAATTTAAAAGTCAAGCACGGAAACAATTAAGATTAGCCCAAAATCACAAATCAGAATGAGGGGGTCCCCGGTATATTTTCTATCATGTAACGGGTCCTTGGCTGAAAAACATTTCAGAACCTCTGCTGTAAATTACCAAACTTCCTGGTGCATTTGTTCATTTGACTAATCCCATCAGTAATGACAGAATCATCAAATCATAAGATCAGCCTCATCTTAACATCAGAGATGGCAGCTCATTGGACTAAATGGTGATTAATTGGGCAGCTGTAGCTCAGGAGGTAGAACGGGTCGTCCACTAATCGCTTTGGATAAAAGAGGTCGGTGGTTTGATTCCCGCCTCCTCCAGTCTGCATGTCGAAGTGTCCTTGGGCAAGATACTGAACCCCAAATTGCTCCTGATGGTGTGCCAGCACCCTGTGTGGTAGCCTGCCGCCATCGGTGTATGAATGGGTAAATGTACCTACCGATTGTCAAGAGCTTTGGATAAAAGTGCTATATAAATGCAGGCCATTTACCTTTTACCATTTAATTGACTCTAACAGCCTTGAGAATGGGCTGATTCACTAAACTGCCAGAATGGGGGTGCTATCCTCAACATCCCATCGCACAATAAATGTAGGTCAGCGCGGTCTATATTTAACTTTTTGAAGCCGAGTGGTGTATGTGTGTGTGTGTGTATTGTTTAGGTTTTGTTTCCCCTCGCACATGCTTCATTCTGTTTGATGAGAGAGAGATCAGGGTTGGGGGAGTGGGGTGGACTGGAGAACAAAGCTGTGTGTGTGTGTGTGTGTGTGTGTGTGTGTGTGTGTGTGTGTGTGTGTGTGTGTGTGTGTGTGTGTGTGTGTGTGTGTGACCATGAACACACACATGTGAACAAAGATTAGAGAAATCTATTTTCACAATAATTGGGTCACAGGCCAAAAATCGCTAGTAACTCACCAACAGTTCCCACACCTTAAACATGAAACATTCTTAAAAATTCAATGACTTTCAAAGACTTTCCAGGCCTAATTCCCTAAAAACTCAAGGACCCAAAATGGCATAGTTTGAGACACAGATCAAGGCTAATTACTCTTACAACACTGAGAATTTTTATGAGAGCTAGCAGCTTTACAGAAGCTTTACAGACAACAATTAAAATGAGAGAGGCTTAAAAATATAGAAGGATTTGGGGAAGGAAAGCGAAAATTGTATATATATGTGTAGTGACATAATAATAGGCTTGAATGTGTGAACACTTCTCAACTGTGCTGTTACACTTTAAGTTCAAAACAAATACAAAAAAAACAAACTATTCTTGCACAAAATATCTAAATTCAACCACTTTCAATGACCCATGTCTATTTTCAAAAATGTCAAGGCCTTAATTTCTTTCTCCTAAATTCACAAACTTTCAAGGATTTCAAGGACCCATGTGAACCCTGACATACATTGAAAAGCAAACTTGGGAAAAGATCTAGTAAAATGAGTGGTGAAGCCACAGCTGCAGCTCCTCTCTCCCATGGCCAGCCGTTTCCACAGGAAGGCCTGCAGCGGGCCGGCCACCGTCAAATTGTTTTACTCTCTGCAAAAAAAGCTCCCTCCCTCCCCTCTCTCCCAACTGTGCTCTACAGCACCCTCTCTCTGCAATCACTTCCTCTCATTTGACTTACAACCAACCGCCCATTACACGCTAGTCTCGCTGGCCAGCCTCCCCTCCCTTCCGGGAGAGGAGTCTGGCGGCAAGGAAACAGGCTGCGGGCATAAGCCCTCCCCTGCTCTTCAACTGCTCTCCCATTGGAAGCGTCGATTTCTGACTTCCGCTTAAGAAGCTCTGTCATTGGCTCCGACCATGTCAATCAGAGCGGCTTCCGCTCCCTCCTCTGTGTGTCGCTGTAAACCCCTGCCGCCCCAATGAAAACAACAATGCTAACTACGGCAGAAACAGCAGAAACTTACATGCTAGCTCATTGCTACATGCTGAAAATTTAAACTATTTTCCAAGGGCACTGCCGCTAATAAGCGCCGCCCATCACAATTCCATAATGGTGACCAGCGCCACCAGACTCCTCTCCCGGAAGGGAGTCTGGCCAGCAAGACTAATTACACCCTAACTCAACACGTTAGCTTTAACTCAACTTCACCAACACTGCACCCGTTAGGCGACCAGGCCAATTCTCACTTAACTCATTCACCGCCAATGACGTCTTTGACGTGTTATCAGCAATGGCCTTCCCCGCCAAGGACGTGTTTGACGTGTTTTTGTTTTTATTGGTGCAGCGCCTGCAGCAAACACTTGCCCAGCCTGTCACACAGACACAGGTCCCTGCCTTCAAAGGGTAGCCGACAGCACGCGATCAAACACATACCGCAGCTGTTGTTTTGAAATTGAGCAAGAGGGAAAGCAGAGAACGGGTAACACTTCCTTGTGCAGACAGGAGAAACGCCATTGAAACGCCGAGCTGGAGTCGCCTTCCTCTGTGCCAGCCAGGAGAAAACGGGAGAAAGTAATCAAGAGATGTGTTTGATCATCGGAGGAATGAGGAAATGATCGATCAGTTTGCGAGGGCGGTGAGGACGTGTTGAATAGCCGAGGGGAAAACGGGAACGATCATAGATATGACAGGGAGACATGGACGAGGACGGTGTACCAGAACAAATCAAAATAAACACAGGAACAGCTAGGCAGCAGCGGGCAGAAGGCACTCACAGCAGCCCGCTGTCCTTCTCAAGAGCTCTTCAGTTGGTTCATGAAATCGCTGGGCTGCTCGCCCTCCAGTGTTGCTCCTGGCCAATCCCAGCGCCACAGGGCGTGGTTATTGCTTATCCTATGTTGGGTTAGAAATCTAAAAGGGGGATCGTGTGTGTGTGTGTGTGTGTGTGTGTGTGTGTGTGTGTGTGTGTGTGTGTGTGTCTGTCTGTCTGTCTGTCTGTCTGTCTGTCTGTCTGTCTGTCTGTCTGTCTGTCTGTCTGTCTGTCGGTGTGTCTGTCTGTCTGTCTGTCTGTCTGTCTGTCTGTCTGTCTGTCTGTCTGCACACTCACACCGAGTAAACTGTATTGTTGAATGTAAAAAAAAAGCACTTCATGTGTGTATATATATATATATATATATATATATTTTTTTTTGTCATTTGTGTCCTAACGAATAATATTTACATGTCTGATGTCAATACAGTTCAAAATAAAAGAATTGAGAGTGAGTTATGCCTGAGATTGTGCCCTTTTACAAAAATGCTTTTTTCTCCCTTTTCTCTTCCCAGACAGGCTTTTTTGGTGAACATGGGGTGTATAAAAAGGGTTATAAGTAGAGTACAGAACATGCTAAAAGCTAACTTTCTTTTTGGGGGTGAAAGTAGAGACTTAGATCTTCATTTCGAGGTATTGGACATCACTGTAGTCCTAGTACAGAATTTACTGTGGGTCTTGAAAGATGACCAAACATTATGGAAATACTTGGCCTGTGCCAAAAATGCCAGTCAGATATTGGCAGTGAATGAGTTAACAAGTGTCCAAACTTTAATTATGAAAAGAAAGGGACAGATTCTACAGGCTAACAGGATGGAGTCAGGGCTTAAAATTCACTTTGCAAACTGGGGGGGAATTCCCCCCTTATATTCTTCAGATAGGGGGGATTTATAGATTTTGGGGGGGATCTATAGACTTTGGGGGGGCTTTTTTCAGACGATAGTATAACCAATAAATATCTGCTTCTCATGTCCGATAAGCGATAATTTCACATTTTTGTATTTAAAAAAGGAAGTTCTTAACCTGTAGTTTATGCACACCTGAGTCTAAATTACTATGGCTTTTGTCAATGTGTTTTATCTGCAGACTATGAGCCATAGGCTTTTGGTTCTATCAAAGCCTATATTTTTTGTATTGAGTGATACACTTTAATAAAACACTCATCATATTATATCAGAAGTGTTCTTTGTTTTGTGTTCACAATAGTGATGTCAGTTAGATTTGGTTAGGTCAGAGCTCTGGAATATTACAGTTAAATCATCGATCATTGCTCACTACATCTGCCTTTCTTACTGTCATGTTACTGGCAAAGCTGTAACAAATTTGGCATTGGGGAGAGTTCTATTGAAGTGAATGGGCAGACATGGGAAGTCTGTCCCACTATAAACCATTAGGCTAGCTGTCTGTGTGTTTCCACCTGATTAAAGAAAATGCATTATGTGATGTTGACTGATGTTTTATATTACATAAAATATTACATGTTTTCTTTAATTAGGTGGAAGCATTTTTCAATCAAAGATGAAACAACACAGATATTATGGTTTATAGAGGGACTTACCCCACACAAAATTTTACGTTAGCTCCGGTTAGCCACTGTAACGTTACCCGGGCAGTTTTCAGAGCCACCGACCAACACAAAACCTGGTTTCATTTCGGGTAGAACATGTGGGTTTTTTATATGGATTACGTCAGCTCTGGGAGTATGAAGTGCTTTGAATGCGCGATATTTGGGCACAACAAATATGCTGCTTGCCGAGCGGGGAGGCTACACCTCTGCCTGAGGTAGCATTGAGCAATCCGCCCTCTAATGTGTCTGTATTCAGCAAACATTCGTTCCGCTCTGTCCGTTTAACATTATAGACATTGGTGCTCAAACAATTGCGGGACTTCTCCCGCATTATAACTTACAAATCTGCGGGAATAGGCAAAAATATCCGCAATTCTCGCAATCCCGCGCCGAATTTTAAGCCCTGTCGAGTGTACTAATGTTCATCACGTTACCTCGAAAAATTTATTTTTCTAACTTAAAACATCTTTTGTCAATGGGAAAACATCTACATTTTGTCCAGATGAACAAAATGAATTGTCTTAATATATTAATATGAATATATTTTTTTAAGATTTAAAAAATTAATTAAAATCTGCCCTTATCGTTTGTGACAGACTCTTCTGCCCCTGGTGGTTGGTTTCCAAACTCTTGTCAATAATGTTAAACAATCTCAAAAGGTAACCTCTTTCTCAAATGGCTTATTCAGTTCATGGCATAGACTGTATATTATGGTCTACTTAGTAATGAATTGTTAAACTGTCTACAGTGTACATGGGGAGATAACTGTGGTGAGAGTGAAACCCGCAGTTACAATAGTCATTCTTATGATTCTGTAATTGGGATAGATTCTACTGAATTAAATAATACTGACATTAAGGTTGCTTTCTCACTTGCTTTCGTTCCGTTCTGTTTCGCATCCGGGAACGATTGCCCCCCTCCCCTCTCCCCTCTCCCCCGCTGGTCAGCTTTCACATTTAACATTTCTTCCGCGCTCGGAAACGAAACAGAGTGCACTTGCGTCATCAACTATGCCTGCAGTGTATCCTTGCTCCGTGTGTTGTCTATGAGGTTCGGAACAGTTGGCTTTCACATTCGCAAGTGTTCCGTGGCCGGGCACGCCAAAGCGCTCCCCCACCTTTTCAAATGGATCCTGTCACAGTTCCCTGTTGCGCGCCCGGGCATGGAAGAACGGAACGGAACGCAACGTTCACACTCGTCAAATGTTCCGAAACTGGGGTCAATTTGGGGACAAGTGTGCTCGGGAGCGGTACCGGGGCGCCAGTGAGAAAGCACCCTAAAACTATGCCTCAATTTGCTGGACCCCCGGAGCCCTCCTAAGGACTCCTGATGGTCCCCTGGACCCCACTTTCAGAATCACTACTGTAGCTGGCTCACAACAACAGTCATTTCCTTGATCAAATCTCAGAGTAAACATAAACATTGACTACTGAGGGACCTGAACTAGCTGAATTTAGGCACCAGCATATCCCACTTAGTGTTATGCATCAGATATCTGAAAAATCCAAAGTTGATTTTCCTTTCATTTCCCTCTTGGATGTTTTCAAATATGTAAAGCTGTCATCTTACACAGGCTTTTTCCTGCATAGAGGAATTTTTGGTGGCAAATTGGTGGCCTTAAAGAGGTTTTTGCCACCCCCAAAAGGCCAAAGCCAGCCCCCAAAGGCCTGACATATGAGTTCAGGACAACTCTGACTTCATACCAACTCAAAATCAAGCATTTTTACTGTATCATTTTAGAGAATTTCAAAGTTAAAGTCCCACATTTGTATCTTCAAATGGTTTCTCAAACTTGGGGTGCTGTAAAAACACATTGCTCAATAAGTTCTGACAATGGCTGATATATTTGAGGTCAAGACAACCCTGATTACACACCAACTCAAAATCAAGCATTTTTTTTACTGTATCATTTGAGAGAATTTCAAAGTTAAAGTCTCACATTTGTAATTTGAAATGACTGAAACGTGGGCTGCTGTGAAAACACATTGTTCCATCATTTCTTACAATGACTGATTTATTTGTGTTCAGGATAACCCTGACTATACACTAAGCCAAAAGTCAAATGTAAGCACGACAGTAGTAGCGTAGTCACCCACTAAAGGCCCATTCTGAGCCAGGAAAAACTAGGTTAACATCCACGCTAAGTTGGAGGCTCACCCTGTGTTTTGGGTGGAGGCTGAGTCGAAGGAGTGGGGCCGGTCAGTGGGCAGACTCCGGACGTAGTGGATGTAGCGCTGGCCGGGCTCGTACAGCTTGGCCTCCTCACACAGGCTCTGGTGGTTGACAGGCAGGGACACCACCTGGGCCTGCTGAAGCTGGAACCAGTTGACCGTCACCTGAAACAGCCCACAGAGAATCATGAAGACGTTTTTATGGTTGTTGTTATCCTGGCTTTTAAAGGAGATGTCCCAGGATGCTCTCTAACTCCTCTAAGTACTGTTTCAGATGCTATGTACTGTGGTCAGCAGGGGAATCTCCCTCATAACGAAAGTGAACAACGTGACTGGCCAATAGGTTTGGGTATCATTTGGATTTTAACTATTCTGATTCAAATTCTGATTCTGCTTATCGATTCCGGGTTCTTAACGATTCTCAATTCCGATTCTTTGAGGGGCGGGGTCAAAACAGGTCACATGCTTATTACATAGATTTTTTTTAACCATTACACAAGTCATATTCATATTATCATAACATCACTTGTCATTTATTATGAACAAGTGTGTGTGTGTGTTGTAAAACAATTTTGTAATACATTTTATGTAGCGGTCCATGTCCGCCACTTATGTTATATGTTCGGGTGGCAAGTCAGATTTCACTATGTTCTGCACACAATATTTGTTTAGGATCAATAAGCAGTGATTATTTGATTCCTTTCTGTTCTGTTCAGAGAGCTCTGTTTCCTTTGGAATCCAAATTTTGGAACGGGTTCTCGATGCCCAACCCTACTGATGTCTGATATCCTATTATAAAAGGGAGCATGTGGGCAATGTTTGTCTTGAGGGTGAGGTCACACTGGAAGACCAACTTACGGCCTTGAGGGTGAGGTCACACTGGAAGACCATCTCTCTGAGCTGGGTGAGGATGTGGGTCTTGGTGTTGGCCAGCTCCACTCTCTTGTCGGCAACGTCGATCTGGCAGGCTTTGCAGTGTTCCCTGGCCTCCTCCGCCTGCCGCACACAACACACACCAATCACATCGCATCACAGAATGTTTTATGGTCACTCATGATACAGTAGATCACGGGTCAGCTTGGCTCCAGCCTTTAAACTCGTTATATAAGGATTTTTCTAAATGTCTATGGAGAAAATAAATGACTGTTGAGCTCCATTACCTACAGAAGATGGCAGTCGGTGCCCCCCAGTTTGGAGAAGCAGAGAGTAGTCTCAACACAGAAGCAAAGCAATGCACTGCTGTAAGTGGGGCCAGCAGCAAATGCATATAAAGGTAGAACTTCCATATTCCAAACAGTGATCTGCGGAGTAATACAGTGTGTAGGAATACAGAAGTTCTATGGTTGAGAAGATGTAGTGCCAAAAGAAAGGGCTGTTTAACGGCAAGGTAAAGCGCAGAAAATGTTAATAGAGAGCCCGCAGGGATGACGTAGAAAATGTTAATAGAGAGCCCGCAGGGATGACGTATTTTTGTAGTCAGAACGCGGAAGTCCCGGACTTCCTGGTTCTTCACTGTTTCTGTCTATGGGATTTTTGAATGGGTTTTTGCCACGATGCTTCAAATACGGCCTCTGGGCAACGCAAGATTAATCAAATGTGAACCAGAGTTCCGTCGGATAATTTTCACACATGAGGACCACTTTCATGAGTTTTGTAGCGTAAATGCGAGCCCTAGAAGTAAAAAGCTCGAGCTAAGCTAATCCAGAACTACACACTGTCACATAGGCTTCCACGTCACGTCAGCACTCAACCTGACTGTTGTTGATGTGTGCACTGATTACCCCGGGCTGAACGGGCTGAACCAGGTGAGGGAAAGAGAATTTCCGTGTTAGCGTACACTTAAACTGATATAGATTTGTTTAGCTGTGCCATATTTTGGGTGTCTAAAAGTATTTGCTTCTGGCCCCTCTCACAGACAGCAGCACATTGCTTTGCTTCTGTGTCGCGGCTGCTCTCTACTTCTCCAAACTAGGAGCATGCCAACCAACATCTACTGTAGGTAATACACTGACTATCCATAAGCAGCTCATGTCACATCATCTGAACTATCCCTTTAAGACCACATTTCCCATCGCTTTTTTGTTCTGAAGAGTACAAAGAAGGATAACAGCCAATTTGCCTTCTAACCAGGTAAACTAACTATGAGATGAGTTCCAACGTCCAAGGAACCTACGATGGGCGTCATGAGAAGAGCCAGGTGCTGTACCTTCTGCAGGGCATCCTCCTCCAGGCGGCGCCTCCTGTCCAGCTGTTTGGCGGCCGCTCCTCCTCCTCCCCCGCCCAGCTGCTCCTCCTCCAGCCGACTCAGAGATACCTTGGCCTTCTCATACTCCTCCTGCCGCTGTGTCTGCAGCAGCCCCGCCTTCCTCAGAGCCACCTCCGCCTCGTGCTACACACACACTCACACACACACACACACACACACACACACACACACACACACACAATAAGACTACATAAGACACAGGTGCAAAGCCAAAGCATTCCCCAACATATACATCACTGTGGCGTCTTCACTTCATTTACTATTACTGTAATCAGAAACCAATGTGGGGAATTAACTAATTACCATTAGTTATAGAGTATTGCAGAGATGATGTATTTTTGTAGGCTTACCCAGAAGTCTAAAAGTCAATGGGATTTTTGTATGGGAATTTCAGTTAAATGTCTGAAATAAGGTCTGTGGTTAACAAAAGTGTATGAAATGGCGAACTTTGTGTTCAGCAATATAATCTTCACAAATGAGGAGCACTTTTATGACTTTTGAAGCGTAAATGTGATTTTTTTTAATCGCGATTTTCAGAAAACAAGCTAATTTTAAAATGGCACTTCTTATCAAAAAGGGTGCCGACCCCTGTTATAGAGGTTACCGTAATTTATTATTATTTTTCTGTCACATTTTTTATTTGGAATGAAGTTAGTCACACATGTACAAGCTGTAAGACCACATGACAAAACAAATTGGCTGTTATCCTTCTTTGTACTCTTGAAAAGAAAAAAGCAATGTCTTAAAAGGGATAGTTCAGATGATGTGACGTGGGTTTGTATGAGCTGCTTATGGATAGTCAGTGTATTACCTACACTAGATGTTGGTTGGCATGCTCCTAGTTTGGAGAAGCAGAGAGCAGCCGCGGCACAGAAGCAAAGCAATGTGCTGCTGTCTGTGAGAGGGGCCAGAAGCAAATACATTTCGACACACTGCGTGTGTTTGTGTGTGTGTGTGTGTGTGTGTGTGTGTGTGTGTGTGTGTGTGTGTGTGTGTGTGTGTGTGCGTGCATGCTTGGATGACTATTATTTTACTGTCTGACTATTATTTTACTGTGTGACTATTATTTTACTTTTGACTATTATATACTCCTGATTATCGAGGGTCTGTTTTTCCACAGGCATTTTCAGAATTTGCCAGGCCCTTTTTGCCCGGGCCCCCGTTCATTTCTTCAATTGTGTGTGAGTACAATGTGTTTGTGTGTGCTTTGTGTATGGACCCTCTCAAAAATGTGACCTTTTCGCCATCCGACCCACCATTTTCTTTTGCTCTCTCTGCCACTGCTCCTTGACTTCTTTTCGCAGTTTGTCCAGCTCATTCTTTCGGGCCAGGAGAGGCTGGAATAAGACAAGCACTTAAAGTCAGTCAGCCCTATCTCCTCCATCCAACCCACAAGAAACTCCCATGACTCACCATCAAAGCATCACATAGTTGCTTTGCTGTATTCATGTCAGAGATGGGAAGTAACTAAAGTACAAATACTTTGTTACTGTAGTTAACAAGGATTTTCAGGTATCTAAGACAGTGTTGTGAATCGGACAACTTTTTATTTTTAAACACAAATATCTGTACTTTCTACTCCGTACATTTTCAAAACAGGCTAGTTACTTTAGTTTTAATGCACACATACAAAAACGATGTAGCCTAACGTTTGTTTGTCTCTCATCTCACGCTCTCTCCGCTTTATTCATTATTATTATTTACACATTATGTGCACCTTTTTTGTGGAAAAACCACCACACAAATTATTAATCAAAGTATAAGGCTACTCTTCATACATCGTAACACATGTTTGGAGGGGATCTTATAAGTTTAATAGTCTTTGATTTATGACGTGAGGTTCAGTTAGCTTTTCACAGAAAGATTTAATTCTATTTACTTAATTATACTTTTGAGTACATTTCAGAGCCTGTACTTCTACCACTTCTATAAGTGACATGTGGGTCCATCTCCCCCCACCTCTCCAGAGGGGAGAGGGGAAGAAGTGCGCAAATCTGCACTGCTTACTTTAATACCTGGGTATGATTTTACTTACTTACTTTTACTTATTAAGTTGAATCAGTACTTTTTTACACAAGTAACTGTATTTCTACTTAAGTAAAGAATACTTTTACCCATCTCTGATTAATGTACCTGCATGAATTTGTTGGCCTGGAGGGCAGCTGCAGTGTGCAGCAGCAGCTGGCTGTACTCAATGTCGTTTTTGAAAGCCGACGTGTAGATCTCACGGAAAGCCATGAACTCCTTGAAGGAGGAAGAGAACGTTTCAATGTCAATTCCAAACAAAATCATCATCCACATGAAGTGAAACTGTCAGCTCAATATCTGATCACCTGTTGACTTGCAAGCGTCTTCGCAGATTCAGCCATTTTGGCGTAACTCTTCGCACACTCGATATCTGCAAACACAGGGTTACATATTACTTGAATTAATACTACTTACTTAGGTCCGTTTTCTTCTGGGGTGAAGAGCCGCGCTTTTGATAAAATTAATAACACATACTTAAAACCTGCATATGACCCTCATAAAAGCTACTGTATGAAACACTGATTCATGCTTCTGTAAACTTTCATGTCTGAACAGTGTCAAAAGTTTCAGATTTTAAGTCCTGTCGATTTCCATTTTTAAATAAATATATGCCTCTGGAATTTGTAATCTTTGTAATGTGTTGAATTATGCAAGTGTCATTAAGCTTGTATTAACTGTTGCCACACTCTCTGAAAGCACCACCACAGCATTGTGTTACCTGATTAACTCACACAAAGTCCTTGTGTCATGAAATCAATCTTTAAAATGAATCAATAAAGAGTCAACCACAGTGCGTGTGTTAAATACACAAGATATATGTTTACCTGATATCAAATGTTCAGTACAACTTGATGGAGTGTCACTGTGTGGACTTGCCAAGTGACTAAGTACCAGACCCAAAGCATTCATTAACCAGCGTACTGAACAAAAGCATTCACACAGCAAACACAACCTTGGGCTGGGGTGAGACTCCACTGTGTTTTAAGGCCAGTCGTAGTGATGCAGTGAGCCGAGTGAGCTGGTGATCCCAGATCCAAGATGTATGGAATCATTTTTGGTACAGTAAGTGACAAAGCACACAGCTCTATTGTGTATCCAAAGTATACAGTAAAATCTCACCAAGTCCAATTTAAGACATTTCACTATTTTTTTTAGTACTACCTGGATTTAAAGAAGAAGGTAAGAAGGACTCCAGGAAATTAATTGATATGGGACATAGAGTCTGTTTTGCATATGCCACTTAATGTAAAGAATCTGTCAATACCACCATTTACTGAATATAAGACACTTTAAAATTTGTATTTTAGTTCACAAACCTGGGTATTCAGTGCACCTATTTAATAATGTATGTAAAAAAAAAGTCACAAAAATCTAATTTCTTTCGTTTTTCACACTTTTTCACAAAAGTTCATTTTTCAAGATTTCATTCATAACAGTCATCTACAGTATTCTGACGTCAGCTAGTAGTAGTATCAAATTTGTACCCCATTGCAACCAATCATATCACGACATGACAGCTGTCAATCAATCTTCAGCAAATGGCCGCCTACTGCCTGTAACCTGGCAGAATTTCTAACCCATAAACTAACTAATAACTTGGCCAATAAGTATGTAACATACAAAATAAATCAAACAGTAATGTCTTCATTTGATGTAGAATGCATAGGACATGTAACTGGTTCGTTAAAGTCACATTCCAGGAATATTGTATGTACCGCGGCTCTTTACCGTGACTAGTCGACGCTCCAAGCCGGCAGGCAGCACTCTTGCCTCTGCATGTCCGCACCGGTCTACACGAAAGCAGCTGGCTGCCTGGTTCTCCCGAAGCCCACTTGCGTAAAGCCACAACATGCCCGATTTGGGGGTGGAATACGCCAGGATTGGCCAACGCCAACTCCAGTGCCCAGAATTGTCAAATCAAATTACCGACATGCTATGGCCCGCCTCTCAACCCTCTTTCATCTCAGGCAATATCAGTTTTCAGTCTGATACATGACTGACCCTCGCGCCCATTGGGTTTAGCTCGTCTTTAATGCTTGTTAAGACTATAAATATACATTTTAAGACTGTCCATACTTTGAAAGGCCACGGAACACTTCCACTCATGTACATATTGTGTGTGTGTCAGAGCATGTGAGTGGAGTGGAGCGGTGATAATTACCGCTCCTCGCTCACGGAGCGGCCCTTTCCACCCGCTCCAGCACTCACTGCCGCTCCGCTCCAGACCGCTCATCGCTCGATACAGATTTCACCCGCTCGCACTCACCGCTCTGCTCCGCTCAAAAGAATAAAAGAGATAAAAAGGCCAGGGTGTTTTAATTTGCGTTTAAACGCTTGGGCAATGGGCATTGCTCACTACAAATAACATGAGCTCAGCAGTCGGCTGCATGTTCGTTTATCTTCATTCTCGTCTCGCAGCAGCTGGCAAGAAAATATTGGGCGTGCAGTGCACATGGCCACGCACCGATGCATTCTGGTTCGAACATGTGATCGAAACTGGAGCGGGACTGAGCGGGTGATCGGTGTCGCTCCAACTTTTGCAGTCAGTAGACTGAATTAATGACAGGTTACAAAGCAAACATGAGCACAGGTTAAAATGCACAATTGGCACAGGTTAAAATGCAGACATGTAGCTTCACTAACTAAAACCCCTTTTAGACTGGCCAAAAATCCCACTAATATCCACAAACTAGTGGCATTTTCTTCAGTCTAAAAGTTTCCAAGCCGGGCCGTTTAGCCGATAGAGCGACCCTGCAAGTGAGGTGGGTTTTTACGCGGCGGCTCTGCTCCGGCTGGTGATATAAATCTTGGCGGTGGTCCAACCCATGATTTTCCGACCCTGCTTCTCGTCCTCCTGAGTTGCCGCCCCTTTTCCAGCGTGAGTCAGTGAGATTCAGTGATTGCCACAGCCTGAAATTCGACTTTCTTAACGGTTAATTATTTTACATTGACGGAATATGCAGAGAAAAAACGCATCTCTCATGCACGAGTGCACCCCACAGCCCAGGCGCAGACAGCATCAAGTCAGCCAGAATGTAAGTAGGTCGTCCGCTTTAGCTCTCTCAAAAATAAAACCCTCATTGTAATGTTAGATGTTTTGAGTCATGCTTTACAGCCATTTTATGTCATCTTAACATCACAAGTATTTTTGATGCAATGTTTGCTGCTTCGTTTGTTGAAACACCTTTTTCTCCTCCAACGTGCAATCAGTCAGGCTATTTACTTAAATTTACTTTAAATGACATTAGTTTGAAATTTTTACCCGGAAGTTTCCATCTTATTTTGGGTGGCCTGACACAGCGCCGTGAGAGAAGAAGGGAAAAGGGAGGGGGAAGAGACAGCCCACGGCGTGGGCTGTCTCTTCTTGTCTTTATTTTTATTTGGCACATGCTTAAAACAACTTGAAGCTAAATTTAGAAGCTGATGATAGCTAAATCAGAGCGATTGAGTAATTGTGCGATATGATCCGATTAGTCGACTAATCGTTAAAATAATCGGTGACTAGTCGACTATCAAAATAATCGTTTGTGACAGCCCTAATTGGGACTTTTGATGTAAAAAATGTATAAAATAGAACTTTCAGTCATAAACAAAAGGAGACCAGACCAACAGGACATGTTATGGGTAGGGTTGCCAACAGTCCCGTATTAGCCGGGACATCCCGTATTTGGGTCAAAAGAGACGTGTCCCGTACGGGACGCCACTTGTCCCGTTTTTAAGGGAAGAGGCATATTGCGACCTGTCTGTCTGCTTGCCTGTGTGTTTGTGTGCTGTATGAGATAACGCGAAGGGCGCTAGGACCCTGGGGGTGCCGGCGTGCCGCAGCCTCTCAGTTGATGACAGGGGGCAGGCACAGCTGCACAGAGCGTGTGTGTGTGTGTGTGTGTGTGTGTGTGTGTGTGTGTGTGTGTGTGTGTGTGTGTGTGTGTGTGTGTGTGTGTGTGTGTGTGTGTGAGAGACTCTCAGGTGGGCGCGGCTATATTATTTGACAGCGTGTGGTGTGCCACAATCACTCATGTGGAAAAATGAGCGCACGACGTGGGCATGAAAGCGATGGAGACGGCGATGCAGGCCCCGGCCCTCCAAAAAAGAAAAGACTTTGTTCATATAGTAAAGTTTGGGAAGAGAAGTACACGTGGGTTAAGCTGACTGACTCCCCCCATGAAGGAGACTTACAGACGTTTGTAGAAAAATAAAAATAAATAAAAACGTACAGATGTTTGTTTACTTATGGATATTTATGGGCATTATTACCCCATTTATAGCCTACTTTGTACCTGGCTAAATAAAATTTAGCAGTTCAGCAGTTATGCCATCTTCTTTGGTGTGTGATTATTTTCAAAGTCACATTTGAAAGACCAGATTCAAATCACACATTTGCAAACCTTTCAATATTATGTGAAATGTTTCTCTATCAAGGGAAATGGCAATAACAGCTAGTAATGAAAACAGAAAATAAACACTGTAAAGGGAATAACATAACACATTTTTTAGAGTTGAATGTATTTTTTTTTTTTATATCATATAGCCCCGGGGGGGGGGTCCGACCGTCCCGTATTGCTGGGATGGAATGTTGGCAACCCTAGTTATGGGGTAAGGAGGAGGTTCAGGAGTCTAGTAAGGTATGGTATGGGAGAGTTCTGATGGCGATGTATTTTTTCTGAGGGGATTGTTCAGTTAGAACAGACAACACATATTGCTGTATTTGCACTTATCAGACATGAACTTACTAATCTTGGCTCTGAACCCCAGCATCTGGTCGAGTGTGGGTTGGCGACTCTGCTTGCTCGTATTTGGACTAACGTTAGCATGATCCGCGGTTAAGTTAACATTACATGTAGCTCTGGCTTCCACGCTAGCTGCAACATGTTTAGCATTGAGGTGATAACAGAGGCTTGAAGTGCTGATATGCAAATGTTTGTCGTTAGAGTGCACTTCCCACATGTGGGGCTTTGTTGTCTGATGTCACTCAATGCAGGTTGTGCATCGGTATGATTGGTATGCCTGGAATTTGTCCACTGAGAAACGTTCCGTGGTCTCTGTAGTGCAAAAATAAAGTGAGATAATGCGTTAATTTTTTTAACGTGTTATTGTTTCTCTAATTAATTAATTGGAATATATGCAAGTGCAATCATATATACATGTATGATTGCACTTGCAACATTGTGATTGTCTTTTAGTTATCTTTCCTACTTCTTTATCTCTGTATATTGACCTGACCGCTGCATACAGGCACTAAGACAAATTCCTTTTTATCTAACTTGCATACTTTGGCAATAAAAGTTATTCTGATTCTGGATATACTGCTGCATCCAGGGTTCCCAAACATTTTCATGGATACAATTTCTAAACTTTTCCATGACTTTTAAAGGACCATAATACAGTTTCCATGTAATGTGAGGCAGTGACTCTGGATCAATACCAGAAATGTGTACTACACTGGACAAATACGACACATATCTTTATATTGGATTCATGTCAACAGCTAGAGAAAATTAATTTGCTGTTATGTTACATTACATAGAAGGTTATCCACGGAAAGATTACTGTAGTAATTAATTTCATTACACTACACACAACCAAATGCTAGGGGTGGCGGAAGAAATCGATACACCATAGTATCACGATATTTTGCCTGATGATATTGTATCGATATTTGGACGGCAAGTATCGATAAAAAAAAATATATATATATATATATATATATATATATATTTGCAGGCCATGCCATGCCAGGCCACCGGGCATCTGCCCGAAGCGCCCGATGGTGCAGTCCGTGCCTGCAGTGGCGTATGGAGTCCAGAGAAGCTTAAAGTCCCTGGAAACCAAAAATATTTCTTTATTATTTAGCATTTTGAGTTAATCACATCACAGGACCCTATGTTAATAAGCCACCAGCCAAATTTGAACGATGATGAACGTCGCAAAGTATATAAATTTAGGTTTGACAGCCATGGCAAAACTCATAAGATTTCATTATTTTTTAGAGTGTACTTTCTCCCGCGGAATGTGTGGGCGTGTCCCATCTACAGCAGGGAAATTTCTGTCTCTCGGAGAGTGCGAGAGAGAGGGGGGGAGGGAAACGGAGAAAGAAAGAAAGAGAGATGAGTGCACACACCGTGTGTGTGTGTGTGTGTGTGTGTGTGTGTGTGTGTTCGCGCGTTGCTCCGAGAGGAAGAGATCTCTGTCCGTCTCTGCCCTGTCCGCCCCTCTCTCTCTCTCTCCCTCTCTCTCTCGACTAGTGAGAGAGAGAGAGAGAGAGAGAGAGAGAGAGAGAGAGAGAGAGAGAGAGAGAGAGAGAGAGAGAGAGAGAGAGAGAGGAGGCATCGCCTGAAACCGGACACCTTGCTAATCTCACAAGCATAGCGCTTGGCAGACGGCAGAGTGGGAAGGAGACGGACAGCGAGGGAGCCTGTCACTGGGGGCAAAGAACGGACTTGCCATAGGTGGGTGCGGATTGCGCGCGTGTACAAAGGTTATATAGAGCTTATGACGTCATAAGCTCCTGCGTTTTAGCACCTCGCGCACTGCTGTCTTCAATGAGGAAGTACTTTGTAGAATCTTGTAGAAAAGTGGCGATTTTAAGGCTTTGGGTTGAAAGTAATGTATAATAATTTCGGAGGCACAAAATTACTAACATAAGACCCTAAATAACATAGTTAGAACGTTTTTGTGGATTTTGGTTTCCAGGGACTTTAATAATGTAGCCTACATGTGGGGCAAAAACAAAACAAAACAAAAAAAACACTGCATGTTTTACTTCCGGTGAGGTCAAGTAAAAGGTAGGAAAAGGAGTTAGGAGTGATAATATATCCCAATATCGCAATATTCAATATATCGCAATACTAGCATATTGCAATATCGCAATACTATCGTTTTAGTATCGTATCGTGGGCATCTGGTGATTCCCAACCCTACCAAATGCCATGTCTTAGTATTTATTACATGACTTTTCTAAAACTTTCAATGATTTTACCAATTCCATTACTTTTCCAGGCTTGGGAAATTCCATGACTTCCATGACTTCCAGTTTTTCCATGACCGTGGGAACCCTGTGCATCCCCACATGTCAAAGTTAACCCCCGCCCCCCGCCCTCTCTGGGCATCTGCACCCTAACTCACCCGCACTGAGCCTCTTCTCCACCCAGGTCAGCAGCTCCTTGGTGTATTTGGACCAGGCCTTGGCATAGAGCAGTGCCGACTCCACCCCGCTGTCCCGTCGCTGCAGTGTAGCATCCACCTCCTCGGCCCTGAGTGGGGGGGTCGGCCCTGTGAACAGCACGGGGATCGAACGTGGGAGGGTGTAAGAGACGACTGTGACACTGCGGCCCCCACCCGCAGTGCCCCTCGCCGCCGGAGGACATGTGCATGTGTTTAGCAACATCTGAGACTGCGTGTTGGGGGGAAACAACCAGCTCTGACCTTGTTGAGAGTGATATGCGCTAATGCCCTGTGAGGGTAAGTAATGCTGACAGGGGATTGACTGCTGCATGTATTAATATGCGGTTAAGCGGACAGGTCACTGCAACTTGATAGCTGGTCGTGATGTATATCGGTTGACCGATATTATGGTCCATTAAGGCCAATATCGGCCCATAATATACTGGCCCATACACGCCGGTATCGGCGTATATGTTGTCCGATAATACGATATGCACTGATATTTTTTATTTTAGTTATTTTATGTACAGTACATTTAATAATTTTTCTTTGGACAATAAAGTTTATTGTTAAACTGTAAAACATTTTGTCTCCATTACATATCTTTGTCACGTGTTTGATATTTGAGGGATCATTGCAAAAAAAGTGTTTAGTTATGCACTTATATATGTAAAGAATATCAGCTAATACAGTATATCAATATCTGAATTTTTACCATAATGACAATAATGTAGTCATAGCTCTCACTTGTGGTCATTAGCTGTTCCCCACGCGTCCGCAGAGCAGTGCAGATACAGTAGCTGTGTGTTACAGAGATCAGTCTTACCTGGCGGATCATCTTTCTCTGGACCGGATCCTCCAGATTCCACAGAGAGGTTCTCAAAAGACTGCAAAACAGATTCCACAGAGAGGTTCTCAAAAGACTGTAAAACAGATTCCACAGAGAGGTTCTCAAAAGACTGCAAAACAGATTCCACAGAGAGGTTCTCAAAAGACTGCAAAACAGATTCCACACAGAGGTTCTCAAAAGACTGCAAAACAGATTCCACACAGAGGTTCTCAAAAGACTGCAAAACAGATTCCACACAGAGGTTCTCAAAAGACTGCAAAACAGATTCCACACAGAGGTTCTCAAAAGACTACAAAACAGATTACAAAGGTTCTCAAAAGACTCCAAAACAGATTACACAGAGGTTCTCAAAAGACTACAAAACAGATTACACAGAGGTTCTCAAAAGACTCCAAAACAGATTACACAGAGAGGTTCTCAAAAGACTGCAAAACAGATTACACAGAGGTTCTCAAAAGACTACAAAACAGATTACACAGAGGTTCTCAAAAGACTACAAAACAGATTACACAGAGGTTCTCAAAAGACTGCAAAACAGATTACACAGAGAGGTTCTCAAAAGACTGCAAAACAGATTACACAGAGAGGTTCTCAAAAGACTGCAAAACAGATTCCACAGAGAGGTTCTCAAAAGACTGCAAAACAGATTCCACACAGAGGTTCTCAAAAGACTGCAAAACAGATTCCACACAGAGGTTCTCAAAAGACTGCAAAACAGATTCCACACAGAGGTTCTCAAAAGACTGCAAAACAGATTACACAGAGAGGTTCTCAAAAGACTGCAAAACAGATTACACAGAGAGGTTCTCAAAAGACTGCAAAACAGATTACACAGAGAGGTTCTCAAAAGACTACAAAACAGATTACACAGAGAGGTTCTCAAAAGACTGCAAAACAGATTACACAGAGAGGTTCTCAAAAGACTGCAAAACAGATTACACAGAGAGGTTCTCATAAAGACTACAAAACAGATTACACAGAGAGGTTCTCAAAAGACTGCAAAACAGATTCCACAGAGAGGTTCTCAAAAGACTGCAAAACAGATTACACAGAGAGGTTCTCATAAAGACTACAAAACAGATTACACAGAGAGGTTCTCAAAAGACTACAAAACAGATTCCACACAGAGGTTCTCAAAAGACTGCAAAACACACGGAGGGAAAAGTGGGCAGGATGAAACTCCCTGCCCACAGCATGGTACACCCAGAGCCGTATAATAGAAGAGTTGCAACATCTCCATTCACGCCAATAGACTTTTTTTTTTTTTACCTCACAAAAGTTCCCGGAAGTAAGGTTCTGGATTAAGCAGCGCTGTCAAGTTGCAGCAAAATGTTTGTGATGTGGGTCAGAATCAAAAGAATCAAAATTGTATAGTATCAGCTTTATTTTATGCATTCAAACGTAGCGTGAGACCCCTTCCTGGTTATTCATTGGCTACATGAGTCACGCATTTTGGACCTCCGCTGGCACCACTCTCTTACTAGATTGCTCTGGGTACACCGTGCTAACTACATGCTCACAGCAATGCTTATCAGAAGCTGCACTTCCCCTTGACAGTTGTTATGAAACCTACAGCAGGAAAACAACAGTACATGCCATCAATTCATCATTAGCTCAGGCCATTTAGGGAATACACGCCAACGGGGAAGTGCCCTGTTAACCCCTGAACTCTGCACTGTGCCGGTGCCATCTCATAACTCTTACCCTCAACATGCCAAATCAGGGGCAGTAGGCCACATCCTGGCCTGCTGGTAAGTGTAAATGAAAGAATAATACACCAATATCACTCTCTCTTTCCATGGCCTTCATTTAAGAAAAACAGGTACCAAACTCCTTCGTCCCGTCTCCATTCGAGCCTTGAATGCTGTCATGAGGAGGTAGCCTGCTGAGTTGTGTGAGATGCTGATGTCTGTAACATCTTTTCCAATGTATTCATATCGAAATACAGTAGCGTTATACTGCAGCAATGGTTTGTATGAAATGCAGATGTCTTGAGGGGTTACGGTAGACACTTATACTTGTATAGTCAATTGTTGTACATATTGTTTTTATGTTTTTGTACATGTTTTGCTATGTGGTTTTCATGCTTGCTGCACCACAAATCGCCCTTTTTTGGACAAATAATAATCTTGAACCTTTCTCCCTTCTCCCTCAGTTCTCACTATACAAACTAAACTTTAAGTTCTGGCAGGTACCCAGTTCCAATCTGATGTACGACTTTGACTGAGACCGTGTGTGTGTGTGTGTGTGTGTGTGTGTGTGTGTGTGTGTGTGTGTATTGGATTTTAGTATCAAAGACATTCTCAAGGATGGATACACTTTTGAGGATGACAGAAGCTCTTATTTAAAGGGACCGTGCTAGAAAATTAACATTGTACTCGTCTTACCCTGCTTCTTTTAGTTAGGGGGAGCCCCAACACCGATCCATTCTCTACATCTCCCATAAGGAAGTCAGACACTCTGGAGGAGAAGCAGAGAAATCAGTGGCTACACATTAGGTTGAGACAGGGTGAAAATGATTAGAGGTGGGGGAATGTATAGAGTATAGAGATATAGTATAGATATAGTATACGGTAGATATAGTATAGAGTATAGAGAGAGGGGGAATGTATAGAGTGACAAAGGATTGAGTCCTAAAACCCGGAAGTTAGCATCGCCTGGTTCCCTCGTCTGGAAGTCAATGAGATTTTTGTATGGGGACTTTGGTAAGATGTCTGAAATAAGCTCTGTGGTTAATAACAGTTTATGAAACTGTGACCTTTGTGTTCAGCAAGATAATCTTCACAAGTGAACATCATTTTATGATTTTTTAAAAAGTTTTTCTGAAAAATGTTTTGCCGATCAAATTTACACTTCAAAAATCATAAAGGTTTGTTGATTTGTGAAGATTATCTTGCTGAACACAAAGGTCTCAATTTCATAAACTTGTGTAACCACATACCTTATTTCATCATCTAACCAAAATCCACATACAAAAATGCCATTGACTTCCAGACAAGGGAACCCAGCGCAATGCTAACTTCTGGGTTGGCCTCATGCGGTATTCTATTGGTGCCTTCCATTTAAACTGTGACTTTAGGAGGTATTCTATTGGTGCCTTCCATTTAAACTGTGACTTTAGGAGGTATTCTATTGGTGCCTTCCATTTAAACTGTGACTTTAGGAGGTATTCTATTGGTGCCTTCCATTTAAACTGTGACTTTAGGATTTCATGGTTGAGTGACGTCACACCCGAGTTGTCAACATTCCATTTAAACAGTCGGGAAACCAGCCAGGGTTAGCTCTCGCTGTGTGTGTGTACAACTGATTTAATGAGACACAAAAAAGACAGAAGTGCTAATAAACAGTACCGTATTTACTACGATTTTAACTACTGTTGATGCGCGGAGCAGCCATCTTGGATTTTTGAGGTCGGGGCTGCTGAGGCTCCTCCGAGTTTGGCAGAGAAAATACGAGCACTGGTGGCATCACCGTCAGAGCTCATGACCTTTGAACCATCACATTCCCATTTCCCAGTTTAAATGGAACGGCCCATATATTGGCATGTATTTAAAACATGAACAACCACAGTCAACCTTCTGGGTTGTAAGTCAATGTTACGTACTGGATAAAACTACAGTAATAATGAATTATGTGACAGGGATTAAAGTCAGTCATTCTTAATTAAACTTGGGAGTGAAGTCAGATTAGTAGTACATGAATAGGTATCAATGTTTTGATGGAGTGACACAGACTAAGATAGTGAAATAAGATGATAGTGTAAGTGAGAACATCGTACTTACACATTGCCAAAGGTGAATGCCAATGTGTCGATAGCGGTGTAGATCTCGCTGAAAAGCTTCTGTTTGTTCTCGTCGTTCACCTCCTTAAAGTTCACTCCTGTCAAAGAGGTGTGAAGTAGCCTTAGGTCAGGTTTGGGTGGAAAACTTACAATACTGAAGACATCCTGTACCGGCACCATTGATCTGGCTGCATTGACACATGCATGAATGACAAAGCACTTAATCATGATGTGCAATGGTATGAGTCATCATCCTCTGAGTGAGAGAAAGGGATGGGAGTCTCTTCTGGGTCACATCACACTCATCAAAACCAACTGAGAGATAATGAACCTTATGCAGGACATTTTAAATGTAAACATCTGAGTACCGGTAGTTGAGTTGCTCACAGTGGCATTCAAAAACAACTTTGAATCATGAGTTAACTTTCATTCAAATATGAGTTGTGATGAGATGTCCACGACATCTAATCTTATGGAAGATGATTGCTGCATGATATTAAAATGTCCCGTATTTTGTTTTAGAATTAATAACTTAATTTACTGTAGATGCAGTAAATGTTTCATTTTTGAAATACTGAGCAATAAACATTTAGTCATCATTTCCCCTAAATTGATATATAACATCTTAGAATGAAACAATCATATATTCATATTCTATCCTGAAAGCCTTCAATCAGAGAAGATAAGCTAAGATGGCAAGTGTATATATTTGGCTGTAATCTGGAAAGGCAACAGTTTCCTGTTGCCAGTCTAAACACGGTGATGAATGAGGAGAGAATAGAGGAAAAACACCAAGGTAAATATGGCTTTCATCAGACACACAATAAACTTCCTGTCCTGACCGAGCATAGAGAAAATAAATTGGCAGAGAGACACGACGAAAACGAGGCCCAACACCAAGGAATAATCCAGTGATGTCATTGACCGTTCCCCTGCTTCCATATGTCCTCATTCCTTCCTTTCTTTGGGAACAATGGAGATTTCTAGAGTTCAAAGAGACAACCTGAGCTAAAACAGTTGAAGTAGAAACCCTAGAATCTAGAGAAGGGTTTCTACTAGGGCCTAGATGTATGAATCACATCTGACTCGAGTAGTTTTCCTTTCCTCAACTTAAAAAAAACACCATTTGAAATGTATGATTTCAATCTTGTTTTTGAATCAGGAAGGGGAAGTAGTCGTTTGTTGATGAACCACGAACTGAGAATTGTGAATTGGGTTGGGGAGGTTGTTTGAGAGGCATCCAGGTTTCCAGAGTCATAAGTCTTGTTAGTTAGACATGCTGTGCCATATCTGTGCCACATAATCAAGGAACACCCACCTACCACCACTTACCCAAAACTGAGATGTTTCTTCAGTGGCTGGTTATGAGCCTTAGCATCCAGTAAAGTAGGAGGAGTAGACTATGCAACAAAAGGTCAAATCACCAAGCTTTTCTTCCATATTTGTCCTGTTTAAGTGGAATTAGCCTTCTTGATCATAACTATTAATTGCTACTTTGGTGGGTGACTGAAATATGGCTCTCCAGTCCGTGTCAAGTGGAGGAAAAGTCCATTTGATGTCTGGAAGCTTGCCGTGCCACAAAAGTTCAAAGTTATCTTTACTTCGGAGCGTCCAAAAGATATGTCCCTGTATCCAGAAAAAGGCAATCAATGCGACCCCAAATGACTCCAAAAGTTCAGGCTGAGGTAAGGGTAAGGCCCTGTAGGAAAAGTGTCAAAATGGATGGTGGGGTTTTGACGGGGTCCGACGTCCATGGGACCCTGGCAGCTTCTATGAATGTGGACCAGCTTAGCCACCAGTGTTCAACTCTGTGGTGCCGTTACATCTCCTGCTCTTCTGTCCACCCCCCCCCCCCCCCCCCACCGACCCCCAACAGGACATCCTGAGGCTCGCTGGAATACAATGCCAGTACTCGCTCAGGCCCCGACCAGTGGTCCAAACATGGAAGTTACATCATCGGGCAAAAATTGCATTGTTCCACTGGGAAAGCACAACACTCGAAACACTCGTCAGCTGCAAACTCCTACGTAGAGCCTGTGGATGGGAGGAACTTGCCTGCATAAAAAACAATGATGGGGAGGGTACAGTGAGGCGCGCGGGAATACTGATGGGATAGGAGAAGTGACAACACTATGAATAGAGAGAATAGAGCGCATCATGGAGTGTGTTGAAGAGGGGGGGAAACGTCACTCTCCTTTGGGAAATATCACAGTTAGGGATGGGCGATATGGTTGAAATCAGTATCATGATAATCACAAAGATTATTTTTGTTAACAATATATCACGATATGGCTCGCATATGCAAAATCTCATTCTATCCAGTTGAACTGAATGGTAATGTGAAGTGTGATGTCAAACTAAATAGAAGTATTCAAATAATCTAAAAAAAAATTGATAAGTAAAGTGAAGTGTAAAGTAAAATGAGTAAAATTTGCTTGTTATCATCAATTTAGACAGCAGAATTGTGTCACAATACCCAAAATCAGCATATCACCATGATACGATTCCAGTGAAAGACAAACAATAATATTGAATTATTATCGCCCAGCCCTAATCACAGTATTTCGTCTAGGGCTGGAGGATAATTCAATCAATATTATTGTTTAAATTCTGCTGTTTGGACTGATGAGAACAATGACACAATGACATTTTATTTAGAAACTCAGACAAAATGTAAGTAGTATGGTAGGAATATTATGTGAACATTTCACTTTAGTTTTACATCACACCAAACATTACCTTTTTGTTCAATATGATTAACATTATTTGGATTAACAGATTTAGCTTATTTAGTTTTTAGTTTAGTTTATTTCGATCAGAAAGAAAAGGATATTCACAGAATAGAAAAAAAACACAGAAAAAAACAAAATATACAGAAGGCTGACCGAAAGGGTTTAGGGCTGAAGCTAACTAGCTTGTTAAATGCCCTTACCCTTATTCCTTTACGTGATATGTAAACATATGCAGTACATATGCATACACATGGATACATACATGCATTGATTTACACACACAAATAGCACATGCTCATAATTATTCATACATGCCCATACACACATAGGCTACCTACCACATATACATATAATTACACATACATAGCTAATACCAAACATACTACAGGAAATACAAGTGTCCCATAAGTCCTGATTATGTACCATCACGTCTATACTTCTCCAGAATAATGTTTCTATACTTTTTTTGAATTGCACAAGACTTTTACTTTCTTTGATCTCGTCAGGTAATTTATTCCACAGTTTCACACCACAGACAGATACGCACATGCTCTTCAGAGTGCTATGAACAATTGGTTGTTTGAAATTCAATCTCCCTCTCAGCTCATAACCACCTTCTCTATCACTGAACTGTTTTTGTATATTACCAGGAAGTAAATTATGTCGCGCTTTGTACAGAGTTTGGGCGGTTTTGAACTCCACCAGATCCCAAAACTTCAGCGTCTTTGATTTATGAAACAGTACATTTGTGTGTTCATGATAACCTACCTTATTCACTATCCTTATTGCTCTCTTTTGCATGTTGCATATTGTCTGTAAGTTGCTTCTATAGGTGTTTCCCCATACTTCAACGCAATAAGTCAAGTATGGTAAGAAGAGTGTACAGTACAGTGTTTGCAATGATTTGATGTTCAAAAAGTGCCTTGTTTTGCATAGAATCCCCACAGTGCTTGCTAACTTGGACCTGATATATCTGATATGTGGTTTCCAGCTAAAGTTGTGGTCGATTATTACTCCTAAAAATGTGTTCTCATGTACTCTTTCTAGTTTATGTGAGATGTAACATGAGGTGAGATGTAACATCAAATATATAGATTGGGGGGAATCCTTATGATTATCGTGATATTGATTTAAACCATAGGTGGAATACAAAAAAGTGGGACAAGAAAGCTCAGCAGGCCAAGTAGAATAATAAAGAGGAAAAAAGGGAGCTTCTTGGATATTTAGGATCACAATTTAATGCAGAAGTAATGTACAAGTGTACTGAAAAGGTTTACCAACAATGTACATCTTCAAACAAAATAATGTTGCCTGTGTTATTTTGTTCTTTATTACTCATCTGTTAAGTGAAACAGTAAATATTCATATTCAAATTGAGTTTTTTCTGTCAATAAAACAAATTTCTGGCTTCAGTAACACCAACATCATGGTCACATGACCCACCTGCTTAAATAGTCCATGAGTGCAATTTACAAACTGCCATTGTGTAATCTCTAATCCTCATGAGTTTGATAGTTCTGAGCTTTGGCAGGGAAGGGTGTCTGTGTGAGTGAACAGCTGACAGCCTTGTCACTGTATAGGAGTCAAGAAGTGAGCAATTCTGGCCACCTACTGGCAGAAAATATGTTAATGTTATGCAATCTGTTGCAATACAAGAGAACACAGTTTCAAGTTGAGAGAGAGCGAGCTGTTCATTACAGATACATACTAAATTTAGTGATCCATCACAGTAACTTGTCCACCGCTAAAGTGCCGCTAAAAGTGATGGCTAAATTCTGTGCCTAAATCAGTTATTGTTGATAAAAAACAGTAATGGAAAAAAGATGATGATGATGAAAATCAGATCTAAAGTCTTGGGACACGGGTTCGCCCATTCAGTAGAGCATTACATGGCCAAACAAAAAGGCTTCTACATATGACAAATGGTGAGCAGTTAAAACTATGGCTTCTTTATTCAAAAGGCTCCTACTTTAGTCAAGTTTCTGTGCAGTGTGCCCCAACAACATATTTAAACTGAATGGTTGACAAGTAGCCAAGTTAATACATGATAAATATAGGACTTGTACGCACCTAATAATTGTTTACCACACACACGCACACACGAGTGTGGGGGCACATTCAAAATATTTCCTGACATAAGCAGAGCCTCTGCCTTTGTTCAGGTCACCATGTCACCGCTCTTTATTAACTCAAAGACCCTCCATGCCCTCCCTTCTTTGCAATGCAAATTGAGACGAGGTATACTCAGGGGACTTTTGTGTGGCGGCCAAGTTAAGAATTTACTTGCATGGCAGATCATAATCTCAGAGAGAGAGAGACCTGCATGGCCGATCATAATCTCAGAGAGAGAGACCTGTATGGCAGATCATAATCTCAGAGAAATGTGCATGGCAGATCATAATCTCAGAGAGAGACGTGCATGGCAGATCATAATCTCAGAGAGAGAGACCAAATGGCAGATCATAATCTCAGAGAGAGAGACCTACATGTCAGATCATAATCTCAGAGAGAGAGACCTGTATGGCAGATCTTAATCTCAGAGAGAGAGAGAGAGAGACCTGCATGACGGATCATAATCTCAGAGAGAGAGACCAAATGGCAGATCATAATCTCAGAGAGAGAGACCAAATGGCAGATCATAATCTCAGAGAGAGAGTCCAAATGGGATTCCTCAACTCCGTTCCCTCTGGACTGGGAGACAAAGCACAAAAGGCTGCCTCTTACTATGGGAATGAATGAGATGTCTGACTCCAAAATATCCATTTCATACTCTCTGTATGGGGCTTTAAAACACACACGGCTGCGTCCTGAGATCTCGAGTGACTTCAGAAGAGCTTTGTTTCTTTGAAGCCAAAAAGGCCCATGTCCACTGGCTGCATTACGGCTCCATGCACCTGCCTGAACAGACCCACACCAATGTAATCTGTCAGATCAGACGCATGCAGGATCTGACAAAAATAGAACAGGTGCATATTTTTTCCATACCGCATGTATTGCCCATCAATTAACATGGGCGAGAGTCTGTTCCGGCAGTTTTACCGGATCCGCATGGAGCCGTACCGTAATACTACCACAATACTACTCTTCCAAACATATGAAAGACGAAAGTCTTTCAGCTATAGTCTTTTAAAAGGAACAGCTGAACCTAAAATCAAAAATAAACTTTTATCTCTATAATATTTTTTCCCCGATTCTTTATCCCATTTATCCCATCCCGTTTCCTATATGAAGGAAACGCCCAGGGGGCACGGGGAGAACATGCAAACTCCACACAGAAAGGCCCTTTTGACGACCCCACCCGGGCGGTGGGCACTCGAGGACATGCGGATGGGCACGCACTCATTCAGCGCTCACAGCGTCCCAGGAGGGAATCGAAACCAGGACCTTCTAGCTGTGAGGTGACAGCGCTTACCACTGCGCCACCGTGCCACCTCAAAAATACATTTTTAATATTACCTGTAGTGGTATTTATCCATCTAGAATCTACCGTAAATTCCGGACTATAAGGCGCACCGGTGTATAAGCCGCACCTTCTAAGTTGACTATTTTTTTCTTATATAAGCCGCACCGGACTATAAGCCGCGGGTGTTTTAATGGTATTTTTTGTTTTTTTTTACAGTGCACACAGTGTCCGCGGTGTGGTGAAAAGAGGGCAAGAGAGGAAATTAAAACAGAAGTGGATTTATAGTTAGAAAGAGTGCTAAAGAAGAGAGAATTCCGTTTTTTATTTTTTTATTTTAGTTACTCACAGTACTATTGACCAGTCCAACTCAAAAGATATTCGGCAGTTTCACTTTGAGCTCTTGTTCCGCCGCTGTCCATCAATGGTTATGACGAGTCTCGCTGGGTACAGTACGCCAAAGCGATATCCATTGACTTTAACCTTTTCGATTATGCTGTTGTATGTTGCGCGTTTCTGTTGCACCAACGCGGAGAGGTCCTGCCGGACGAAAAAGCGCGTACCCTCCCAGGTGAGGGGCTTCTTCCCCGCAGCCTGGAGGATGAGTTGACGGTCGGGCCAGCGGAGTAGGCAGATGAAGATGGCCCTCGGTGGCAGGCCGGGGTCTGGACGTGGCCGAGGCGCCCGGTGTGCCCTGTCCACCTCTGGTGGTTTCTCGCCTTCCTTCAGGTCCAGGATGTAACACAGGATTTTGCCACGAAAGCGTCCATGTCACCAATCTCAGCTCCCTCTTTTACATTGATCAGGCGAATGTTATTTCTTTTACTCCTGCTGATTAAGTCATCAACCTGCGTGTGCAGGGTTTCGATTTGTCTTTGCATTTTATCCACTTTCGGACTCACTGTGTTGTTTTTGTCCTCCAGTGCGCTGATGCGCTTTTCCGCATTAGAAACTCTGTTCGCTTATTTTCTTTAGTGAGTGAGTGGATGGACTTCTGCACGTTTTCAAACTTGTTTTCAAGCTGCTCAAACCTCTGAGCGATGTCGGACTTAATCGATAGTGTTTCACGGAGTAAAAGTTTAGCCCAAGCCGTGTATCTCCAGCCTCCAGCAGGTGAGTCATTTCCTCATTCATGGCGGTGATTGCTTCGTCTTTTTCTTTCTGCTTACCTGTGTTGTGTTATGTTATGTTATGTTATGTTGTTAAAAGAGGGCAAGAGAGGAAATTAAAACAGAAGTGGATTTATAGTTAGAAAGAGTGCTAAAAAAGAGAGATTTTTTTTTTTTTTTTGAAAAAATCCATAGATAAGCCGCACCGTTATATAAGCCGCAGGGGCCAAAAAAGGCCAAAAAACGGGAAAAAAGCCGCGGCTTATAGTCCGGAATTTACGGTAGATCGTTTTGGTGTGAGTTGCTGATGGAGATATCCGCCCTAGAGATGTCTGCCTTCTCTCAAATACAATTGAACTAGATTGTGGTGTTCAAAGCACCAAAGACACAGAGTACCGCAGGGATGACGTATTTTTGTAGTCGTTATGCGGAAGTCCCGGACCTCCGGGTTCTTCACTCTTTCTGCCCATGGGATTTTTGAATGGGTTTTTGGCGCGATGCTTCAAATAAGGTCTGTGGGCAATGCAAGCTTATTCAAATGCGAACCTGTGTTCAGCGGGATAATCTTCACACATGAGGACCACTTTCATGAGTTTTGAAGCATAAATGCGAGCCCTAGAAGTAAAAAGCTCATGCTAAGCTATTCCAGAACTACACACAGTGTCGCATAGGCTTCCATGTCACCATAGCCAAATTCAACCTGTAGTGTTGTTGATGTGTGCGCTGATGTGCACTGATTACCCCGGGCTGAACCAGGTGAGGGCAAGAGAATTTCCGTGTTCGTCCTTTGAAGTGATGACGTTATTGACGTATAATATCCCAGTCGACTCAACAGTGTAGTCTTATTTATCTGTTTGCTAGCTAGCCGCCCTTTTAACGGCACGTAAAAGCTTCAAAACTCATAAAAGTGGTCCTCATATGTGAAGATTATCCTGCTGAACACTGGTTTGCGTTTGAATAAGCTTGCGTTAACCACAGACCTCATTTGAAGCATCGCGTCAAAAACCCATTCAAAAATCCCAAGGCAGAAACAGTGAAGAACCCGGAAGTGTAGCATCGATGTTTTCCGGACTCATTCCTGCGGCTCTCTATTTGAACTCAACAGAAATTATGACCCGGTTACTCAAGTTAACCCACAGACCTTGTTGGAAGCAGTTTCATGTACCACAAGCCGAGTGCAAAAGAGTTCCATTACATTTGAGAGAAGGCAGACATCTCTATAGCCGATATCTCCAAAAACTCACACCAAAACGACCTAGATGGAAATGGCACTACACAGATAAGAGGAAAAATATGCATTTTTGATTTTAGGGTGAGCTGGTTCCTTTAATACTTAGGGAGAGAGTGTGAGAGAAAAGGACACAGTATAACAGTAAAAGTCCAGGACAGAAACTGGCTAGTGAGAAGGGGGGATGAGATAAGAAGAGACAGAAAACAGACCAGAGGCGGAGTGGAGGAGTAGGCTGCATGATGTACAGAGAAGTGTGTGTGTGTGTGTGTGTGTGTGTGTGTGTGTGTGTGTGTGTGTGTGCGTGCGAGGGAGGGCTCACCTTTGACCGTGGCGATGACGGTTCCAGCCTTGCTGAGGATGTCCACCGAGTTGAGGTTCTGGTGTTTGCTGATGATGGTCTTGAGGACACGCAGCAGCTCGCCAAGGCGCTCGTGGACCGCCTGGTGCAGGCACTCCTGGTGCTCTGCAAGGTCACAGTGAGGAAAGTCAGCCATACAATCAAATGCTGGGACTGTAGGAGGTGTGAGCTTTAATACCCCCCCCACTAACTCCTGACCAATCAGACTTGATATATAATAAAAAAAAGAAAAAAAGAAAAAAAAAAGAAAAAAAAATCCAGCAGACTAGATGCTTTAATTATGGTAGTCGATGTTATGGAACTTGTAGTCCATGTTATGCAACTTGCAGTCCATGTTAAGGAGTTGCAGGGCTGACTGAATGAGTGGACGTAGAACCTACCTTTTTGAAACTATATTTATAGCTATTTATATTTCAGTAGCCTTGTTGGCATCGGAATTTTCATATGACATTCCAGCTCTGTCTGTTTAAAGGGTGAGCATGGCAGCTACCACTGCCATCCATTCACGGCAGTCCTGATCAACACATGAATAGTCACTGGTCCGTCTACTCTAGGCAACTACACCATAAAGCAGACATGTCGGTAAAGTCCTGGTCAACACATGAATAGTCACTGGTCTGTCTAGGTAACTACACCATAAAGCAGACATGTCGGTAAAGTCCTGGTCAACACATGAATAGTCACTGGTCTGTCTAGGTAACTACACCATAAAGCAGACATGTCGGTAAAGTCCTGGTCAACACATGAATAGTCACTGGTCTGTCTAGGCAACTAACGGAACTGACGCCTTACACGACCACTTACACCCAAAACCGACCAGCGTTTGTTTGGGGACCGAGTGACGTACTTCCTCCTTCTTTGCGGGCTATTCAAGAAGTTAATTGTCAGCTGTCGCAAGTCGCTTTTATTTGCAGATATCTGACAGTCTATGTGTAAAGTTTTCATATTAAAATGTGCATGATAAAAGGTCCAAATACCTTATGAAAGTGCCTTTGATAAGAGAAAGTAGCAGTGAGCTGCTTGGGCGACGGTACCACAGAAGAAGAATATACCATGAAGAAGAAAGGCCCTGTAAAACTAGCCCAGGCTACTGCAAAACTACGCTAGCAGCATAGACGTTCAGAGAGGACTGGTCGTGTTTAGGTAAATTAGCTCGCAGCTTTTTCACCAGCAATAACGACACTTCCCAGACTCTGGTAAGGAAACAGCTATAGTGAATGATTAAAACAAGATGTCTCAAGAAAGATAAGAAGTTTGACTTGTGGTTTCAGCCATTAAACTGAGTGGAAACAGCACGTGATCATTTGTAGCAGGCGTTGAAACAGAATTTTGATAGAATATTGGCAAAAAGGTGGTCGGGTTTGGTGCCGGTGACGCTACACCATAAAGCAGATGACACGCCGGTAAAGTCCTGGTCAACACATGAATAGTCACTGGTCTGTCTAGGTAACTACACCATAAAGCACACACGCCGGTAAAGTCCTGGTCAACACATGAATAGTCACTGGTCTGTCTAGGTAACTACACCATAAAGCAGACACATCGGTAAAGTCCTGGTCAACACATGAATAGTCACTGGTCTGTCTAGGTAACTACACCATAAAGCAGACACATCGGTAAAGTCCTGGTCAACACATGAATAGTCACTGGTCTGTCTAGGTAACTACACCATAAAGCAGACACATCGGTAAAGTCCTGGTCAACACATGAATAGTCACTGGTCTGTCTAGGCAACTACACCATAAAGCAGACACATCGGTAAAGTCCTGGTCAACACATGAATAGTCACTGGTCTGTCTAGGTAACTACACCATAAAGCACACACGCCGGTAAAGTCCTGGTCAACACATGAATAGTCACTGGTCTGTCTAGGTAACTACACCATAAAGCAGACACATCGGTAAAGTCCTGGTCAACACATGAATAGTCACTGGTCTGTCTAGGTAACTACACCATAAAGCAGACACATCGGTAAAGTCCTGGTCAACACATGAATAGTCACTGGTCTGTCTAGGTAACTACACCATAAAGCACACACGCCGGTAAAGTCCTGGTCAACACATGAATAGTCACTGGTCTGTCTAGGCAACTACACCATAAAGCACACACGCCGGTAAAGTCCTGGTCAACACATGAATAGTCACTGGTCTGTCTAGGTAACTACACCATAAAGCAGACACATCGGTAAAGTCCTGGTCAACACATGAATAGTCACTGGTCTGTCTAGGTAACTACACCATAAAGCACACACGCCGGTAAAGTCCTGGTCAACACATGAATAGTCACTGGTCTGTCTAGGCAACTACACCATAAAGCACACACGCCGGTAAAGTCCTGGTCAACACATGAATAGTCACTGGTCTGTCTAGGTAACTACACCATAAAGCACACACGCCGGTAAAGTCCTGGTCAACACATGAATAGTCACTGGTCTGTCTAGGCAACTACACCATAAAGCAGACACATCGGTAAAGTCCTGGTCAACACATGAATAGTCACTGGTCTGTCTAGGCAACTACACCATAAAGCAGACACATCGGTAAAGTCCTGGTCAACACATGAATAGTCACTGGTCTGTCTAGGCAACTACACCATAAAGCAGACACATCGGTAAAGTCCTGGTCAACATATGAATAGTCACTGGTCTGTCTAGGTAACTACACCATAAAGCAGATGACACATCGGTAAAGTCCTGGTCAACACATGAATAGTCACTGGTCTGTCTAGGTAACTACACCATAAAGCAGACACATCGGTAAAGTTCTGGTCAACACATGAATAGTCACTGGTCTGTCTAGGTAACTACACCATAAAGCAGACACGCCGGTGGGATTTCACAGCCTTCGGCAAACTTAAACACAGTGCTCAAATGGGACTAACCCCATGGCCCAAAGCATAACTAAACATGACCTGGAGTGGTCTTTTGGCAATTAGCGGTTAGCTAGTCACCTATACAAAGAAAACACTGCCTCTCAGGTATGTGGTCCTGACTGGAAGTGACCATTGCCAACACTGAGTCACTGGTTTTAAACTGGGGGGGAATGATGCACTTTGCTATGAAGTCAGCTTGATAACTTGTTCTTGGCATTGTTGAGGAGTGAGGTCATGATAAGGTGCCCGAGTGAGAAAATGTGAATGAGTACGTGAACTAAGCTGAAGGCGCTTTTTACTACTTGTTGGAAGCTTTTATTGAGCACTGCAGGGCAGTGTGACAGGGCTCTGACACAGCTCACTGTGGGTGGCTTTCCCAGGGCCCACTGATACTAGAGGTAACTGTGAGGCTAAGAGAGACATGTGTGGGTTTATGAAGGGTCTCACACACACACACACACACACACACACACACACACACACACACACACACACACACAGAGTGAAAGCCACATTTTGTGCTGACGGTCACCCCTGGATTACCTGTCATATGGAAAGGGGGATCAGAAGGACTTTAGCTATCTCCCACTTTTTCTTTTATTCGTTAGCCCCCTTTTTTGGTGCAGGACAAAAAGGGCCGGCAGTGAGACTAATGTTGCTGGGTCTGTGTGGCCGCCATGACAAAGCCAGCTGCGGCCTGACCCGGAAACCCAGCCAACTGACCGGTAGGTGACCAGATCACATTGACCAAGAGGTCACAACACCACAACAACCCTCAAACAACCAGAGAGAACCTCTGAGAAAATATGCAAGCTAACCAACTACCGGCTGTCAAACAAAACAAGTACTGCATCTGCATGTGTAACTTGTGTCATTTGGGACACACCTTTATCCAAATCCCTTTTCAAAACGGCAAACCATAATCATATATGACCCGAGTAGGAATCACACTTGTAATCCTCACAGTTTTAGGTTTCAGAAAAGGTGTTCTCCATACAAGGTTCAAGCACTCTCACTTTCGTAGGACTCTGGTTGTGGCAGCTGTCAGTTCACTATGGAGCCAAAAGGACCATGTATGCTGTTGCTTTAATGAGAGATTCAATACATCCATTCAGCATCCAGTAAACAAACAATGGGTCACTTAACATAAACACAAAGAATTGGGGCAATCAGGAAAGGCATAATAACTCAGGACTTTTCTTAAAGACAAACTACCACAAACAAATCAACCTACCAAACAGAGTCCTAAAAACCAGACATGCCAAATAAGCAACTTACAGTTTGAGGGGTTTAAAGACAATGGTGGGTCTTACGTAAAACAAAACCCAGTCTACCCCAATAATGAAAAACTGCATTAACTACTCCATGCCAAGATGCCCTGCTGCCTCTAGCCTGCCAAAGGCTTCTCCACAGGACCTAGGAGAGTCCTATCCACCTCCATAGCAACCATCTCCATCCATCTTCATCAGATGTCATGCGCTCGTCCTTCCAGTGCAGAGAACCTGGAGCTTTCTGATGACGAAAGCCTCTTGTCCTTTTGTTCCAGGACCCGCGCCTCCCTGCTAGGCAGGAAGAGGGCCAGCGGTGTGCTTCTGGCTCTACCATGCATCATACTGGGAGTCAATACGCAATACTCTCTGTGTCCAGGCAGGCATACAGGGAAAGAGTTTCTTCATGTGGTCTTAGTCAAGCTTAGCAAGTATTTCTAGATGTAAATATCTGTATCAGCCTGGAGAACCTTCTCAAATTACTTGTTTATTTGGAACCCTGCTAGCTGTTGATAAAGCCGCAGCTAGTTTTCCTGGGGTCCATACAAAAGTAGCAGAAAAACACGAAAATATTCTCAATCTTTTTTGACAGTGAAAATTTCCCCAGTTGCTGGGGAAACGGTGTTCATTCTTCTCAGACTTTTCTCAACCAACTTTTTTCCACTAATTTATATCCTTTACCTTCTATAGAGTCTTTCACAAATATGGGGACCTCGGCCCACAGTGATTGGATAGACAGGGGTCAAAGTTTACAACGAGACGCCTCAAACTTTAAGCCCTTAATTGGTCCCGGTCAGTTTAGATCCCATTTATGGACATTATCCTTTGAATGACAAAACCCACACAATTGCCTAAATGATCCCCACATACACAACCCATTCACCCACAGAGTAAGTGAATGGTGCGTCCTGGGGGCACCGAGCTTGGGCGAGCCTGCAGTTTATTAAGGACTAGGCTAAATCCTGAATGCTCACCAGACAGAAGCTCCATAGGCTTCACTCTTCAATGGCTGTTGTGTGGCCTATTGGGCCATCCTAAATGCAGGCTAATTAGCAGGACATTCTGGTTGCGTCCAGCAGCCCAGCAGGACACATGATCATGTACAGAGGCTGATGATTTAACCCTGCAACTGCCAATTTGAGCGCCACAC
Organism: Poromitra crassiceps; assembly: GCF_964638095.1. NCBI lineage: Eukaryota > Metazoa > Chordata > Actinopteri > Beryciformes > Melamphaidae > Poromitra > Poromitra crassiceps. The sequence goes on from NC_139624.1 coordinate 112,602,130, forward strand.
AAAAGGGAGAGGACTCGTTCCCACCAGGGAGGGCCTGCCAAGCGTGCATCTCACTAGTGCATTTTGTTTTAGCGTGGGCTATTGTCAGTTTACACTTACAGACTGCAGAAAAAGTCTGAATAGGAAAAGTTTGTGGAAAAAAGTTGCCGTGAAAAGAGATGTTTCAATATGCAAATATTAGTCTTTGAGCCGTTTGAAAACCACTAAAAACCAAACGAGCTGCTGGGAAGGATCATTTTGTTTTCACTAGGGAAGGAAGGCCACGCAGGGTTTTGACTGAGGACTTGTTTGAGTGCGGAAACCTCACTATTGTCCCTGGGGCCACTAGCAAACAGTGGGACTGGTCGCCTCATGGGCCTGCCTGCCACATGAAGCATTTATGGAACAATAAATCACAACGCAAGCTTTTCACTTTTCACGGGAGAGAAGAAGGCTTGGAGTGCCTGTGTGTGTGAGATGGTAGGGTTGTAAAGAGCGATAGGGGAGGTGTGGTGGGCGGTGGGTATGGGAGAGAGAAAAAAGAGGAAGGGGGTTGTGTGTTATTTGGGGTAGTACACTCCCTTGGGATTTGTCCCAAATTTACCCCTGCACCCCACGTCCCAGCTTGGCCAGGGGTTATGAGAGCGAGAGCGAGAGACATTCGGGGGTTATGAGAGAGCAGGAGAGCGCGAGAGACATTCCCGGGTCTAAAAAGGCCTGGTGAATGAAGGCTACAGGGGGATCAGAGAAGGAGGCTGTCAGCCACACATTGCCAGGTTTTTACTTTGTTATGTTGTTATGTTTACTTTGTTAGCGTCATGGAAACCCCACATTCCAGCCTCTTGTTGGGGAGCGGGGACAGGAGTGGCGGGAGCACGGGGGGATCCAGAATGAAAACATTGTGGGGATTACATTACATTACATTACATTACGTCATTTGGCAGACGCTTTTATCCAAAGCGACTTACAATAACACATTTTTCTGTCTGCAATAGAACAATCAACTATGGAGCACAGTCTATGACAACTACAGCTTCTGAAGGAACAGTGGTACAAGTTTAGGTTAGTGGTACAAGGTTGGTTAGGGTTTTTTTTTTTTTTTTTTTTTTTTTTTTTTTTTTTTTTTTTTTTCATTCACCATCGAGATGACACCTCAATACCAAAACCTTCAGACGCTCCTCTGGTGCACAGGACAGATGACACCTCAATACCAAAACCTTCAGATGCCCCTCTGGTGCACAGAACAGATGACACCTCAATACCAAAACCTTCAGATGCTCGTCTGGTGCACAGGACAGCTAACACACCCAAACAGACACACAGTCCCCCTATTTGATCACATTTTGTCCCAGGGTGCCTCGTGTTGCAGGAATGTCATTGTTGTTAATTTACCATTGAATTGTAGAATTGTCTACACGAGTGGTTCTCAACGTAGGGCCAAGGGACCACTAGGGGTCCTTGAGGTGGTTCCAGGGAGTCCCCAGCAAACTGATAAATTGTGGAACTGCAGCATTATTTCATATACAAGAAGTTAACACCATCAGAGAATGTAGAAGAATGACTGTTTTGATCATAGTTTATCTGTTATCTCTCACTTTCACATATAAGCTGGTGGACTCGGTGTGATTCGGGGGGGTCAAGTTGCAACATTGTTGCATTTTTCATTTGGTCCGGTTCGCTTTCACACAGCAATTTGTCAAGCGCACCAAACTTTCTGAACAATATGTCACGTGGTTGAAACGGTCACTCTGCGCAACATCACTGCGATATTGGGATTTCTGGTTTTACTTTGGTGTTTGTTACTATCAAATAAATATTTTACAAGAATGTGCCCAAAATGAGCAGCAGATGAGGCAGCGAGCTGTTGAACATTTCATTCTGCAGATGAGACGAGCAAGGCAGTATTGAAGGAGAAGGTGAGCCCTGTTGAGAGACAACGATGTGTTGTTGTTGTTATGACTACGTACACCACGCGGCATATGTGGCCCGCACACATGTACAGTACTGTACACGTGTGCGCGCCGCAGTGTTTGTTTTGCTTCCTTCTACTCATGATGTACTGGCGCTTCCTATATTTGCTCTTGTGTTTAGTCCGGTTTGCTTTCACACCACAAACGAACCGCGCCAGGGTTCACTTGGAAGCGAACCGAGACCTACGTTCTCAAGCGGACCAGAGTTCACTTGTTTGTTCCGCACCAGAGTTCGTTTGAGCTTTCACACCACCCCAAACAAAGCAAACTATCAAAGGAAATTAACTCTGGTGCATTTAAAGCGGACCAAACAGTTTTTATGTGAAAGCGACCTAAGACAAAATCTCATCAAATGGGGGTCCGCGACTCTAATGTGGGCTAAAGTAGGGCTCCTTGATATGAAAAGGGTAGAGAATCACTGGTATTCACATTTTTCCTGGACCATGATACTCAGCGGTTGTCGACTTCCTGTTTACATTTTTTTCACTACCAAGGAGGTGCGCGCCGCTGTCAAAGAGTGGGAACGTATGGCTTATTTGATCCGAAATGGCTAAAAATAGTAGCGTTGTGTGGTTGGATAGCAGCGATATTTCACAAAAACGAGGTGAATGTCAATTTACAGGTACCGTAAATTCCGGACTATAAGCCGCGGCTTTTTTCCCGTTTTTTGGCCTTTTTTGGCCCCTGCGGCTTATATAACGGTGCGGCTTATCTATGGATTTTTTCTGAAAAAAAAAAAAAAAAAACGGAATTCTCTCTTCTTTAGCACTCTTTCTAACTATAAATCCACTTCTGTTTTAATTTCCTCTCTTGCCCTCTTTTCACCACACTGTATGACACTGTATGACACTGTGTGCACTGTAAAAAAGAAACACAGGTGGTGTTGTGTTATGTTGTTTTGTTGAAATGTTAATAAATGGGAGCTTCCTCAAACAGCCATCTCTTTCCCGACAATCCCCTCTGTGCATGAACCCTTACATATGGTAATTAAACATTAAAACACAATAAAAAAAAAAAAAAAAAAATAATAATAATACCATTAAAACACCCGCGGCTTATAGTCCGGTGCGGCTTATATATGTAAAAAACAGTCAACTTTGCAGGTGCGGCTTATACTCCGGTGCGGCTTATAGTGCGGAATTTACGGTACTGTATGGGCTTATTTTAGCCAAAATCGCTAAAAATAGTATGTGGTTGCATAGCGGCCACTTTTATTTTGAAGGCTAAACGTCCAAACCGGAACTCATATTACTTATACTTATATTTGGTCATTGAACTGAGCTTTAGCGGTCTCTCTCTTTCAATTATGCACGTGTGAAATTATTATGCTGGGGGGCTCCACTACAAGACATAGGTAGGTACAAAGTCACAACAATTATTATGATTATTTTTAGTCTCTTTCGCTATGAACGGTCCTGGGCGGAAACAGGCAACCGGCAGCTGGAAACAGGGAGGGAGGGTGTCATGGAAGTGCCCACTGTCTCACCATGAAACTCGTGAATACATTGGATGTGGGGAGTTAAAAGTGGTGAGAGTGAAATCTACTTACAACATTGTCATACAAGACATTCTCCAATTGGGATACTTCATAGTCAGTGAATTAATGAAATTAAGTATTCATAATTTTGCGGGGGACCGCCTAGAGGCCACTTTGAGAACCACTGGTTTAGTTAGCTAGGCATTAAATTTGGCTGCTCATCTTCTGAACATCATGTGGTGAAGAAGGTCCATGATACTGCATGTGCAATGTATGGACCAAAATATCAAACTAAATTATTTTCTAAAGCCATTACTACAATTGCTGATGCTTTCTCTTGGCTGTTTAATGAAAATATAATATTTCACTTTTGGGACTTAGCATCAACGGCACGATTGCTATACTATGCAAACCTTCCACTAGGGCCAGGCACAAAATGACTTGGCAACATTCTTTTCGCTGTGACCCTAGCTATGCTCAGTCATGCATTGCAAATCATGGGAGCAATGTATTATTTATGCTTCAAAACATTTGAGAGGACGGAGGGGAGCTTATTGCCACAAAGCAAGTGTGAAATCACTAAACATGTCACAACTGGGTCCGCAGAAGTCCCATCAAATGGAAGGAGTCCATGGCGAAGGGGTGTTGGACAGGCAAGCCATGACTAATGTCAATCAGAACCTCTCAATGTGTCCCATTGAGTCGGGCCACAGCTGGACATTCCAGTTACTCGCCCCTTGAATAAGCAGCCAGGATTGTGGTGTGGCACTTGTTTAAAAGAAAATGTGCTTTCTTCAAAAGGCTGTGGTGAGGCTAAGATTCAAGGGTCTCCTTTGAGACTCCTCATCAAAGGACAAAACACCAAATGTGGACCTAAATAATCAATCACCGCATGACTCGGGTCACCTTTATTTTGTTCAAATGGATTCCTCTTTAATTGGTCAGGGTGAAATGCCACATTCCTCAACACATTCCTCGCTCAAAAGTATTTCATCTTTTATCAGGTAATTCGTGCCAATCCAAAAACTGACCCATTTGTTCAACCATAAGGGGGTCATGCAAAATGGATCCACTTAACCTTTAACACCCATGTAGGGTCACTCCAATGGGTGGCCCATACATCCCCTAAATACCCCCGCTGCCTTACACACTTCCTGTGGCCAGTGGCCCTGGTCCGCCTCTGTCGACAGACCACCGGCAGTCCGCTCTGAGGATTAGCAGATTACATCACCTGGTCAAATGTGTGGGGGGGGGGGGGACCTTTGCCTTCCCAGACTTGTGTGCTATAGCAGGGCATTCCCTGTTGCTCCACCTTTGAAGCTCTCTTCCCCATGGCTGCACACAAAAACAGCCCCAGGTTAGACACACAGGCACAGCACATTCTGCCTAGGTGGGGGCTTTATGTTGGCAAAAGAAAACCAAATGCAGATGAAAAAATATATACTCAATGTCAATGAAAGCTGCAGATTTATGATCACAGGCATTTCCACTGATTGATATTGGGAGGAATATGGGATATATGTGAACAATACCAAAAACCCCAAACTCAAGCATAGGAATAAAGCAATTAAGACCTTCACAATCACCTCAAACTCAAGGGTGAACTCATCAAATGTTCCAAAATCTCATTCTAGTCAACAGCCATGTTTACCCTTGGATAGTCCTTAGCATATCAATGAGATGCCTCGTGTGGAGTGAAGAATTTGCCTTTTCCCCCTCTTTCATTTCTCTTTGCAGCTGTCTGTCACAGTGAGGAAAGACAGGCAACCCTTCCCTCTTGATCCCCCCCCTACACACACACACACACACACACACACACACCACCGCCACCCCCGCCTACTGTTGATGCAAAGCTCTGAAGGCTGGCATTCCAACTATGCTTTCTTTAAGAGAAAGTGAAAATCCCCCCATGGTGCGACCTCTAGCTGGCAGCCAAACACGGTGTGGCATTAGTCCCGACTCCGGAGAGCCTACAGCAGCTCGCCACGCTGTTTAAGGTGGGCAAAGAGAGATCAGCCAGTGGAGCCAGGGAGCTGGGAGATCTGTCTTAACGAGGGCTAAGACTGGCCGGCCAAACGGGCCCCTTCAGCACACCTGTCAAGAGGCAGGATGGGGGGCCCGGCATATAGCACTGAGGACAAGAGGATATTGTTTAGCATTACTTGCATCCTAATCCTGGGTGAATGGGGTTTGTGCACTTGGAGGCTTGCACCGTTGACTTTTACAGAGGCCTTCAAAACAAAACACGATTATGTTCATAACCGCCAAGCAGTCCAGTTGTGCACAGCAGCCTATTGAAATGTGCAACAAAACTTGAAATGTGCAACAAAACGTTTTTTTTTGTAAGTGCCTGTGAACTTTGCATTATTGGGCAAGGCCAAGAGTTTTAGGAGTTCTTTGTCTATACAATGGGTATTGGTCCAAATGATAGGAATCTTATTCAGAACATCAAAAAACAAACAAACTCAGACACAGGGAAAAAAAGAGAAAGAAGGGAAAAAACAACAATATTCAACATTTCAATGTTACAACATGGTGCTACCAGCTGCTAGAGGTGTCCATGCGCTTCCAAGAGATGTCATACATGGGATCCCACGCAAGGGGTTCATGAAAAACCAGCCGTGTCTCAGCGGTCGCCCTTAACCTCATCAAGGTATTCCCAGTATTGGACATTGCTAGGTAGGGTATCTGCCATCTGGATGTGGTTGCTTGCGTTCATGCCTTTGATTTAACGTTTACACAGCGTTTGTGAAGATTCACGTGCAGAACCACAAATTCCAAGTAGCGTCAAGTCAGGCAGTATAAAACGAAAACTTCCGGGTATAACCTTCGCAATAATGGCAATTAAATAAAGTAAATGCATGTGTAATGTTTTTTGTGTGTGTCATCCGAAAGATACAGAACGGAGATAAACTGGAAGAATATCTGCTCCCTTCGAAAAGTTCATTTTAACCCGTAGTGAGTCGACCGTTCAGATTTTTTGTTACTAAGTAATACATTTATTTTATTTTGAAGGTAAAAACGTCTAGCTTCCTGTATTCTGTATAATTCTAGTAAGATTGATGCATTTTAGGACTGAACATAGCAAAGACCTGTTTTCTTTGTAGCGCGACTCGAGGAAATCGATGCATCTGGGTTGTAGGGTTGTTTAATTAATTACTAACGTTATGCGCAAACGATTATATGCCGTGACCGTTAGGCAGTTATCGCCCATTATGTTTTTTTAGCAACTTGTTTTCAGACTGCATGTCGTGATAGTTTGTTGAATGTCAATGCGATTCACTTAAGGCTATGCTCAGACAGTGAAGTACAGCTGTGTGGTCAGTTTTCACAACTCCCCATTGTGTGGTCATGCCCAAATTCCCCCCACCCCCGCCCCCTCTCTACTTTACACCCGGAGGTGCTCCTCCCCCACCCCCGCCCCCTCTCTACTTTACACCCGGAGGTGCTTCACATGTATGAAAGCAACATGCCTCATGTCTGAAAGGGTTAACTTCACGTATCCCCCGGGTCAGGCTCAGGGGAAGCAACCCTGACCTGACCCGGAGTTCGTGTCTGAAAGTGGCTCAAGTGAGTTAGTCCGCAGGAACCTGAGTCTCTCCATTCGTATAACGAAGATCATGTCCGCCAACCACAGCTCAAAAGAAGGAGGAGAGGGGGACTTCCATTATTGCAGAATGAGTTTCTTGGCGACAATAGTCCCGTGTCAGAGACTGTTGCACAGCTGTAGGAAAGTTCAGAGAGGACTCTGAGCAACCAAAGATGGCGATTTCTGCCTCCGGCTGAAGGGTCATTTTGTAGGCTTTAGAGTACCAGTCAAATATTTTGGCCCAGAAACCCGTCAGTGAAGGGCAGAACCAGAAGGCATGAGACAGAGTGCCCTCTGACACCTGTCACACAGTGGTGAGATAGGTAAATCCTGTGCAACTTATGTTTAGAATAGTGAAGATGGTGAGTGACTTTAAATTGGATGAGTTGGTGTCTACTATTAACTGAGCAGAGTTGTACCACGGACTAGGGCTGCTCGATAAATCGATTTTGAATCGTAATCGAATTAATTAGTTAGGACGATGTTAACACTTTGAGTGCCACGGCCCTTGGGCAAAAGGTTGCTGTACTGTGCCACATAGGCCGCAATGCATTTTAATATAGCCATATAATTTTTTGTGTTCCTCTTATATGGACAACCAATAGCCTCAATGAAACTTTGAACCCTTCTGTTTCATTTAAAAAAAAAAACTGTGTTTATAAACCGTTCCATTTTGGAAATACACCCCTCTGAAAAAGAGTGTTTTCGACCGAAAAGAGCATGCTGAAATTAGTTTCTGAGATAATCACATCTTTATGTTAGAAAGGCGACAGAATGAAAACATAGCCCAACATCGAGCCTGCTGCTGCCTGGGTGTGTGTGTACTGTCAATGGTTGTATGCTGTTAGTGCCCTGCGTGCCCCACCCCCCTCCTCCTCCTCCTCCGTGGTGGGAGGAGTCGAGTGTCTCTGCTGCGGTTTGCTCTGAGTTTGATCTGCACTGAAAAGTCCGCTGCCTGCATCCCCCCGCTTTTTTACAGCGTGTCCTCGGCTCCCAGCTGAGAATAATGTAACTTTTCAGAAAGACGCTGGTGTCGCCGTGTCGGCAACTAAATCATATGGATGGACTATCGCAGCGGACACGGATGGGGCTCAATTGTGGCAGCAGATGACTGCTGTTCACAGGCACAGCTAACGTAACGTTATGCTTCAAGCATATCAATGGCGATTTCCGTTTCCTCATGACTTCTTCTCTCTTTTCTCCTGGCCTTTGTCTAATCGGGAGGGCACTGTCGCCACCTAAGGGTTCTGTAAAATAGGTTAGACACAATCAATAGCTCCCATATTGTAAGAGGCGATGTAAGAGGCTTAGATCGACATCCCCCCGTCAAAATATGAATTTGGAGTTATTGACGCCATTTGGCGTCGCTGGCAGCCTACGGTAAATTTCTCCTGACGCCATTTGGCGTCGCTGGCACTCAATGTGTTAAAAAAATGAAAATCCTAAAATTGTTTTTTTTAACTAGGGTAAATACGTTATGGTGGGGCGGCTCTGTGTCATGTACGCGTGCTGTAGCAGCACGCGTACATGACACTACTCGTCTTTTCTCCTCGCTGTAAAGTCTCTTTGGGAGGCTGTGACTACTACTGGCTACTAAAGACGGCAGCAATGAACTTATTTCAACCCCTCCAAAAAGCAGTGTGTGAGCACTGAGCAGCATGTTGCACTGTGGGGCGGGCTGTGCAAGATAACGATTACCACAACACACACACGCGCGCGCACGAACAAAGACATTATCACGGGACGCTGAAATGTTGCCTTTAGTTCACATAACAACACGTGAGGCCACCGAGTAACGTTAGGACTCACCTCCAAAAGCACAAATCCACCAGTGTCAAGTGACTGCAGGTTAGCAAGCAACAACCAGGAAGTTAGGTATAGCAAGTTAGGCTAAAACAGGAAGTTGGGTTGTAAAAGCGTAATTTGTCACTTATGAAGTCAAGCGTCTTTGAGCATTTGGAAAAGCGCTATATAAATCCGATGTATTATTATTATGAAAAAAAGAGGAAAAAAAGAGCTCTGCAAGGCAACAAATGTTAAATTAATTTTTAGACAAAATCGAACAGCCCTACCACGGACATGCTCCTATCCCATATGTCAGATAAGTCAATGCCAAGTTCCCCCTGCCACTCCTCTCTAATCCTCTCAGTAGAGGCTATGGTGCAGTTGTCAAGACATACAAATCTAGAAATGAGGTGCTTGGAGTGAGCAGGGCTCAGCAAAACGTCGAAAAAAGCATACTCATTTGGGAGTGCTTCAAAGGTGTGAATCTTGGATCGAACATCAATTTCTGACTTGCAGGTATCTAAGCCAGTGCGTGCCGGGCAACTCAAACTTCCTTTTCAGTAGATCAAAGGATGCAAAATGACCACCTATGTATAGGTCTTTGATGGAAGCCAGACCCTTCTCACTCCAGGCATGGTAGTGTCTGTCTATCTAACCAAGGAGACAAAAAAAGAGTGATTAAAACAAATAGGAGTGTTAATGGAAACATCTGGTAGACTCGAGGCTTTCCTAACTTGGTTTAGAGTTCTGAGGGAGTTTCTCACAACAAAGCCCAAATCCCTTAAAGTCCCTGGCCTCTCTACCTTAGAAAATAATATGGCTGGCAGAGAAGAGTTTTCAATAGAACTGGCCTCCATTTTCAGCCATAGCGGGGCCCCAAGAGTTACATTTCCAGGAGTCCCTTGCCGCCAAAACATTAGAGCCCTAACATTGGCAGCCCAGTGCCTAAACACTAGTAACCCCAGCCCTCCTTCAGACTTGGATTTCTGCAGGTGAATTTTCGAAATTCTATGGTTCTTATCATTCCAAATGTAGGACATAATTATGGAGTCCAGTTCTTTGAAAAAAGCCAATGTAAGAAAGTTAGGAAGGTTTTGACAGATAAAGAAACCTAGGAAGTGAAACAATCTTTTTTCTTTTCTTTTTTTCACATTTTAAATTTTTATAGAACACAAACAAGACAAAACAGACAAACAGGCTCAGACACAGGGGAAAGAAATGAAAAACAAAACAAAAACAAAACAAAAAATATAATCAACATTACAAAGTGGTGCCGCCAGCCACCTAAGGTTCTTATGTTCTTGTAAACGATATACCTGGGAGGAAGTGAAACCATCTTAACTGAGTTTATACGGCCAATCATGGACAAAGGCAGAATTTTCCAGTTTTCTATACATTGTTTAAGTCTTGAAATAAAATCACCAAAATTGAATTTAAATATTAGTTTAGGATCTCTGGGTATGGTCAAACCAAGATAGGTGAGGCAGTCCTTTGCCAATTTGAATGGGAGATTTTCCAGGAAACCGGGAGTAAAGACATCCGTGAGAGGCATAAAGTCGGTCTTTGTCCAGTTTATTGTGTATCCAGACAGCTTGCCGAAGGAGGTGATTAATTCTAGGAGAGGGGGGATCGATGTTTCTGAATTATGTAGGTATAATATTAGATCGTCGGCGTACAAACTGATATGCATCTCGATACCTCCGACCTTCAGGCCTGCAAGGCTTGGGTGACTACGTATTTTTAGGGAAAGGGGCTCGAGCGCAACGGCGAAGAGGGCCGGTGAAAGAGGGCAACCCTGCTGAACTGAGTGAAGCAATCGAAAACCTGGTTGACTTGTCACCATTGGATATAAATGAGTCAATAAACCCGAATCTATGCAGTGACTCGAACATGTAAGGCCAGTAGGCCACTCAACCTGGTCAAGAGAACTTTTAATTTGGCGAGGTGAAGGGTTCAGAAAAACCATAGACTGTCAAAAGAGATGGACGGATTGAGTGTGACGTCACCAATTGGTTTGTGGACTTCCGATTTGAAGCCTCCAGTTTAGCTTTTTGGCCGCTGCAATCTTGGTTCTCCTGCAATTCGTGCGAGACCAGGGGGCCCACAGAGCCACCTCCTATTGGACCGTGGACTACGTGATCACTGGACAGGCAATCACGCCCAAAACAAAGTCTTTATCATCATCTATTTTACTCTAAACATGTGAGTTATATAAAAATTCACCACCGTACTGTTGTCATGAAAGGTGAAATCAGCTATAGAGACCAAAACCGTTTTTTTTTAACCAGGCTGTAAACATCTTTATTTATGCTGTAAACGCTGGCATTTTAATACATGGGGGTGAATTGGGACTGACTCGCTTTTGCAGCCAGCCTCAAGTGGCCATTTAAGGAATTGCAGTTTTTGCTACTTCTGCATTGGCGTCAATGCAGTAGTAGAAAGCTGCCCCCTCGAGAAAAACAAAGGGCCATGGGTGGGTTCAACGCACTGTTTTGTTCGTTAACTCATTATCGTCAATGGACAGTTTGAGCAGACACTGGCCTTGCATGAGTTTTAAGCTCTTGGGGGCCTAGTGCCTGTGGAGGGGATGCTGATTTGCACATGTGTCAGTCTCACTGAGTGTAGAGGCTTAACAACATCTTCATACCAAAGGGCCTCCTGCCCAACTTAACAAAGAGACCCTATCTGCATTCATCACTAGTTATGAAATATGCAGATTTGGAGGCTCCTGGATTCGGCCACAACAATGGTGAGAGGGGAAAGCACTCAATTTTGTTCTAAGAAGCCATTGGCTGTTTGGAGGAGCAGATTCAGAAGAGACATAGTGGTATTGTTGAAAGTGGGCTCTGGGCTTTGTCGGTTTCACTCAGTCCCTGCCAGCTCCTCCTTGTTCCCTTGTTTGTTTTTTCTACACCCCAATTTGAGTCCTGCCAGACGGGATGGATGCTGTTTGGTCATGGCCACGCTTCACGCTCAGTCCGTTCACCTCCACATCAAAACAGGCTCCTTTTCTTTTCCCCATACAGCACAACAACCTAGTGCCCCAACTGAATGTGCTGGTGGACAAAGACAGTGGATGCTTATCCCACCGGTCTCTCCCATCAGTTTTAACAAGTTATGAGTTGTTCCCAGCAGTCACATGCGAGCGTGCCCCAAGGTTAAGGCTCTGGCAGCAAAACAAGGCCAATTATGGAGAGTCTAGACCTGGCTACAACTTGCTCATTTGGATACCTTTAAGCATAACATGACAGATTCCAGTCTACTATATGCCTTTTGTAATTGTGTTTTATCTGCAAACTAAACAGCCATAGGCTTTCGCTTCTATATAAGCCTTTATTTTTTGTATTGAGTGATGCACTTTACTACTAACCCAGTGTTTCCCACAGGATTTTGAGAATTTGTGGTGGGGGACCGCAGACCCCCTAGGGGGGTGCGGGGGCATGCCCCCCCGCGAGATTTTTTTAAACATTTTAAAGTAAAATGCATGAATTTGGTGTACTTTGAGAAAGCTTAAGAGCAAAATTAAAAGGCTAGATCTATGAAGAACATGTCATCATTACTGTGCTGTGGGTTTACAATGACAAACTAAATTTCTCCCTATAGGTCAGGGATACTCAACTTGCTTTGCCACTTTCGTGAAATGATAGAAGGCGAGGGGCCAGTTAATAAACAAACAATATACATTTTTCTGTAGCGGATTGTAGGTTTTTGGGGTGTCAGCCGGAGTTTAGGCTGACAGTGTTGTGCACACCGGATAGTTAGTTAGGTTAAGTTAGTTGGGTTAAGTACATACATAAGTGCCTGGGTAGCGAGCAGATGGCGGTATTTGACAATTTAGCAGCTAAATCATAGATTATTGAAAGATATTCCATATTCCAGACTGAAATGCTATAACAGAAGTATTGGCCAGAATGACATGAACATTTATTGGACACTTATTCAGCGGATATCTTGCATGTAAAAAAAAAAAAAAAAAACATTTTTTTTTTTTTTTTGGTCAACATCTTATTGTGGCGGTCCAAATATTATTGTGGCGGCCCGCCACAAATTCCTTTATGTATGGGAAACACTGTAACCTGTATTAATTTAATACATTGACATGTCTGATTTGACAGATTATGTTAAAGCATTTAGAAACACTTTTTCAGAAAAAAAGAGATTCTAAATTTTAATTCTTAGGCCAAATGCTCTATAAAAAACAAAGCATGTTTGTGATGTTCTTTGATGGACTTTACTTAAATTAAATGAACAATTGTAGAGTCGGAACTGTTCTTTGATTTTGTTGTGTTCACAATTAGTGATGTCAGTTAGATTTGGTGAGGTCAGAGTTATGGAATAATACATCATCCATCTTTGCTCAATGCTCACTACATCAGAAGCCCCGAACGCAGTGGAAGGGTCTGACGCTGGCGTTTTGAAGTCCACCTGTTGTTTTAAAACAGCCGAACTTCCAACTTGCTTAACTTTTGGAGCGTCAAATGAGGACCCAGCTGCGACCAAAGTGCTCTCTCTCTCTCTCTCTCTCTCTCTGGGTGTGTCTCTTTCTCTCTCTCTGTGCAGCCACTTTCATCCCAGCCTGTCTCATGCTCTCATATGCTCCCCAAACAAATCTCACAGCAGTTTAAGGAATAGCAAGCATGTCAAATAACGCTACACTATAGCAAGACCGTCTGAACAAAGTGAGAATGTTCTTCTAAACACATCATCTAGCAAAATATAGCCTATATTCCATGGATGTCATGATGAGATTAGATTGGCGAAAGTTTGGACAGACTGGATTACTTAATCTTTCCCCACAGTAGCCTACTACCTTTTTTTTCTCCCCTCTGACTGCACGACAAACAGGTACCTCCACTCTACCTTTGACAGTGGAGTGTGCCGTGTTTGCAGGACGTCCCACAGGCTCCCACAGCAGGTCAGAGCCCACCATCCCCAGCTCCTCATGTGCAGTGTGGGCAGCTGGGAGGTGTGTTAGACGCCACCATCCCCAGCTCCTCATGTGCAGTGTGGGCAGCTGGGAGGTGTGTTAGACCCCACCATCCCCAGCTCCTCATGTGCAGTGTGGGCAGCTGGGAGGTGTGTTAGACCCCACCATCCCCAACTCCTCATGTGCAGTGTGGGCAGCTGGGAGGTGTGTTAGACCCCACCATCCCCAGCTCCTCATGTGCAGTGTGGGCAGCTGGGAGGTGTGTTAGACCCCACCATCCCCAGCTCCTCATGTGCAGTGTGGGCAGCTGGGAGGTGTGTTAGACCCCACCATCCCCAGCTCCTCATGTGCAGTGTGGGCAGCTGGGAGGTGTGTTAGATCCCACCATCCCCAACTCCTCATGTGCAGTGTGGGCAGCTGGGAGGTTTGTTAGACCCCACCATCCCCAGCTCCTCATGTGCAGTGTGGGCAGCTGGGAGGTTTGTTAGACCCCACCATCCCCAGCTCCTCATGTGCAGTGTGGGCAGCTGGGAGGTGTGTTAGACCCCCCTCTTGGAACAAAGTGACCCCAGCCAAAACAGTGCCCAATGCCATAACCATAAATCTTTCCATGAGGAAGGAAGGAGGGGGGAGAGAGAGAGACAGAGTGAGAGAGAGAGAAAGAGAGAGAGAGAGAGAAAGAGAGAGAGAGAGAGAGAGAGAGAGCTCTCCTGGGTTCCAACTTGGGAAACAACTTACAAATCTTCAAGTACAGTTGGACCATTAAACTTGACAAATCAGCATAGCACTGCCACCTGCATCCAGTGTGTTTGGCTCTAACAAGGGCTGCATCTCCAGATACATGCTCACCCCATGGTCCCTGTGTTTACTATTGGCCATTTTCACAGCAGCCATTTTGCATTTAAAAGGCAGGAAGTAACACAGGTGCAAGCAGAACATTAACGATGATTTCCAATTTCCAATCCATTTAGGTGTTCCAGTGCTGGAGCCCTCATTAATGTTTTGCTCGTACCTGTGTTACTTCCTGCCTTTTAGACACAAAATGGCTGCTGTGAAAAAGGCAGTTTTTTTCATTCTTTGTTTCCCTGGGCAGAGGGGATAAACGCACACATGCCATATGTCACCTCTCCATAAACTTCAATCCCATGTGGTAATAATCCACAAAACCAACTGCAGTTACTGCACCACTGCTTCAGCTAATGGTACAGTAAAAAGAAAGAACAGAAGAGAAGAGATGAGAGAAGAGACGAGAAGAGAAGAGAGAAGAGACGTGAACAGAACAGAAGAGAACCTCAACAGAACAGAACAGAAGAGAAAATTAAGTTCATGCAATAAATCGTGTCAAGCAGCTTAGATAGTGAGATAACTGCATCATTAAACTGAGATCTGTGGAAAATCTATTTAAGGGCAGTGAATCCCACAACACCAATGTGACTGGATCTTCAAAAGCTTTTACAGTGGTTGTAAATACGGATACAGTGGAGGCGACCATAAAAGGAGCTCTTTGAAGGCAAGGAGCAGCTTTACAGTGGAGATACCAAGATCCCAGAGGGATAGAGCGTTTAAACAGAGCACTGCTTGAGCCATTGAGAAAGTCTGGAATGGTCAGTGAACAGACCAAGTGGGGCTAATTTTAGGATGGTATTTCACAAGGAGTGATTTGGACCACGAATCACTGAAATAGCATTTAACTTTTCTCTGAGGACCCCGACCCCACTCACTTTCCCACAAAGCTTTGGTATCATGGCGGAATATCCCCCATGCACGCAACCCCCCTAACCCAGCCCTCCAAAGTATATATATATATATATATATATATATTGTGATTGCTGCGATATAATAAACAAATGGTATCTAAGAATGTGCCGGTATGAGTTTTTGACGGTATGATAACCTTGGACAAAAATACCACGGTTTCACATATCACAGACTAAAATACATGAAATATATTACAATTTAAAATATATTAAAACTAAATAAATAAAACAATTTGAAATAAAATTATCTTTACAAAAAAATAAAACATTTTGAGACATTTGCCTGTCCCAAACATGTAAAAAGAAACACCAGAAAACAGAAACTACAGCACTGTGTTACAGCACATAGAAGATGGCTCAGACTGCAAAGACATGTCTGACCAAGAATACAATGATACACCCCGTTTATTTATTTTATAGCGCCTTAAACGCCACACTCACGTGACTCTTCGTTTTTTCAGAGAGAGGCGAGGTAACGTGCATCTGCAGACTTTATCGAGGGACCATGAAGGCGTCATGTGACAGGCTAGCTAGAAGCCTGGAGGTGCTGCTGCAAGCAGCTGCGACAATGTTAATCTTGCTATATTCTTCATCACAGCCGGTCATTACCGACTGTGCACTTAAACGTGCACTAGTTCTGCATAAGCACCTGCAGCTCTCTCCTTATTTTACTGACTTTTTGTTTACATGCTTTTCTCTGAACAGCTAGTTATTAGCATAGCTAGCTGTTAGCGATCATGGATGTTCTCTCTCTCCCTCTCGGTAAGATGTTATGTTTGTGAACCTTGCTGCGCATAACATTACTCATTTACTAGTGTTGATGCCCAGTGTGATGGCACAGAAACGTGTGTTTGCTGCATCGCGTCCAACGTTAGTAAGAGGAGGCACACACACACAAAAAGAAAGTAAAAAAAAAAAAGTAAAAAATAACCCTTTTGCGGTTATGTAATCGCACGTGCTGAGTGACATCGCGATCGTGCAGCACTAGAATATAGCAGTTATTTTTCAACATTTCAGCACATTTTAACAATACCGAACCGTGATCATTTTGGTCACTATAATCGCGATATGAAATTTTCATACCGTTTCATCTCTATCCACAACTACTGTGTGTATCATTTTCCTTACTGACAATGACATGCACGGGAAAACAAAACAAAAGAAAAACAGTAGCCCAAGTCACAAAATATTTCCGGCGTGCCGCCTGGTAATCACTGAGTCACTCGCTGAGCTGTCAGCTCCATTACAGCATATCATTATCCATTACACAACACCTGGGGAGCATTTTCACAAGCTACCTGTTAATCATTCAATCCAAGACAGACCTTACGTTCACACAGAGCAAAACACGATCCATATCCAGATGAGGTCACCCCTCAACAAATGAGTCAATGTTCTTATCACCCAGGTGACAGCAGGTACAGTATGCCAGTCATACATTAACACTGACACTTCATTAAAACTGTGACTAATGATGGAGCCCAAACCACCGCATGACAAAAGCCTAGGTTTGCATAATGAGATGCTAAACGCAGAAGCGCCGCATGCATTCGTCCACAGAGAGAACCCCGGGTATTTGGGATATCATCACAGTGTGTGGTAGCAGGGTGCATAGAGCTACTGCATAGAGGCGAGCCTACTGTACATCTACTGCATAGGGAAGAGCATTACGTTATTCATTCAATGTAAAACCTCGTGGTTCAGATATCGGACCTGCTTTGACCTATGATTACTCCTCTGCACATGACAGTGTACAGGCTGATCCAGAGTAATATAGTGAAAAATAACAGCCCATTACACACTTGAAGTGTCTCTTTCAAATGGTAAAAAGTTTTCCTTTAGCATCCTGCTCTCTTCAGCCTCACCGAGTCAATTCCTCACCGGCGTGGTTTCCATTATTCGATGGCTGACGCACACACAACACAACCAGCCATCATTCTGCTCGAGCGGATAAACAGCGATGACACACCTGTCCTGCCCTCCCCAGCTCTGCCAAGCACACCGCACAACATGCTCTTCAAATAGATGAGCTCCACTACCTCAATCTACAGAGCAAGACAAAAATCACCGGGCCATATCAGTGCCCAGTCAGTGCAAGTGCAAGGCCAAGGGCAAGTGTTCTCTAGTTTCTAGCACTCAAACTTTCTTTTAATTACCACTGGGTCAGTACACCAAAGGATGTGTTTCAGCAACCCAGTGGTCATTAGAAGAAAAAAGGGAGAAAGTAGCAAAGACAAAGCTTGCCCTTTTGCACTGGGCATAAAATATGCCCCGCCGTCTAACTCGGCGAGCGTGTGAAGACGGTTGTTTGCCGAATGAAGACGTGCGAGGGGACGCATCTGAAAATAGAGAGGCGTTTGTCATGCTAATCCTCGGACGGGGCGCCGGAGATCCTTTAGAGGCCCCATTCTTACCGTCGACCACAAAAGGGGCGCAGAGGTGACCCCCACAACTCATCAGGTCACCAAACGTCCTCCGTGACCCCGACTAAGACCAACCTCACAATAATAATCCCCTCCAATTACAGACATGTTCTTCACAAGTGGACAGGTTCTCCACCTTTAAAAAGGAATTGAAATATCCAACAGGCTGTGGAGATGTCGAGAAGACAACTGGCAGGCCCTCCACGTTCGCCTGACAACAGAGGCCCATAAAAAAAACTTTGTCTCAGGCATTGAGAGAACACCCACAAAATTTACCCATGCATCACTAGCTCAGACCAAAACTGAACAGCGACCACATAATAATGGCCATTTAAGGACGATGTGCGCTGAAAGAAGTTTTTTTTTAATAAAGCATTTTAATGGGATTGGCTGAGGAATCCCCCCAGGGACCAATCCCAGAGGACGGGGCTATTTTTAACATGGGAAAGTATAACTTGAGCAGAAGCCGGCAGTTTGCGCCGGCGTGCCAGACGGACCAGGGATGCCTCCTGTGACAATGGGTGTCAGACTCACATGGTTGAGTGTGCATGTGGGGGGGGGGGGGGGGGTACAGGGCTCTGGACTGGGTGTCAGACTCACATGGTTGAGCGTGCATGTGGGGGGGGGGGGGGGGGGGGGGGTACAGGGCTCTGGACTGGGTGTCAGACTCACATGGTTGAGCGTGCATGTGGGGGGGGTACAGGGCTCTGGACTGGGTGTCAGACTCACATGGTTGAGCGTGCATGTGGGGGGGGGGGGGGGGGTACAGGGCTCTGGACTGGGTGTCAGACTCACATGGTTGAGTGTGCATGTGGGGGGGGGGGGGGGGGGGTACAGGGCTCTGGACTGGGTGTCAGACTCACATGGTTGAGCGTGCATGTGGGGGGGGGGGGGGGGGGTACAGGGCTCTGGACTGGGTGTCAGACTCACATGGTTGAGTGTGCATGTGGGGGGGGGGGGGTACAGGGCTCTGGACTGGGTGTCAGACTCACATGGTTGAGCGTGCATGTGGGGGGGTACAGGGCTCTGGACTGGGTGTCAGACTCACATGGTTGAGCGTGCATGTGGGGGGGTACAGGGCTCTGGACTGGGTGTCAGACTCACATGGTTGAGTGTGCATGTGGGGGGGTACAGGGCTCTGGACTGGGTGTCAGACTCACATGGTTGAGCGTGCATGTGGGGGGGTACAGGGCTCTGGACTGGGTGTCAGACTCACATGGTTGAGCGTGCATGTGGGGGGGTACAGGGCTCTGGACTGGAGATATTGCTCTTGACTATTGGCTCCAGGCGGTTCCGCTCCGTTTTGGGTGAGCAGCCAGAGTAATGAGAAGCTGGGACTATTGTGAATTTCCACAGAGAGAATATGGCCATAAATTAGAGGTAGGGGGAGGGGGGGATTTAAATCACATCCAATCACAGCACAAGCCAGTGATTCCCAACAGTCTGTTATCACGCTCTGCTAAAGCCCTGCCCCCCCCCCCCCACCCCCCACCCCCCAACCTCAACACTGACAGTTTGAAGATGTTTACTGACCACAAGTAGGTGGTACTGTATTGCGATATTTTATTATATAAATTGTCAGGTGCATGCAATATTTATGACAGCTTGTTTTTTTAGTGTTGGTCAGTCTGTCTGCTTGACAATCCCATTTTGCTGCAATACAAAATTATTGTAGTGAGATGGACAGACTGGAAACTTTATCCCATTACGTAAAACAGAACGTTTTATCCTATGGTGACATAATTTGCAATTGAAAAAAGGTAATAAATCACAATAATATTGTATCTGAATATTAAGTGTCATGATAATAAAAAAAAAAGGTCAGTTCCTTAATTGATGTATCTGGTGCGTGAAACATGACCGCATGTTAATAGTCTTTCCTTTTCTTGCTTAAGCCTGAGCTTATTTGAATGAACGGTGAAATAACACGCAAGAATCTTTAAGCCTTTTTCATAGTGCTTTTCCACACAAACACAAGACGTCAATATCTTCTGAACTTAGCCCGTGGCCAGTGCCTCATCAACGCTAATAAATAACCACTAATAAGTCAACCTTTCATCTGTTCATGACGTTCAAAATTTGTTTGAGGCACAGAGTTCTTGTTCCCACTACTTGCCCTGAATTCCTTTTTCTACAGGGCAATTATGCTGGTTTCCCCAAATCTGCCCTTTCCTGTGTTTAGCCCAAATAAGCCTGCTTACCGGAATACTCCACTTTACAGTGCCAGTATATGAAATTAGCCAGGGGCCAGGGCAAAAATGGCCCAAGAAATCTCAGAGTGCCCCAAAAACTGTGATTGAGGGGCAAAAATTGCCCCCAAGACTTTTATCATTTTGTTTCCATTCAATTCATTTAATTTCCATTTCCATCTCTAGCACACACTCAGCACCTGGTTGCGAGGAGAAGACGACAAAAAACATACTCACACAAACAGTGCATAGTGTGAGTATGTAGATTTTTTTAAGTGCCACCAAAATTGTTTAAATGCCCCCACTTTTTAGACAGTTTCCTGCAGTCTCATGCTATATAGTGTTTCCTATACTACAGTCACATGCTATATACATGTAGTGTTTCCTATACTACAGTCACATGCTATATAGTGTTTCCTATACTGCAGTCACATGCTATATAGTGTTTCCTATACTACAGTCACATGCTATATAGTGTTTCCTATCAGGGGCGTAGGCAGAAATTCAATTATGGGTGGGCCTGGATAAAATTGGTGGGGCAATTGCATGACGAAATTTTGCGCACGAAGCGGCTGTGGCTGCATCTGCATACGTAATTGAGCTGGTGATTATGGGGCCTAGGAACTCTGCATCGCTACATTAGTGGCAGAGTGTGATAAACTCTGCACGGTTACATTTAAAAAAAAAACTCTCGTAACGGGACAAGCCCGTCTTTTATTGTCACACGAACACCACAATACATGCATGCGGCCACAACACACTCATGCTGACGGTGGCCGGTGAAAAGTGTCCTCTGCATTTAACCCATCCAGGCATGTCCTTTCCTCCGGGGGGCAGGCCAGGAGCAGTGGTCGCTTTCTCGTCCCCAGCGCCCGGGGACGATCTGATCTTCTGCATGTTTTTGGTGGGGGGGTTATATACGGAGGAACCCCCTGGGGGAGCACGGGGAGAACATGCAAACTCCACACAGAGAGAAAGGCCCTTACGACGAGATACCCCACCTGGGCAGTAGGCACTGAAGATATGGGGGGGAACACAACCACAGCGCCCACAGTGTCCCAGGCGAGAATCGAACTCAGGACCTTCTGACTGTGAGGCGACAGCTCTACCACTGAGCCACCGTGCCCCCACATTAGTGCCACCGTGCCCCACATTAGTGGCAGAGTGTGATAAACTCTGCATGGTTACATTAGTGGCAGAGTGTGATAAACTCTGCATGGTTACATTAGTGGCAGAGTGTGATAAACTCTGTATGTTACATTAGTGGCAGAGTGTGATAAACTCTGCATGGTTACATTAGTGATAGAGTGTGATAAACTCTGTATGTTACATTAGTGGCAGAGTGTGATAAACTCTGCATGGTTACATTAGTGGCAGAGTGTGATAAACTCTGCATGGTTACATTAGTGGCAGAGTGTGATAAACTCTGCATGGTTACATTAGTGGCAGAGTGTGATAAACTCTGCATGGTTACATTAGTGGCAGAGTGTGATAAACTCTGCATGGTTACATTAGTGGCAGAGAGTGACAAACTCTGCATGGTTACATTAGTGGCAGAGTGTGATAAACTCTGCATGGTTACATTAGTGGCAGAGAGTGACAAACTCTGCATGGTTACATTAGTGGCAGAGTGTGATAAACTCTGCACGGTTACATTAGTGGCAGAGAGTGACAAACTCTGCATGGTTACATTAGTGGCAGAGTGTGATAAACTCTGCATGGTTACATTAGTGGCAGAGTGTGATAAACTCTGCATGGTTACATTAGTGATAGAGTGTGATAAACTCTGCATGGTTACATTAGTGATAGAGTGTGATAAACTCTGCATGGTTACATTAGTGATAGAGTGTGATAAACTCTGCATGGTTACATTAGTGGCAGAGTGTGATAAACTCTGCACGGTTACATTAGTGGCAGAGAGTGACAAACTCTGCATGGTTACATTAGTGGCAGAGTGTGATAAACTCTGCATGGTTACATTAGTGGCAGAGTGTGATAAACTCTGTATGTTACATTAGTGGCAGAGTGTGATAAACTCTGTATGTTACATTAGTGGCAGAGTGTGATAAACTCTGTATGTTACATTAGTGGCAGAGTGTGATAAACTCTGTATGTTACATTAGTGGCAGAGTGTGATAAACTCTGTATGTTACATTAGTGGCAGAGAGTGACAAACTCTGCATGGTTACATTAGTGGCAGAGTGTGATAAACTCTACATGGTTACATTAGTGGCAGAGTGTGATAAACTCTGCACGGTTACATTAGTGGCAGAGAGTGACAAACTCTGCATGGTTACATTAGTGGCAGAGTGTGATAAACTCTGCATGGTTACATTAGTGACAGAGTGTGATAAACTCTGCATGGTTACATTAGTGGCAGAGTGTGATAAACTCTGCATGGTTACATTAGTGACAGAGTGTGATAAACTCTGCATGGTTACATTAGTGGCAGAGTGTGATAAACTCTGCATGGTTACATTAGTGGCAGAGTGTGATAAACTCTGCATGGTTACATTAGTGATAGAGTGTGATAAACTCTGTATGTTACATTAGTGGCAGAGTGTGATAAACTCTACATGGTTACATTAGTGGCAGAGTGTGATAAACTCTGTATGTTACATTAGTGGCAGAGTGTGATAAACTCTACATGGTTACATTAGTGGCAGAGTGTGATAAACTCTGCATGGTTACATTAGTGGCAGAGTGTGATAAACTCTGTATGTTACATTAGTGGCAGAGTGTGATAAACTCTGTATGTTACATTAGTGGCAGAGTGTGATAAACTCTGTATGTTACATTAGTGGCAGAGTGTGATAAACTCTGCATGGTTACATTAGTGGCAGAGTGTGATAAACTCTGTATGTTACATTAGTGGCAGAGTCTAATAAACTCTGCATGGTTACATTAGTGGCAGAGTGTGATAAACTCTGCATGGTTACATTAGTGGCAGAGTGTGATAAACTCTGTATGTTACATTAGTGGCAGAGTGTGATAAACTCTGCATGGTTACATTAGTGGCAGAGTGTGATAAACTCTGCATGGTTACATTAGTGGCAGAGTGTGATAAACTCTGTATGTTACATTAGTGGCAGAGTCTAATAAACTCTGCATGGTTACATTAGTGGCAGAGTGTGATAAACTCTGCATGGTTACATTAGTGGCAGAGTGTGATAAACTCTGTATGTTACATTAGTGGCAGAGTCTAATAAACTCTGCATGGTTACATTAGTGGCAGAGTGTGATAAACTCTGCATGGTTACATTAGTGGCAGAGTGTGATAAACTCTGTATGTTACATTAGTGGCAGAGTGTGATAAACTCTGCATGGTTACATTAGTGGCAGAGTGTGATAAACTCTGCATGGTTACATTAGTGGCAGAGTGTGATAAACTCTGTATGTTACATTAGTGGCAGAGTCTAATAAACTCTGCATGGTTACATTAGTGGCAGAGTGTGATAAACTCTGCATGGTTACATTAGTGGCAGAGTGTGATAAACTCTGTATGTTACATTAGTGGCAGAGTCTAATAAACTCTGCATGGTTACATTAGTGGCAGAGTGTGATGACATCTTAACAAGTAGTTGAATTATGCTTTGGTTTTCCATTCCATTTACAGTCGGACGTTTCAAAGCTTGTTCTGCTCACAGTGCTGTGCGCTTTTCATTTTGGACACAATGCATTCATGTAAACCGGTTTCTTGCCAACAGTGTAATTAATAAGTGAACAAGCTGCGTGGATGAAATTTCTACTGTGACAGCTATGCGAGCTGGTTATTTAGTGAGGGCCTGTGTGTGCCAGGAGAGCAATGTGCTGTTAAACACATCAAACATGCTGTATTTATTGTGGATAACACTTAACCACTTACAATGGCTGCAACTATCGACTAAATGATTAGTCACTTGATCTATAAAATGTCACAAAACGGTGAAAAATGTGGATCACTTTTTCGACGAAGCCCAAGATGACATCCTCAAATACCTTCTTTTCTCCGGAGCAACAGTCCACAACCCAAAGACAATCAGTCTGCGGTCATAGAAGACTAACGATACCAGAAAATGAGGCAACATAAGCCTACTGGTTCAAAACAGACACCTGCCAACATTAGGCTGCGAAAAAGAGGAGCCTTGTGAAAATGTTTTTCCCTCTTGCCAAAGTTTTCTCTAAATTTGGAGTGTTATTTAGCCACCTTCCTGACAAGCTAGCATGACATGGTTGGTACCAATCGATGTCTTAGGTATTCTAGTTTCATATCATATCACTGTGGTTTTCAAACTGAATTGAATTTGCCAAATATCACAATATTTGCGAAAATTGGCCCAAGCCGACTCCTCAGGGTCAATGTTGTACGCATTATGTAAAAAATGTTGTCTGTAAAAAATTATCATATTAAAAAAAAATGCAATTCTCTGGTGGACCACAGTTTGGGAACCAATGATAATACAAATAGATAGCGATTAATACATTATTGACTCATCCTTGCAGCTCTATCACTTACGCAATATTTTAATGATCTATGCTAAAAACATAAGCACAAGAACACCAGAGTGATATTTCTCATTTAAAATAAAGGCTCCTTCCAGTTTTCCACTCCATAAAGCAGCGCACCCCGCATGTTGATTTACTGCTTTGATCTGTGGACGCTGACAGGATGTTCAAAAGTCCCTCCAGCTAAAATAAATAAATAAAAATGCTTGTCACAAGTCCAGCTCTCTAAGATACTATCCTGTCCAGCCAGGTCAAGCACCCTCACTGACCTCAACACACACACACCTGTAGTGTCCATAAGACGGCAGAGCCGGAGACCCTGGTCACTAGACCATACCACCTGTTCAAGATGGCGTCTTTTATCGTTGTGTTTAGTTGACATGTGAGTCTGAAACGCCAACAGCCTGAGCCTGGGTCTGAGAGACAAAATGAGATATACTACTACCTGAAGCCTTGAGGTATGTCGAGTAGCAAACTGCTTTTACTACAAGAGCATGTACGAGTTTTTATTTGTTTCATTCAAGTTGATGGTGACGTTGATCTATTTTGTTTGTTAGTGCGATGTCCGAGACGAACCCTCGTTTAACACACTTGGTGAGCGGAATGAGGTACGCTCAATTGTTTGTTATCCGCAGGATATATGTTTGTATAAATTTGAATGTAGCCTACTTTATTTTGGTCAAGTGGTTTGGTCGATTCATTGTCGTGTATTGCAGCCATACTTGTTTACATTTTGATTTCTGGTACATGCATTAAATGGATGTGTAGTCTGATCGACTTGAATGTTTTGCATTTATCTCATTGTGCACTTGACTTGACCAAGTCTTTAATAGTTAACTTGCTTAACAAAATTTGTATTTTAGTAGTTTAAATTTAGCTTAATAAATGGTGTATTTTGATTATTTGGTATTTGTGATGATATTTTGTACTTTTTATATTTTAACTTGTTTAGTAAATTGTACCATTCTGATTCAATGTGCAAACTATATATTTGTGTTTTTGTATGCCTTATAGTTTTCACAGTGTCTACCATGGTGTTTCCCTACATGCCTGATGAAAGAACAATAAACCGTGGTTCATCAGTCGAGACTCTCTGCCTCCTGTTTACCTAGACCAAGGGCTGTTACATGCAACGTTAATCACACTGGTCAGTTTTCACTTTTTGGCAGAACACCGGACCTTGTAATCCGTGGATTTACATTAGCGTAACAGTGATCATAAAGTAAAATTGATGATAGGCTACTGGACAATGGACATGTATTGGAAATGAGCCTTCGCTTGTTTCAAAATACTATTGTCTGCTCCGAAGCGCTAATGCCATCCATCCAAACATCGGAGATACTGTCTGAGGTAGGCTTTAGACGTTAGCTTAGCGTCACCTAATCACAGTCAGTCCCTCTTCTCACAACAAATGCTCCAGGTAGTGCTTTTTCCATTCAAAAATGCAAACGTTATGTGTGAACAGCCCCATACACAGCAGATTACCCCTGCTCCATCATACCCATAGTAATCACACAGACCCCCCCCTGCCTCCCCCGCACGAGTACCCGGTTACTCGTTCATAATAGGAGAGTACTCGAGTATTTAAATTGCTTAAAATGCCCCCACCCACCCACCCACACACACACACACACACACACACACACACACACACACACACGTGTTCCTCTATGGTTTGGAAACAGTTAATTTGATAGTGGAAGGGGAAACAAGGGAAGCCCATTAATGAATGGCTTACAGAGCGTGTTATTCTGTCTGTTATCTCTTCTTCAACGCTGCAGGTGTTTTTTGTTGCCATCCCTGGAGCTTGGCCTCATGCCCCCCCTTTTGTCCTTCCTTAAAGTGTTTGCACACAGTCCATTTTTTTTCGTATGCGTTTTTTTAATCTGTTATCCGAAAAAGAAAATTTGTTACGCACAGAAACCTTGCATTTTGCGTTTTGTTAATATGTTCGTCATTCTGTTCACAATACAAGACAAATTCGTCCTCTCCTGTATCCACATTACAACATGACAGGTGACAGGCAGCAGGGGCTGATCTGCAGCAGTGGTGATGTGGACTGGAGAAGGCAGATGGCAGCAGGTCGGGGAATGGTAACCATATCGCACTGGACAGGAGCTACATACTTGCCTTCACCTCGCCAAGCCGGCTGTGGTGCGCCGTGGTCGGGTGCTGCAGCACCGTGCCCCGGGGAGGGGGAGCAGAGTGGAGCCAGTGAGTGGAGCTCCATGGGGAGAGGGAGTGGAGAGGGGCCAGTGAGGTGGAGCTCTATGGGGAGAGGGAGTGGAGAGGGGCCAGTGAGGTGGAGCTCTATGGGGAGAGGGAGTGGAGAGGGGCCAGTGAGGTGGAGCTCTATGGGGAGAGGGAGTGGAGAGGGGCCAGTGAGGTGGAGCTCTATGGGGAGAGGGAGTGGAGAGGGGCCAGTGAGGTGGAGCTCTATGGGGAGAGGGAGTGGACAGGGGCCAGTGAGGTGGAGCTCCATGGGGAGAGGGAGTGGAGAGGGGCCAGTGAGGTGGAGCTCTATGGGGAGAGGGAGTGGAGAGGGGCCAGTGAGGTGGAGCTCTATGGGGAGAGGGAGTGCAGAGGGACCAGTGAGGTGGAGCTCCCTGGGGAGAGGGAGTGGAGAGGGGCCAGTGAGGTGGAGCTCTATGGGGAAAGGGAGTGGAGAGGGGCCAGTGAGGTGGAGCTCTATGGGGAGAGGGAGTGGACAGGGGCCAGTGAGGTGGAGCTCATGGGGAGAGGGAGTGGACAGGGGCCAGTGAGGTGGAGCTCCATGGGGAGAGGGAGTGGACAGGGGCCAGTGAGGTGGAGCTCCATGGGGAGAGGGAGTGGACAGGGGCCAGTGAGGTGGAGCTCTATGGGGAGAGGGAGTGGAGAGGGGCCAGTGAGGTGGAGCTCCATGGGGAGAGGGAGTGGAGAGGGGCATGGAGGTGGAGCTCCATGGGGAGAGGGAGTGCAGAGGGACCAGTGAGGTGGAGCTCCCTGGGGAGAGGGAGTGCAGAGGGACCAGTGAGGTGGAGCTCCATGGGGAGAGGGAGTGCTGAGGGACCAGTGAGGTGGAGCTCCCTGGGGAGAGGGAGCAGAGAGAGGCCAGTGAGGTGGAGCGAGCACCACGTCTCTCTGACAGTCTCCCAGTTCTACCCCCCAAACACAGACACACATGGGTCAAACAGCTCGCAAAAGGCTTTTGACCGATGCGAAAAATGCAGAAAATCAAACTTGTTCCGAAAACTAAAATGGCGGACGAAGGTTTCCGAGTCAATGTGAAAACGTGAGTGACACAACATGAGGTCCTATTTATTTGTGCAAATAATTTCGGATGAAAACAGAATAACCCTTCAGCCGGAGGCAGAACTCGCCATCTTCGGCTGCTCGGAGTCTTCTCTGAACTTCCCTACAGCTGTGCAACAGTCTCTGACACAGGGCACAACTGTTGCCAAGAAACTCATCCTGAAGGAATGGAAGTCTCCCTCCTCACCCTCTTTTCAATTGTGGCTGACGGATATGTATATATTCCTGAGGACCAACTCACTTAAGAAGTTTTCGGCTATTTGTTTCTACCCTACCTCGTTGGGGTTGGGGGCTATGGGTGACTCGCCCGGCTGGTTTCTCATGGACCTCTTGCGTGGTATCCCGGGCATAATATCTCTTACAAGCATAAGCACCTTATGAGACTGGTAGCACAACGTAATACTGAATGTCGATAATATGTTTTTTTCTTTCTTTTCTTTTGTTTTCCTGTGTCTGAGCCTGTTTGTTTGTCCTGTTCGTGTGTTGTTCAAAAAAATGGAAAATAAAATAGTCGGGGGGGGGGGGGGGATTGGATGAAAAATATGGAGTTGGTGTGCAAAAGCCTTTATTTACAGTCTTATTTTGTCTGACCATTTGCCGCTCGATCTCGTCTCTGCCTCTGGATTTGGCGGTCATGCCCCTCTGCCGTGTCGCTGCCATATTGGCCTGGCCCGCGGGTGGGCCTGGTGCCAGCCAGTCGCTGAACAGGACCTCCCACCCCCTCCCGGGCATGCTGGCCAAGGGCCTTGCAATGTCAATTTACAACCCCACTAGTAAATTCACCTGCGTCCTCCATTATCATCATTACGATTACTTCTCTCCCCTCACCTCTTTGCTTTGTCATTATTCTTTAGCTGTTACAATCATGCCTCAGCTAATCCTGCATCTCATTTCACAACACTATTTAAACTTATCATCCCAGTACAATGTAAACTGTTGTACTAGGGCTGCCATGGTGTGGACATTTCCCCCCCGGGTAATAAACACGTGACAACACCGGTGTTACTGGCGACACCGTATAAGGTACATTTTTTTTAAATGTTTCTCAGCTGTCCTCACGGTCCAGTCAGTCAGCCCCTCCCCGCTGCTGTGTAACGTTAGCTTGAATGCCTCAGAATATGCACTCATGGCTGCATCCGACTCGAGACAACTTTTCAGACCCTCCTGGAGACAATCTTTCTCAAAAGAGACTAACGTTAGCGACAAATCTGGAGACTTTTTCTGACATGGGATTAACATTACCATCACACCAATCTGGGAACCCATCGGGTAAACAAACAAACAAAAAAAAAAATTTTCCCTAACCTCTGGGGGCAGGCTCGTTTCATGTCTGTGTAAACGGAACTCAAGGGGCTCCATCGGCAGCAGAAGAAAATCCCTGCTGTAAACAGTTTTGCAGCCATTCATTTAGTTTGACACTTATTGAGAGTTGATTTGAGTTAAGTTGTGGACGAGTGATGTCATTTGCACATGAATGACATCACTGTCTGGTCCCCAAAACTCAAATCAACTCTCAATAACTGTCACACGTTTTCGGATAATGTGTGAGATCATGTGCGAAATAGATCAGCATTGTTTTTCGGTGACGTTCTCCTTTAAAAAGGGAGAGTTAAGTTAAAATATATATATGAAGAACTTCCATTTCGTCACCCTCTTAAAATAATACTTTTTGAGGAAAATGATATTTTTGCCTAAATCCTCTCTTCGTGATGCTGGCCACCTCTGGTAAAATGGCCTAAGTCCTTAATTGAAAAGATCACGCTGTTCCTACCTGGTAGTGCAATGGCCTATGTCAGCTATGTGACTTATGCCGTTTTATTTTTGCCTACGTCAAGACAATGTGACTTAGGCAAAAATAAAACAGCCTAAGTCACACGCTTGACATAAAATGCAACTAAGTCAGGCCTAAGTAATTTTTTTTTTGCCTGAGGCAATGTCCACACGGAGACGGAACCGATCTTTTTTTTTTCGTTTAAGAAAAGTTTTCCATAAACAAGGAATCGTTTCAAGAAATGTGTGTATCCACATGAAACCACTGAATACCACTGAAACCGCTGTAGTATATATGCCAGGCAGGTAAGTGGCGCTGCCAAAAACAGAGAATAAGACAAACTCGTCAATAATGGCATTCAACCACTAGGGGCGCACAGAGTCTATAATGTGTATCTCACTGTAGCGAGCACCTTGGCTTTGGGTCCTATTACTAGCCTCTGTATCTCAACTCTAGACGAGGTTTGCCATGTCGATGAATAAAATGATTAAACCTATACAGGCAAATGCAGAGCTGTTCAGCAGGGCTGATGGTCTCCCTGTAGCCTACAATATAGAACGTTAACTATCGGTGACGTTCCTGATACCACCATATCCACTTCCATGATCTTTAGACATACGGTATGTTGAAAAACACATCCCAGCGTATTGGCCGCTCCTGCACATCACAGCACAGGCTAAATGATGCAACATAAACATTATATAAAGTCATGGCATAAATGTGTTTTTATTGAAAAAGTGGTGTCAAGTAATGTAAAGTCTTGTTGGATTGAACATCAGAATGCAACCGTGTTATGGTCGTCAAACCTCTCACTTCACTATTTACGTTGTATTTGCGAGAGCTATATATACACCATCCCGAAGTATGTGTGTTACACTCAGGGTTTACATTTCATTTCATTTTGTCCAATATTCAAATATTCCAGAATTGCATGTTGTATTAAAAATAAATATTTCTATCTAACACGTTTATCCTGGTTTTGTTTGTGTTCTTGTAAAAACGTAGCCGCCGCTAAGCTTTCTGGGAAATATCCAGAGAAGGGATGGACAGGGGAGGGGTGGATGGGAAGAAGCTAACGCTAGTGCAGTGCCAGCCGTATCTCTACTTTGCTGCTGGAAGCTTGCTGACGTCGACGGTGGGTCTGACTACATGAGACTATAGGAAGAAGCAGCTGTAAAGGAGCCCTTCACAGGCTCAGTAGTAGCTGTTGCTGGCAGAGAGAGGTGGGGCTATGGCGTCTGGCGTCATCGGTTCAGGAAAGATGCGTATGGGTTGTAAACACGGAAATGCAAGGGTGGCGTCTTCAGATTTGTTCACTCTGGGACCCGGTTTCAAAAACTAGCGTATTCTCCCAGAACCTATACTCCCAGAACGCTGGTTCCGTCTGGACGAAACGTCCATACTAGGGATGGGCATCGAATTTCGAATTTTCAAATAATCGTTGTTATTATCAAGGTCGACTTTTATTATTGAAAATCGAAATTCGTTTATTGAAAAAAAAAAAAAAAAAAAAAAAAAAATTGTGTGTGAGTGAAATGTTGCATTGTCTCCCCTGATTCTAACTATAGTCGAATCGCTTGGTTTGAGCAAGTAAAACAATTTTTATAAGCAACCTCTCCCTCTTCATGGGATTTCATCCGCCATTCATTTTTCCATAAACCTTGCTTAAAATGCTTGTAAAAATTGTTTTACTTGCTCAAACCAAGCGATTTGACTATACTTAGAATCAGGGGAGACAATGCAACATTTCACTCACAAAAAAAAAAAAAAAAAAATATTGAATTTTGATTTTTTTTTTTACATTTTTAATTTTTTTTACATTTTTATTTTATTTTCGAATTTCGATTAAAAGTCGACTTTGGCCAGCGAATTTCGAATAGTGTTTTTGCTAGAAATGCCCATCCCTAGTCCATACGAGAAAAAACTTTAGCGGATACACCTAAACTCGTCTCCGTGTGGACATGGCCTAAGTCACAATGGCATGTTCGTAAATTGGCCTAATCTAATCAGTCATCTAATCGTTTTATGTTACATAATTGACAGTGTTATTTGTATGTCAATAGTCATCTATTGTCATAAAAAAAAATTGTGGAATGATTGGTTCAGTTTTTTATGTTTTCTGAAAAACTTGTGTTTGTGACTTAGGCCATTATTTTAAGAGGGTGACGATTTGTATTCACAAGATATATAAATTCAAGCACTTCAAGTGACCCATATCTACGGTACTTATGTCTATTTTCACAAACTTTCAAGGCCTAGATTTTTCTCTCAAATTCACAAACTTTGGATTTAAAAAGGACTCGTGGGAACTCTGTGATACATGCGTATTTTTACATATTTTTTCAGTGTTTTATCACTTTGTAAGTGTATTAGAAATTCTGCTTCAGTAGTCGCTAGTGTCTGGCTGCTAAAGTGAGCTGTATTTTCTGTTTCAGAGCTACAGAAAAGAGATAAGGTTGGTTGACTGACCGCACTGCCAAGGCCAGAGCACACCACATGACACAGGTAGATACTGTATGTGCTTGTGTGTGTGTGTGTGTGTGTGTGTGTGTGTGTGTGTGTGTGTGTACATTGTGGTGAAAGCAACAGTGTGTACACAAGAGTTGAATGGCAGCTACATTCCGTTATAAATCCCTTGGCTGTGTTCACTCTATTCTGTTTTTTTCAACAGAGCGCCACAGGAATGAGTCCTAAAAGGTGGAAGTTAGCATCGCCTCGTTCCCTCGTCTCTTTAGTCAGTTAGTCTGGGTTTTTTGTATGGGGATTTTGGTTAGATGCCTGAAATAAGGTCTGTGGTGGGTTAACTAAAGTTTATGAAACTGTGACCTTTGTGTTCAGCAAGATAATCTTAAAATGATTTTTGAAGTGTTTTCTGAAAATCGCAATTTTTGGCGATTGCATTTACGTTAAAAGTGGTGTTGATTATCTTGCTGAACATAAAGGTCACAGTTTCATAAACTGTTATTAACCACAGAGCTTATTTCAGACATCTTACCAAAGTCCCCATACAAAAATCTCATTGACTTCCAGACGAGGGAACCAGGCAATGCTAACTTCTGGGTTGGCTGGCCTATAAAAACACGTCATCTCTGCGATACTCTATGGAGAGAGACAAGAAAAACACTGCAGCTAGCCTCTTTTTATAGGCAGACTGGGGAACCTTTAAGAGGAGCGCACTGCTTGTTTGGAGATCCAACAAACCACAACAAAGAGCCGGCAGGTTTAGAGCATGTTGCCATGTTCATGTCATGAAACTGAGAAGTCATTAACTTCTTGGAATGCCTACATCCAGTACAACAGTTTGTAGCTGCTGTTTCTCTGTGCTGAAAACAGAGAAATGAGTTATAAGTGTTAGGGATGGGCAGTTTAAGTAACTATGGTATCGGCCCCGAAACCCTAGGCTCGGCCGCGCAGCTCGGCTGCTGCGTGGCCTGTCACTGATGATGTCACAATCCCGATGATGTGACAATGCCTATGACATCATCTGTGCCTATGACATCATCAGTGATATCATAAGATGATTTTGTTTCAATAATGATGTCACTGATGACATCACTAATGATGTCATAGACATTGTGACATCATCAGTGGGACAAAAATTTAAACGGACAAACATTGCCCACTTGCCCACTCCATTTTATATAAAGATTTAAATACCGTAATTCTTCCAATAAGCGCCTGTACTCTAATTGCCGCCGGGTCTTCCTTTTGGTGACCTTTCCGGGTCCAAATTGATTTAGCATAATAAGCGCCTGACTCATTTTCCCGCCGGGGCCGGAAATGGAATATTTTTTTGGTTACCGTTGTTATTGTTGTTTTTGTCGTCACGAACCAAGCCGCGAGCTAAAGCACGAGAGAGCAAGAAAAAGTGGGAGGGGACAGTGAACGAATAGAGAGAGAGACGAAATGGCGGACAGAGCAGATGCACGAAAAACAGGGAAGCAACTAAAGAAATATGACATTACCTTCAAGTTGAGGGCGGTGAAGTATGCAGAGGAGCATTCTGGTGAAGCAGCGGCTCGCCAATTTGGGGTCGACGCCAAACGAATCCGTGAGTGGCGAAAGCAGAAAAAAGAACTTGTCGCCCAGGGCACTGCTGACGGCAAGAGAGCACGCCTGAGCGGGGCCGGGAGAAAGAAGAAGAGCAAAGAGCTTGAGGTCTGCCTCTGCCATTGGATCCAGTCGATAAGGGCTCGTGACCTGCGAGTTTCTCGTAACATGATCAAAGTGAGAGCCACAGAGTTGTTCGCCTCGGTGACCCACAAAAAAGAGGGAGACGTCTTCCTTGCCAGCAACGGTTGGCTAGACAAATTCTTGAGGAGGAATAACTATAGTGTGAGGAAACGCACCACCATTGCCCAGAAAGATGCAAGTGTTAGCACGGAGAAGCTAGTCAATTTTTTTGTCTTTACAAGTCGCATGATCGAGACGAAGAGGATTGTAACAAATAATATCATCGCTATGGATGAGACGGCAGTGTGGTTTGACATGGTGGGATCCACCACCGTGAATGAGAGAGGGGCACCCACGGTGTCACTCAAATCCACCGGGCATGAGAAATGCCACATCACTGTTGTGCTCGCAGCAAAAGCGGACGGGACTAAACTGAAGCCCTTCATTGTTTTCAAAGCTGCCGTCAGGGACGTTAAAGCCATGCAAATCATCCCTGGCGTTGTGATCGTGTCGTCTAAAAATGGATGGCTCAATGATGACTTGACCAAGCAGTGGCTCCAGAAGGTGGTTGGAAAGTTCTCCTTCCAGCCCAGAATGCTCGTCTGGGACTCGTACAGGTGTCACCTGAGCGTGGCCACCAAGGCGGAGCTGAAGAGTGGATACAACCTCACGCCCGCTGTCATACCCGGTGGGTGTACGAAGTACGTCCAGGCGCCCGACGTAGTCTGGAACGGCCCGTTCAAGGCGCACCTGAGAGCGGCCTGGGATGATTGGATGGCGGGGGAGCAAGACAAGGAATACACCAAGGGAGGAAACATGAGGGCCCCCTCACGCCGCCTCTTGGTCGGGTGGGTGAAGACGGCGTGGGAGCAGCTGGACCCCGAGACCATCAGAAGGTCGTTCAAAGTAAGACACGTGTGTGTGTGTGTGTGTGTGTGTGTGTGTGTGTGTGTTTTTCTGTTTACGGTATGTGAAAACCCCCAGCCCCAATTTGCTGCTTGTTTCATCCTCAAGGTGTGTGGGCAGGGAGTTCCCAGCGACGGCAGTGAGGACCACATGATTCACTGCTTGAAGGCAGGGGAGCCGTGCGCGGCCGGGCGACTGGAGCTGGCCAGGGCTCGAGAAAAAGCAATTGTCCAGAATGTAGATGAGGAGCAGGTAGAGGGAGAGAGCGATGAAGATGAACAGTTTAACAATGAACTGGTGATTGAGGATGATGGTGATGAGGAGGAGGAGGAGGAGGAGGAGGAGGAGGAGGAGGAGGAGGAGGAGGAGGAGGAGGAGGAGGAGGGGGAGGAGGAGGAGGGGGAGGAGGAGGAGGGGGAGGAGGAGGAGGAGGGTAGTTGAGCAGTTTACTTTTGTGTGTTTGGTGTAGTTGTGAGGTTTTGTATTTGTTTTACCAGTACATTTATTGTTGTGTGATTGTACGGTAGTTTTTATTGTACAGTATTTTTATTTGCAGATGGTAGGGTACTGTAGGTATTTTATTTTTATTTGTTGTTCTTTGTTGTT
Organism: Poromitra crassiceps; assembly: GCF_964638095.1. Lineage (NCBI taxonomy): Eukaryota > Metazoa > Chordata > Actinopteri > Beryciformes > Melamphaidae > Poromitra > Poromitra crassiceps. Next base: position 112,637,458 of record NC_139624.1, read on the forward strand.
GTTACACTAAGTATGTTGCACTACTACCGCAGTATAGCCTAGCCTCACTGCCTACAGCATTTTGAATGTCTAAAAATTACACTTTATTCTGCTACCGCAGTTTTTACTGCGTGTATAGCATAGCCTCACTGTCAAAGCATTTTGAATGTCTAAAAATGACACTTTATTTTGTACTGAGAAAGCATTTATGTTAAAAAAATAATAAAGGCCTGGCCCAAATGCCCAAATGGAAATAACCGCCTGACTCTTAATTGCCGCCTGGTCTTCCTTTTACCGCCTGGTCCAAATTGCTTTAGCATAATAAGCGCCCGGGCTCTTATTGGCAGAATTACGGTATTTGAGTACTCTCATTAACTAATGGAGTACTTGAGTACTTGTTTATTAACGTAATTATTAATAATAGCGTCTGTTTTTGCATAATAATACGGGTGGTCCGTGTCCGAGGGGAAACAAGCAGAACCAAAGTTTGGCTACATTAAGCTATCGTAGGCTATAGGCCTGTAAGAATATCTATTACTACTAGGCACTTGACTCATAGGCTCGCCCGCTGCAGATGTTCGCTGTCCCTGCAGCTCGCATACCTTGGCTGCTGCGCGGCCTCGCCCACAGCTCAGCTGCTGCGCGGCCTCGCCCACAGCTCAGCTGCTGCGCGGCCTCTCATGCCCTATTAGCGTGCGCGGGGGTGTGTGTTGCACACAAAATGTTATTCCCCTTAAGTTTACATGCGTGTGGTGGGTCAGAGTCCTGCGCGGGTCTGATTTTCAAGACCCGGTTCCGCCCGGCCCCGCGACGTGCAGTACCGACCCCGCTCCGCGAACCCGCACATATGATCAATCAGTACCGCAACCCACCCCGCCCCGCAGACATGAGACCCGCCCCCCGACCCGGAACCGCATATATATAATAACCGTTAATCTGCAGTGCAAACATTCTGCAGTGCAAACATTTTGTAGTGAACCTAACGAAACTGCCACCGTTTCACACGAGAGGCGAACAGCAGTCTTTCTGGCCGAGACTCGTCAGCTGATGTACGTTAATTAGCTTTTAGCAGCTGCTAGCTCACTAACCAGCTGGATAGCTCTGCTATCAGACACACAGACAGTTACAGCAAGCAAAGTGACTTACCAGCTATTTCCAATATGTCCGGTATAATCCATACTGCCTTTATGATTGCTGTTGGAGGAACGTAAATCCACGTTGGGATGAGACCTCTCCACTTTCACGCTATCCATCCATGACATGTTCTTGCCTGTTGCTATGAAAACAGCCAGTGTGTATGTTTGACTGGAAGCTAACGTTAGCCTACTATATTATCTGTCCGACTCGTATTGTCTCCAATCAATCACCTTGACCGCAGCTGAGTTTTGAATGTTTTGTGCAGTCCAGATAGCGTCACACATTGCACAGTATGCGCATACTTGAAACGATGCCGGTTATGTAAACAAAGTGAAAACGTGCGTCAGAAACTTTTCTCCTGTTCGAGTCAGACCAGCTGCCAGACACACCCCCCCCTGCCAGACACACCCCCTGCCTCCATCTGAGTGCAACAGAAAAACATACAAGGCTCATACGTTGTCGTTGTTCCACCTGCCGCCCGTCCGCATTTAGTTAATTTTTACCCGCCGCCCGACCCACCAATTTACAGAAGTGTATTTTTTACCCGCCCCCCCCACGTTTTTTTTGCGGGTAACCGGCGGGGCCCCGGTTACCCGCCGTTATGTGCAACAAGTGTTGCACATAACTACTGTTTACTGTGTGGCAGCTGCTGTACTATTTATGGGATCAAAGAGCAGCTTGCTCTATCTGCTTTTCTTTGTCAGTACAAAATGCAGTTGAAACAGCGCAGGTACTACAAAAAAGAAGGGTTTGGACAGTTCACTCTGTCAAACCTTCTCTGTCAAACCTTACCTTCGGAGTTGAACACTTCTTTGAGGTACAGGAGGACGTCGGCGAACTTGCGCACGTCGTTGACCAGCTGCATGATGTAGTCTGGGTCTGAGGCAGGGGCGTCAGTGCTGTCCACCGAGCTGCAGCCAGCGGCCCTCCCCAACGCCAAGCCCGAGCCCGAGCTGGAGAGCTGGGAGATACCAAGGGAGAGTTTGGTTCCACCTCCAGCGCCGCCGCCTCCTCCGCTGCTCTGCCTCAGCATGGCAGCCAGCATGCTCTCTTGATCGGGTGGCCCTTCGGCCTGGCACCTGTGATCCCGCGCTTCGGCTCCGCCACTCACACCCAGCAGTGTACTGGAGGCTCCACCCCTCACACCCAGCACTGTACTGGAGGCTCCACCCCTCACACCCAGCACTGTACTGGAGGCTCCACCCCTCACACCCAGCAGTGTACTGGAGGCTCCACCCCTCACACCCAGCACTGCACCGCAACAGAGATGGACGATCCTGCCAAGTGGGAGGGAGGAGAATCACCATCAGAATCAGAATCACTTTTATTGCCACAATATGCCCCAGTGGCACGTTTTAACATAGGGACAAACAGCAAATAAATATTTTTCTATTCATAAAACCTGAAATTGATCTTAACTCATTGAGTGCCAAGGACGTCGATCGACGTCAAAGTAAATAGTGACGTAGAGTGCCAAGGACGTCGATCGACGTCAAATGCGTTTTTTGACGGTGGGACGTGGATGAAAGCCTCAGGCATCTCCTGTACAAATATGGGAGCTATTGAAGGTGTATAACCTATTTTACGGACTCATTAGGTGGCGACAGTGCTCTCCAGATTAGAGACAGGTCCGGAGAAACAGGAGGAAAAAGCCGTGATCAAAGAGAAACCGATGCATGCTGCAGCTAGAGCCATATAGATTGCTCTGTCTGGAGCTGACGTTGGCTGCGAACAGGAGTCAATCCGCGCCCACAACTGAGCCCCTCTGTCTCTGTCTGTCTGTCTGTATAGTTTCTCCACACGATTAGCCGCCAGAAAAGCAGCACCCGACGCCAAACCATTCAGCAGTCCGGTTTGGCTCTTCCGTGTCGCGCTGGGAGCCGCCCAGCACACAAAAACGGAGCACTCCGAAAATAGAGTGGGTGCGTGAGGCTGTGTGTTAGTGTGGGGAGGAGTTTGCAGGTGAGGAGGGGAGAGGGGGGTGGGGCACGCAGGGCATCACACAACTACACCACGTCACTACATCAGAAAATATTATCTTCAGACTCAGTGAATGTGCTTGAAATGCTGCATTTCACAAAAGGCGGAATATCTCAGCTAATAATTTGAAACGCCTGTATTTGCTCAAAACGACCTATCTTCTCCGGCTCATAACTAAAGAACGGAAAATGGTATCAATAAACTTTTTTTTGCTGATGATACAATAGAGCCAGCTCGTTCTTTGTGCGTGTTCGGTGTTTACATAGTAATATCACACAATATTCTGTGGGCCTCGAGAAATCACTGAAAACGCTCTGAAAACTCTGGCACTGGGAGCGTCCGTTCTCCAAAAGTGGCTGGCACTCAATGAGTTAATAAGGTGACGTGACAAACACGGACTCTCTCTCATCTCCCCATCTCCCCGACAGGAGACAGGACTGGCTGCACCTGCTGCTCCTTAAGACTCCCACAGATCGAGAGTTAATGACCAGGGGCCGGTTGCACCAACTGGTCTTACACTGGTCTTAAGCTAAGTTGGTCGTAACTTTACGACCTAACAGCTACGCCGGTTGCACCAAGACGGCTTAAGCCTTCTTTTCACTACGCCCAGGCGTAAGAGTTACGCCTGGTCAGGAGGAGGCGTAGCGCCTGCCTGTAACAGAGATCTCCGTGTCTTATCAGCGGAGACCGTTTTGAGTCCTTACCCTCATTGTCGTAACACAGCCAGTTCTCCATCTTTTGAAGCATGATGTTAGATTACAACGAACTAGTTGTGTGGCTTAGCCTTCCAAAATGTTGCCGTTAATTTTTTAGAATGTAATAGATAGAATTGGGAACGTTACATTCAATTTCATTCAGACTGTCTTTCTGGCTCAATCGCCGCCATTTTTCCCCCGGAGCGAGGGAGGGTGAGAGGAGGGAGGGTGTTTTACAGTAGTGGCTGAGAGAGCGTAGTGGCACAGTGCTCCAAGCAGGTCGCGAGGCACATTTTTTGCAACATCATCCAATCAGGGTGCATTCCCTGGCAATTCACATGGACGCGCATTGCTACGACCAGCATAGTTAAGACCAGACGTAAGCCGTGTTGGTGCAACAGGCGTAAGTCCATGGTCTTAACTAAGACCGACGTAGGAGTTACGACCAGGCATAGTTAAGACCAGTTGGTGCAACCGGCCCCAGGTGTTATGTTGCCGGTGAACCGCTGTCCAGAGACACTAATATGGACTGTCAATAGAGAGCCGCAGGAATGAGTCCGGAATACACCGATGCTAACACTCCCGGCTCTTCACTGTTTTCGCCTATGGGATTTTTGAATGGGTTTTTGGCGCGATGCTTCAAATAAGGTCTGTGGTTAAAGGACGGCTTTACCGTGGGGAATATGAATATATATCAATCTCACGCCCCTAAGGTTTTAGAATCCGTTGAAATTATTTGAAATTGGAGCTTCACTGCCTGACCTATCAGGCATCTCTCACATTTTTAGGGAAGCCGGGTGACGCGTTACGAGTCACCCGGCTTCCCTCCCCGCTTGCGGAACTCGAGGGCCTATGAACTACAAGTCTTGTGAGCCATGGTCCCGCCTCTAGAGGTCCTCCACGCCCCTTCAGAGCTCTCGACGAAAAGCAAAAGGCAGCCATCTTGTTCACCCGCATAGAATACTGTAGCTAGGTTAGCTTTCCATAGCTCCTTGCCAAGAGACCATATCTCTGGAACGGAAGCACCAAAAGATTGGAACTGGCGGCATTGGAAAGCTCGTCAAATTTTACATCTAGTAGTAGGTGAGTTGAAGTAACGAAATCAACGCTGAGCAATGTACCCATTTTTACACATTTTTACAGAAAATAGTTACAACATCAGATGCGCGTAACTCCTACGAAAATGCCTTAAAATGCATGAAAATTTTTTTATGAAGACATCTCCCGACATATATACTACCGTTTACATTTGGTGCAATTTGGAGGCAATTTTATTTTCGATTTATTTCTTCTTCTTTGTATCTTTTATTGTCGAAGCCTTCTTCTTCTTCTTCTTCTTTGAGTTTTATGGCGGTTGGCAAACATATATGTGCATTACCGCCACCTACTGGAGTTTGATATCAGCCAAATGCCTGAGGGGTGGGCATGAAAACGAAGGCCACGCGAGCCCAGTGCATTGTGGGAAATGTAGTATTTCGGGTGCCCGCACCCGCCCCTCCCCTCCCCCCCCCCCCCCCCCCCCCACACACACAGAGTGGATTTTGGGTGATATCTCTGGCGGGAAACAACCAATTTCAAAAATTTCAACGGATTCTAAAACCTTAGGGGCGTGAGATTGAATATAATTCATATTCCCCACGGTAAAGCAGTCCTTTAACGCAAGCTTATTCAAACGCGAACCAGTGTTCAGCAGGATAATATTCACACATGAGGACCACTTTTAGCCAGGAGCTTCCTCCCCGGGGAAAACAGACAAGACTTGGTGTGGGCAGAGTGGAGGTCTGGAGGAGTGGAGCAGTTCTCTGAAAAGAGGAGCAAGGGGTTGTCTGTCAAAAGCGATGTGGGGAGATACAGATACGAGGGCCCATGGTTGTTTTGACTTTAGGAGTCGGGCAAGACATTTTTACAGTGATTTGGACTCAGAGGAAGGTGAAAATATTGCAGGAGTTAAACTATTCCTCCTCAGAGTCAGTGAAGCTGAGGAGGGGGCAGGAGGGGCCGGCTCCTCTTACCATGGAGACGACTGAAAACTTTTCGCCTAAGTATAAATTTAAAACGGCGTGCGACTTTTCTTTCCGTCGAGAGACACTTATTAAAAATGTTGAGCGTGGCAGCGGCCTACCATAAATCCACCTTTAGTGCAGCGACCAGGACTCATACCCACCGGCTTCCCACCCGCAGACATGCCCAATAGTGTCTGACCAAGCCATAAGTACCGCCACCGGGAATTGAACCCAAAACTTGACAATTCATAGTCCCACTTCAGTTTTGCAACATTACACATCTCTCCATTCGTCACGGCTGTCACTGCGACTTGTTGGTAACATTCAACAGGCACACCTTCCATATTTCCCATGGAATGGCCAACAGTGAAACTGCAGGGAGTATCCATCAGAAGAAAATCGGCTATGAAGCGAGGTCCTGTTTCAGCAATGCTGCATGCATCAGTGCAATGCACAAGCAGTGCTGTTTCAGGAAACAGGACATGGTGTGAGATCATCTTAACATCACATAATGTTGCTGGTGCTGCTCAACAGCTCAATCTGTCTCCACACCCCTTGGCCAACACAGTACAGAAGAATAACCAAAACACAGACAGACACACAGTGCTGAGGAAGCTATTCTTCAACTGTACCAAACACTTCCATAAACTGTATTTACAGGTGCAAATGCTGCCCTGTTATCCTACAAATCAGTACACATTCAAGAACTCATATGAAGCAACAGATTGCTTGTGTATTGCGCAAACTGCAGGTAGGCTACGCTGCGACATCATAAACTTACGATATCCCACCTATATTTGAGCAAGCAGATTCTACACTATCTATGTTACAGTTTCCCTGTCTATCACAATTTTTAAGTAAATTTCTCATGTCTCGAATCTGCTTCTGGCGATAGGACGTAAAGAAATAACGTATAATCGAACTCCCATTTAAAAAAAATCTGGTGATTGTGTAATTTGTTGCTTTAACGGCAAAATGTTAGGTAGGCTATAAGGCACAATACCTTTCACAAATTGTTAAGGGTTTCTAATGCATATAACGTTACAGCACTTTATTCCAATACAATTTCAACTTTTAGAATTTTTTCAAACAACAATACCGCCCTGCACCGTTATTTTGGTGGAAAAAAGACGAGTTCTGGAATATGGGCAAACAAATTGTAAACGTGGAAATTAGATTGGAAATAGTGCCACTTTTTGAATTGGGTGTATGCCGAATAGAGGGGTGCCTTTAACGATTCAGATAGGTTAATTCCCTAAATCCTGTTATTCCAGTATGTAATGTAGCTCTGTCGCAAGACAAGGCAGTATTATACTACCAGATTTTAATGCGGTTCGGTGTAGCCTAGCTACCTATCGGCGGCTAACGTTATAAATTACGATCTCGAGGCATTGCCCAATAAAGTAAATAGTATTTATTAGCAGCAAACAATATGCGCAAAATACACACCTGCCGTTGAATCCTGAAACATTGCAGCTAGGGAATCCCTAAGGAATCCCTGATGTGGTGGCGTGGCCGATGGCTAATATGAACCTTATTCTTGGGAAACACGACTTAATCCAATTGTATACATTACTAGGACATGTTATACCTTTTCAATCGTAGCTATCCTAAAACCCCTCGCCACCCCGAGCTGGACTTTGTAGGAGCAATGCAGCTCAACTAAACTGTGACTTTGTTAAATCGCCTCCTCTTCCCATGTGATGTTGAGCAGAACTTGTGATTGGTGGATGTGTCGTGGAGATTAGTGTGGAGCGTGTGGAGTCTATGGCATGGTGTCCTCCCCATGGTCCTCCCCTAACAACAGGTGTCTCTTCTCTTCTGTCAAGCTAGCTCGAATCTAACGAGGAGCTTCCGGTGTTTGCTTTCAAAATAAGGTTAATAAAACACAATAAATCAAACTTGTTGGCGAACCTGTGTGGTTGTATTGTAACAAAGTGAAGCGACAGTATAGTATATAGAGTATAAATATGAAGTAAAATTCCAATCCTTTTCACAGCATACATTAATAACCTCAAAAATTAAAGGAAGACTTTTGACTTTTCCCCAACATCATAATTGTATTTTGAAGGCAACATCGACTTATTTCCGTTATCAATCTGGATAACTCTGGATAACTTGACGCAAATCTGTTAGCCCTCAAAATCTCAGTAGTCAGTGGATTTACGCAAGAAATGTGTTAATATAAAAAAATATAATAGGCCTACATTGAGCCCATAAAACAGATAACTAACACATAATAGTCTCAGTCTGTTAGCATCACTTTCGTGTTCGCACAAAACACATCCAGCAGGGATACATTGTGTTTTTCTGGGTTGTAAATACCTGCCATGATTTATATAAATGGCTGTGAATAACAAGTCTGTAGTGTAGGCTATCCGGGCTACTGCCTGCCCTACATTAAGTTTGCACTGCTACCCCATCTACAGGACGTAAGTGGTGTGCGTGCGTGCGTGCGTGCGTGCGTGTGTGTGTGTCATTGAGATATAAGTGTGTGTGTGTGTGTGTGTGTGTGTGTGTGTGTGTGTGTGTGTGTGTGTGTGTGTGTGTGTGTGTGTGTGTGTGTGTGTGTGTGTGTGTGTGTGTGTGTGTGTGTGTGTGTGTGTGAGTGCGCGTGAGTGCGCGCGCGAGATGTAGGCTAGATATATGTAATATTTTCTATGGACTTGGTAGGCTAATGTAATTATGTGCACACTTTGCACCATCTGTCGGATATTGTAGCATATTTGCATCCCAGCTGTATGTCGACTGCAGAGATCGACTCTAAAGTTGAACGCTGTAACGTGAGTGATGTCTTTTCCTTTTTTATAGGTTCCTTGCTCTATATCCGGAAGTCATGCTGTTGCTAGGAGACCGTACACAAACTCCAGTTGCAGAGGTCCTACTACACTTCATAGCCTATTTGCTCACAGGTAAGATGGAAAAAATACTTGATATTATGGCTATTTCTTCATTTTAACAGGCATAAAGTAGTAATTAGTAGGCTAATTACATTACAAATGAGGAATTTGACTTAGTGCAGTAGGCTATGCAGCGCAGCGGTCACATCAATAGTAGAAGATGGAGCAATAGCCTACAGAAAACAAACAATCTAAAATTATAAGGTGCAAAGTAAAAGTAATTTAAAGTGACAGAGAGAGAGAGAGAGAGTGTGTGTGTGTGTGTGTGTGTGTGTGTGTGTGCGTGTGTGTGTGTGTGTGTGTGTGTGTGTGTGTGTGTGTGTGTGTGTGTGTGTGTGTGTGTGTGTGTGTGTGTGTGTGTGTGTGGATAGTGTCCGTGGGGGGGAGGGGTGGGGGGTGGGGGGTGGGGGGGGCAGGCCATTAGTGAGCAGGTTGTGCTCAGGGGGCATGGGGGGTGATAAAGTCCTGATTTGTGGGGGCTTTCGGGTCTCATTGAAGAGGTGGATGGCAGTTGGGAAGAAACTGTCCCTGTGTCGAGAAGTTCAGGTACTGCCAGACATCAGTCTTCTGCCACAGGGGAGGACTTTGAAGACTTTATGACCTGGGTGAGAGGGGTCGGCCATGATTTTCCGAGACCGCTTTAGTGCCCTGGCAGTGTCCTGAAGGGATGGCAGGCTGCATCCGACCACCTTTTCATCACGGCGGATGATGTGCTGCAGTCTGGATATGTCCTTGCGGGCAGCAGCAGCATACCAGACGGTGATGGAGAAGGCGAGGGTGGAGCTGTAGAGCTAGCCTGGGTAAACCCATCCCCCACGTGACCTGCTCTCAGACCTGTTCTCAGTCACTATGTGACTGGGAACTGAGAGAGCAGGTCACGTGGTGGCTGGGTTTACCTAGGCTACTGTAGAGCTGCCAACACTGCCTTTGGCACCTTGAACTTCCTCAGCCGCAAATAAAGTACATCCTCTGCTGTGCCTTCTTGTGAGAGTTCTGATGTTCAGCTCCCATTTCAGGTCCCGGCTGATGATTGAATCCAGGAAGAGAGAAATAGTTAAATGTTGAACCATTGCTCATTTGGAGGTGTATATTTGGTTTCGCACAGGATAATGTAGGTTAACTATTCACAATTATGGTGTGTAATCCTGTGGAGTGTGAAACCATTACCAGAAACCAAGTCAAGTCAAGTCAAGTCAAGTCAAGTCAAGTCAAGTCAAGTTTATTTGTATAGCCCTAATTCACAAGCATGTCTGAGAGGACTTCACAGAAAATGTCTAGCTAAATCTAACTGACACAACAGTAGCAATTACAGTAGTAATAATAACAAGATTGAACTATCATATGATAGAGAAAGGCAGAGAGAAAGGGAGAAAAGGGGAATGGAATGTGGGGGAGGAGAGAACAGGGAAGGGAGGAGATGGGGAGGGAACATGGGAATGTGGGGGAGGGGAGAGCAGGGAAAGGGAGGAGGTGGGGGGGGAGCAAGGGAGGAAGAGCGGGGGGGATGTGGGGGAGGAGAGATCGGGAAAAGGGAGGAGGTGGGGGGGAGCAGGGGAGGGAGAGCAGGGGGAATGTGGGGGAGGAGAGAGCAGGGAAAGGGAGGAGGTGGGGAGGGAATTGGAAATGTGGGGGAGGAGAGAGCAGGGAAGGGGAGGGGGTGGGGAAGGAGCAGGGGAAGGGGGAAAGAAGAAAGAGCAGGAAAAGGGAGGAGGGGGAGCAAGGGAGAGTGGGGGGATGTGGGGGAGGAGAGAGCAGGGCAAGGGAGGAGGTGTGGAGGGGACAGGGAAAGTGGGGGAAGAGAGAGCAGGGAAAGGGAGGAGGTGGGGAGGGGACAGGGAAAGTGGGGGAGGAGAGAGCAGGGAAAGGGAGGAGGTGGGGAGGGGACAGGGAAAGTGGGGGAAGAGAGAGCAGGGAAACGGAGGAGCTGGGGAGGGGACAGGGAAAGTGGGGCAGGAGAGAGCAGGGAAAGGGAGGAGGTGGGAAGGGAGTGGGGGGATGTGGGGAGGAGGGAGCAGGGAAAGGGAGGAGGTGGGGAGCAGGGAATGTGGGGGAGGAGAGAGCAGGGAAAGGGAGGAGATATTGTATGTATCTTGTTGCAAACATGGAGCTTAGCGGAAGTTCTGGAAGAGAGACCTTTTAGTTGTCATGCCCACTCATTCATTCACTCCCCTCAATAATTAATTCTCCCCCTTTTTCCCACTCCAACTGGTGTCAGGTGTTCAAGGGCGGTAACGTTTTGCTTAAACCAAAGACACATCTTCCTATTCAGTCTATCATCGCCAAAAGTTAAGGCGTTTATTTCCAATAGGCGCGCTTCCACCCAAACAGCCCAGCAGGCTGGTCCAGTGCTCTCAGAAGACGACAATCTTGCAGGAGAGATTTCAGTTCAGATAACCAATTTAACCAAAGTATGGCACTGTAGCACACGGATCAAGTGTAGAATGTTTTAAGACTAATGTTTCAACATCAAGTGCATCTTTATCAGAGTCATGACTCTGATGAAGACGCACATCATGTCAAAACATCTGAACTGAAATCTCTGCTGCAACTTTTACATTACATTGCTCGCTAGTAGCAGCTGCTCTCAGGTGCCGAGATGGACTGACCGCCTCCAGCCTCAACATGGCAAAAGAGTCCCTTGTATCCCATAGCCATGTGACTGTGGCTCTTTTTGCACCTACTCATACTTGCGGCTCATGTCCACTAGATGTCACCACACTAGCTCAAAACTTGCTAGGTAACATTAATCAAATGGCTGTGACATGACTAAGATGACTGTGTCTCATTTGACAGGTGTGTTGCAGTCAAATCAAAATAACCTCCGTCAATCAAAGCAGTGGCAGGAGAGAGAGACGGTGGCATAATGCCAAAGAAGGCAGCTAAAAAGGGTGGAGGGGGTAAGCTGGCCGGGAAGAGTGAGGAGGAGAGGCTCCTCTACCTGCAGCAGAGAGCCCAAGCAGAGGTGGAGATGGCCAAAAAGAGAGAGGACATGCTTACACAATTTCTTAAGGTAAGGCAGACATGGCGTTCAAATCTACATTTTCTGTAGCTATATCACTACAAGATACAAGTTTGGCTACACATTTTTCTTTATTTTTACAATTTTTCACCGTTCAGAATAATAGTAAAACATCAAAACTATGAACACAAATGGAAGTAGAAAAGTGCACTCAGTAGAGTGCAGATCTCCGCCAGGCACCGATACGTCTAACCATGGCCAAACCGGAGTCAGGAGCCAGACGGACAACACACACATTTTTATTTTTTATTTTTTTATTTTTTTTGCCTTTATTTATACAGGGAAGGCTCTTGAGAGCAAGCTCTCATTTTCAAGAGCGCCCTGTTACAATGAACATATACAAGGGGTTACAGACAGACAAGATAAGAGCAATAAGAACAAATGATAATCAACTAAAACATGTGCATTCCAGAACAAATGATAATCAACTAAAACATGTGCATTCCTCGTGCAGTGTGCTCTCGAGGAGTACTCTAAATGAGTCCAGAGAGATCAATTTCTCCAGCTTTAGAGTGTCCTGGAGTATATTCCACTTGTTAGGGGCATAAAATGAAAAAGCAGTCTTTCTTTGTTCGGATCTCACTCGTGGAATATGCAGCCTGAGGTGAGATTGCGAGCGTGTACAATAACTGGTGTTGATGTGAGTAAGAAGTGAAGACAGATACAGTGGAAGCTGTCCAATCAAGGCTTTGTAAATAAATAAGAGACAGTGCTGTTCTCTTCTAGCTGTCAGAGAGGGCCAGCTCACCTTTTCATACAAAATACAATGATGAGTAAGAAAACAATCACCTGTTATGAAGCGCAGGGCGCTGTGATACACAGTGTCGAGCGACTTCAAAGCAGTTGATGAGGCATGCATGTACACAATATCTCCATAATCAAAAACAGACAATATTAGAGATTGAACAATCGATCTTCTAGTGCAGAATGAAAAACAAGATCTATTTCTATACAAGAAACCTATTTTCCTCCTTAGTTTCTTTACAAGGTGATCTATATGCACGGTAAAGGACAGTTTGGCATCTAGCCAGATGCCTAGATATTTATATGAATTAACACGTTCAATTGGGTCATTCTGCAAAGTAATTACACTTAAACTGTCGTTGACAAGAGGAGATCTCGAGAAAAGCATCCATTTAGTTTTATTTGAATTTAGGACCAATTTAAGGTCAAACAAGGACCGCTGTAGAGTATTGAATGCGGCTTGTAACCTCTCAACAGCCTGAGCAGGGGTGTCCCCGACACAATATAGGATTGTGTCATCCGCGTAGAAATGTACGCTACAATGCTCTATAGGAAAAAAAATATTGTTGATGTAAAGGGTGAACAGTATTGGTCCAGAAATGGATCCTTGGGGGACCCCCTTACCAATAGATAGGGAGCTGGATCTTATGTTGTCAACGACAATCGATTGAGGTAGCAGTGACAGTGCTGTGTCTGGGCCTAAACCCGGATTGATGTGATTGGAGGATGTTGTATGTGTCTAGAAAGGCCCGTAGTTGTTCATTCGCTAGAGATTCGAGGACTTTAGCTAAACTACACAGCTTGGAAATTGGTCGGTAATTGTCTGGAATGCTCGGGTCGCCACCTTTAAACAGAGGTGTGATCTGAGCGATCTTCCAGACGGAGGGAATTTCACCCGAGATAAACGTTAAATTAATGATATGAGCAATCGGGGGGGCGATCAATTGTGCACCGAGGTGCAAAAAGAAAGGGGCAATATCGTCCTCACCCTTTGATTTCTTTATGTTTAATTTTGATAGAGCCCTGTAGACTTCGTTTGTGTTTACTGGCTGGAATGAGAAGCGGTCTGCAAACGGGGAGGTGGTCAGAGGATCCTCTGCTGGTGGAGCCAGCGCTTGGACCGGCGGGACCGTGGTGTTAAAAGATCTGTCAAACAAATAACCAGCAGAGATAAAGTGACGGTTAAAGGCGTCACACATTTGCAGTTTTTCTGAGATTATGCCATGTTCGCCAATGATCTGAGGAGGGAGGGCGGAGTTAGTTGTGGGTTTTAGCGATTTAACTGTTTTCCAGAAACTAGCTGAATTTCCTTGTGCATTGCTAAGTGAAGTTAAGTAGAAGTCAGACTTGGCCTTTCTGATTGAACTGATACACTTATTTCTAGACTTCCTGAACTGTAACCAGTCTGCAGGGGCACCAGAGGATCTCGCCTTGGACCAGGCCGAATCTCTAAGACGTAGGGCTGTTTTAACGCAGCTATTGAACCAAGGGCTAGAACGATTTTTTATTCTAAAAGTTTTATAGGGGGCATGCTTATCAGCAAGATAGTTAAATACAAGAGAGAAATGTTCTGAGGCTAATTCCGGGTCAGGAACTAAACACAGCCTCCCCAGATCGGAGTGAAAGAGGTCGTGCAAAAAGCCCTGCTCTATAAAGTGTTTAAAATTGCGTCGTCTTATAAAATTACCTTTAGATTTAGAGGCTTTAGTCAGTCTGACACATGCTATTGGGCAATGGTCACTGACGCCTTGTGCAAAAACCCCACTCTGGGGATATTTCAGTGGTCTATTAGTTAAAATAATATCAATTAAAGTGGACTTTGAGGGGGTTTTCTTGTTTGGTCTTGTCGGGTGTTGGATAAGCTGTGATAAATCTAATTGTAGGCAAAGCTGCTTCAGAGAGGAGGAGGTCTCAGAGATCCAGTCCTGGTTCAAATCACCTAGAAGAACCAGTTCAGAAGAAACAAAATGTGATAGAATCCTCCCCAGCTCTTCAAGGGCCGAGCCTGGCGCAGAGGGGGGGCGATAGACACCTGATACTGCAATGTGAATATCGCCTCCTACACAGATGTCCAAAACAATACATTCAAAGCATTTGGGAATGGAGGATGTTGTTAAGACGTGAGCAACAAGGTGGTTTTTTACATAGATTACAACACCTCCTCCTTTAGCTCTCCTGTCTATTCTAAATAGGTTGTAACCATTTATGGTTACATCTGAATCAGGGACTCTGCTGGAGAGCCATGTCTCAGAGATGATGAGGACGTCAGGATCAGCATCATTAATCAACACATAAATAAAATCTAATTTGGGCAGCAAACTCCTAACATTCAAGTGAAGGAATTTCAACCCGCCAGCGGCTTGAAGCTCCTGAGGGGACCTCAGGTCAGCAGAGCTAGAATTAATGCTATCCTGAGGGACAGGAGCGGTTTGTATCGGTAAAAGATTCCCTTTCACAGCTCCCCTCGGTCTTGATGCATGACGAGGAAGTCGTGCACAGGGGTTTAAAACATTAATGATATTATTTACATAATTATCAGTACTAGAAAAATCAGTACAAAAGGAGTCATGACTGATACTAATCCTAGGAAGAGACAAGTTACTTGTGTCATGGACATGATAAGGAAAAATATATTTAGAAAAAGTAGAGTTTGATGGCAGCCCAAGCCCAGGCTGGGGGAAAGACTGGAAATACAAAGTCTGATGGACTGGGGGGCGTGGGCTGGGTGCACATCATTTATTATTTGGTTCCCACCTGAGGGAGTCCAGAGTATATTTTATGTTTGAGGACAGCATCCTAGCACCTTTTTTGTTTAGATGGAGCCCGTCTCCATTATACAAGTCATGCCTATTACTAAACAGTAGAAAATTATCAATATAAGGGATGTTCCAGTATGAACAGAAACCTTTCAACCACCTATGCAGCTGAAAAATACGGCTAAGTATCATTCCGCCTGTACGTAAGCGTGGCAAGGGCCCCGAAACAATGAAATTCCTGCCAGTCCACAGGAGACAATCTATAAGTTTGGCATAAGCCACTTTTAGCAGCTCTGATTGTTCATCTGCAATATCATTTGTGCCAATATGAGCGACCAGTGTATCAATTTGAGACAGTTTGGGCATCAAACGTGGTAACATATTGTCAATGTCTGCCACTTTGGCGCCTGGAAAGCATCTAGTTTCACAGTTAGTTATAGAGACATGGCGTATAATAGAGTCACCGATAACCATGGTTTCACATACGCGGAAGTAGTACATACGCGCACACACACACACACGCACGCACGCGCACACACACACACACACACACACACACACACACACACTCACACACACACACACACACTCACTCACTCACTCACTCACTCACTCACTCACTCTCTCTCTCTCTCTCTCTCACTCACTCACTCACTCACTCACTCACTCACGCACACACGTGCACGCTTGAGTGGGAGGCTGAGCTCACTTCTATCAAGAGAAAAGGAGGTTTGTTGGCTGAGAAAGGCAAGCACTTCATTTTAAGATGCACATTTTTCCAAAGCACTCTAGTCTGTTGTATGCTATTTTTTAAATGCCAGTATTTTACTTGAAATGAGAAAATAACATGTATTTATTATTATAATAGGCTAGTTATTTATAATTAATCCAGTTAAATATGAAAACTAAATAAACATTGTTGATGTTTATTTTGATTTAACAGTCAGTCGTTGACTACATACAGACATTGTACCATAGGCTACTGCAATCATTGAAGTAGCCTAAATTCAATGGCACTGAATCATAATGCAAGCAATAATGTTACAATGTTCTGGACCTTCGCTTGAGGAAGTTTTCTCTATCTGGACCTCTTTGAATTTTAATTGAGTACCTCTGCCATAGTAATTTAGACTCAGGTGTGCATAAACTACTTCCTTTTTAAATACAAAAATGTGAAATTACAGTAGGCTATTATCGCTTATTGGACAGGAGAAGCAGGTATTTGTCGGTTATAGTATCACCTGAAACCCCCCCCCCCAAGTCTATAGATCCCCCCCCCCCCAAATCTATAAACCCCCCCTATCTGAAGAACATAAGGGGGGAATTCCCCCCTAGTTTGCAAAGTGAATTTTAAGCCCTGGCGTGAATATAATGAAAAACATAGTACATTCAATCATGTGTGTCTAGATTTGTGACTGGTACTGTAGTGCACTCTTTGTTTTGAAACAGGATAAGTTGGAGAAGGAGGAAAAGAACACGGCTGTGAACCAGCTGAAGTTGAGCCAGCAGTGGCGGGCCATGCTCCGCCTGACACGTCATGCCGAGCTGCTCAGTGACATCACCGTGCTCAGCCACATCTTCCAGAGGGTGCTGGACTGCAAGGACAGTGTCATCAAGGTCACTTCATGCTCCACAAGAGAATAGCTACACAAAGCAGAGTGACGAGTGTGCTGCTTCTCCTTTCTTTTGATGTTTAGTCCCTGGCCTGCAAGCCAGCACCTCAACAACATAGGCATCTTTTTTAGTTATTTTCTTCCTTACACATGTCCACAGAAACAGTCAAAACAGGACTGCGTCTCAAAACTTATGGAAATCTAAATATTGGAACTCCCCATTTCATTTCCAATTCTAACATATTCTAAAAAGTAATCGATGTTTCAAATACAAAAATACTATGCCCAAAGATACTCCCCCCCCCCCCCCCCCCCCCCCCACACACTCGGGTCAAATACTAATGACAAAATACTCAAAAGTAATGAAAATGCACATTTCAAATACCTGTAATTTCAATGCTGCCCATCTGTGTGTGCATGTGTTATTATATGTCAGTATGTGACTACATATGTGTGTGTGTGTGTGTGTGTGTGTTGTAGTGCTTGGTGAGTGACCTGAAGGAGGCGGAGCTTCAGTCGGCCCAGGCGCTGCGCTCTCACCAGCAGCGTGTGGAGCAGCTGCTGGCTGTGCAGAGCACCAGGCTGGCCTCTCTGCAGCAACACTGGAGCAGCCATCTGGACCAGCTCAGCTCCGAGTTCAACTGTGAGAGGTGTGTGTGTGTGTGTGTGTGTGTGTGTGTGTGTGTGTATATCTGTGTGTATCTCTGTATGTCTGTATCTGTGTGTGTGTATGTGTGTGTGTGTGTGTGTGTGTGTGTGTGTGTGTGTGTCTGTAACTGTGTATGTTCTTCTACTGACACTAAAATGCCATATTGTCATCAAGACTATAAACATGGACAGTGTCGTCACCCATTGGTTTGTGGACTACCGTTTTGATGCCTTGAGTTTACAATTTGAGGGTTGCAATTCTTTTAGCCAGAAGTGGCCATATTTGGAATAGAAGAGTCGAAATGCTGCCTGCTATTGGTCTGGGATCGGCGAGCTGCGCGATCACTGGACAGGCGATCTGTCAATCACGCCCCAAAAAGTAGACAACTTTATCATCTATTTTGCTCTAATTGGGCCTATAATTCACAAAATGAACATCATGCTGCATGGGTTTTAGCCTCCTCACTAGAGCGCCCGCTTCCCATGCCAAGGGTTCACAGTTCGATCCCCAGCTGCAGGGGAACTTGGGGGCGGCGGGTCGTCCACTAATCACTTTGGATAAAAGAGGTCGGTGGTTCGATTCCCGCCTCCCCCAATCTTCATGTCAAAGTATCCTTGGGCAAGATACTGAACCCCAAATTGCTCCCGATGGTGTGCCATATAATAAATAAATATATAAATGCAGGCCATTTACTACACAACACAGGTTACATGTATTGAAGAAGACTTGAAACTAGCGATTGATACCATAAATTCATTAGGAAAGTGTTTACTTCCCTGTCATTTTCCCATTGACTTCCATGTCTTTGCAGCCATAGACTGTAATGGGTGACTTATATAAAGATTCACCCCCATGCAGTTGTCATGAACAGTGAAATTATCTATATCTATAGAGACCAACAATGTTTTTTTGTTTTTGTTTTTGTACAATGCTGTAAACATGTTTATTTCTGTATATTTCTCGATTTTGGAGCCGGACTCAAGTGGCCATTTGAGGAACTGCAGGTTTTGCCACTTTCACGTTGGCGTCATTTTTACAAGAAGAAGGTTGCCACTTGATTGTCATCCATATTCTTCCTTGTGCTTCATATGGGTCTTTCAGACAGCAGATATTGGCGCTGCATCAACAAGAGAGCGCTTATTTGGAGGATGGCACTTTTGCCCTGCAGCAGCGCTCTAGCAAGCTGGACAATGAAGCCCAACAGGAATACCAGAACAGTCGGGGTGCCATCAAACACAGGGTACCTCATAGAAAGAGATTTCATTGTAGTCAATATGACTGATATCTGAAACATCCCCTCCCTTAACACTGGCTGTCAGCTCTTTTTTCATCACCTCTAACCTTTCTGAATAAAATATGAAATGTTTGCTTTGAATCTCAGAATTCAAGCAAGCCCTGTCTTGTTTGTCATCTCTTTGGTTAGAGCATCAAGGAGAAGCATGCCCTGCGGACGGACCCAAAGGTGGAGCGCTTGAGGCGTCAGATCAAGCAGTTTCTGTCCAGTCACAACGAGGCCACTGATGAGCGCCGCATGGCTTACGAGTCACTGCACACCCGTGAGCAGCGCAACACTCAAGAGATCGAGGCACAGATGAGAAAGCTGCAGAAGATGCAGGTCCGTTCAGAGATGTGATATTTGAGAAGACTCTTCATATAGTGAGGACACTCCATGTATTGTTTGTTGTTGTGTCTCCACAAGCTCTCCCCCAAAAAGAGCAGCAGAGCTAACCGATTAAATCACTCAAATGATGCTTCCATCATCTCCAAGATCTCCCCCTTAGTAACTTTTCCAGAATACACCCTTTCACTGTCAGATAATGCTCTCCTCAACCTCCTTAGATACCAAACAAACACACTCATCATAAATGAGTGTTTTACATAATACCATTCTCCAGGAGTGCCAATATTTTTAATGAGTGGAGTCCCTTACCCCAAGCGAAGGAGTTCAAGTATCTCGGGGTCTTGTTCTCGAGTGAGGGGACAATGGAGCGGGAGATGGGGCGGAGAATCGTAGCAGCAGGAGCGGTATTGCGTTCGCATTACGGCACCGTTGTGACGAAAAGAGAGTTGAGCCAGAAGGCAAAGCTCTCGATCTGCGTTCCTACCCTCACCAATGGTCATGAAGGATGGGTCATGACCGAAAGAACAAGAGCGTGTGGATACAAGCAGCTGAAATGGGCTTTCTCAGGAGGGTGGCTGGCATCTCCCTTAGAGATAAGAGGTGAGAGGTGTTCCAGGCACGTCCAGCTGGGAGAAGACCATGATGGCAGACTGAGGGCTAGGTGGAGAGATTATGGGCCCTATCTTCGTATGGCGCTATCGTTTGTGCTGCCGTTTGCGCGCCTCCTATTGCTATCTTCACTGCGTCTTAAGCTATCGTCTACCTCCACTATCCAGTTTTGCGCTGGGATCTAAGCGCAGACACAGGTGTAGGCGTGGCCCAGGCGTGTCCGTGGGCCTCTAGCCTATCATCTGCCTCCCGCAAGTGTCATTTTACACTGTGACGAAGATACCGTCGCTATGTTCCGAGCGTAAACAGAGGTTTGGGCGTTGCCCGTTCCAAAGTAAGGGGTTCCAGCGCAATGTGTTAGAAAAAGGGGCCTTGGGTGCTCTCAATTTTAACACCACCACTCTTAGCGCAAAAAACCCCACTACGCCAGGCATACGCCTGACGCAGACAGTATTCTCCGCGCAGTGCAGGAAATCCTCGCTTGGATACATTACGCACAGCACGATGTCACTCTCTCCAACACCTCGCGCGCGGACACACTCCCTCCTCAGAATGCCACGTTGAACTATAGCCTACACTGCAGAAAAAACACCTTGATACACTGCAGAAAAAACACACCTTGATTTAAAAATGAGAATTTGTTTGTCATGGTTTTGTGCCAAAAAGTGATTTGATTACCAGGGGAATGAGGGTCTGGCGGGGCGGGAGTCTGTGTGTAGCCCGGGGAGGGGTGCTTTTAAGTGTGCGGTACACAGGTTCGGCTAGTGTGCCGGGTCCTGGAGGGGGGTCTCCCCGGAGAAGGTGTGAGCTGGGCCGGGTAGGCAGGCGGGGTGGGAGGCACTGAGGCAGCACTGAGGCAGCGCTGTGCGGGGTCCCGCGGAGTGAAATCAGTTTCTGGTAGCAAATAACGTTTTGACACAACACCGGCCAGTAGGCTATACAGTAACCTCTCTCCCTGCAATTGCACCATGCAACAATAGCTTAACCCGAGTGGACAATTCTGGTATAGGCTATTGAAATAGGCTAGAATTAAAATCTCACACATCCCTACCCCAGGGCCGTAGCTAGCTATGAGGACGGGGAGGTCCGGACCTCCCCTAATATTTCAGAGGAATTTTTTTTTTTTTTTTTTTTTTTTTTTATAAAACAATCTGCATGGAAAAGCATGAAAAACACGGGATCTCTTTTATTTTGAAACGAAAGGCAGGTCAGGCAGGAAGTCATCTGACGCCGCGTCCGCGGTAACTTGATTCCGAGAGAGCAGCAGCATGGTGGTGAGTGATGACTGTCTGTCTGCCTGGCGAGATAATTGAAGGTGAGCGACCTGCGAGACAGTGAGCGAGTGAACGACAGACAGTGAGTGACACTGACAGATTTTTTAGCAACAACCAAGAAAGTAAGTGTCTAGTCTGTCTCTTAAGTAATGTTACCTGTGTGACACGTTGGGATGCTACTGGCTAATCATGCATGATGCCAATTGCCAAGCTCCCGAAGTCAGGTATGCAGGTGGCTATATGCATGGTTTCAGTTTCATGACCCAATAAGTAACAAAAAGAGGTGGTGTAAAGTTAAAAACAACATAATATATTTTATTTTATCTTTCAATCGTTCCTATCAGGAATAAATAAATGTCCCTCTGTATGTTTTTTTTATTATCGATGATGACTTTGTGTGTTGTGTACGGCTTGGGTTGTGTACCTGTGTTTGTAGGTGTCATTTTGATATGAATTTGGCTAAAACAGTTTGTGTTTGTTAGTTACAATTATGTTGACAGGAGAGCTGAGCAGGTGGTGACATGAAAGAGAATATACTGAATAATGACATCACAACAGTATAATCCTAATGTTGATTTAAAATGATATATTACTCTAAATATGGCTTAAAAAGGGGGGAAAAAAGCCTAAATTTTTTTTCGGCAGCGCCCGTTGGGGCGCCGCCGAATCCGCCTCCCCTTGCTGGACCTCCCCTATTTCGGAACCCTGGCTACGGCCCTGCCCTACCCTATTAAAGAAACAAATATTTTTAAATGTGTATGTTATAGCCTATATGAATGAAACGTCTAATTACAGTAAGTGCACGCTTTGGGACATGGGGATATTCACTGCATAACTGCGCGGCGGCCCTTTGTGTTTCAAATGGACCGTTCCATCAGCATCAATTTTCGTGAATGCGAACTGGTTCATCCTCCAATTCTCTCCCTCTCTCTTCCCTCTCTCGTTCTCTCCCCTCTCTCTCTCTCTCTCTCTCTCTCTCTCCCCCCTCTCTCTTTTCTCTCTCTCTCACTCTGTCACTCTGCTTGCACATGAGCAAGAAAGAAGCTGCTGTCACAGACGTGATGGTGGTGACACTGTGGCTTTTAAGGGGAGTGATCTGACACTTGTGAATACTGTTTTGGGCATAAACATGCCTATATGAGGTTTGCGCTGAGATGACGCGAAGTGTAGTGGGCCGACACGGCCACAATCAGGGCTTTGCGCGGTGATATTCCAGCGCAAAAGGGGCGCGAATGCAAAATTACCGCCGTTGCGAAGATAGGGCCCTATATCTCCACGCTGGCCTGGGAATGCCAGAGCTGACTAATGTGGCCAGGGAAAGAGAAGTTTGGGGCCTCCTGCTGGAACGGCTACCTCCATGACCCAATCCCGGATAAGCAGTTGAATATGGATGGATGAATGGTTGTTCCTCCACTTGTGGGGAGACAAAAAAAAAAACGGTTCACAAGATGCCGTTTGAAAAAACTTCCCTTACCTTATCTTAATATACGGTAATGTCATATTCTTTTTTTATTTCTCTTTTTTTGGGGTCTGATTTCTTAGGACTCGATCAGCATGCTGCGGGTGAAGCTGAGCTCCAGCCAGAGGGAAAGTGAGGCAGCTGCACACGAGCTGAGAGCCAAGAGGGACGAGGTGACCCTGCAGACTCGCCAGCTCAAAGCCCAGCTGAGTCACGCTCATGCAGGGGAGAGGAACCGGCTCACCAAGCTCACCGTCCACAGCCACGTCACTGCCAAGAAACTGCAGGGAATTGCTGATAAGGTGTTTATTTCTCAGAAGTCATAGAGTACCGCAGAGGTGATGTATTTTTGTAGGCTTACCCAGAAGTCCCTGCACTTCCTAGTTCCTTCGTTTAAACGTCAATGGGACTTTCGGTTAAATGTCTTAAGGTTTGTGGTTAACAAAAGTTTATTTTGTGAAGATTATCTTGCTGAACACGAAGTTCACCATTTCATAAACTTTTGTTAACCACAGACCTATTTTCGGGCATTTAACTGAAATTTCCATACAAAATCTCATTGACTTTTAATGAAGGGACTGGAAGTGCTAACATCCAAGTCTTCCAGACTCATTCCTGCGGTTCTCTATCCACATTTTCACTTGGTAATTGGCATTCCCGTTCCTGTCTAGTGATATTTATCATTTTATTCTCTTTGTTGTGCCCTCCGCGGTGTGATCCAGGGGGAGAAGATTTTACGTCTAGCCGAGATGTGCCGCAAGAAAGAAAGTGAGCGTGAAAAAGTCCTGCCGTTCTACGCTTCCTCTCTAACTACGGAGGAACAAAGTCAGGAAAGATTGATTGCAACAGAGCCACCATCTGAGGAACTAGCAAAGGTAGTTAATGATTCTGCTGGTTTTATGTAACATACATGTAATATGACAGTTGCTTAGAGAGGCAATAAGCAAATTTTCTGACAAGTAGAGGGTGACGAGAGGCTCTCAATGCAACTTAGGGAAAAAGTGAACAGCGAGCACACTCCAAAAAATATATACAACTTTGGTGCAGGGCACATACAATATCAAGTCACAGCAGAAAAGGCCAGCACACACAAAAGTCCTTTTAGAGGTTTAATACCTGTAGTCTGGGTAGGGCAGCAGCACAGCAACAAACCGTTTCGGCACGCAGGCCTTCTTCAGTGTTGTGCCACAGTAGGCGGACATGACGGTTAAATACAGTCAAAACCGGAAGTACATTCAATTATCTGATTTTTTTTCTTTACATAAACCGCCGAATGTAGACGGGTCAAAAGGCCAGGCCACTCACTGAACAGCAGGCCAGGCGCCGCCTACTGGTTTACTAGTGGTTTTATTACTTTATTCAGGTTTAAAGTGGGTGCATCTCATTGTAATCATGCATGATGCCAATTGCCAAGCTCCCGAAGTCAGGTATGCAGGTGGCTATATGCATGGTTTCAGTTTCATGACCCAATAAGTAACAAAAAGAGGTGGTGTAAAGTTAAAAACAACATAATATATTTTATTTTATTTTTCAATCGTTCCTATCAGGAATAAATAAATGTCCCTCTGTATGTTTTTTTTATTATCGATGATGACTTTGTGTGTTGTGTACGGCTTGGGTTGTGTACCTGTGTTTGTAGGTGTCATTTTGATATGAATTTGGCTAAAACAGTTTGTGTTTGTTAGTTACAATTATGTTGACAGGAGAGCTGAGCAGGTGGTGACATGAAAGAGAATATACTGAATAATGACATCACAACAGTATAATCCTAATGTTGATTTAAAATGATATATTACTCTAAATATGGCTAAAAAAGGGGGGGGAAAAAACTCAAATTGGTGCTTGCTGGACCTCCCCTATTTCGGAACTCTGGTTACGGCCCTGCCGGTAGGATATAGCACGTGGGAGGATCACGCTATTCCAACGAGTTCCCCTCCCTCCGAACAGGCGCCCCTAACGACCAGAGGAGGCACCACATCAGCGACCAGGATATTGCATGTTTTGGTGTGGGGTTCCTATATGAAGGAAACCCCCAGGGGACATGGGGAGAACATGCAAACTCCACACAGAAAGGCCCTTTTGACGACCCCACCCGGGCAGCGGGCACTCGAGGACATGCGGACGGGCACGCACTCCTTCAGCGCTCACAGCGTCCCAGCTGGGAATCGAACCCAGGACCTTCTATCTGTGAGGCGACAGCGCTTACCACTGCACCACCATGCCCCCTCAGGCGATCAGGCTTGTGTCTAAGTAGCTTGTGTGGTCCACAGATCACCACGCTTGATCCACAGCTATCTTGATGCACTCTCTGTGGAATCAGGGATTTTCTTGATGGCTCTCCTGCTGTGTAGTCTCTTGATTCCCAGCATCTTGAGTGCCCTGAAGAGCGACTGGCCTGCAAAGCCTCTGCACCCGACCTCGATGGGGTTGCATCGGGTCCTCCAGCACCTTCAGCATTCGCCTGCCAGCCCCTCATAGTTGGCCCTCTTCCTCTTAAAAGCCTCCTCCTTCCGGTCTTTCCATGGAACAGTCAACTCCAGCAGGACCACTTGCTTTGTTGTTTCCGACAACAGAACCATGTCTGGCCTGAGTGTGGTCACTGCGATGGTGTCTGGGAATTTGAGCTGTCTCCCTAGGTCGACCTTCAGCCGCGAGTCCTGTGCTGTTGCCAGAAGCCCCCCTACTTGACTTGGGCACTATTGTGGCTTCTCCCCGGCCTTGACAAAAGCGATGGACTGTCTTGCAGGTTGTTGTTGCCTACTGAAGGAGATCCCTGTGCTGATGACCCCTGCCATGACCCTCAGCACCTGTTCATGGTGCCAGCAGTAGCGCCTCTTCGCCTCTCCAAGGGATTTTGGGCAACAGCTTAAGATGTGCGTCAATGATCCCCTTCTCTGGCACAGTGGCATGCTGGAGTATCTGCCAGGCCCCAGCAGAAGAGGTTGGATGGGCTGGGGAGGACGTCGTACAGACGTGGACCGACTGAACCAGGAACTTTATCCAGTGTGGCTCAGCCTTCCAGAGCTCTGACCATGAGATCTTCCATCCCATTGCCTGCTCCCATTAAGTCCACACCCCCTGCTGCTGCATTCCTACTCTCCTACTGGAGTGGGCTTCTTCCACCCATGCTTGGACCTCCTCCTGGACCAGCTGGCGTCTTTCTTTCCCCTGGACCGTGTTGTAGCGAGGTCTTGAGTTGCTGCCAAGCTCTGCCCATCCTGATGCCACTGCTCCTACTAGCACACTGTGCCACAGCCGTGATTCAGCAGTTTCCCTCAGCATGCAGACGAAGATTTTGCCCAGGCTCTTAACTGGCCTCTCTCCAGATATGATCTGGACACCTCCTAGAGAGATACAAACTTTATCTGTAACCATCCCCAACGGGACTTGCCTGGTTTGAAGTCCACCCAGGCCCAGTTGATGAGACGCTCGAGGCCTTGGAGGATCCATCTGCAGCCCGGTACCAATGTTGTGGTCACCGTCAGATCATCCATAAATGCTCTGATGGGGGGCTGCCACACATTTGACTTGGTGAGTGGGCCTCTGCACTCCACCTCTGCTGACTTTACCAGCATGTTCATGGACAAAGCGAACAATATCACTGAAACGGTGCATCCACTTATGCCCTTCTCCAGCCGATGCAATACAGATGTTGCTGTTCCAGAGGTGACTCCCAAACTGAAGCAGCTTTAATAGTCTAGAATAAGTTCCCTGATCTTGCCTGGACCATAGTGTCGGTCGAGTGAGGTTTCCACCAGCTTGTGTGGGATTGACCTGTAGACATTGGCAAGGTCGTGCCATAGGGCTGCCAGGTCTCCTTTGCCTTCCCGTGCTTCCCGGATCAGCTGGGTGACAACTCCTGTGTGCTCAATGCATCCTGGTACCTTCGGGACTCCCCCCTTCTGCACTGAGATGTCGATGTATGTATTTCTGAGGAGGAACTCCATCATGCGTTGGGCAAAAATACCTTAAAATACTTCAACACAGAGAAGCGAGATGTTTCTAAACTGCTCGATGGTACTTGAGTTCTCCTCTTTTGGAATCCAGACACCCTCTGCATATCACCACTGCTGGGCCACCATGCCCTTTGGGATGGGGCTCGATACCCAGTTCTAAATTTCTCAAAACCCAGAATAACCCAATAAGGTCTGATCAATACTATTGATACTGTTATCAATAGTAGCGGCCATGGGTCCTTTCCCCCACGCCCCTTTCTCTCCCTCTCCTTTGTCTCCAGTCCGCTCTCAAGCACTCTGTCACTGGTGCTGCGCACATTCCAAGCCCGTGCAGACCTACAGCCCACATCCATTGTCTAATAAAAGTTTTAATTCGATTAAGGGTTGAATCGCGTGCGTCACGCAGCACGCCCCCCTCATTAATTTGGTTGCTTGACAGACAGGGTGGATGAACTTGCAAAGTGGTCAAATTGGTTACATTTCACAAAAGCCAAAGATAAGCCTGAAGCGAAATGCCATAAGTGACACAGTAAAACCAAAATGTCGACTGTCTCGTCAAGTGGGAACACCGGCATCAAATGTGGCTGCTGTTGCGGGTCAATCATCCTCCACCGATGGTATAGGCTATGCATGGTGCACGCACCCAAACTTTGTAGCATAAGTCCAGTTGAGTTCGTTGACAATAATAATCCAATTGATAATCATAAAAAAATATGCAATCTCAGTGATGTAACGCTAAGTTGCTTGTTGTGCGTCCTGCACTCGAGCTGACACATGACATGACATGTATACGGTGTCCATATATTAGGACATGCTCAGCATCAACATGTATGCATGTTGTATGCATGATGGGTTCAATAAATGTTATAATGCAAACTATAGTTTTTGGCGAAAAATACAATTTGCAATGCATGATGAATGTGTGTGTTTTCAGTTTTCACAGCAATATAAAATTGATATTAGAGAGGGAATTATGACCTGTTTAACTTCCTAACAGCTTGTAATAATAATAATTAAAACTACTATTGCCAAGATTAGTTTTTAATCAAAGCAAATATTTAAATTAAAATACAACCATTAAAGGCTCTGTATGTCAACAACATATTTATTTTCTTTATCGTTGGAAAAAAGTGTTGCTGCTGCTGTGCTTACATCTCTGCTATTTGCCTTTTCAAATAAATGCCCAGCATCAGCAGTGTTTATTGAAGGCGAGGCTAATCATTCTGTTCAGAAATCAAACAGTCACAGACTCACAGTTATGCAATAAAAGCACCGGTTCTGTTAAGAATTTATTGTGGTCTCGTCTTTCGACCAAATAATAGAAAAGTATAGATAGTAGTGGTATCGATAAGGACCCGGATCGATAAGCAGACTGGAAATGGTATCAATATCAATAAAAACTTGACGATCCCCATCCCTACACCCCCCTCCTCCAAATTACCATCATGATCTTCCATAATCGCTGCAAGAGTCTGGGGCACCTCTTGTAGACAACATATGGCACTCCATTGGGTCCAGGTGCTGAGCTGGTTTTAGCAACTCTGATGACCTCCTCAACCTCTTTCAGGGTTGGCTCCTTGATATTAAACTCCAAGGTGGGTTCTGGCCGAGTTATCCGACTGCTGCATAGCCAAGAACTTTCTCCCTTGCACTGTTCTGAGGTACTTGTCACCTGATAGCAAGTTGGCCATTTTTGCCCAAGGATCTTCTTAGTGAATCCGAATGTGTATGCATGCATTTTGTTTTTTACAAGCGCATAAGCACTTTATGCAGCTGGTAGCACTACGTTGTAATTTTGGAGTGTATGTATGTTGTTTTTTATTTATTTATTTCTTTTTCTTTTCTTTTCCTGGATCTGAGTTTTTTTTTTTATTATGTATTGGTGTTTTGAAAAATTTAAATTGCAAAATAAAATATTGGGAAATATTTTTATGGAGGAGACCAACCTTATCCTCCTCCCTCGCCTGCTTATACTGCCATGATCTTGATGACTTCTCTGCAGCATCAGTGATTTTCATGATGGCTCTACTGCTGTGCAGTCCCTTAATTTCCAGCATCTTGAGTGCCCTGAAGAGCGACTAATATAAATCACATTTTACAGATGCAATGATGTTAGAAACAATGCCTCACGATTTCATCCCAAAATGTATCTAGTGCACATTTTTTTAACCGGTGGATTTACATCTTGAACTTTTATGCTGGTGCACCGATGCAAATTGGCGAATCTTACCATCCCTAATATAAACCAATATCGACACAGCTGGCTGCTGCGTGGATATTGGTTCATATCATTATGTCTCAATGAAATCTCCACATAGCACACATTAGTTTCAGGATTGGTTATAAGGTCTGATATCACTTATTGCAGAATTAAAGTATACTGTTTAATTGTTCAACACTTTCATCTTTGTGACTCCATCTTTAGGCAATGCTGGACTACCAAGACTTAGAGGGGTTCTGGCAGCGCTACCATAAGGTACTGTTGGAGCGCCAGTGTCTGGGGAGAAAGAAAGAGGATCTGAAGCGAGAGAACCAGCAGCTGCAGCTTCTCCTGCGGCAGCACCTGGATGGCCTTTCTGTCAGCAGTCAAACCCTCAGCCAGCCCAACTCCCTGCTCATGGTCTCTCAGCCCCCCATCGCTGCACCGGCCCACAGACAGCGCAGACATTGCACTGTCATTGAAGCTGCACACGTAACAACAACATAAGCTATAACAGGCCGACAGGGGCACCAACAGGGCTGTGGCTCAGGAGGTAGAGCAGGTCGTCCACTAGGGGTGGGAATCACCAGATGCCCACGATACGATACTGAAACGATACTTGAGTCACGATACGATAGTATTGCGATACTGCGATATTTTCGATATTGCGATATATTGAATATTGCGATATTTCAATATATTGCGATTTCTTACTTTTTCAACTGCAAATGATGTCCCCAAAGGAAAACTTTGTCAACATCTGGTTTATATAAGAACAATTTTTCAGTCTGTACATCTGACTTCAACCATTTTATTGCAGCAACATTGTCAAGTAGACAGACCAACAACTTTCATAAAGTCATGTCATAGTTGCATGCACCTGACAAACTGAACTGTTTGTTACAGTCTACTTACAGTCCACCTTAACTGGATGTGTGTGTGGACTACTGTACTTATGTAGTTTTTGCAACTTCACTTCACTTACACAAAACATTTTGTGCAGCCCATTCAGTAACTGGGGAATTTGTAAATGACTAGTATGACAAAACTGTTACTGTTAAAACAAAATGAAAATATGCTACCGTTTGTTTACTGCTGGCCTTGGAACTAAAGTTTGTAGTAGCCCGGTGGCCTGGCATGGCCTGCAAAATTTTTTTTTTTTTTTTTTTTTTTTTTGCAATATCGATATTTGGCGTCCAAATATCGATACGATATCGTCAGGCAAAATATCGCGATACTGTGGTGTATCGATTTTTTCCCCCACCCCTATCGTCCACTAATCAGAAGGTCGGTGGTTCGATCCACGGTTCCTCCAGTCCACATGTCAAAGTGTCCTTGGGCAAGACACTGAACCCCAAATTGCTCCCGATGGCTGTGCCAGCACCCTGCGTGGCAGCTTGCCGCCTCCGGTGTGTGAATGGGTGAATGTAGGCACATTGTAAAGTGCTTTGGATAAAAGCGCTACAGTATATAAATGCAGTCCATTTACCATTTACCAACATGTGCCTCTGTGTGTTTTATTAACAATATATTTATTAATTGTAACTTTTACAACAAGTAAAGTATGGATACATTATGAAGTCCACAGGAGAAAAATAAGAAAAGAAAAGAAAAGAAAAGAAAAGAAAAGAAAAGAAAAGAAAAGAAAAGAAAAGACATTTCAACAAAGTTTTGTGGTGTTGCGTGAATCCGTTTGGAACTTACTGTAGGTGCCTTGCCTACGGCCATTACTACGCCCCCCTTTTGGCCAGTGGGCATGGAAAGTGAATCAGTTCAAAGTTGGCCCATGATGACTAACCTTTCTCAAAAGTTTCATGGTGTTATGTGAATCTGTTTGGAAGTTAGGTGCCATTTTTATGATTGGCCATGCCCATGACACGCCCCATTTTGGCCAGTGGGTATGGAAAGGTAATCAGTTCTAAGTTGGCTTATTATGACCTCCTTGTCTGCAAAATGTCGTGGTGTTATATTAATCCGTGTGGAATTTAAACACCTTTTTGTGGTGGGCCACAGCCATTGCCATGCCCCCTCTTGGCCAGTGGGTGTGGAAAGTTAATCAGTTCATCCATGGTCCATGACCAACCTTTCTACAAAGTGTTGTGGTGTTATGTAAATACAGTGTTATGTAATGCCTTTTCCCTTGGATGCTTAAAGCTGTTAGACTCACGTGGTTTGGTTCTTAGTGCAACAAGATCTCGTAAACATCTGTAAAGGTTAATATGTTTTTATAATATTATATTGTAACTGAAATCAATATCAAATCAAATCAAATCGGGATCAGTGGCGATATCCATCCCTAATTCATATAATCACGACATGACCCCACCGAAAGATGACAAGCGGCAGCATTGAATTGTCAATAATGTAAAGACAGTCATACTGTAGGTTACATTAATAATGTACAGTAAAGACAGTCATAGTGTAGGTTTAGTAATAATATACAGTAAAAACAATCAAGAAAACCCCTGCAATGGCAGACACACCAGGCTCTAGTTTAGATAGGATTCCCAGATTTTATCAAATTTGTTTGCTGAGTGCAGTATACATGTAAGGCACTCTATAATAATAATAATAATAATAATACATAAGTTTTATATAGCGCTTTTCTGGGGAACTCAAAGACGCTTTACAATACATAGAAAAGTAATACAGTAAACAGAACTAAATAACAAGAACGAAAACAAATACAAATCAATAGATTGCAGAGATGGAATGGTGGTTAGAGGTAGAAGTCAGATATTGTAGGCTGTTTTGAAGAGGTGGGATTTGAGTTGGGTTTTGAAGGAGGTGAGTGAGTCGGAGTTTCTGATATTGAGAGGCAGAGAGTTCCAGAGGGTTGGGGCAGCGATGGCAAAGGCTCTGTCCCCCGTGGTGCGGTGCTTGGTTTTGGTGATGGGGGTGAGGAGGTTGGCATCAGCAGAGCGGAGACGGCACTAAATCACACAATACACTTTGCCAGCCTTTTACAGTCAAAATGGTTTTTCCTTAATCCACTGAAATACCCCCCCCCCCCTTGCGGCATAATAATTATTTTTTACTTGGGTACAGTATTGTCTACTCTACGTGGTGTTGATAAAACAGTAGCTGGAGTTTAAAGAACATCTATTGTATTTTCAAGAAACATCTTACTCCTTGTATTGATGCACTTGTTAAATTGCATGTATTAATAATAAACAAAATAGACATTATAAAACAAAAACACAACTTGTGATTTCTATTTTATTGAAATTTGTGTCTTGTGCTTATTTGTTCTTGCTTTTTCTTGCTGGGCTTCTGGGCATCCCACCATGCCCAGCAGAGTGGGCAACAGACAGGATGGGCGACTATAGTCTTTATTTATATTAGCTGATTATGATACATTTTTCCGAGATGACCAATAAACCACATTTTACAGGTTTCTGGGTCAGTCATTATGAGTGAGAAGCTCAGTTTACTAGTCTAGTCTCAAGATGTTGATGGAACACTTGCATTTAGCCTTTAGCCAACACCAATAACAGTAAGTCTTGCAGAGATTGGGAGTGCACAGAGCAGGGTATTTGGAAATACTGAGGGTATGATTTTCAATACCGTCAAAACCGTTTTCTATCTTTTTTGTTCAGCCAAAATAGGCACAAATGTCCTTGCCTGTGCTGGGCTTAGCCTAAATTATTTTTTATAGCCGAGCCGGAGGCATTATGGTTTCGGGTTGGCCATCTGTCCGTCCGTCCGTCTGTCCATCTGTACATCCGTATGTACAGTACGTCCGTCCCATGTTCGTTAGCGCGATATCTCAGGAACGCCTTGATGGAATTTCTGCAAATTTGGCTCAAACGTCCACTTGGATTCAAAGATGAACTGATTAGATTTTGGTGATCAAAGGTCAAAGTTCAAGGTCACTGTGACCTCACAAACGCCATTTTCTAGCTCGTTAACACGATATCTCAGGAACACATTGACAGAATTTCATCCCATTTGGCTCAAATGCCCACTTGGACTCAAGGATGAACTGATTAGATTTTGGTGGTCAAAGGTCAAAGTTCAATGTCACTGTGACCTCATGAACGCCACTTTCAAGCTTGTTAACGTGATATCTCAGTAACGCATTGACTGAATTTCGTCACATTTGCCTCAAACTTCCACTTGGACTCAAGGATGAACTGATTAGATTCTGGTGGTCAAAGGTCAATGTTCAAGGTTACTGTGACCTCACGGACGCCATCTTCTATCTCGTTAACGCGATATCTCAGGAGTGTCTTGACGGAATTTCGTCACACTTGGCTCAAACGACTTGGACTCAAGGATGAACTGATTACATTTTGGTGGTCAAAGGTCAAGGTCACTGTGACCTCACAAACGCCATTTTCAACCTCGTTAACTCACTAGCTCACTAACGCCTTGACAGAATTTCTTCACATTTAGCTCAAACATCAAAGTCTGGACAGACATGGATGTCAACTGCTCACTTGTTAGCCGAGGCATATATCCACGGTGCGGTCGTTCTAGTTTATTAATTTATTTTTATTTTATTCGCAATTACCGTAGTAGGCTACTTTTTTAACCTTATGAATAGGCAAGCATATACATGTACATGTTACAAGCAACACTACAGGTATATTGTTTAATAGAATAGAATAGAATAGAATAGAAGAAGCGATTTCTTTTTATTGATGGACATGAATTTATACAACAGGAACTTAGCCAACTGAAGAATTATAAAGTGGTTTTATAAAACAAAAAAAGAAGTCTAAGTGCTTTAATAAAACCACTTAGACTTCTCATGAAACAACTAGCCCAGCTATATGGCCACTAGAGGGCGCGTCTCAATGCCAGACCCATGAGAGTTCTTCTTCTTCCGTTACGCTGCATGCATATATCGTTTGTGCTGCCACTTTCGACACAGGGGTGTACAGTGTCCAATATTTGTACAAAAATGTCAATATGAGTGACCTCTGGGTGGGTTGACGGCCTGCCAAGTTTTTTTTTACTCTTCCCGAGGTTAGCTGAGAGTGTGATGTGATAGAGGGGGTCTACCCGAGCGCGTGCATATATCGTTTGTGCTGCCACTTTTGACACAGGGGTGTCCACTGTCCAACGGCTGTCCAGAAATGTCACCATAGGGCGTTTGGGTGGGTTTGACGGGCCGCCATTTTTTTTTTTACTCCTCCCGAGGTTAGCTGAGAGTGTGATGTGATAGAGGGGGTCTACCCGAGCGTGTGCATATATCGTTTGTGCTGCCATTTTCGACACAGGGGTGTTGTACAGTGTCCAATATTTGTACAAAAATGTCAATATGAGTGACCTCTGGGTGGGTTGACGGCCTGCCATGTTTTTTTTTACTCCTCCTGAGGTTAGCTGAGAGTGTGATGTGATAGAGGGTGTCCAGTGTCCAATTTGTAAAGGCTATGCACTCCAGTGAACAGCTTTTATCTATTAAGATACTGAGAAGAACGTTCTCAATGTTATTGAAACAGTTATTGTCATACAGAAACATGATTTGTATTGTATAGCTTCATTTAAATGCTTAGTTTATTAGTTTAATGTGGAAAATAATCATTTTTCAATGCCCCTGTCTGCTATATAATTGTGCAGAATCGTTCTTTTACTTTGAAAAACCTCACCGGAACTTCTTATATTCGCTAGCTCTTATTCGCTGACAGGACACAGCTCTACGAGGCTGAGCCCACTTTGGACCATTCAATGGCGCGTGTGGCAGCTTTTATTTTGAAAAAATACACACCCGACTGTACATCCTTCTGTGTTGGTGTTGGCACATTTTGACACTGCTCGCCAGACGCACGTTAGCAACAATCTCAGTAGATAAGGAGAATTATAGTTATCTTTGATGCGCTCCTCTTGTCGTGTTCAGCTCAAGCTTGTGATGTTAGCTTAGCTACTTGCTCCGACCATGTCTTCCTCCAGCAGCAGCGTGGATGGAGGGATTCAAGGGCTTCTTCTGAAACTTCACGAATCACTTTCAGACGAAGACACACGAGCTGCAGCGTTAAAATGTCATGATATTGTCGGTGATCTGGGACAGGAATGCATGCTAACACCAACCGAGAATGAACTTGGTAAGACTGTGAAGCCATTATCATGTTACGTCCCTCCATTCTCTTCTGAATGCAGATTAGAGCCAAACGTTATTGACACATCTGGCAGTTTAATGCTTTCTTACTTATTGGCAAAGGTTAAACACTGCTTAGAATATAACTTGAGATCTTTGACGATTTTCAAGGAGCCAAGCTTCAGTTCGGCATACACCTGATACACAAAGCAGCACTCGTTTTCAATAAAATGTCAACTATTTGGATCCATACAGCCTCTTCCGCCAAAATGCACTATGGTGGGCGGGGAACGAGCAGGCTGAACCAATATAAAAGTTGAGATTTTATCCAAAAGAAGTGCTGCTTGGTGCATCAGAATACACCGAATTGACTAAAACAACAAATTGCACATAGTTTCAAATGAGGCTATGAGGTGTGCACGGTCTCGGAAACTAGGCATCACTAAACTGCCAGATTTTGAATGGTGTTTGGCAGGAATCCCGCACTGTAACTATGCGAGCTAGCATCTTGTGAGTATAGCTTCAGCCGAAGTTTGTTGCCGTAAAGTAAGGTCACACTAAACTCATCGTTTTTACCATATACAGTAGTAATTTGCGGACTAGTATTCATCTTAGCAAACGTGTAGTGTTACTTTCTATTACAGACAGTAGCTACTAATGTTATGCGCATTATCAGGTGCAAGGAGGCGGGTCTTCCTGACATGCAGGTCGGTTAAAAGCAACTAATATACTCCATACATTACCTGCTCCTGTGTTATGTGTAGAGAACTCATTTTTTTTTTTTTTTGGCAATGTAATGATGCCATTGCTTATAGACAACCAGTAGGCCTACATAGCTCGGAGAACATGACTAAATAACTTTTGTGAATCGGTAGCATCTACTGGTAAGTTTGGCATAAGCAGCCCTTTATTTCAATAAATTCAGAAATTTTACATTTTAATGTTCACACTTACCGTAGCTACCTACCGCCCTTCATGGTGCATTTCGGTATTACAGATAATAATAACATAAGATATGTGTCAATAACATGGTCAACTAGAAGTGCACTCCGAGAGTGCATACCTCCGCCACCAATACTCCAGTCTGCTATGTTATGCAAATTCTGTGAGTCAGAACCCTAACCCTGACCAACCAAATCCCCCCAGCCACTCCCCTACCCGCCCTTCCAATCCTGACTTTCCCCGACCTTCCTATCCTTAGCTACGGCCACTTTCCTCTAGCCCCACTCCCTTTCCTGACCAGGCCCCCTCACACCACCCAGATACACCTAGCCACTGCCCCTACCCACCCCTCGAATCCCGACTCTCTACGACCTTCCTATCCCTAGTTACAGCCCCTTTTCTCTAATTCCGCCCCTTGCCCCGCCCCGGATCAGATCTGCGCCAAAATGTAATGGGTTCTTCCTTGGCCCCTGCTACACCCTCCCACCAAGTTTCAAGTAAATCGGCCCATTAGTTTTTCCGTAATCCTGCTAACAAACAAACAGACAGACAGACAGACAGACAGACAGACAGACAAACAGCACTGAAAACATAACCTCCTGTTCTGAATGTTAAAATTGTATTGGAATAAGTAATGCTGCTTGGTGGATTGGTAAGATAATAGACACGAGGCTGGAGCACATTCTTCACTGTTGGGAGGCAGTAGCAAATCTTCCCTAGCCTACTTAGTGGTTCCCAAACGGGGGTACTTGTACCCTGGAGGTACAGGGGGTACTTGAAGGGGAAAATAGAAAAATGTCAGAATAAATCATGAAAATAAATCAAACCTTAAAATAAATCTGCTCAGGAGGCACTAATTGCAACTCTTTCACTCCATTTCTTATTTTGTATTGATATATTCTTCAAATTTTGGGTTAGCATTCATTCATTGCATCATGCTCTTGCAGTTTTCTAAGCAAAATGTTGTAGTCAGGTAAAGGGGTACTTGCATTCAGAAATGAGTGAAAGTGGGTGCTGAAGACCAAAATGTTTGAGAACCATTGAGCTACAGGTTTTAAATATCACATACTAGGTTACAATTCATAGATGCAATAAAGTGGTGGTCCCCTTGTACAGGTATAATGTTGGGATATGGGTGCTAATATTAAAGAGTACACAAAGCAGGTCTTTTTATATCATTCATTTGAATATTGGGTAATTATATTTACAGTATTTTGGATTCTAACTCTGCACCTTCATCTTGAAGCTTTACAGACATCCTTATTGTTCTCAAAAGAATATGGCCTGCTTATCTTCCTCAGAAAATCCCTGGCATCAGACGAGGTAAGTATCTGCCAACATCCAGTAAATAACATAATAAAGAATACGGTAGCTATTTAGTTCTTTTGGTAATATAATTATCTTTTTCCAGCTCCGGGACACCCGTGTTGAGATCATATCTTTCCTGGATAAGTTCTTAGAGAAGATGCGTCCAAGAGTTAAAGGTTGGGAGAAGACTTACGCCATTGATATTAGGGTGAGTCATCCATTTGGAGCCACGTTTACAAGTTGATTTACTGAAAAATGCTGAAGTGTCTACTTTCTTTACAGGACACTTGCATGGTTGTGTACACAAAGGATAAAGGAGCTAAATGCAGGACTCCGGCGCTGGAGCTCCTCATCAAGGTTGGTTTTTAGCTGCGGCCAGCATAGCTGGACATGGGCATCTTTTCACGCAATAGCTGCAGACAGTCACAATACCTCCTAGGGACAACATTAGGGAGCAGTGATGTCATCAGTGATGTCACGTATCGATGACATCATCAGTAGTGTCAGGATGCTGAGTACCATCATTAGGGAGCAGTGGCTTCCCAAGCAGGGGCATCCCAAACGGTAGCTGGATTTTACCACAGTGGTGATGTCACAATAGCAGTGACATCATTAGCAACAAGTATCCGATCATCAGAGATCGTGACATCAGTGATTTATGACATCGCTGATGATGTCACAGACATACAGGCAGACAGATGCGTCATGCTAATGTCATAATGTTATGATGTCATAATATGTTTTGATGTAATATTTTTATTATGTCATAATGGTATTTGTTATGATTGTGTTTGGGCCGTGGTTCCCAACCCATGTCGGTCTGCAAAGCATTTGCTGCCAGGCCGAGAGGAAACTGCAAGGAGAAAAGCATCAGCAGCCTAGGGCACAGCCAGGTGCCTGCCACCCCATGGCCTGCGAAGGGTTAACCAGTGGCATGGCAGCACAGTAGCAATAAGTGCGCAATTGAGATAGAAATGTTGAAATGCCCTGCAAATGCCCTATTTCCCAGCCATTTGCAGTTGCGCGCCTGTTTAGGATAGTTACGGTAGTGAACCACGCTACTCTGCCTCTGATTGGTTAGCTTCCTTGTGTTTCATGCATTCCATATATTCCAAAGCAGCTGAGAGCAGATGAAGACAGACAACGTCAGGTCCTCCAGCTAAAAAACATCAGGGCACACTGATTGACAAGCACATTTGAAAATAGCACTTCATATCAAACCTGACATCTAGCATAGACCAAGCCCAACCACCGAGTCCTATTTCATTTTCATTCTCGGAGCCTCCACTGAAACTGCTTGGAGCCCCCCTGGGGAGGCCCACCTCACACTTTGAAAACCTCTGGAATAGGCTATACTTCTGAGCAGGGCGATACGGTTGAAATCAATATCACAAAAATCCTGGTTTTATTCTGATTACGTGAACTCACATTATGTTTCCTTCTGCGGATCAGTCTGGCCTCCAGCCCGCCCACAGCAGTTTCAGTGAGTGGGTCCTCGCCTTTCAGTAGTGGGTCCATGCCTTTCAGTGAGTGGGTCCATGCCTTTCAGTAGTGGGTCCATGCCTTTCAGTGAGTGGGTCCATGCCTTGTCCATGCCTGGTCCGCGCATTTTGTCTGTGCCTCTACAGCTACTACACTATTTGTATATGTTAAGGAGTCTCGTGGCCTGTGAGAAGAAACTGTCCCTCAAGCGATTTGTGCGTGCTCTTGGGACCCTGTATCTCCTCCCTGAGGGTAGCAGGGAGAACAGACTGTTGTGGGGGTGGTTTGTGTCTTTGATGATCTTCAGGGACCTCCTGAGGCACCGCTGGTTTTACAGATCTTGCAGTTCTGGCAGCTCACATCCTGTTACGTGCTGGGCCGCGCGCCTCACCCTTCTTAGCGCCCTGCGGTCCATGGTGGTGCAGTTCCCGTACCAGGTGGTGAAGCAGCCAGTCAGCAGGCTTTCAATGGTGCCTCTGTAGAAGTCCCTGAGGATTTTTGGCCTTAGCCCGAATTTCTTCAGGCGCCTGAGTCCGTGTAGTCGCTGTTGGGCCTTTTTGACAACAGTGGCGGTGTGGTTGGCCCATGTCAGGTCCTGGTGGATATTGACTCCCAGGTACTTGAAGCTGTCCACCCTTTCCACCACTGTGCCGTTGATGGTGATTGGGGGGGGGGGTGTGCCCCCCCCCTCTGTAGTCTACAATGACCTCCTTTGTCTTGGAGATGTTCAGAGAGAGGTGGTTGTCCTGGCACCATTGTTCCAGGGCCTCCACCTCCTTTCTGTAGGATGTCTCGTTGCTCCTGGAGATCCGCCCCACTTAGCTTCGGAGGCTTTTGACTAATTCATTTCTTTTATGCTTGTATCTCTTTTTTTATATTCTTGATTGATCTGTTATGTGCATTTTAGTCAAGTCAAGTCAAGTCAAATTTTATTTATATAGCACCTTTCATACACAAGGCAATTCAAGGTGCTTTACAAAAAAATTATCGAAAAAACAAGCAGCAAAGCAATGCACATATAAAAAACACAGCCGACAGTTTTAGTTAAAATATATACTCAAATTAACAAACATGAAACATTATTTCTGTTTTAAATAAGTTACAAGGCACTCTTCAGTATTATTATTACATGTACAGTCCATTTGTTGGAAATGTACAGGAATCTTTTTTTAAATTACAGGCCGAGAGAGGCAGTAGTTTAGTAGCAGTTAAAAGCAAGAGTAAACATAAAGGTCTTTAGCTTGGATTTAAAAATAGGCAGAGTAGGGGCAGATCTAATGTGTTCAGGGAGTTTGTTCCAGTTATGAGAGGCATAGTGGGAGAACGCGGCTTCACCATGTTTTGATTTGGTCCTCGGGACAATTAGTAGACCAGTGCCTGAAGATCTCAGGGATCTGGATGGTTCATAGTGTAGAAGCATTTCAGAGATGTAGTGTGGGCCTGACCCGTTGAGAGATTTGTAAACTATTAGCAGAATTTTAAAGTCTATTCTAAGATTTACTGGCAGCCAATGCAGGGATTTGAGAACTGGTGTAATGTGTTCAGCTTTCTTGGTTCTTGTTAGAACTCTAGCAGCCGCATTCTGAATGAGCTGTAGTTGTTTAATAGCTTTTTTGGGAAGACCATTGAAAAGACTGTTGCAGTAGTCTAGCCTGCTAGAAATGAAAGCATGAATTAGTTTTTCAAGATCTTGTTTGGACATGTAGCCCCTAATCCTTGCTATATTTTTTAGATGATAGAAGGCAGATTTTCTTATAAGCTTGATGTGGGAGTTGAAATTTAGATCAGAGTCAATAATAATGCCAAGATTTTTTACCTGGTCCTTTGGCTTCAAAGATAGGGATTCGAGGTGAGCAGTAACTTTGAGCCTATCTTCTTTTTTGCCGAAGACAATTATCTCTGTTTTGTCTTTATTAAGTTGGAGAAAATTCTGGCACATCCAATCATTAATTTGCGCAAGGCACTGACACAGTGTCTCTATGGGGGCATAGTCATCCGATGAGAGGGCTATGTAGAGTTGGGTGTCATCTGCATAGCTATGATAAGCTATTTTGTTTTTTTGCATAATTAGGCCCAGAGAGAGCATATAAAGGTTAAACAGGACAGGACCTAAAATTGATCCTTGGGGTACCCCACATGTCATTTTGGTTTGGTCAGATGTGTAGTTGCCAATGGAGACAAAGTAGTTCCTGTCTTGCAGATAAGATCTGAACCACTCTAGGACCGTGCCGGAAAGCCCGACCCAGTTTTCCAGTCTGTCCAATAGAATTTCGTGGTCAACCGTATCAAAGGCAGCGCTGAGGTCTAGTAACATTAAGATTGAGATTTTACCTGAATCAGTGTTCATTCGGATGTCATTTCTAACTCTGATAAGCGCAGTTTCGGTGCTATGATGGGGTCGGAAGCCTGATTGGAAGGGATCTAGGAGATAGAAAGGTATTGAGTTGTTGGTAGACAGTTTTTTCGAGTATTTTGCTAATAAAGGGAAGTTTTGATATTGGTCTGTAATTGCTGATTATAGAGGGGTCGAGGCTACGCTTCTTTAGCAAGGGCTTAACAACTGCAGTTTTTAGAGATTTTGGAAAAATGCCTGTAAGAAGAGAGGTATTAATTATCTTCAGTATGTCGGTCGCCAGGCAACTGTAGACATTTTTTAGAAAGCTTGTTGGCAGGGTGTCTAGGCAACACGATGAGGATTTAAGGCCTCGTATCGTTTCTTCTAGTTTCTTGTGGTCAATGACATAGAACTGAGTCATGTTAATTAAGCACCTATTCTGTGGGTGCGGCGGAGCCACATTTGTTCTTGATGTGGAAATAGTTAGTCTGATATTTATAATTTTATCCCTAAAGAAGGTCGCAAATTCATTGCATTTGACATTGGATAGAAGATCAGGGGCAATTTGTGGGGGGGGGTTTGTCAGCCTGTCAACAGTGGCAAAAAGAGTGCGAGCGTCATTGGTGTTTTTGCTGATAATGTCGGAGAAGAAGAATTTTCTGGAATTTTTTAGTTCCTGGTTGTAGGAGTGAAGACTATTTTTATAGATGTCATAATCGATGTGAAGTTTAGTTTTCCGCCATTTGCGCTCGGCTTTCCTACAATCTCTTTGTTCTCTTTTATGTTATGTGTATTGTATGTCCTGTTTTTTAAGACCAGGGACCATGTTGGAAATAAGTGTCTGACCTTTCCAATGTGCATCCCTTGGATTTTTGCTCTTTTAATCCAAATAAAATCAATCAATCAATTAGGATTAAAATGAATGGATGTCTGTTCTGTAGGTTCTTCATATGACGAAGGCTTCCAGTGTGGCAGCAGACTTGAGAGTCTGTGAAATATTCAACAGATACTACAGCGAGCTCTGTCAGAAGAACAAACTAGCGGATTCGGGTGAGTTTTCCCCTCTGTTGTTGTTTTACCGCCTCACCCGAATGACTTTACCCAGATGGTGAAAATATGAACTACTGAACCATATGAATTTCTTTTTGTTACCATCACAATAGTCCTTGGTAAAATCTACGAGCTGCTGGGAGTTCTTGGAGAGGTCCACCCCAGTGAGATGGTAAACAACTCTGAGAAACTCTACAAAGCCTATCTAGGAGAGCTAAAATCACAGGTATGTGTGTAAATGACATGGGTATGAAATGCCATATCTGGAAGAAATCAATGTTATTCTCAGGCAGCGCTCAGAGTTTCTCATTCATAGAACCAGACAGCGGTAATACTTCCAAGGCTCCAGACCAATTCATCTGCTGGCTATGAGGATCAGGGCTAACGAACAGTTTGCTGACATACCAGCTAATTAGAACAGAGAATGGTGATGTAACAACAGATCCCATGGATATTAATAACACATTCAGATCCTTTTACTCCAATCTATACAAATCAGACATAATGTTTGACGAGGATAAATGTGACATCTTCCTCAGTAAAGTAGAATTGCCATGTCTTGCTGAAGATGTCTCAAAACGACTGGCTGAGACAATAACTTTAGAGGAACTTAAAGCAGCAGCACTTGATATGCAGAGGGGGAAGTCACCTGGCCTGGACAGCATACCTCAAGATTTATTTCGCTTTTTGGGACCTTCTAGGTCCCTTAATGCTTGACATGATCCATTACTCTATAGAACACAGAAGTTTTGCAAGGGGTGTGAATCTAGCTGTCATCTCATTACTTTTGAAAAAGGACAAAAACCTGACGGACTGTAGCAGCTATAGACCTATTAGTTTGCTCAATGCTGACCTTAAAATCTATGCTAAAGTTCTCTCCCGACGTCTTCAGCACCACATGACATACCTAGTTAACTCTGATCAAACTGGTTTAATAAAGGGTCGTCTTGTCAATGATAACGTCAGACGATTATTACACATCATTGATGCCGGTATAGATATTAAATCACCAGCAGCTGTTTTGTCCTTAGACACCACAAAGGCATTTGACAGACTTGAGTGGCCTTTTTTGTGGTCTGTCCTTGAGGTCATGGGATTAGGGAAGGAGTTCATTCATATGATAAGAGTCTTATACTCTACCCATCAGCAATGGTCCTTACAGGCAAAATATGCTCTCCCTTATTCCCTGTATCGTGTTCCAGGCAGGGCTGTCCCTTGAGTCCTGGACTCTTCGCGCTCTCCCTCGAGCCAATAGCTCAATTAATTTGTCAATCAACCACCATCAGCCCTATCTCTATTGGTAACATGCAGCATCACGTGGCCCTGTACGTAGATGATGTCTTGATCTTCATGGAGGACCCTGCTGGGTCTGTACCTCCTCTTAGCATTATTTGAAGAGTTTGGAGCCTTATCAGGGTTTAAAATAAACTGGGCTAAGTCAGCTTTACTCCCCTTAAATGTGACAGCTAGATCAGCCTCTCTTCCTGCAGAGATTCCCATAGTCAGTCATTTTAAGTACCTTGGTATTGAAATATTTCCTTCTCTCAATAAGATTATCAAATACAATTATAATGAAACACAAAGTTCTTAAAGAGTTAGACAGGTGGACAAGTCTCCCCAACTCCTTACAAGCTCGCAGTTCCATAATAAAAATGAATATAGTGCCTAGGGTCAATTTTGTCAGTGCCATGCTTCCGCTGCCACCTCCTGCTGGTTACTGGGAGAAAATTCAATCTGCAGTCTCCAAGTTCATTTGGAATAAAAAGCGACCGCCCCTTAAAATGTCTACAACTCAGCGTAAGAGGTTGGATGGTGGCTTAGCTATACCAAATTTTAAATTATACTCTTGGTCCTTTGAAATGAGACCCCTAGCTAATTGGTTTGACTCCCATTCTAATGTCTCTTGGCGTGCACTAGACTAGAGGATAGGGTTTGTCCATGGAGATTACAAGACATGATTTTTGCAAACATTTCAATCAAACAGTGCCAGCTTTGGTTTGGCCCTCTTATCACACAGATGATACACATGTGGCATCTGGCACAGAAACTATGTTCAATTCCATGTTTATGGCATCTCAGTACTCCAATCTTTAACAACAAGCAACTCCTCATTGACCATAGACCAATTATTTTTTCACTGATGATGTCATAACACAATGTGATGTCATATTCGGGACCTGTAAAGGTTTGATCTGCAAGTCCTCTGCAGTTGTCCATAGATTTATCTCACGGCAACCTTCTGCAACAGTTCCCTTCTTCGAACCTTGCAGACTCAGCTATCCAGTGCTACAGCGTTCCCAGTCTTGGCCATCCA
This sequence comes from Poromitra crassiceps, assembly GCF_964638095.1. Taxonomy (NCBI): domain Eukaryota; kingdom Metazoa; phylum Chordata; class Actinopteri; order Beryciformes; family Melamphaidae; genus Poromitra; species Poromitra crassiceps. The sequence goes on from NC_139624.1 coordinate 112,681,526, forward strand.
GTATCCGCACATAAATCCTCCAGTCTCACAGTATGCCTAACAACTGCAGAGGACTTGTAAAAAAAAAAAGAAATACCATATCCGATAACAACTGCCAAGCGCGTAAATATGTCTTTGACTGACATTTATTTAGTCATGGTTTCCTTTCATGTTTTCATTTCAGATGACCTCTTCAACAAAGGAGCCAAAACTGACTGTTGTGGCGGGATGCTTGAGAGGAATCACTGCTCTGATGGTCAACTTCACTAAAACCATGGAAGAAGGTGGGGAGTCATATACACATGGCTGCTTTTTCTTTTTATAAGTATGCTGACCTATAAAGCCACACGTGGAGTATATTCTCCATTCTTGTCTATGACTATGACAGCGTGAATTGTCCTTAAATGGTTTGTGTCTCTGACTTGTGCAGACCCAACAACATCAAAGGAAATCTTCCAGTATGCCCTGATGACGATCCGTCCACAGGTAAATAAATACCCTTGTAAAAAAGACTTGTACATATGTTATGCTGCATTTGCAAACTGTGCTTTTGTGTCATTGCATTTCACATAACATATAACACTTTAATAACATTCCTCTTCAATGCCTTGTTTCTGAATCTTTGTTGTAGATGGAAATGAATCGCTATGCTGTCACCTTTGGTAAGGCTTACAATTTCCCTTGTACAATAAACATTAGACTTTCTTCAACTGTAACTGTACATTTACAACAAGGGGAATGGAACACTTCACTCACGCGAGTGAAGTGTTCCATTCACTAGGGTTGAAAAATGTCAACTCGAGCAAACGGGCGATTCAAATGAGGTCATTCACGCCACAAAAATGTGTGTCTCACCTTATTCGCACCACCTGGGGCGAAATCCCATCTTCTGGGCGTTTGCATTGGCTTTGTATGTAATCTCGTCGCACGAGTTTGTGAAAATGGCCCCGGTGTGAACGCCCAGAAAGAATACAACTGCATGTTGTGTTTCTTGGACAGCTGGCCTGAGGCTGTTTGCCAAGCATGCAGGCCAGTTCAGCAGCTGCCTGATGGACCACTACATAGCCCTGTTTGACGTCATGTCCAAGCTCTGTGGACACATCAATGCTGAGATGAAGAAGACCAGCTACAATGCACTGGAGTCCTTCCTTAAACAGGTAAACACTAAAGGGGCAGTTCACCCAAAAATTACAATTCTGTCATCATCTACTAACCGTCATGCCAGTTGAAACAGTTGACGTTTTGAAGGTGAAGGTTGGCAGCACAACTGGAGCGAAAACCACTCACCTTTGACTGCAGTTGTACTGTACTGAAGTTAATCAGGACTGGTTTTCTCTCCAGTCGTGCTGCCAACCTCCCTGTTTATATGGGCAAACTTCACCTGTGTTTCAGCTGGCATGAGGTTTAGTAGGTGATCGCAGAATTTTCATTTTTCGGTGAACTGTTCTAAGGGCTTTTTCCACGATACACGCACATGCACAGAGACTGTCGACTTTCACTGGGTTGATGCTAGAATGGATCAGCCTGAGGGGCCTAACCCCGTCTCGGACCATAACCCTGACAAATCATCACTCCCCATGCCTAAACCTAACACCTAAACCAGGGGTTTTCAAAGTGTGGCAAAGTGTGGCCTCCCCCCAAATGTTTTATATAATTGTAATTATATAAATATCTATATATATATCTATATATCTATATCTATATCTATATATATATATATATATATATATAGATATATAGATATATATATATATATATATATATATATACAGGGCTTAAAATTAACTTTGCAAACTGGGGGGGAATTCCCCCCTTATGTTTTTCAGATAGGGGGGATTTATAGACTGGGGGGATTTTTTCAGCCGATACGATAACCGGTAAATATCTGCTTCTCCTGTCCGATAACAGATACGATAATAATAATTTAACATTTTTGTCTTTACTTAACTCATTGAGTGCCATGGACGAACATGTTCGTCATTTCAAATAGTAACGTAGAGTGCCAAGGACGGACATGTTCGTCAATTGCGTTTTTTGACGGGGGGGTGTCGATCTAAGCCTCTTACATCGCCTCTTACAATATGGTAGCTATTGAATGTGTCTAACCTATTTTACAGAACCCTTAGGTGGCGACAGTGCTCTCCACATAACAGAAAGGCAAGGAAAAAACAAAGAAGAAGTCGTTATGGAAACGGAAATCGCATCGCATCCGTATGCATCGATATGCTGAAGCATAACGTTACTGCAGCTGTGCCTGCAGCAGCCAATCTGCTCCCACAATTGAGCCGCTCCGTGTCGGTTGCGACAGCACATCCGCTCATCCACACCGTGGAGTTGTTATTATTCTCAACTGGAAGCATGGTTGCCGGTGACAAACACACGCGGAACGCTGTAAAAAAGCTGGATGTCGCGCACCCTTCACTGTGCGCACAGCAAACAAAGCAGAGAGCCACCACAGACACTCCCATACAGGAGGAGTGTGCAGTTGAGGCGGGCCGGGGCGGGGGGGGGGGGGGGGGGAGGGCACGCAGAGCAGCACACAACACCCAGACAGACCCAGGCAGCAGGACAGGATGGACAAACGCAAGCCAGAATATCCGATGCCCACCAGCAGCAAATCAAGACCAGCAAGAAGCTGCAACCAGCAGCGCACGCAGGGGCCAGCGCTGCTGGTTGTAGCTAAAAAATATTATTCTGCCAAACAAAATTCCCTGGCCTTCACTGTTTTATTGAAGGAAATTATTTTTGAGGTGTGACTACATTAGAAAAGATTAGCTTCAGAGTCAGTGATGTGCTTGAAATGTTTAATTTCACAAAAGGCCAATTATCTCAGCTTCTAGAAAAAAATTGCTGTTTTTGGATGAATCAAGCTATCTTCTCCGGCTCATAACTAAAGAACGGAAAATGGGATCAATAAACTTTTTTTTGCAGATGATAGAATAGAGTCTCATCGTTCTTTGTGCGTGTTCAGTGTTTACATAGTAATATCACACAATATTCTGTGGGCCTCGAGAAATCACTGAAAACGCTCTGAAACTCTGGCACTGGGAGCGTCCGTTCTCCAAAAGTGGCTGGCACTCAATGAGTTAACCTGTAGTTTATGCACACCTGGGGTATTATAATATGATATGAGTGTTTTAGTTAGTTGTTGGAGTGTGTATCACTCAATACAAAAATAAAGGCTTTAATACAACCGAAAGCCTATGGCTGCTTAGTCTCCAGATAAAACACAATGCCAAAAGACATAGTAATTAGACTCTTATTCAGGGATGCAAAGTCATGGATAGTTAAAAATGTGACAGATACCAGGGCAGACACAAAATCATTCACTAAGTGCCCTATTTTGGGATGAAAAAGGTGACTCGCTGTTACCTAAAGGTGACTAGTTTGCATCCCTGCTTATTCTCTTATTCTTATTCGCTTCAGGTTATATTCTTTTAGTATGGCGATTTTCTCTTTGCAAATGAGGCAGGTGGCAATAATCACTCTCCCACTTCTCCTGAAACTGTCTGTGCTCGTCATCAACCTTTCTTTTGCCTTTTGACAGCGACATGTTGACTTCTCAACAAAAGACAACATTTTAGCGTGCAAATGTTTTTCTTTCCACTTGGTTTTTCACTCAGGTGAACCGAATCACCTGCTAATGAAGTGGATTTTACAGAGGGCCGCTGGCCTGGAGTGTGAAGCCGTGTTGCCAGATACTGCTGACGGTTTCCAGCACAATGAGTTCAAAACCCGCCAAAATGGGCACAAAACCACCCAAGAACTGCACATCTATGGAAATGTATCTGGCAACCCTGGTGTGAAGTGCGGCTCATCTGTAAATGGTCTGCATGAAATCAGCGCCTCGTCCAGGCTCCTCGGGAGCGCTCTCCGTGTTTTACAATGAGCGGAGGTGCGGGCCCTATGTGCTATAACTATTTTCACTATAACGTGATATCAAGAGTCAAGCCTCTGCTTAAGAAAGCCTCCCTTGACCCTACTGCTATTCAGAACTACAGACCTGTCTCTCTTCTCTCATTCCTTTCCAAAACCCTCGAACGAGCAGCGTCCGACCAACTTTCTCTCTATCTCTCCCAGAATGACCTCCTGGACCCTCTGCAGTCCGGTTTCAAGGCCTCTCACTCTACTGAGACAGCTCTTCTTGCAGTCACAGAGGCCCTTCACACTGCTAAGGCCTCATCCCTCTCCTCTGTCCTTGTCCTCCTTGACCTGTCCGCTGCTTTCGATACAGTCAACCACCAAATCCTTCTTTCCACTCTGTCTGACCTCGGCATCTCAGGTTCTGCACACTCCTGGTTTGCTTCCTATCTCTCTAACCGCTCATACCAGGTCTTATGGAGAGGGTCCGTCTCCAGATCCTGCCCTCTTACCACCGGTGTCCCCCAGGGCTCAGTCCTGGGCCCCTTACTTTTCCTTCTCTATATCAGATCTCTTGCCCATGTGATCTCATCTCATGGCTTTTCTTATCACTGCTGTGCTGATGACACCCAGCTTTTCCTTTCCTTCCCCCCCTCCGACACCCAAATCGAGGCTCGCATCTCTGCATGCCTCAAAGACATTGGTGACTGGATGTCTGCCCACCACCTCAAGCTCAATCTTGGTAAAACAGAGCTACTCTTCCTCCCAGGGGAAGACTGCCCTCTCGCAGATCTCTCCATCTCCATTGACAATACCACTGTGCTTCCCTCCCAAACAGCTAAGAACCTTGGGGTGATCCTTGACAACCAGCTGTCTTGCTCGGCCAACATACTGTAGCTGCGACAGCACGCTCCTGTAGGTTCTCCCTCTACAACATCCGCAAAATCCGTACCTTTCTCACAAGGGAAGCGACTCAACTCCTAGTCCAGTCTCTTGTTACCTCCCGCCTGGACTACTGCAACGTGCTCCTGGCCGGCCTACCTGCCGCCGACATCCGACCGCTTCAGCTCATTCAGAACGCTGCAGCCCGTCTGGTATTCAACCAACCCAAATTCTCTCATGTCACTCCCCTCTTCCGTGACCTTCACTGGCTTCCCATCTCGGCACGCATCAAATTCAAGACACTGGTACTGGCCTACAGGGCAGTACACCAGACAGCTCCTCTGTACCTGCAATCTATGGTCAGGTTCCAAACCTCTCACCGCTCCCTTCGCTCCTCCACTAGTGCAGGACGCGTCGCCACTCCTTCGCTACGGGGGCTAAAAAGTCGCTCATCCCGATCGCGACTCTTCTCGTCCCTGGCACCTCAATGGTGGAATGAGCTTCCACCTTCAGTCAGGACGGCTGAATCACTGCCGATCTTTCGGAAAAGACTAAAGACACACCTTTTCATGCTCCATCTGGGCCCTTCTTGAACTAACTTCTTTCTCTCTCTAAAAAAAAACTTTACCACTATTCCTTCAGATGTTGTCATAGACTGTGTTGCATAGTTGATTGCTCTATTGCTGACAAAAATGTGTTATTGTAAGTCGCTTTGGATAAAAGCGTCTGCCAAATGACGTAATGTAATGTAATGTATATCAAGTGGTGGGCCGTATGAAATCGTTTTAGGGGCCGTGTCTGGCCCGGTTTGAGACCCCTGCCGTAAACCATTGCGGGATTACTCCCCCTTTATAAATTGAAAATATGCGGGAATTTCCAAAAAGATGCGCGAATCTTGCAATCCCGCGCCAAATTTTAAACCCTGATATATATATAAATAAACAGCTGAGAAAAGCCCTGTGCACAGCAGTGCTCTTCTCCTGGGTGCTGGCTGGTGCAGGGTGAATCACAAGAGTAAAAAAGAAGTTCTCTAGCGCACACCAGGGTAGGAAAATAGACACTTTATTCACTTTTAGGCTACATTAAAAACAGGAAACAAGGCGAACAACGCGTTTCACAAAGTGCTTCATCAGGTTCGCTATAGGGTCTGAGACTGCCACCAGGTATGCATTTAAGTCATCAGTTGCTGATTGGCTGATTGGCAGGTGTCAATCACCCAAAGAGGTGCCCACAAGAATACAAAATGGAGTCACCAGAAAATTCACTAATAGAAAAAGGGGGGAGGGGAATTTTCAGGAAAAGATACAAGATACAATATATATTCACAAAATGCATATTAAATGGTTCACAGAATTGATATATATATATTAATAATTCCTATTATTCCTATTATTCCTTCCTATTATTGTTGTATGTTCCACTCAGGCATACAAATTTGTTGCAAAAATGTTGTAAATATCTTCATCTTTATTTTTTAAGATTTTAAAACATCTTTATTCTTCTTGTTTCAAACATCATCACTGTGCACCACTGCTTTTCAAAGGTATCTCACCCATTGTGCGTAAATCCTTATGTGCGCTCATCAGTGGCCCCAGTCAATATGACTCTCCTGAATTAAATCATTCAAAGCCTTGAATATTTCTTCTGCAGTAGTGCGAGCTGGCAGAGGATGGCAAAACAAAAACTCCTCCTGGACACTGAGCTCTTTAATTTAACGTACGTAAACCATTAGTTGAGCACAGTTGGCGACGTCGGTAGACTCATCCAGCTGAATGGAGAAGAAAGGGCTGTCATGAATACCTGTTCCTTCACGCCAGATGCCATATCTGCGATGCGGCGCTGGATTGTATTGTCAGACATTGGGATATCTAGCTTAGCGGCAGAAGCTCCTCCCATCATTACCAAACATATATCTATAGCAGCAGGGAGGATTAATGTTTCACCAATGTTGTGGGGTTTTCCAGCCTTAGATGCGTAACGCCACACGATATGATGCTTTGGTAGCCTTTGTATTTACAGTGCTAATAAATGTATCTACCGGTACTTTCTGCTGTGACAGCAATTCTTGAAACTTCCTATGGAAAAACTCCCGTGGCTTGGCCATTGAATTTGGGTGCTTGGTCTCAATATGACGCCGGAGTTTACATAGTCTCATACTGTAATTTGCTAGTCACTTCTTTTTCTTTTTCTTCTTTTTTTCACTATTTTCTGCTCGCACCAGATCCTGTCTCCTCCCTCACAGTAGGTACTAAATAACGTTTCATTTTGCTCCACCACGGCACGCATAGCTAAAGTTAGCTACCAGAGTTGTTGTTTTTTCTTCTTCTCTGTTTTTTCCCCAACACGTCTGGCCTCCCCTGAAGCTCTCTCACCCCCCCCAGGGGAGGCACGCCTCACAGTTTGAAAACCGCTGACCTAAACCCAACCAATCATCACTCCTCATGTCCCTCCGGTGATCCATTCTTCAGGGATGGAAACTAATGTGAAAAAGGTGACAGATAATAGGGCAGACACAAAATAATTCACTTAAGTGCCCTATTTTGGGATTAAAAATGTGACTAGTTTGCATCCCTGATTCTAGCATTGACCCTTACACTTCTGGTTAAGAACTGTAGCATGCTAATAAAATAAAAGTCCTTCTGATGAGTCCTTCTGATTCATTGTCAATGGAGCCACCCGTGAGCAGTTAGAGATCCAAATATTTCGAAAGTCTCATACCCCGGCTGTGTGTTGGATGGTTATTTTCAGGTTGCGATCCTGGTGGCGGAGAACATTGAGGAGCACAAAAGCAAGTTGAAGTTCTTCATGCAGAAGTTCTGCTCCATTATTAAGACCATGGACTCCACATACAAGGAGCTGTCTATCGCCATCCGGGGATATGGATTCTTTGCAGCTGTATGTGTGTCACTTTATTAGCTTGAATTTATATCTCTGCTTGTATCAGTGTTATTCTATACTCTTATCACAGAAAATGTCACAATATTCAATGTTATCCAATATCGCCCAAACCTAATTCTTGCATTGCTTGTAATTTGCTTTTGTTATGCTTGTGTAGTCAACTGGACAGTTTGAAGGTTGGATGTTTATTTGAGGCCCTAATAGCTTACATATTATCTAGACGTCTTAGTCTCACACAGATACTAGACAATTGGAGATCTCTCCGCCTACAGTACCAATTTTCTGGGGATTTCATTATTTGATTCAGCGACAAAAATCAACAAACTCTGAAGGAGTTTTCTTATGTGACTGCGGCTAAGCCATCCTACAAGCCTAATGCACGTGTTGCTGGTAGGACAGTGTTTACAAACACACGACTTCTGCATGTCACCGCCCCCAATATGTAGGGCCGCCCCAAAATACGGTGGACTTGTTTTTCCACCCAGTTTTAACAACGAAAGCTGGGAGATTGTCCTCAGTCTCTAGTTGAGTGAAGTGTATAGACTAGGGCATTCACGACTAGTGAATTTTACTAGTCGACTACTCGTCCCTAAAGGTAGTCGACTAGTCGTTTTTTTTTTTTTTTTTTTTAATCTTTAAGAAAGAACATGAGGTATTTACACGACATACATGGACTATCATATCCCATATCCCCCACAAAGAACATCAAAACAAAACAAGAAAACTGCATAAGATACACAATAATCCAAGAACAAACAAGACTATTGGACAAACAACCAAACAAAAACAATGCATTCAGCTCCTATCCTGATAAGCCTAATGACACTGGGGTAAAAAGTTCTTAAAGTCAAACTCTGTATGTGGTTGCCATATTTTGGGGATGTCTAAGAATCTGCCTTTGCTCTTGTAGTAAATGTTATCCAACGTATGGTAGCTTGAGACTTCATTCCACCAGTGAACTACAGCTGGCGGATTGGATGCTTTCCAATTTAAAGCTATGCATTTCCTAGCTGCCAAGAGGGCAAGATCTATGTATTTACTTTGAATGCATTGTTTTTGTTTGGTTGTTTGTCCAATAGTCTTGTTTGTTCTTGGATTATTGTGTATCTTATGCAGTTTTCTTGTTTTGTTTTGTTGTGTTTTGATGTTCTTTGTGGGGGATATGGGATATGATAGTCCATGTATGTCGTGTAAATACCTCATGTTCTTTCTTAAAGATTATTATTATTATTATTATTATTTTTTTTTAATTATTATTATTTTTTTGCTAAAACGACTAGTCGACTACTAAGCACAGTGTCGACTAGTGGTTTTACTAGTCGACTAGTCTGTGAATGCCCTAGTATAGACTGGCAACTGATTCTAGCACAGATGTGTTTCACATTGCAATCTGTACATTCTTGTTGTTGCTCTGTAGCCATGCAAAAAGGTTTGCCCTCAAGATGTGGAACTGATGTACACAGAGCTGATCCAGCGCTGCAAACAGATGTACCTAACCGAGTCCGACAGGGATGACGAAAGCTTCTACCAGTTGCCAAGCTTCCTGGACTCTATCGCCAGTGTCATCATTCACCTGGACAAGGTAGTGACCTCATTAGTTCAGCTACAGAATATATAGCCTGCCCTACTGCATCGTGATTCACCGGCATTGAGGAGCCCAGCCTAATACTGTAAGCTACTGAGATGTCTAAGCACCGGTTAGCCTGGTTGTTGATGTTAAAAATATGATACCGTTTTGTTGCTGTGCTGCATTGAAAAATGATAGGCTGTTCTTCATGTATGGAAACCATCCATTTATTCCAGTGCACAAATGTGAATACAGTCCATTTCAATCGTAAAAAACAACACAAAAAGCAGAGCACACCAAACCAATGTTACCCTAAAAACAACACAAAAAGCAGAGCACACCAAACCAATGTTACCCTAAAAACAACACAAAAAGCAGAGCACACCAAACCAATGTTACCCTAAAAACAACACAAAAAGCAGAGCACACCAAACCAATGTTACCCTAAAAACAACACAAAAAGCAGAGCACACCAAACCAATGTTACCCTAAAAACAACACAAAAAGCAGAGCACACCAAACCAATGTTACCCTAAAAACAACACAAAAAGCAGAGCACACCAAACCAATGTTACCCTAAAAACAACACAAAAAGCAGAGCACACCAAACCAATGTTACCCTAAAAACAACACAAAAAGCAGAGCACACCAAACCAATGTTACCCTAAAAACAACACAAAAAGCAGAGCACACCAAACCAATGTTACCCTAAAAACAACACAAAAAGCAGAGCACACCAAACCAATGTTACCCTAAAAACAACACAAAAAGCAGAGCACACCAAACCAATGTTACCCTAAAAACAACACAAAAAGCAGAGCACACCAAACCAATGTTACCCTAAAAACAACACAAAAAGCAGAGCACACCAAACCAATGTTACCCTAAAAACAACACAAAAAGCAGAGCACACCAAACCAATGTTACCCTAAAAACAACACAAAAAGCAGAGCACACCAAACCAATGTTACCCTAAAAACAACACAAAAAGCAGAGCACACCAAACCAATGTTACCCTAAAAACAACACAAAAAGCAGAGCACACCAAACCAATGTTACCCTAAAAACAACACAAAAAGCAGAGCACACCAAACCAATGTTACCCTAAAAACAACACAAAAAGCAGAGCACACCAAACCAATGTTACCCTAAAAACAACACAAAAAGCAGAGCACACCAAACCAATGTTACCCTAAAAACAACACAAAAAGCAGAGCTCCACCAAACCAATGTTACCCGCCACAGCCAAGCGCTCAAAAACCCATTGCCCTTTCAGGGTCAAACACCTAGTCAGTGCACAATGGTGAAGTTACTACCTATATAGACTACCTGAGCCCAGGTAATATGGCACAGCGACACCCCGACACCCCATGGGCGCATAAAGTATAACATGCAATACTCACAGGAAATATGACCACACCCTATTTGGCTCCTACAGGTACCGACTGTGGAATAATGCTAATAATCAGGGTTCCCACATGTCCTTGAAATCCTTGAAAGTTTGTGAATTTGAGAAAAATCAAGGCCTTTTAAAGTTTTTTGAAAATAGTCACAAGTAGACATGGGTCTTTGAAAGTTCTTGAATTTCTATATTTTGTGCAAGAATAGAAATTGAAGTTGAGAAGTGTTCACACATTCAAGCCTTTCTCTCTTTTTAATTGTCTGTGAGCTTCTGTAAAGCCTGTTAGTTCTCATTATAAAAATGCTGTGTTGTAACAGTAATTAACCTTGATCTGGGTATCAAAACTATGCCGTGTTGGGTCCTTGAATTTGAGGGGAATGGGCCTGGAAAGTCATTGAATTTGATGTATAAGGAGGTGTGGGATCCCTGAATAATTCTGATGCATTGTTTTCATTGTTTTTATTTTGAAAACTGCTTATCTGCACATTCTCAGATCCCAGAGGTGTATACGCCACTGCTGGAGCGCCTCCTGGTGGTTCAAATTGACATTTGCCCTCAGTACAGTGAGAAGATGCAGACTATGTGTTGCCGCTCCATCCTGAAGGTGCTAGTGGCCATGGCATCTAAGGGACCCATCCTGTGGAGTTTTATCAGCTCTGTGGGTGAGTTGCTCATGGGCACGTTGGGCCAAAAATGCCTTTCATACATCTGTTTTTATGTTTCTGTTGGTGCATAGCAGCTGGGAAAATAATGTATCTGTATTCAGTGGTCATGAAACACGGAAATGCCTTCCATATTTGTGCTTTCTCAACTTTTTGAGAATGAAATCGTAAAATACAGTCGCTGTCTTCGCTTTTGCTTCTTTTTCAGTGCACCAGGGCTTGATCCGTGTCTGCTCAAAACCCATCATGCTTTCTGAGGTTGTTTTTTTTTTATCAATGGAATACACACTTATTACATGCCCTAAAGTCAGTCTCCCATTCATCAACTTTGCTTTGTCTCATAAAATCCTAGCTTTTTACTTTGGAGATGGGTGAACAATGTCTCAAGCATACTGCTCTTGTTCTTTCATCAGGACAAAGACACTGGGAATGCCGAGGGCTCTTCCCAAATGCGTACTGGGAAGTGGAAGGTCCCGTCTAGTCAGGACTACCTTGGCCTGTACAAGAGCCTTCTAGACTGTGATCAGTTGAAGGTATGTTCTCACCTAAGTTTATAGTATTTTTTCCATTACTTTTGTTCCTTACAACCTGTTATCAGGAATGGGACGATATGCTGCTTTTCTCATGATATACAATTCGATACACGACATGGGCTTCTTGATTCAATGTGATGATACAATGTAGTCAATAAAAGTTTGATTACAAGAAAGTCTGACTGCAGAATTCTGACTTTGTTGTTACATTTGTGTCGTCTTGCAGGATTCAGGAGTTCTGGATGGAGATTTTGAAAGTCATAACTCTGCTCTGGTGTCTTTGAGCCGTCTTCTGTACGATGAACTGCTCAAATCCATTCTCCGCATTGTGGAGAAGTTGGACTTGTCTGTGCACAAAGTCACAACAGGAGAGGAGGTGAGATCTCAAGTTGAGTCATGTTGTTGGGCACAGAATTATTCATGAATGAGTTTAATGAAATAATGCAACATTTTTTCTCATATCTGCTGTGTAATTTGTGAGGGGAGAGACTAGTGCGCTGATGATGTAACTTCCCTCCTCTGTCAGGGTGCTGATGATGTAACTTCCCTCCTCTGTCAGGGTGCTGATGATGTAACTTCCCTCCTGTGTCAAGGCGCTGATGATGTAACTTCCCTCCTGTGTCAAGGCGCTGATGATGTAACTTCCCTCCTCTGTCAGGGTGCTGATGATGTAACTTCCCTCCTCTGTCAGGGCGCTGATGATGTAACTTCCCTCCTCTGTCAGGGTGCTGATGATGTAACTTCCCTCCTCTGTCAGGGTGCTGATGATGTAACTTCCCTCCTGTGTCAAGGCGCTGATGATGTAACTTCCCTCCTGTGTCAAGGCGCTGATGATGTAACTTCCCTCCTCTGTCAGGGTGCTGATGATGTAACTTCCCTCCTCTGTCAGGGCGCTGATGATGTAACTTCCCTCCTCTGTCAGGGTGCTGATGATGTAACTTCCCTCCTGTGTCAAGGCGCTGATGATGTAACTTCCCTCCTGTGTCAAGGCGCTGATGATGTAACTTCCCTCCTGTGTCAAGGCGCTGATGATGTAACTTCCCTCCTCTGTCAGGGTGCTGATGATGTAACTTCCCTCCTGTGTCAAGGCGCTGATGATGTAACTTCTCTCCTCTGTCAGGGTGCTGATGATGTAACTTCCCTCCTCTGTCAGGGTGCTGATGATGTAACTTCCCTCCTCTGTCAGGGTGCTGATGATGTAACTTCCCTCCTCTGTCAGGGTGCTGATGATGTAACTTCCCTCCTCTGTCAGGGTGCTGATGATGTAACTTCCCTCCTCTGTCAGGGTGCTGATGATGTAACTTCCCTCCTCTGTCAGGGTGCTGATGATGTAACTTCCCTCCTCTGTCAGGGTGATGATGATGTAACTTCCCTCCTCTGTCAGGGTGATGATGATGTAACTTCCCTCCTCTGTCAGGGTGATGATGATGTAACTTCCCTCCTCTGTCAGGGTGCTGATGATGTAACTTCTCTCCTCTGTCAGGGTGCTGATGATGTAACTTCTCTCCTCTGTCAGGGTGATGATGATGTAACTTCTCTCCTCTGTCAGGGTGCTGATGATGTAACTTCTCTCCTCTGTCAGGGTGATGATGATGTAACTTCTCTCCTCTGTCAGGGTGCTGATGGTGCTGATGATGTAACTTCTCTCCTCTGTCAGGGTGATGATGATGTAACTTCTCTCCTCTGTCAGGGTGCTGATGATGTAACTTCTCTCCTCTGTCAGGGTGCTGATGGTGCTGATGATGTAACTTCTCTCCTCTGTCAGGGTGATGATGATGTAACTTCTCTCCTCTGTCAGGGTGCTGATGATGTAACTTCTCTCTTCTGTCAGGGTGCTGATGATGTAACTTCTCTCCTCTGTCAGGGTGATGATGATGTAACTTCTCTCCTCTGTCAGGGTGCTGATGGTGCTGATGATGTAACTTCTCTCCTCTGTCAGGGTGCTGATGATGTAACTTCTCTCCTCTGTCAGGGTGCTGATGGTGCTGATGATGTAACTTCTCTCCTCTGTCAGGGTGCTGATGATGTGGCCGGTGTTGTCCTGCCCTCCTCCGACCCAACGGCTCACCTGCTGCCCAACAAGGCCAAAGACTTCACAGCTTTCAGCAACCTGGTCCACTTCTGCAGGTAATGACACACACACACACACACACACACACACACACACACACACACACACACACACACACACACACACACACACACACACACACACACACACACACACACACACCGCCAGCCGAAAACCTGATGGTGGAATGACATTTTAATAATGGAGATGTGGATATGATATGTGAATTAAGATAAATAATGTATAATGACATAGTGGTCTGTATGGAGCCTAAAAGAAATGACCCAAGGCATTTGGTTAAGACTTTTGGCCCATTTAAATTGCCTCAGGTATCATGGCCTCTAGATTTTGGGCGTAACTGAGGTAAATGCCAAATTTAAATATCAAGAAAAAAAAAACATCGCATGGATGCATAACTGGGACGTATCCTCAGTGATGTACCCTGGGGTCATAGGATGTTTCGGGTCTCGCAACATCATACACCCTCGCCCAGGTGACCCAGCCGGGGCTGGCCAAGCCCCAACTTACGTCCCAGTAGCTACCCACGGTCAGCCCTACAGGGAGGGTCGAAGGTGGTCACGTGGTCAGGGCCACTCTTGATACGTACAGATTTCAAAATTTGCATTTTGAAATCTGTATTTTTCCTAGGAAATATCTACCAGACACTGGGTGCTTAGAACAGTAAATGTAAAAGCTTTCATGAATTTGATATAGGTTAAGTCAGTATCAATCAGAATTGGAGAGTAGCATAATGGAGATAATTTATATGAACATTTTGTGAATTGTTATTTTAAGCTTAATGACACATTTTCCCCTCATAATTAAAGCAGGACTAACCCCCAAAACACTTTTTTTCAACTTTTAACCAATATATATGGCTTTTGGTGTGGTATGTGAAGGATTCTGGTCAAAATCTCCACATTTGAGACCAATCTGTTAGAATTGTACAAAGTGTATCATTTTCAGGCAGCAAAGTGCCCTCTATGGGTTCAAACCTGCATTTTTTTGCCCTCCAAAATGTGGTTGTCTGTTACGTCACGGCCAACTCCCCCCTTTCCCACTCATGTGAATTTTTTTTTTTCATGTGATCATTACTGTAGTTCACACCAGAGCCATAATAGGAGAGTTGCAACATCTCCATTAAGTTTTTTAACAGCGCAAGGCATCGTGGGTAATCCGCTACTGTGGCTAATGTTAGTGGCTAGTTAGTTATGTTACATGGCAGTAAAACGCCACTCCAAAATTGATATAACTTTTATCCATTTTGAGTAACACTGTTTCCATACAGACCACCAGCATTGGTTAGTTGTTTATAATGTGGCTATATTTATAACGTACTCTATCTCTGATACACTCTGATATAACGTTTTTTCCTCTATGCGGGGAAAAGTATCATGGTGCCCTTTCCGGTTTATTTTTCCGGTCTGAACCAATCAATGGTCTTAACACAGCCAAAGAGTGTAGTGAGACAAGAGGGGACGCTCTTCTGATTTTTTTTTTTTTTTTAATCAAGCAGCATGCCATTTTGTCACATATCTGGGGGGGTAAGTCCCCCTTTAAATTGTATGTACAGTATTCAGTATTTTAGCACTGATTTCAGCCTTGGGTGAGCACCATGTGTATTAATCTTTGCAGTGAGCTGCTGCTGAATAAGCATGTGGAGTATTTCCAGCCCTGGGTGTACCAGCTGAGCCACGAGCTCATTCTCTACTCCATAAGGAATCCACTTGTCAGTGGCTTCTACAAGCTGCTCTCAGTCTCCATGAAAATTGCCAAAAGAATCCAATACTACCAGGTATTTTTCCAATTCTCTTCTCCACGGTTCCCACTGGTCATGGGATTCCTCGAATATCATGGGATTTTGAGAGGTGTATTCCAGACAGGGAAAGTCAAGGAATTTGAGAAATTATCTGGGGATATCAGGGAATTTTACATGTGGGTCACCATACAGGGATATAGAACAAGGGTTCCCAAACTTCATCTTGTGACCCAAAAGATACATTTTGTATCTCCCTCGGACCCAAACTCACAAAAAACATACGATAATGAGTTGCCATGACAACCAGTTGGCGACCCACCCCCCACTGGTCCGCGACCCAAATTGGGTCCCGACCCATAGTTTGGGAAACACTGATAATGAGTATAAGAATGTATTTTCATTCAAATTGTTTCATACACTCACTGCAGCTTTTTCTTCTTTTCGTTGTTTGTAAAATGTTGAGGACATGGAAGTGCTCCTGTTTAGTTAAAGAAAGTCATGGAAAAGCAATTAAGATTAAGATTAACTTTATTGTCCCACGCATGGGAAATTTGTCTTGGGCTTATGCCCACACTGCAGCCATAAAAACGTACGTACGTACATACCGGTACATACATACATACATACATACATACACACACACAGGACAACAGCCAAGTGCGACGTTACACAAATACAGAGTTTGTCTGACCAACAAAGTATCCGGCAAAACAGTCGGGGGAGCTCGGGCATCAATCAATCGACTCAAGACATAACAACAATAAACAAGATGAGCACACAACATGATGTCCCGGCTATTTAGCAGGTCTAGGACCTGCCTCACCTCACTGCAATGCAGTATTTCATGATACATTTCTTATAATATATATAAATATATATAATTGTGCTACATTACAAGTCTTGATATCGATATGCGATAATTGTACATTTGTTTATCTGCTGCTGTTTAACAGTTTAATCAAAATGGGAATAAAATAATTTTTAAATCTGTTTAATCGGCAGCGAGTTACCCTGAACCTCCTGCCAGAGGGCAGTATCTCATACTCTGCATGTAGAACATGGGAGGGGTCAGAAACGATTCTGTTAGCCTGCCTCAGAGTGGCCTGTTCAAAAATAGACTGCAGGGATGAGTGGTCTTTCACCCCTATAATCTTCCATGCCGTGTGCATCAGACGGACCAGTTTGGACTTTAGTTGTACAGATAGGTTACCGAACCAAGCTGTGATGCCGTATCTAATAAGGCTCTCTAAAACAGACTGATAAAAAAGTAACATACATTTCTTGTCGACACCATGAACTCTGAGGCGGCGTAGAAAGTGCAGGCGTTGTTGTAGTCTGCTGCACTGACTATCAACGTGGGTGCTCCAGGTTAACGCATTATCAACGCAGACCCCGAGATACTTGTAAGAGGAGACCTGCGAGATGGGCTGCTCGTGGATGACCACAGGCCTGTGGTCCCCGACGCTTCTGGGATCAAACACCATCTCTGCAGTCTTTTTAACATTTAAAATCAGATAATTATCATCGCAATTTTATATCAGGGCCATAGTGGGTAAATCCTGTGTATCATGTAGCATATTGCCTTGCTTGTTCCAGGCAGTATGTGATGCCCTGCAATCTCAGATGTCTGAGGCGTAGGGTATTTCCAGATGTCTATGAACTCAGTAGAAAATTAATAGCATTGTTATAAAGTGCACTACTCCTATATTGAATAAATTATTAAAGAAAGTCTGTTTTGAACAGGGAGTTGGCCTGAAAAGCACTGCGTCCTCCGGGAGCGACACCGTGAGAAGTGCCTGCTTTGCACTCTTCTCAAAGTTTGGAAAAGAGGTAGCTGATTTCTTCAAATAGTTGTAAATAACTTGCTTGTTTGTTCGTTTGTCAACTGAAAAACTGTGGTTTACCGTCAGGTGTGTGTGAGAATGAAGCAGTACAAAGACGAACTGCTGGCCTCCTGCTTGACGTTCATCCTCTCACTGCATCACAACATGGTGGCTCTGGACATTAACGCCTACTATCCTGCTCTGGAGGTGGGATATCCTTTCATTACGGTATTTTTTTAAGGAAGTCATGCAAACCTCCGCCAAGGCTGAACAATTCTCCAACTTGCTCTTTCGCCCAACGATGTCATTCCTATCACTTGCATGTTAAATTGATTTGACCCTGCAAACATACCCTTAGGACTCTCCATTAATTGCATAATTATGGCAAAAAATGTCCCCTCCCCCCAGCTCCCACGTATGAATGTGTGAAACAGGACAATGCTGAAAAAGAGTGTTGTTTAGTCGACTTTCTCTTGATAAGTAAAGGTTCTTTCTAAAGTGTGTCTAAAGTAAAGTACTAGTGTCTAAGTCCTGGCCTCTTCCACGTTCCGCATGGGACCTGAGGCCTCAGGAAGTGAATAACCCCATTCACTTTTCCATTGACGTTTCATCAAATCCATATAAACAGAGTTTTACTTGTATAAACCAAGCGATTCAGCTATGAGATGAATTGCGAGTTAACATAAAACATTTGACTTGGACCAAAACAACAGAAGCGTTTGTCCAAGTAAAACTCTTTATTTAAGGATTTTCCGAAACGTCAATGGAAAGATTTTTTGAGATTTCACTTCCTTAGGCCGTTTAGTGGTTACAAACGGTTGGCTACTAAGGTAGGTGTGTGTGTGTGTGTGTGTGTGTGTGTGTGTGTGTGTGTGTGTGTGTGTGTGTGTGTGTGTGTGTGTGTGTGTGTGTGTGTGTGTTGTGTGTGTGTGTGTGTGTGTGTGTGTGTGTGTGTGTGTGTGTGTGTGTGCGTGTGTGCGTGTGCATGCACAAATGAGTAGGCGGCTCTGAAGCTGGGTCTGAGCCACGTTCCCTTGGCCAACGCGGCGCTGGATGCTCTGGAGGCCTGGTCCTCCCACATCCCTCTGGAGACCATGCAGCCCTGCTACAAGAGCATACTGCCCTTGCTGGACGGATACCTGAAAACCACCGCCACCAACGGTACGACCACCGCAATATTCAGCGTTCATACAAGGTCCTTAAAGTCCTTGAATTTATCTTTTTAAAAGTCCTGGAATACCTGGAAAATGTCCCTGCTATGTGGGGAAGTGCTTAAAAGAGCTTTAAATAATTACATAAATAAATACGGTAAGTAAGCAAATAAAGGAATAAAACGTTTGCAGTGTTTGACAGAATGCAAGTTAAACCATAGAAAAGAAGACCAATGTATTCTGGCAAAGACTGCTTAAAAGCATGTGGTTTCGGGACAGGGCCGCCGCTCCCTACACGCGCACAACGCGCTGAGCGTAGGGCACCAAGTGTCGCCTACACGGCATCATCCAGAGCAGGAATACCACAGTCAAACAGACAGTGCGGTGGATGCCCCGCAGCTTGGTAATGCCCCTTCTAAAATTAACTCTCCACACAGCCAGATGGCATTTTTTAACTGCCCCCTTAAAATGAAGTTGCGGGATCTCCTCGTTAACTACATGCGATGCAGTAAACAAACTCACGTTTCCCTTCCCAGTCATGCTGGACAAGTGCGAGATTCCTCCCTCTCCCGCAAATATGTAACGTAGCCTATGTAAATACAGTGTTCTGTGGTGGAAGCGATCATCTTGCTCTATAATGACCAGAACGGGTGTTGTTCAAACTGAACATTTATTTCTTCAACATGCTGCAGCAGAAAGGGAGATAAACAACTGACTTTTCACGGTGGGGGCACAGTGGCAGTGGTAGCGCTGTCGCCTCACAGCTAGAAGGTCCTGGGTTTGATTGCCACCTGGGACGCTGCGAGTGCTGAAGGAGTGCGTGCCCGTCCGCATGTCCTCGAGTGCCCACCGCCTGGGTGGGGTCATCAAAAGGGCCTTTCTGTGTGGAGTTTGCATGTTCTCCCCGTGCCCCCTGGGGGTTTCCTTCATATTGGAACCCCTCACCAAAACATGCAATATCCCGGTCACTGAAGTGGTGTCTCCTCTGGTCGTTCGGGGCGCCTGTTCGGAGGGAGGGGAACTCGTTGGAATAGCGTGATCCTCCCATGTGCTATGTCCTACCGGTGAAGCTTCCCCTGTCAGGTGAAAAGAAGCCGCTGGCTACTGCCCATGTCTCGGAGGAAGCATGGAGCCAGCTTTGGCTCTCCCCAGATCGGCAGAGGGTGGAGCAGCAACCAGGATAAATTAATTAAAATTAGCACTAATGGGGGATAAAAATAGGATTTTTTTGGGGGGGGGAAATATAAAAAACAAAACAAAAAAACCAACAGACTTTTCAGTCCTTGCAAGACACTATTTCGCTACTTCCCTGCATAGGGCAGATACTTCCTTCTTGGAGTTTCAAAATAAAGCGCCTCTGCTTGTAACCATAGACATAAATAAGCTTGTAACATGAAATAATTCAGGCATCTCAAGTAAAACATAACGAAATTACTATTACCAGATTTCTCAATACACACACACACACACACACACACACACACACACACACACACACACATATAACATTGCATTTGTGAATCTTAAAAAGTGTTTACCATATCAATGCCTGGCATCGTTTTCTCAAGCACAATCTCCTCTATAAGAGCAGCCCATTTAGGTCACATGGAGATCACTATGAAACCACAGAACCACAAAAGAAAATCAATTTTTAGTGTTTTTAATGCAGAAAACCTAATTTGGAAGGTATAACAATGTATTTGTCATGTTTTACAGTGGATTAAATCTATATGTTGAAAACGAAACTAACTAGAAGAGCGGCAGTCAGATTTCTTCCAGCCCGGATACTGTCTTTCTATTGGTTGTCCAAAACCACATGACCCAAACAAATGCATTATATTGGCTGCCCTGGCGCCTTTATACTCTATATCATACATGGGCAACATATGGCCCGCGGGCCGTATGCGGCCCGCGATGGAATTGCAAAAAAAAAAAAAAAATGCATTTTTTATTTTATTTTTTACAGTGCACTTGAACGCAACATGCAATATACCCGCTGAATAAGTGTCCAAATGTTCATGTCATTCTGGGCAATACTCTTCTGTTATAGCATTTCAGTCTGGAATATGGAATATCTTTCAATAATATTTATGACTAAAAGGCTAAAAGTAATCTCATGTGTAAGAAATGACTGTTCTCCATTGAAGTAGAAATTTAAATAATTAACTTGTTGGTTTTGGATTTATTTAGCTTCAAGAGTGCATTTTTGTTCTTGTGTGACCCTCAACACAGGCTTTGAGAATCCCGGGCCACTTACTGATACTTATGCTTAAATTAACCCACTCATATTCTGGTTTATTTCAAGAAAAACATTTCGGCTAGTGGAAATTCTAATTGGCTGGTAACTTTAAAATCTAGCAGCCATATTGGCAGGTGGTGAAAAAAGTTAATTTCAAGCCCTGCAGGGAGAGCAGGTGGTGACATAGGAGTGAGTGAGGAAAAGGATAAAATATTGCTGGTTAAGACTGAATAACGACATCACAATTGTTAATTTAAAATGAGTTATTCCTCTAAACCTGGCTTCAAATGCCCCAAATTTTTCACGCTGGCGCCGTTCAGCCCTCAGCAAAATCTGGTAGCGAAGAATTTTTTTTGTGGCCCTCTCTATCATCAAAGTTGCCCATCCATGGGTTACGGCATGACAATATTTGTTCGGCCCCCGGCAACAATCTGGGTTTCTCATGTGGCCCCCCATGAAAAATAGTTGCCCACCCCTGCTCTATATGCAAGGAGGAAAATAGGACGAATGAATGAGAGGTGGCAGACTGGGGGACTCCTGTTTTGGGGGTTAGTTACACTTTAAATGCAACTTGATGAAACGCAAGCCAATTATTTTTGTTTGGATTTATGATGATGATTATGCCTTTGATGGTAATGACAGCGATAAAAAGTCTAATCCAAGGTGTTGTTGACTTTTAGAGAAGGACGAGAGGATCTGGGAGGTGACGTCATCTTCGTCTTCAGGAAGTGAGAAAGGATACAGCCGAGTGATGACGCGACTCTTGAAGCAATCCAAACAGATCTCCATGGTAACGGATGGGGAAACACTATCTTTTCATATTTTAGAAGTGATTAGAGGTGCGGTGAGGATTTCTCAATTCAGGGAAATCTGATTTGGTGTCTGCTTGTCTGAATTTGAGTTGACCAGCTCATCCTCTCTACATTAAGGTCCATGGAGTGACGTCCATGAGGATGTATAAAGATAAACCAGTGTTTTGTAAATATATCAGTATCTTTAGAATTTGAATAATGACCACCAGCAATGGATTCAGTGTTCATCATGACCATCAACTAGCCTAGTTGATGGTCATATCTATTCACGATACGTATCATCATTCACAATTTATAATACCAGTACCCTTAAAGTGAGACCAATACCAATAGAGTACTTCATTCAATGCTTTCAATACTTTTTTAAGCCATACTCATGTTTTGGTGCCATCTTGGCACGCTGAACTGCCAGCTCCGTCATATACACAGCCACTGGCGATTATACGTTGGTGCACCGGATGCACGTGCGATCCCTAGTGGCCAGATGATTTTTTATTTTGTTTCGACATATAAACGATTTAAACAAAATCTAATCGAATATATATATATATACGGTATATATATATATATATATATATATATATTCGATTAGATTTTGTTTAAATCGTTTATATATATATATATCATGTGTTGGAGATATCTATGTTTCATTGTATTCAACATTATTATTCAATGCAATTTCTCGATTCATTGTGTTTCTGAATATTTCAAAATTATTTTCTTGCTTGTGAAACAAATGTTCAGTGTCAATATAAATCATATAGGCAGCACGAGGGCATCACGCATGGGACAAAAGCACATAAACAGCTCGACTTGCACTATATGAGATAAGAAAGGCCACATCTGGCCATGAAATAAAATATAGAATTATGATGCAGGTCAAAGCGGGTCGTCCACTAACCAGAAGGTCGGTGGTTTGATCCCCGGCTCCTCCAGTCCGCATGTCGAAGTGTCCTTGGGCAAGACACTGAACCCCAAATTGCTCCCGATGGCTGTGCCAGCACCCTGCGTGGCAGCTGTCCGCCTTCGGTGTGTGAATGGGTGAATGTAGTAGGGATCGACCGATTATCGGCATGGCCGATTATTGACGTCGATATTCAGCATTTTGCCGATTATCTGTATCGGCATTCTCATTGGCCGTTTGCCGATATAATACATTTATTAAAAAATGCGCTGCTTTGGCTCTGATGCAGCTCCAGGAGCCTCTGTGTCAGTTCTGTGCTGCTGAAGTAATGTCCCGCCCACAGCGCTATCTGATTGGTTACACATTGAGTAATAGCATATCAGAGTGCTTCTCAGATGAAATCCTCCCTGCCTTCTTTCAGTAGCTCTCGGCTGCCTGTGTGTGTGCCTCAGTGTGCCTGTGTCTGAGCGAGTGGACTGGACAGACTGCAGCGGTGGGTAGATAGGCTATTGCTAGCGGGGCACTAGTTTAATTACGTCTTCTTCAGTAGCATAGCTCCACATGGCCAGGGTTGTCGCGAAGCTGTCGATCCAAACCGTAGCATCCACAAAATACATTTCCCCAGGCATTTCTAGAGCGGAGCTGTTCTCTGTCTGTCTGGGTTCGTTTGTGGTGAGAACGTGATCCGACACAACTTTAACAGTGCGCGTTTTCGGATACACCAGCTGCTGTAATCAGCTGCGCTGAGCCTAATGGCCTGAAGAGCGAGCATTTTTATCGTTTAAAAACAACATCTTCATTCTCCAGATCCTGTTTTGACGACTTGTGCGTCTGCATGGATAAACTTTGGGGGATTTTCAGGGGATCATCACATCAGCAGTTTGAACTCAACCAACTAATTACCTCTGGTCTCCATTAAATAAATGAAAACAAGTCGTGGTAATCAGAGCCAGCCTTCTTTGTGATAAGATTCAGACAATCAGACTGATTGCATGTCTGTCTTCCTCGCAATGTCCGTAGGCTCTTAAATGATTTATTAATATTTTATTCATGACAGGACAGGTGTTCATATGCGTAATCCTCTGAAATCTCCGTGATAGTAATAGAAGTTGCGAGGGTCTTTGATTTTCTATCTCCAAATTCCAGATAGATAGCCTAAATAAATACATACATGAATAAATAAATAAATTACTTTATCCCTCTCTCTCTCAATCCCCCCCTCTTTCTTTCTCTCTCTCTCCTCGCATGGCACATGCCCGACATAGCCTACAATTTAACAAAACGCATTCTTATAATCATATAAAATCTCGGGGAATTATGTTTTCCATCCCGGGAGGCTATTAGCCTACCGGAGTGTCTCCTGGCCAATCCAGGAGGCTTGGCAATACTATTTGGACCATTTGATTTGTGGCTGTGTTAACACAAACAAACCAAGGTACTGTAATGATCCACACTCGGACCGTGATCAAGGAGGAAGGAGGCGAAGATCGACTTGCAATCTGTGGATTTATTTCAGTACCAGGTCACTGTTACGGTTTTAACCTACAGCCACTAAATAATGGAGCAATTCCCACCCTCTCTTTTCCGTTAGCTTCTAGCTTGTTCGTTCTAAACATCAGCACAACGTTCCAGACAGACAAAATGGCTTCCCCCCGCTCGACCAATCCCCGGCGAGAGAACATCCACATGTGACTCAGTGTCCTCTTCACTTGCCTCACGCCCGTCTATAGCGCGTTCAAGTGTCGTAGGAAATAGCAACTATAACACCCCTGTAACTAAACCCGTCGTCAAGATAATCCCATGTTTACCCTAAACCCCACATTGCTACAGTACAAATGCAACAATTGTAGGCTATCAATTAAGCCCCTAAATCGGAACAAAGCAAACGACCCAGAGGTGTGAATACACCCTTCTCTCCACAGCTGTCTTGATAATGTTCCCAAGTCTTCACTAGATTGAGCATACACATGGAAATAGAAACAGGTATAGGTTGTGACACACACACACACACACACACACACACACACACACACACACACACACACACACACACACACACACACACTGCTTAATGTTAATAATGTGAATATTTTCAATTAATATTGCAGTTGGATAAACTGAGGAAAATGTGTGGGTTGTGTTATTCAAAATTTTGACAACAAGATCTTTATTTTTACTGCAAATATATATCCGTTCCAAATATCGGTTATCGGTAATTTTGATTACCGATAATCGATATCGGCCCTGAAAAAAGCATATCGGTCGACCCCTAGAATGTAGGCACATTGTATAGCGCTTTGGATAAAAGCGCTATATAAATGCAGTCCATTTACCATTTTACCATTTACCATGATGCATAATATGCTCAAAATTATTATAATTATCGCTGGAATGGCCAAATTGAGATTTTCCATTCCTTCTTCACAAAGAAGCAATGCTCACCTCTATTCGGTGAAATCAGCCGTGTAGGTCTCCATGCACTGTGCATTCAACAACAAAACAACATCGCCAGCTCAGATTGTTAATTTGTTTTGTTTTCTCCAGATAGTCCCGTATTCTGGTTTAACACGCTTTCTCTAACTTGGCCCAGTTGTCGTTGTGGCCGCTGGTAGATGCGTTCCATAACACACAGTCAGAATGTAGGCTATTCTGTTGCCCACTGAATGTATTCTGTTACACACTCTTAATGAGTTAATTGTAGCAATATACAAGTTCATATTCTCGGCTTGTAGCGTACTAATCGGGGGCTGTAACAGAGATCAAAGTAGCTGGATCAGGTGAGCTGGCGCTGCGCAATTACGTACGGGGGAGACCATGGCTTCAATGCGCAGCGCAGATGAAATATCAAAGTTGCCAATTGATTTGGACTGCTGCCACCCACGGCTCATCCAACGGGCATTTCTGCACACCTCCAGTTTCCCCATGACATTATTCAGGTGTTCGTTGTTTTTCTTCCTTGGGAATTTTAAGAGAAGTTCAGTCATCAAGCCTTATTTCCTATTGAGTGACGAGCTGTGAGCATTAGACCTCATTGGCGCCTGGCCAATCCCAGAGCTTGACTGCTGCATAGGCGGGCACAGGGCGTGGTTTTGCCGGAACCGCGGTGGGTTCCATAATAACGCCACCGAGACAGACGGAGACATTTAACATGGCTAAAAGGGTGAACCAAACTCTCGACCGATTTTTCTGTAAGAAAACTACGACTGATACAGAGAAACATGACTGCAACAATAACACCATGCCGGTCACCTCAGCAGCAGCCGGCGGCAGCAGCTGCAGCATTGTTAAGTGATACATTACATCGGATACTTGCCTCTGTTCAGATAACAAATGTGACATTTTATGAAACAATGTGAAGATGCCTACAGTTGGCAGTTTGCAAGCTCCACCTCTGCTTAGATTGAACTATGTCATTTCTCCAGACAGTAGTGTGAGAACAGAGACATCACCTGACTGCAGCTTAGGCAAAGTTGCATAGGTGTCACTCAGCATATTGTGATGATATGTTGTTGGAAAATGTGTTGTCATATCCTACTATAACATTCAGTGTTTCCTATAGAGTTATCTATTTGTAGAGGTACACCACAATAGATGTTGAGCACCACAAATAGATTTTCACTGCCACATATTAATTTCAACTAGTTGACTGCAAACACCTGCTTTAGGAGCCCACTAGATGCTGCTCTGAGGCCCACCAGTGGGCCACGGTTCAGTGGTTGAGAAACACTATCATGCAGATAGAATATATAAGGAGACAATTATTTTTTCATCACAGTAAAGCCACAGCATAGTGAAGAGGATATTAATGTGATGTGTGTAGTTCTTCATATCTACTAGCCTCTTCATTTTGCTCTCAGAGTGCACCAGATTAATGCGTTTTACTTTAAAATGTACTAAATTTCTTTGTCCAAACCCGCCAGTCTGGATACTATTCTCATCCTGGTGGTGCTAACCCTGTTTGGAAAGCCTAGAATCGCCTATGTACACATCGTTAGACTTCTCCACCACAGACTGTATGGGTTGTAGGCGTAGCTGTTGTAGTAGTGAGCCAATCACATGTTGCATTAAATCAAAGAACGCTTGTGGTCATTGGCTGCGAGCAAAACCATACTAAATAGTATAGTGTACAAAAATGATTGAATGCACGTATTGTTTGACCGGAGAAGTTTCGATACTACTGTTACTGGTTTATTTCGGTCGATACCTTAAAGCGACCGATACCCAGCCCTACCACCAACAATGAGTTTTCACACTGTATTTCTGTGAAAATACATTTGTCTTATCCAGACAAAATAAACTGTGCTAAAACTATCACTACAAGTATGTGAGTGGAGCTATGCCGGCGTGTTCAGACTGTCCATTAAAGGAGAATTTAGTTTTTTTTTAACCTGGACCCATCTCCTGGCATTAATTATGATTTGGCCACTCACCCAGCGATCTCCGCGGCGTTTCTGGCCATCCTAGCGTTGTTTTGTGATCAATAGCGTCCAAGTCAGTTGTAAAATGGAGCTGATTTGTGGCCAAGTGAGCCTGTCTTTCCTGCATCTAAATAGCTATTTTTATTCCCGTTTTCGCCAAATATCGTCATAATCTGATCCCTCAAGAACCACCAGAGTGATATTTCGCCAAAGGCTGTTTCCTGGAGTCGCACAGGGATCAAATTACCTCAAACGTGATCTCGGTCACCAAGTCTCGTGAAGTCCCGCGATACTTTCCTGCCGACTGGCCAAGTACAGGTAGGACGCTTTGCGGTGGTGGTTTTAGCGTAACCTATGTGGGGTTTGGCGTAACCTATGTGGGATTCGAAATAACGAAGGTTATGCCAAACCCCACATAGGTTACGCTAAAACCACCACCGCAAAGCGTCCTACCTGTACTTGGCCAGTCGGCAGGAAAGTATCGCGGGACTTCACGAGACTTGGTGACCGAGATCACGTTTGAGGTAATTTGATCCCTGTGCGACTCCAGGAAACAGCCTTTGGCGAAATATCACTCTGGTGGTTCTTGAGGGATCAGATTATGACGATATTTGGCGAAAACGATTTTAGAACTATTTAGATGCAGGA
This sequence comes from Poromitra crassiceps, assembly GCF_964638095.1. NCBI lineage: Eukaryota > Metazoa > Chordata > Actinopteri > Beryciformes > Melamphaidae > Poromitra > Poromitra crassiceps. The sequence goes on from NC_139624.1 coordinate 112,709,135, forward strand.
AAGACAGGCTCACACTTGGCCCCAAATCAGCTCCATTTTACAACTGACTTGGACGCTATTGATCTCAAAACAACGCTAGGACGGCCAGAAACGCCGCGGAGATCGCTGGGTGAGTGGCCAAATCATAATTAATGCCAGGCGATGGGTCCAGGTTAAAAAAAAACGAAATTCTCCTTTAACATGGGCACTGAAGTAAGACAACATCCTCTGTCTGGTGTGTGTGGGACTAGTTTCCGCTCCCAGACAATTAAGAGCTCTGCCTACCAATCGCCTGGGAACTCCTTGTCAAAAATAGTTTCTTGAACGGCCACTAACAAACCTACGCCCTTTGTCAAGTTACCGGAAATGATGCTCTCCCCGCATTATCATGAAACAAAATGGAGATACAGAGAATCACTTTGTAACATGGCGAGAGCTTTTAAAACATTTGAAATTGATGTCCCGAAGCAACGTTACATTATTTGATTCTGTTTTATCTATTTACAAGCACACGAGTTCTGCATGTCACTGCCCCTTCTGCATGAAGGGGCGTTCTGCATGAAGGGGCACTCACTCAGGCTGCATGCCTCAAAGACATTGGTGCTTGGATGTCTGCCCACCATCTCAAGCTGAATCTTGGTAAGACAGAGCTACTCTTCCTCCCCGGGAAAGACTGTCCCCTCACCGATCTTTCCATATCCATTGACAACACTACGGTGTTTCCCTCTCAAACAGCTAAGAACCTTGGAGTGATCCTTGACAATCAGCTGTCCAACTCAGCCTACATCGCAGCAACTGCCCGCTCCTGTAGGTTCTTCCTGTACAACATCCGCAAAATCCGTCCGTTTCTCACAAGGGAAACAACACAACTCCTGGTCCAGGCACTGGTCATCTCTCGCCTGGACTACTGCAATGTTCTTCTGGCTGGGCTACCTGCTGCAGCCATCCGACCGCTTCAGCTCATTCAGAACGCTGCAGCCCGTCTGGTATTCAACCAACCCAAATTCTCTCATGTCACTCCCCTCTTCCGGGACCTTCACTGGCTTCCCATCTCGGCACGCATTCAATTCAAAACACTGGTTCTGGCCTACAGGGTAGTACACCAGACCCTGTACTTACAATCTATCGTCAGGCTCCAAATCTCTCACCGTTCCCTCCGCTCCTCCACCAGTGCAGGACGCCTCGCCCCTCCTCCACTACGGGGGCTCAAAAGTCGCTCATCCCGTTCACAACTCTTTTCGTCCCTTGCACCTCAATGGTGGAACGAGCTTCCACCTTCGGTCAGGACGGCCGAATCACTGCCGATCTTTCGGAAAAGACTAAAGACACACCTTTTCAGGCTCCATCTGGGCCCTTCTTGAACTAACTTCTTTCTCTCTTTAAAAAAAAAAAAAAAAAAAAACTAACCTGAACTAAACTTGTACCACTGTTCCTTCAGAAGTTGTAGTTGTCATAGACTGTGTTGCATAGTTGATTGCTCTATTGCTGACAAAAATGTGTTATTGTAAATCGCTTTGGATAAAAGCGTCTGCCAAATGACATAATGTAATGTAATGAAGGGCACCCTAAAAAAGTTTTTTCAAACTCTCGAATGGTTTCCATCCAGTTTTAACAACGAAAGCTGGGAGAAAGCTCTCAGTCTCTAGTTGAGCAACACAGATAATGTGGGACTGGTGTGTGGGACTCCTGTGTTTTAGCTTACTGACTGTGTCTCTAAACAGGAGGAAGCTCCTTTGGTCATGGTGAGGCTCAGAGTGGTGCGCTTGCTTGGTCATCTGGGAGGACAGCTGAACAGGAACCTGGTGACTGGTGAGCATCCACACAACCGCCCCATCTCAATCTACTTTCAACTGACATTTTAGGCATTCGGCCCATGCTCTTAACCGGAGCAACAATGGGTGAGCGGTTAGGGATTCAACATTTTGCTCAAGGACAATACAGATGTTGGCTGTTGTTGATCATGTGCTTCTGTTTTTGCCGTTTAGCGGGCTCAGCAGAGGAGACGATGAAGAAGTTTGTTGCGTGGGATTCAGAGAAAAGGCTCAGCTTTGCGGTGCCATTCGCCGATATGAAGCCTGTCATCTACCTCGACCCGTTTCTGCCTCGCATCAGCGAACTGGCTCTGTCCACCAGCAACAGACAAACCAAAGTACGTCATCAAACTTCACCATGTCCAATTCAAAGGCAGATGCCTTGAAGTTCATTTAGGAAAAGTCGAGCCAGATATTGAATATCGACACAAAATATCGACTATTGGCAGCTAAATTCCAAAAATATCTGTATTGGCACTCAAAAACTGCCACTAGTTTATTCCTGGTTACAATGGCTATGAAATTTGCTATGGATCTTAAAAAGTATTTTCCAACAAGCGGCTCAATATCATTTACAGCTTGAGCTTTAACCTGACCGTATTGGCTCTGACCCCAGTAACGCTGCTTGAGGCTTTTTTCCCCCTTCCTCCATTTTCTCCCCAAATGTCCCCCTGCTGCCCTGGTCGCTGGTCCACCCCCTCTGCCGATCTGGGGAGAGCTGTAGACTAGGGATGTTCATTTTGAAAATTTTCCAAAATCGATAATCGGTGAAAATTAACGATCAATTATCGATCATCGATTTTATTAATACTTAGAAAATTTTCAATATTTTCAATATATTTTTTTTTTTTACAAAATGAATGCCTATGGCAGAAAATACGAAAGACAACGTGTTCTCCTCAATGAACTCTTTATTTCAATGTGTCTCCTCTCCAACACTGCTGTCCCCGGCGCATGCCGGTGTGAATTTCCCATGTTTAAAACAGTTTTGTTGGCACAAAGGCCCGTGCCCAGCCAGAAAACTACAGACTATATGAAGCTCCACCTCACGTTAGTCGGCTGTGCAATGGAGTGGGGCGAGGAGGAACGAATTCCACCCAAACCTAGTCCAAAAAAAAAAAAAAAAAAAATTTTTTTTTTTTTTTTTTTTTTTAATAATTAAAAAATCGATCCAAATGCCACAGGATCGATTCCAATCCTTAACGATCGATTATCGATTTTCGATAATTGATGAACATCCCTACTGTAGACTAGCACCATGCTTCCTCCGCCACATGCGCAGTTGCCAGCCGCTTCTTTTCACCTGACAGCAACAGAGGGGAGCTTCACCAGCAGGACGTAGCACGTGGGAGGATCACGCTATTCCCAGTTCCCTTCCGCCCCGAACAGGTACCCCGACCGACCAGAGGAGGTGCTAGTTCAGCGACCAGGACACATACCCTTAATCCGGCTTCCCACCCGCAGACACAGCCAATCGTGCCTGTATGGACGCCCGACCAAGCCGGAGGTAACACGGGGGTGCGAACCTGCGACCCCTGTGTTAGCCGGATGCCCGCGCTGCTTGTGGCTTGACTTGAGTTTCCATTTCCCATCTTCACACAACTCTACTTTTATTATTGCATTCTAACAACCTAACTAACTACAAGCAAAGTGATTATTCTAATGCACTCGGTCTTGTCCTTGGTGCAGGTAGCAGCCTGTGAGCTGCTGCACACCTTGGTGGTCTATATGATTGGGAAGAGTGCTCAGATGGTGGAGGGGGAGAACAGCTTACCGCCCATGTACAACCTGCACAAGAGGCTGTTTCCTGTGCTGCTGCGCCTGGCCTGCGATGTGGATCAGGTCAGTGCACTGCACAACGACAACTGCAGACAGACTGCACACTGATCATGGAAATCCTGGAATATCGTGGAATTTTGAGAGATGTTATTCCAGACAGGGAACACTTTGTATTTCCCTTATGCATGGCTCATGGGGCTTTATGTAGCCTAAACAGTGCATACCATAATTCCCCAAAAAATCATTACACATGAACAAACAAACACAGAGTCCAGCTCTTAGAGAGGTGTTCATCTCAAGTGCCTAACAAGAATAGTGGATGACGTGAGATCATCTCTACAAGTGTCTGAAGTTGAACATTGTTTTTTGTCCAGGTGACCAGACAGCTCTTTGAACCGCTGGTAATGCAGCTGATCCACTGGTTCACCAACAACAAGAAGTTTGAAAGCCAAGATACAGTCGCTGTTCTGGAGGCCATTCTGGTACGTGTCCCATTCCCCCTACATAACACTATTTGTTAAGGATGCATATTTGATAAAAAAAAAAAAAATCCAACTCGTTTGGCTGATTGCTGATACTGATTATGTGCACATTTTTTCCACCTGATTTCAGAGAACATCAAGGGACCTATCTTCCCAAAAGCGGTAATTTAGCGTTTGCGCTCGTTTAACAATGCAATGCGCAATGCAAATTGGGGGCGGGCAGAAGCGCATAGCTGTTATAATTGTACTGGGCATAGGCGTGCCACATGCCAAAGCAGGCGTTTCAGCGCTAAAATGTTGGGATAGATGGCATTCTCCTATCGTCAGCAGCGCGCAATTACTTTGCGCTAAGAGCTTTGAAAAGGACCTCTTAGCGCTAAATACCTCTTAGCGCTGGGAGCACACCATAATCTCCGCGCAGCGCAGAAACGTCATTACGTATGGACGTGCCACCCCAGTACATCAAATTCTGCTCCTAAAATTGGGTATCCAGCAGATTATTCGGTGAGGCAATCAACTATAATTCACTGAGAAACTTTTATCACATTGCAAGAAGGGGTTATGGTAAATTAATTGAGAAAACCTGTACATTGTAGTCTGCTTGCAATAGGCTATTCACCTTCACCTGCTATAACCCGGAGGGTCGTTGGCATCACAGTCGATCTGGCACATGCCTTGGCACGAGTTGAGTTTTAATTGAGTCCACTGTAAATCCTCAAATCTTTTCTCTTGTCTCCGCCGTTTACCCGCTGCAAACACGTTTCTATTGTCCCACCCCAGTCAACAAAATAACCCGAATTGCATCCAAACTCAGATGATAAATTATGCTCCCCCGTGAGTATTGCATCCTCACGAGATTTTCTGGCTGTTTTAACTTAAAAACAGGGAGGTCACGTCTACCCAAACAATTATATCATTTTTAAACAGTTTTGTTTCTGTATAAATCATTACAATTATGCTCCCGTGAGGTGGGGATGCCTTTTTTTTTGCTGCCGGGGCGGGGGTCAAAAACTCGGCATAACACCTGGATAAATGCGCAAGGTGGACTGTTATCTTGCCTGGGTTAAGGCACGCGCAAACAGGTGCGCAAGCGTAAATAGGGGATATCACCTGTACGATGATAGGGCCCCAAGTCTCTCCTGTATTAGAATTAACATATTATGCCTACTGTTATGGTGATGGCCCACTGGCAGATGCAGACATAAATACAATGCTTTTCAAAATGTACGCATTCACTTAGGTCAACTTAGGTTATGTAAAAAACAGGACATATTTTTATTTATGTAAGCATGGAGCATGGAGCATTGGTCCAAGAACACACATTAGCCCAAACCATTTTAAAGAGTTGAAATGGCTCCCTGTTGAGGGGAGAGTTCAACAGTTAGAACTGATCATGGTCTATAAGATTTTAAATAACCTTTGTCCAAATTATTTTACTGGTGTATTTTACTAAGTACAAGTGCATTCGTGGGAGTTGGACCCCATCCCCTCCCCCCGAGACCCAGCCAGTCACCCTGTGTGTATGTATGTGTGTGTGTGTGTGTTGCTCTCGTTATCTTTTGCAGTCCTGCAACACACTGCTTCCACTCTGATGTGTGCTTTTTTTGGAGGTGTTAGTTCGTCAAGCTGCTGTCTTTAGTAGCCACTAGCCACGGCCTTCAGAGAGACTTTACAGCGGGGAGGAGGGACGAATAAAAAGCACGCGTACATAAGAGAGATCCGCCGTACCGTAATTACTAGGGGTGTCGCGGTACATGTATTCGTCCCGTGAATTCACGGTATGGGCGTCACGGTTCGGTGCGTGAAGTGACACGACGAATACGTTGAATCCATAAGGTGGTGGCAAAGCACCTAAACGCTGTTTGAACGCCATGAGAAGACACACCAAAACAACACAAGGGCCATAGAAATCGGCGTTCACTGAATGGAACATTTTGTGGAAAGGAAACATTACTGGGGGTCGCTGTTTACAAGCCACAGCAATATTGAAGCGTCCAGCTGCTCCCCCTTTACTGTCATCAAAAAAGCGAGTGCACAGCAGTATCCTAATGACTTTTATGACTCAGGCAATAAGCCGTTTTGCAAATTAGGCTACTCCACATGCACTCCGTTTACAAACTTGTGGACAATAAAGATTAAAGTGTGGGGAAATGCCTTTGCCCTGTCAAACAGCTGGAATACAGACATCTGAGAGGGAGGCTCCCACACTTTGAATAGTAAAACCTTATTCAATTGTGGACATTTATTCATTCCCACTTATTAGACACTATTTCTGATGGTAAAATGAGGGTAAAAAGCAAAACACAGAATTCAGAAAAATTCAAAGGGTAAAAAACAGAATTTGGGATTTGTTGCTTTTTTTCTCCGTTGTCTCGTATTCATACCGAACCGTGACCCCAAAACCGAGGTACGTACCGAACCGTGACTTTTGTGTACCGTGACACCCCTAGTAATTACCCTAGTTAAACTGAAAATCAATTATATTGCTTTAAATGGCTGTTTTTCTTCAGGACGGTGTGGTCGACCCCATGGACAGCACTCTCCGCGACTTCTGCGGCCGCTGCATTGAAGAGTTTGTCAAGTGGTCGATCAAACAGACCACCCCCAAACAGCAAGAGAAGAGCCCGACCAACATCAAGTCTTTGTTCAAACGCATCTACAGCCTGGCTCTCCACCCCAATGGGTTCAAACGACTGGGAGCTGCCTTGGCATTCAATAGCATCTACAGACAATTCAGGTAAGATACTGTTTCTTCTGGACAACTCAGACATTTAAGGCTCATCTTCCCCAATATTGTCCGTGTGTCTACACAGGGAGGAGAATTCCTTGGTGGAGCAGTTTGTCTTTGAAGTCCTGGTGATATTTGTTGAAAGTCTGGCTCTTGCACACTCAGATGAGAAATCCTTGGGTAAGGATTCTTAAGGATCTTGGTTGATCTACTTTAAATACATGTGGCCCAATCGTCGCAAAAGCGGTAATTTTGCGTTTGCGTTTTTGTAAATTTACGCCATGTAAATTGGGGGCGTGCACATTGCACAAGCGCATTTGTATTATCCCTGCCGTGCTATAGACCAAATCAGCGGGATGTTTACATTTACTTCCGGGTACCCCTGGGTCCACACATTATAATGGCGGTGAACGACAAAGAAGACAAAAATGGTTCGTCCGTGTTGTGTTGTTGTTTAATATCATTCATAACAACACTTTCACTAACGTTAGTGGAGACCAGACTAGCTTATTTACCTGTTGGACCAGACCAGAGTAGACTTGACGCTAAATTAAATTAACGTGGCGTCGGTAGCTCTGTCTGTAACGTTAACGAGTCTGCTCTCGCCGAGAAGAGCCTGGTGACGCGAGGTTACGAGTCTGCAAAAAAACAGCGAGTTTGACAGTCAAACAAACGTTATTAGCTAGCTAACACTACATAAAACAAACACAGAAGAAAGGCTAGATACGTCGGACAAGCATGTTTACCAACCGTTTAACCATTTAAATTGAAAGTAGTCGGCCGAAAACAACGAGAGGGTTTGACAGCATTTATTTGACAACACGCACATTTAAACCTGCCGCCTTCCCCAAGTGGTACCCGGAAGTAAATTTGTTTACATGGTGACGTCACGGTGATTTGGTCTATTACCTCTAGGCCCGTTATAATTGGGCACGCATGGGGTAGGCGTGCCTCATGCATGCCAAACCAGGCGTGTCCCCGCAAAATGCTTGCTTCCTGCTATCGTCAGAATGCCGCAAATTCTTTGCGTGCACCCAATTTTAAGAGCACCTAATAGCAGCTCTTGACCAGCTCTTAGAGCAAAAATACCCCGCTGCGCTTTGCGCACCAGTATTCTCCGCGCTGTGCAGCGCAGTGCAGGGGAATTCCTTTTGAATAGATCATTATGCACGGACGTGCCAAACGCCAAGACATCAAATTCTGCTGCTAAAATTGGGTAACGGCAGATAATTCAGTGAGGCACTCAACTATAATTCACTGAGAAACGTTATCACATGCAAAGAGGGGTTAATGGCAAATTAAAACTTGGACATAGCCTACTTGCAATATTCACCTTCACCTATCCCATAACCCGGAGGGTCGTTGTTGACAAGCTCTCTCCATCTCTCTCTGTGCTCGGCAGCTCTCACTGTTTCACCGAGTTTTAATTGAGTCCACTCAGTCTTAGATGTTATCCTCCCATCTTTTCTTTTGTCTCCTCTGTTTCCTGCCTCCTTGTACAGTGAAGGATGGTCTTTGCAGGCCTGATGATCTGCAATATTATTGGCAATCAAATGTCCCTGTTTCCCTGTTGCAAACACGTTTCTATTTCCTGGTCAACAAAAGAACCCGAATTGCATCAAATCACAGATGTTTTTAACAGGTAAATGATGTGATGGTGTTATTGTGAGATAGGCCTATCCAATACGTCTACCTAGACAATTATATAATTTTTAAACAGTTACGTTTCTGTATAAATCATTCCAATATGCTCCCGTGGCGGTGGGGGTGCAAAACATCTGGAACGCAAATTGGCACTTGCGCGGGGCGGACTGCTATCGTCCCTGCCAAAGAGGCAGGAAAGATAGCTTAAGAGGCACGCAAACCGGTGCGCAAGCGATAGTGCCTGTAGGACGATAGGGCCCATGGACTCTAAAGTCAGAATTTCATATTGAGATGTCTTTATCAATATCTTCTAGTAATAAAATGAGAAGTGGCAGATTTGTTGTGAGATTTTGGGGTGATACTTGCACACACACATGCGACCTTCTCATAAGCTGTGGTTCTGCTTCTAACCTCAGGTACACTGCAGCAGTGTGGCAGTGCCATTGACCATCTGAAGAGGATCATCAAACACAAGGCCCCCAGCCTCAATCAGCACAATGCTAAGAGACGGATCCCAAGGTCGGTACTTGACGTACTCACCCATCAGGGCAAGGGCTGAGTATGGCGAATGACTTGTATGATCAAGATTTTAAAGATTATTTGAAATGAATAGGTTATTCCTTACACTTGACTACTGATTTCCTTGTTGGTTGAGTGTTTTGACCATTTCCTGTTAAATAGATTGTTTTGATTTTTTTTAAGTGACGAGAAGTTGTTGAAGTGAAAAAATCCGACCACTGTTTTCAGCTTGTTGAGTGGTTTGAGCACATGAGTTAACAGGTTTGTCGGAAGGCAATTTTGTAATGGATCTATTGTTTATGTGGAATTAAGAACGTGGTTTGCATAATTTGTTTAGATTTTAGTGGAGCTTGAGGCAATGATTTGCTGGCGATGCGCTCGCCATGCTGTGTGTGTTTAGTGGGGGTCTCATCATTGTGCTACTGTTGTTGGTGGTATCATAATTCAGGAAGTCAGAGAAATCGTGGCTGTCATCCTTAAAATCATGTACCGTGTCCTTAGTCTTAAATTAATGTACTGTGTCCCTAGTCTTAAATTCATGTAGCATGTCCCTAGTCTTAAATTCATGTACCGTGTCCCTAGTCTTAAATTCATGTACCGTGTCCCTAGTCTTAAATTCATGTACCGTGTCCCTAGTCTTAAATCCATTTACCGTGTCCCTAGTCTTAAATTCATGTACTGTGTCCCTGGTCTTAAACATGTCCCTAGTCTTCAACGGATGTGTGTTTGTGCTCTACAAGGATGAGGAGATGTTTGGAAGAAAGAAAAGCTCAGTGAAATTGTGCTTAATGATTCTGGATCATCGTGAAGTTGCCTGTTGTCTGAATAACAGTGAAAGCACTGTGTGCCACTGCCTTCTGTTTTTGGTGTGAAAACCCTACAGTTATTTTGTTTGATTTGCTTTGTAATTTCAGAATGGATTAGGCTTACACTTCATAGGTTTATGCGGTATGTAATTTCCTGGCTGTTTTCACTTGTGGGAGGACGATTGTATATCATTTCCCTCATTTCTCTTTGTCTTCAAGGGGCTTTCCCCCTGATGAAAAGCTGTGCCTGTCAGATGTGGTTTTGTGGCTTCTCGAGCAATGTGGCCGACCACAAACTGAGTGCCGCCACAGATGCATGGAGCTCCTCTACGAGTTCATTCCCCTCCTCCCAGGTGAGCAATCTTTCAGCAAGGTACTTGACCATCTTTTAATTAGATGTAGAAAATGTGGAAATCAGGTTTAATTGCAACCGAAATTCGCAGATCACATGCTCAAGTCTATTGGCAATCGCCGACCAGTAGGAATGAAGCTAACCGGGCCTATCATTAAGCTAACCGGGCCTATCATTGGAGCTAACCGGGCCTATCATTAAGCTAACCAGGCCTATCATTAAGCTAACCGGGCCTATCATTAAGCTAACCGGGCCTATCATTAAAGCTAACCGGGCCTATCATTAAGCTAACCAGGCCTATCATTGAAGCTAACCGGGCCTATCATTAAGCTAACTGGGCCTATCATTAAAGCTAACGGGGGCTATCATTAAAGCTAACCAGGCCTATCATTAAGCTAACCGGGCCTATCATTAAAGCTAACCGGGCCTACAGTATCATTGAGACATTAACAAGAAACAATAGTGATATTTTCACAATAGAAATGAGTAAGATAGCTAATTAGAGCAGAGAGAGATCCAACCGAAATGTCTAGTGAAGAGGTAAAGGTAACATATCACCATGCTAAATACTGGAATAATATTGCTTTGTCATTTCAAAGGTAAAATGGGACAACAAAAAACTAAAATCGCACTTATTGTACATGTAAGGGCTGAAGAACTGGAGAGAATCAAACAGAACTGGTTTCAGGGAGGAAAGAGACGTTTGTGGATTGTGGCTCTTGCAAAAATGTTTTTGTCAATGTGGCTCCTGAGTAGGGCAATGTTGAGTACCACTGGTCTAGAAACCTGTATTGTAGTTTAGAGGGAAGGGTGCTAAATCTGAATAGCTGTTTATGCATTTACTTTGGTTATATATGTGCATTATGTTCACTCCTGGATGTGTGTGTATGCGCGCGCGTGTGTGTGTGTGTGCGTGTGTGTGCGTATGTGTGTGTACGCAGGCAAGAAGTCTCCCTCCCAGTGGCTGGAAGGGGTGGTGCAGGATCACGGCATGGCGTTCTTGATCTCGCGGCTGGAGGGGGGCGGGCTGCTGTCCCAGCCCAGCCTCAGGCACCTCTCTGGCCCCTTCAGCGTCAGAGCCACCTTGCAGTGGATGGACCTGCTCCTGGCCGCCCTCGACTGCTACAACACCTTCATCGGCTTACACATCATCAAGCCCCATCACATGTTGAGTAAGTCCTGTTCCAGGAGCGTGTTGTACTATTTTATTACTGGGGATGGGATGACATATTGAAATTCAATATATCGCAATACAGAAATCTGACAATACATGTACTAGGGCTGTGAATCTTCACTGGCCTCACGATTCGATTCGATTACGATTCAGAGGGCTACGATTCGATTCGATTACGATTATCGATGCATCTCGATGCATCTTCAATCGATGCATCACTTTTTTTCCCAATATGTGATTTATTTTTTCTCTCTTTTCTCAGTGTGGCTACTTTTAAAATAAAAGTGCATTTGGAATTGCATTGTATTATGATCCAAATAAACAACTGCATGTACTTCCATTATATTTTATTCGATTATTAAAAAATAAATAAAAATAATAATAATAATCGATTTTTGACATTTGTGAATCGATGCAGAATCGTGCACGTCCGCATCGCGATGCATCTTATAATCGATTATTTTTGACACCCCTAACATGTACGCTATGTAATAAGTGGGGCAATGATGTTCAGCAAGGTCTTATTGCAAAATATCCCCCGACTGACTGATCAATGCCCCAATGTGAAACAATAGTGGAATAATGACTACACTGTACATTATCCATTACATAAAACTTGAAAAATATTACCTCCATGACCTGCATTTTGCCACATCACAAATAGTCATAGTACAATTGGTCAGGGAGGCTTTTGATTAGTCATCAACATATGCTGAACATTTAAAGATGTGTACTGTATGTCTCAAAAAATATATAGCTTAGAAAAGGTAAAAATTGTTGTCTGCTCCAGTTTAGACATTACACGTTAAAATTGCTGTTTCAGTATTAAAGAGATACTAAACGGTTTTCCACTTTTTTCTGCTTAAAGTGATAATACGGAAGATTTTCATATAATTAAATTGACTGTAAAGTCACTCATCAACTGAGTTAACACAATGGGGATTGAGCCTATGGCCCATTGATGAAAGCCCTTGCATCTCTCTGTATTGCAACATTTATGAACTTGTGTCTGTGGCGACACTTTCCCCGCCCCCCAAACAAAACAAAAAACAGAAAGATATCACAAGCAGCGCACAGTTCTTGATGTGTTTCGCCTCACCCAGCAGAATTGTCCGGCAGGGAGGGGGTAGGCGGAGTAGGAGGAACAAGTTTGACTACCAGTGTTGCCAGATGCAGGTGATGGTTTCCCGTCCACAGACTGCCAGAACGCACACACAACGGCGCAAGGGAAACGACCCAATCTGGCAACACTGTCAACGTCCTACCAGAGTAATATGGAAGAGAGAGTGGGCCAACGGAAGTCCAAAATGCGTTACTCACGTAGCGGGGGTATAGCCAGGAAGGCTCTCGTGCTACGTTTTAATGCATAAAATAAAGCTGATAATATACAATTGGATTGTTTAAACATCTTACCCTTTTAAAAGTACATCACAAATTGTCCATTCTGCTGCAACCCGACAGCGCTGCTTAATCCAAAAACTGGTCCATTGGAGTGAATGAGATGTCGCAACTCTTCTATTAGCTCTGCTAACTACCGCAGACCAACTTCTTCTTCTTTTGAGCTGTGTGCGCGGTTGGCGTCCAAGCGTTGTATTACCGCCCCCACTGGCCTACTTGAATACTGTATATTAAGAAGAAGAAGAAAAAAACCTTTACATCACATATGCGCCACTGTGTGGATCTCATCTGCAATTACTGTTCATGGCCATAGGTGTTGTCAAGACAAGAAAACTGAAATCTTCCGTATTATCACTTTAAAATCAATGTATATGGGAATTTAGTAGTGTTGTTGATGAATGCAGGTCAAAATCCTGACATTTACTGTAAATCTGAAGAATTCTTCAAAAGAGTAATTGAACCCCACCTAAATGTTTGGTGAAGTCTGACGCCCAATGGTGTAAAGCAGTACTCTGAACTGGACCTCCTGCTCTGAACTGAACCTCCCCCCATTGGCTGGCCTCGGGGATTTGTGACAACACCCTCTATAGCAGGGGTGGGCAACTGGCGGCCCGCGGGCCGCATGCAGCCCCCGACCTCACTCAGTGTGGCCCCTGGGTCGATTTCATTACATACATTACATTACGAACCCGGTCAATTTTTTTTTTTTTTTTACATTTTTTTTTTTTACAAACTACAAACAAAAATAAACGTCAACTTGAAACTATGTTTCAACTACCACACAGCCTATAATATTATAGCCTATGTTTTTTTTTTTTTTTTTTTTTTAATAAAAATTGACAACCGGTCCGTGACTTTTTTCCCCATCTATCTACCGGTCCGCGGCACAAAAAAGGTTGGGAACCCCTGGGTTAGACCACCAAAATCCATGTTTTTATTTTACTGTGCAACCCAGAACATGGCGCTAATGGCGTAAGCATTGTCCATCCACATACTGTTTAACGTTAGCATTTGAGCTAACACTATTGTAACAAACTATATCCAGGATGCACATTGCACATGCAACGTTACTACCGTAATCTGATTAATATCACATATTTGGGTGATGTACCCCATCAAATTGCTGTAGCGGGCTGTTTTAAAGCTAGAGCAAAGTTTCTGGTGTCATCTGAGTGGAAGAATTACTTAATTTGAATATTATGAAAAATATAAATGATGGTATAATAAACTTTGATTGCCAGTCATTTTCATCAAATTAGTAACTATAATTTGGAGTGATGGTGTTACAGTGGGCTACTGGTGGAAGTGCAGGGTCACATTCTGGACCTCTGGTAGCGAGGAATTCTTTTGGTGGCCCTCTATTATCAAAGTTGCCCATCCCTGCTCTATAGAGTACATGCCAGTACCCTCTACTGGCATGTTATCATTGCATTACTTAGACCAAGGAGAAACAACATGCATATATCCATGGTGTATTGCAGCCAGACTTTGCACTCCACAAATTCAATATATCACAACCTTTATTAAATTTGCTTCTCCTCACTTTCCAGCATGAAAGGTCCTTGGAGTGCAGGATTTGGTATAGCTTTCTGTAACAGCCTGGTCAGTGATCTCTGGTCTTTTCTTCCATTCCCAAGGCTCCAAAGAAAACTCAAGCTTTCTGAAGGCCATAGATTTCTTCTTGACTGAGCTGGCAACCCACGAACTGGCAGCAGCAGAGAGCTGTTTTCTGCTGGGCCAGAAGACCTCCCACTTCAGCCCCAGAGAGGTGGACCAGTACAACTACAGCAAGTGCACCATCATCGTTCGCCTGCTGGAGTTTGCCGCAATGATTCTCACCAAATGTGACCAGGAGTTTTGTAAGGTATCAAATTTTAGCCACTTGAGGGGCACGGTGACGCAGTGTAGCGCTGTTGCCTCACAGCTAGAAGGTCCTGGGTTCGATTCCCACCTGGGACGCTGTGAGCGCTGAAGGAGTGTGGGCCCGTCCGCATGTCCTCGAGGGCCCACCGCCCGGGTGGGGTTGTCAAAAAGGGCCTTTCTGTGTGGAGTTTGCATGTTCTCCCTGTGCCCCCTGGGGGTTTCCTTCATATAGGAACCCCTCACCAAAAAACATGCAATATCCTCATTATCCTGGTCGCTGAAGTGGTGCCTCCTCTGGTCGTTCGGGGCGCCTGTTCGGAGGGAGGGGAACTCGTTGGAATAGCGTGATCCTCCCACGTGCTATGTCCTACCGGTGAAGCTTCCCCTGTCAGGTGAAAAGAAGTGGCTGGCCCATGTCTCGGAGGAAGCATGGATCCAGTTTTGGCTCTTCCCCAGATCGGCAGAGGGTGGAGCAGCAACCAGGATAAATAAATACCAAATTTGCACTAATGGGGGATAAAAATGGGATAAAAAAAAAGTTTTAGCCACTTGGATGTATAGAAATAAGCATCCTACCCCAAGCAAATGATGCTGTGTATTTTTGTACTGTGTTTTCTACTTTTCTTCACAGCTTCTGGAAGGAGATGTTTTTGGCTGTGTGTTTTTTGAGCTGACTGCACTGGTGGTGTGCCAGCCATCAGCTGTGGGTTTCACCATGGCCGACGTGGAGGTGATGAAGCACCTGCCAGAGGTGTGTGTTCCTCTGCTGAAGGCCCTGCTGGCCTCACCTTACCGCAGCCGTGTGGAGAGCAGCCTGCGGACAATTATCTCACGCAAGAGGTACATCGACCATCTTTGGTCTTTGATAAGGGGCGTCCTTCATTACCAATTATTATGCATCAGTACTGTACATGGACTGTAATAGGGCTGAACGATTGGTTGAAATCAATATTGCGATAATCATGTTTTTTCTACTTCCCCGATATCAGTATATATCACAATATGGTTCCTGTATGAAATCCATGTTAAATGGTCAAATTAATGTTCATCCCTTTGAACCAAATGGTAATGTTGTGTGTGATGTCAAACAAAACTGACATTTCCAAATAATAGTCTATAAATTCCATATCTCATTTTGAGCTTTTAAATCAAATTTGCTTGCTATCTGTAATCTTAAATTTAGACAGTAAAATGTGTGTGTCAAATCACCATATCATCACAACATGATTCCACTTAATGACGATTGAATTATCGCCCAGCCCTAGACTATAATTACGGTATTTTTATTTTCTTTATTAACTCATTGAGTGCCAAGGACGTCGATCGACGTCAAAGTAAATAGTGACGTAGAGTGCCAAGGACGTCGATCGACGTCAAATGCGTTTTTTGACGGTGGGACGTGGATCAAAGCCTTCTGCATCTCCTGTACAAATATTGTAGCTATTGGATGTGTATAACCTATTTTACAGACCCATTAGGTGGCGACAGTGCTCTCTAGATTAGAGGAAGGTCCGGAAAACAGCAGGAAAAAGCCCCGTGATGAAAAAGAAACCGCTCATGCTGCAGCCAGAGCCATATAGATTGCTCTGGCTGCAATCTGACGTTGGCTGCGAACAGCAGTCAATCCGCGCCCACAACTCAGCCCCTCTGTCTCTGCTGTATAGTTTCTCCACACGATTAGCCGCCAGAAAGGCAGCACCCGACGCCGAAGAGCCAAACCTTTCCCTGCAGTCCGGTTTGGCATTTCCGTGTCGCGCTGGGAACCGCCGCACAAAAACGGAGCGCTCCGAAAATAGACTGGGTGCGTGTTAGGCTGTGTGTTAGTGTGGGGAGGAGTTTGCAGCTGAGGGGGGGAGAGGGGGGTGGGGCACGCAGTGCACCACACAACTACACCACGTCACTACATCAGAAAATATTATCTTCAGACTCAGTGAATGTGCTTGAAATGCTGCATTTCACAAAAGGCGGAATAACTCAGCTTCTAATTTGAAATGTGTCTTTTTGCTCAAAACAGCCTATCTTCTCCGGCTCATAACTAAAGAACGGAAAATGGTATCAATAAACTTTTTTTTGCAGATGATAGAAGAGAGTCTCATCGTTCTTTGTGCGTGTTCGGTGTTTACATAGTAATATCACACAATATTCTGTGGGCCTCGAGAAATCACTGAAAAACGCTCTGAAACTCTGGCACTGGGAGCGTCCGTTCTCCAAAAGTGGCTGGCACTCAATGAGTTAAAATAGCATATTTCATAGTTTTTCCTCAAATGGGACTGTTCTGAGTCATCGCCATTTGCCTTAAAGAAAAATCCTGCCTGACATTTGAGATCCAGTATTTGAGGTTTTTGTTATCATTGGAAAAATGAAACTCTTGTTTATACCTGGTTGGATATGGGTCATATGAACACTCAGGTCACTGCAGCTCTTGGCAGTGAATCTCTCTGCTTTAGGCTACTTCCTGTACCCTAATATTCCAGGTAAGGTAAAAGAGCTCTATGTAGTCAAATGTTGCAGTTGTGTTTTGACAAATGAACATTTGTGTATCATTATGTGGAAATTGCTAATACCTTTGTACAATAATTTACATTGTTCTTATATTGCTTATTGATACAAGCACCTACAATACCTAGAATCAAAATATGTCTGTAACAGTCTGTATTTCAGCTTTACAAGCAATCTTCTGATTTCCCAATACGTGATTTTTGTATAGTTGTTACACAGCAGGCAGTTATCCAAAGTTAGCCCTCTGAGTGAGTCATCATCACTAACCTGTGTTTGTGTTGTGGCGTCTCCAGTGTGGAGGAGTTGTGTGCTGTGGACCTCTACCATGCCAGCACTCTGAGCAGCCATGAACAGATGGAGATGATTCTGTCAGCCTGTAAGCAGATCCACAAAGCGGGCTTCCTCAGCTCCATCCTGCACAGCCAGGTATTCAGGGTGGTTGCTTCCAGATAGTAGCTATGGCATACCCTTCAGTAAGCAGGGTTCCCACCGGCCCTCCTTGAAAGTTTGTGAATTTGAGGGGGGGAAATCAAGGCCTTGAAAGTTTTGGAAAATAGGCATAAATAGACATGGGTCTTTGGAAGTGCTTGTATTTATATATTTTGTGTAAGAATAAATGGTAAATGGACTGCATTTATATAATGTCGCTTTTTTGGTCTACCGACCACTCAAAGCACTTTACAACACATGCCTACATTCACCCAGACATTCCTACACCGATGGTGGCAAGCTGCACGCCCACTGGGAGCAATTTGGGGTTCAGTATCTTGGCCAAGAACACTTCGACATGTGGACTGGAGGAGCCGGGGATCGAACCACCGATCTTCTCTTTAGTGGACGTCTGGACAACCCGCTCTACCTCCTGAGCCACAGCCGCCCCAGAATAGAAATTGCGATTTTTTTTTTTTTTTTACTTAACACGTTAAGTGCCATAGCCGAGATAATTCGTCTTACATAATCCAACGCTTGAGTGCCAGAGCCGAAATAACTCGTCTTACATAAACATTTTTTTTTTTTGACGGTGGGACATCAATCAACAACTTTTACATCTTCGAGATCACTATTGGAGCAAGAGAATGTGTATAATCTATTTTACCGACCCACTAAGTGTTGACAGTGCTCCCCCAGACGAGCGAAATCAAAGAAAAAACTGCCGCGGGAGCAAGCCATTCATTCAAGGAAATGGCGAGGCGATTTTACAGTAATCCATTCCACACTTGTCTTGCCCGAGAGCGGCCGCGCAGGCAGCCGCACACAGAGAGCGGAGAGCGATTTGCAAAATAGATTATAGGTGAAACACACTTTGAAACACCTCAGAAAGGCCAGAATCAACATCTGCCCATCGCCCACGCATTCCCCGGCCCATCTTGACTCGCACAAGGAGCGTCCGCACGCAGGCAAGCAGGCAGGCAGGCAGGCAGGCAGCAGCAACGCGCTTCTGACACGCCCGCTGTAGAGCCAGGAGGAAGGAGGAGAAGACACACGGAGGGAGGAGTTTGAATGAGAGGGGTGTTTCCTGTTGTTATGGAGGAAATTACTGTTCAAAACTATTGTTTAGAATGTCTGACGGTCTTACTGATGCCAAAAATGAATGGTTAAAGTGACTGTTCTGTCGAATTTCACAAAAAGCCATTTATCTCTGAATAAATTTCCAGACGCTGAAACCATGCTGTACTCAACGGCTAATATCTACATAACTACTAACTCTGCAAACTAACTCTTTTAGACAGAGAAAGCACACATTCTATTAGTTATTTTTAGATGATTGGTGTTCATGAATTCTTAACAGAAAATAATCCTCGGCTCTTGTAAAATGAGCCAGAATCCTCAAAAAAAAACCTGGCACAATTTACCTACAGGATGAAAAAATGGCTGGCACTCAATGTGTTAACATCTAACACACAACAGTTGTAAAGTGTTAACACAGTTAAACCTCTCTCTCTTTTTGGGTGTTGGGTCCCTGAAGTTGAGGGAATTGGGTCTGGAAAGTAGGGGTGGGCGATATGGCAAAAATATATCACGATTTCTTTCAGGCAGGATCCAGATCCACGATCTTATCACAGTTCTTTCTCATGTTGATTAAAGAATATTTTGCAATTTACTGAACGGTACAACTACGGGTGAGTGATATGGACCAAAGATCATATCTCTATTTTTAGGCTGAATCGCGAAACATGTATCAGCGATTCATATCTTGGTATTTCGTACGAAGTGGGCTAAATGTTCAGTTGTAC
This sequence comes from Poromitra crassiceps, assembly GCF_964638095.1. Taxonomy (NCBI): domain Eukaryota; kingdom Metazoa; phylum Chordata; class Actinopteri; order Beryciformes; family Melamphaidae; genus Poromitra; species Poromitra crassiceps. The sequence goes on from NC_139624.1 coordinate 112,728,403, forward strand.
CTCCAAGCCACATGTGAGATGTGACAAGCACTTTTATTCAAACAAGACTAATCAAAAATAAAATGCAAAGACAGGGTTTCCTTCCCTGACTATTGGTTTTCACAAAATATTTACACAATGAGATTTTTGATAATCATCAGTAATGTGGATATAATGACTAAGTGGGTAAAGGCAAATAATAGAAGAGCTAGAACAGTGTGGTAAGGTCATTTTACTGTAATGCGGCCTTTAAGACATTACAGATCACGATATTACGATATCTAAAATCTAAGACGATATCTAGTCTCATATCACAATCTCGAAATAATATTGCTATATTCCCCAGCCGTACTGGAAAGTCCTTGAATTTGATGTTTAAGAAGGTGTGGGGGGCGTCTGGGTAGTGTAGGGTAGATTCCCTGCCAACCAACAACACGAGAGTCGCAGGTTCGCGCCCCCGTGTTACCTCCCGGCTTGGTCGGGTGTCCATACAGGCATGATTGGCTGTGTCTGCGGGTGGGAAGCCAGATTGAGGGTATGTGTCCTGGTCGCTGCACTAGCGCCTCCTCTGGTCAGTCGCGGCGCCTGTTCGGGGCAGAAGAGAACTGGTGGGAATAGCGTGATCCTCCCACGTGCTACGTCCTTCCGGTGAAGCTCCCCGTTGTCTGAAAAGAAGCGCCTGGCAACTGCGCATGTGTCGAAGGAAGCATGGTAATAGTCTACGGCTCTCCCCAGATCGGCAGAGGGTGCAGCAGCAGGGGAAAATTGGCCAAGTACAATTGGGGAGAAAATGGGGGGGGTGTGGGAACTCGTGAATAAGGCTACACAGCTGCCATGTCAAAATCCTGCTGTTTTTCTGTCTTTCTGTCTTTCTGTCTGTGATGAAGGACACAGCCTACGCTGAGTCCCTTGGGTGCCGGCTTCTCCTGGTGGTGTATAAAGGCATAGCACCCGGCGAGGACAGGAAGGCTCTGCCATCCTTGGACATAAATAGCAGGAGGCTCGCGGACGGCCTCCTCCAGCTCGCCTTCTGTCTCAACCAACAGGTTAGTGCTCTCTCTCTGCTTACCCTTACCTTACCTTAGCTCGCCTTCTCTCTCAGCCAACAGGTTAGTGCTGTCTCTCTGCTTACCCTTACCTTACCTTAGCTCGCCTTCTCTCTCAGCCAACAGGTTAGTGCTGTCTCTCTGCTTACCCTTACCTTACCTTAGCTCGCCTTCTGTCTCAACCAACAGGTTAGTGCTGTCTCTCTGCTTACCCTTACCTTACCTTAGCTCGCCTTCTCTCTCAGCCAACAGGTTAGTGCTGTCTCTCTGCTTACCCTTACCTTACCTTATAATAATAGCCATATTCCTGGAATTCGAGTTACAATGAGCCAATTACATAGCCTACCTACCAGTATGTATCTACATTAACCAACGATATTGACACATTGTTTGTGACTTCGCATATGTATTTGTGCATATCTTAACAATTCTGGTAGGCCGAGAATCGCTTCTGCCTCCATGTTTTCTTTCTATTTCTACGGCAGCCCGTAGACAGCTGAGTGATTTTCTCAGTCTCCAAAGCAACAGTTAAAATTGCGCACCCCGTAAATGGTAAATGGTAAATGGCCTGCATTTATATAGTGCTTTTATCCAAACCGCTTTACAATCAGTAGGTACATTCACCCATTCATACACCGATGGCGGCCGGCTACCACACAGGGTGCTGGCACACCATCAGGAGCAATTTGGGGTTCAGTGTCTTGCCCAAGGACACTTCAACATGCAGACTGGAGGAGGCGGGAATCAAACCACCGACCTCTTTTATCCAAAGCGATTAGTAGACGACCCGCTCGAACTCCTGAGCTACAGCCGCCCCATGTCTTATCCCGTGTGGTAAGATGTCAAATTTGTCCACATAACGTTAGTGAAATTCATTCATTCAACGTCTATCTGATACCAATGTTAGATCGATCAAATTCCTCCTTAACAAAATTCTTAACAATCGATCATCGATTAATTGTCCCCATCCCTAGTTCATAGTTCACAATTTTGAATTTTGCAGTTCACACAGTTTTGAGTTCACAGTCCCATAAAATTCTTTCCTGAATGTCAGATGAGTGTTTCCCAGCACATGTTCAGAGCTTGATGTCTTGCTGCCTCCTGTGACTGTGACACATTGTTGTTGTCCTGCAGAGTGAGCAGCTGGTGGACTTGCTGCTGAACACCATCATGCTGTCGGTGCCTCTGTCTGGCAGTCACAGCCGTAACTTCCTCAGCTTCTCCCATGGAGAGTACTTCTACAGCCTGTTCCAGACCACCGTCAACACCCAGCTGCTCAAAAGTCTGGACAGCACCGTGCCACGCCTCATGAAGGCCGCCGCTCTCAACCCCAGCATGGTAGCTGCTTTTAGTCTTCTCTACTGTTTTTTATACAAGTCTTCCATCGGAGTTTATGTTGCTTATGAGTTATAGTGCTGCAGAGTAAGTACTGAGAACACAAGTTCTGTCAAAACCATTCCCTACTATAAACTATACACTATATAGTGTATCTGCCATTGTCTATTAGTGTGTCAGAATTCTCAATGGCTAAATTTATCCACCAAATACCACTATAGGATAACCACAATGCACTACAAATTGTAGTGAACAGTGTACCCCACAATTTCTCCTGTATACCACATTGCAATGTGATCGTGTCTTACTGAAGACACCACATTTGAGTTGCCTCTGTTTTGAACCAAGAGCAGCAAAACTGCAGGAATCATTGCTACAGGTCAGCTATGTTAACTACTTTATCCACCAATACAGGAGGTAATATGAAAGCGTGTGCTATTAATTAGCTCACAAGCTTGTTTACCAAACCAAAACAGCTTGCACCAAAGTTGACGAAACCACACTTGCTTAGAATTTCAACAATTTATTTGCAATTTAATGCCCGAGTCCATTTCAACCTGCTGTCATGATTCTTGGTTTGATTACATGATGCTGGTGTGTGATATGAATATCCAGTGCATTTCTTGATACAGTGATATTTAATGTGGTGTGCAAAATGTTGTTCGGTTGTTGCCCATATAGTTTATTTCAGTATATGATGTGGAATAATGAGTGAGGGAATGAGTGAACCATTCCAAACATAGCTTTAGACACCAAAATCATCCATTGCCCAGATCTTTGAAAATGTTAATACTGTGCAATAGCGCATGTCATTCAAGCATTGATATCAGGGCCTCTACTGGAAGATGAATTTTCCCCCCCTCTCTCTGTATGTGCGACGTGGGTGTAATTCCAGTCTGCTACTTTTCGGTCAGGTGAGTGTGCTGCTGAATGGCATGCTGGACCACACCTTCAGAGAGCGCTCTGTGAGGAGGAGTCAGGGCAGTCGGCTGGTGGAGGCGGTGCTGAAGAGGTGGGACAGACTGCAGGCTTGGTGGGAAGGAGACACCTCCACTCCAGAGAGCAAGACCTCCACTCTGCTGCTGCTCTCCAAGCTCCTGCAGGTATGTTAAAGCCCCCTTCCAGTGTATTTTGTCATTTTTAAGATATTTCATCTGGGTATTCATCTGGATATTTCATCTGGGTTTGTCCCAGGTTGGTAAAAACAGGTGACGATGTCAGACATTATGGTTGTCTAACGACCAATCTGGGAACCCATCGGTAAAAAAAAAAAAAAAAAACTGACGTATGTTATTCAAATAATACATATATGGACTTACATTAAATAGCTGGCGTTCGCATTAGCATTAGCTAGCTGCGAGCTACGTTAGTTATGTGGCAATAAAACGCCACTGAATGGCCAGTTTGATATAACGGTCAACCAGTTCGAGTCATGATCTTTCCATAAATATTGTGGCTCTAAAATAACATTTTATCGATGCGGGGAGACTGTGATGGCGGCTGTTTACGGTATTTTGGACCAGACAAAGAGTGTAACAAAGTGAGAACAGACACACTGAGAGAACAGTGCTGCAGTCATTGGGCTGCAGTGGAATAATCAGTGGAACAAGGCATTACCTTCAGTTCTTATCAATTTAAGTGATTTGGCGCAAATGATGACGTATGTTATTACAGCACGCGCACATGTACGTTTTCATAGGACATCAATGGTTGTACAGCAGCTATGAAAAACTGACTGGGGAGTGGGAAGCTTTAAGCTCCTGCAGGTACGCTGGAGGTGGAGTTAAGCACCTGCAGGTATTCTGAAGCTGGACTTAAGCTCCTCCTGCAGGTACGCTGAAGCTGTCAGTTAAGCTCCTGCAGGTACACTGAAGCTGGAGTTAAGCTCCTGCAGGTATGCTGAAGCTGGACTTAAGCTCCTCCTGCAGGTACGCTGAAGCTGTCAGTTAAGCTCCCTCAGGTATGCTGAAGCTGGACTTGAGCTCCTGCAGGTACGCTGAAGCTGGAGTTACTACTGTGTGTCCCTTGGCAAAGCTGGTGTAATGCCCTTTAATGTTCAATGGAACACTCCGCTGATTTTCAATCAGCTTTGTATAATGATACAAAATCAGTAGTATATCCAAAAACTGTAAACAGGTTTGCATTTAGTTTGACAGTTATTGAGAGTTGATTTGAGTTAAAGGATGGCTTTACCGGTTGTTATGCCCGGCCTAGGGGATACCCAGCACAACATAAAAGAAGATGACTCCCCCTTTCCCCTCTCCCAAGGATGACCATGCCACGACAGGTTTTCAGTCCACAGAGTAAGATTTATTTAGATATAGCAGCAGAGAGCATCGGGATGAGCACACTCAAAATAATAAACAAAATCTATATTTAAACCTAAGCTTACCTGTAAAGAAAACCCCCCCAAATAAACAACATGGTGCTTACCTGCTTAACTAATAACAAAAACAGGAGAAAAGTTAACTAAATATAAATCAAAGATTCTCACCCCTACATGCTGCTATAGGACTGTTCACAATTATCATCAAAAGTTCAGTACTTGATACAATGAACAAATTGGTTTAGCTAAGCTAACACCACAAGAAGGAAGCAGCTCCTGCCATGACACAGCCAGGTTGGGAGGAGGAAAAAGAGGAGTCAAGAGGCCTGGGCCAGGCTCCTTTTAAGGCCAGTCCCATCAGCCTCCCAACCAATCACCAGCCGCACCTGTAGAAAAGAAAACATGGGAATGGAGTGACAGCTCCACCGGGGGCAGGGAGGGAAAACACATGTCAGCACTTCACAACATGGATACTCTCTTCCCCAATGTGGACTGCCACAGAAATGACCCACACTGGGTCATAACACCGGTAATCAACCCACTTTGTATCAGTAATAATCTCGGTAATATAAGCACATGCACAGTGTTTACCTCTCTCTGTGTTTTCCTCATGGAGATCTCCCATTTCCTCCTCTGCCAAAGCCCTCCATTCTGACGTGTTGCGCGTCACAGCGGAGCTGCGGAAGTTGTGCTAGAGGGGCAGAATTGGCTCTGAGGGCGGCTGTTCTTGTTTATTTTAATTTTTTAAGTATGCGCACATCCACGGAGAATCACATGGAGAGCCTTAACGAGGCCTAATGACTTGCAGCTGGTGGGGGCGGAGTTTCTCCAGACAGGAGCAGGAGGAAATTCACCCTGTGGTAAACGGAGAGAGAAGTGCTTATTTTACCGAGATTATGGCCCAATTCCAATCCGCCCCCTAAACACTCAAGCCCTGAACCCTCAGTCCCTCTAATGGCCGCCATCTGAAAGTGGTTGAGTCATCAAGTGTGGAAGGGATCCACATTGGATAAATAAGAGGATTGGGACAGCAGAGCCCTTTGCACTTGACAAGATGATGTTGACTCTGGCACGTTTGGGGTTCGCTATATATTGTTTATTGTCAAGACGCTTTGAGGAATAGACTCCCTGATGAGTCTGTTCTCATCCAGGCTCTGGCTCCGAGTGGACAACAGCTCATTTAAAAATAAATGTAGCCTACTGCAAAATCTGCAATCTGCAACATGTGTAATTATAATTAACACGTTGAGTGCCAATGACGAGATATCTCGGCTTACAGAATCCAACCGTTGAGTGCCAAAGACGAGATATCTCGGCTTTTTTTTTTTTTTTTGACGGTGGGACATCGATCAACCCCTTTTACGTCTCCTATACCAATATTGGAGGAAGAGAATGTGTATAATCTATTTTACCGACCAGCTAAGTGGCGACAGTGCTCTCAAGAACAGAGAGAATGCCAACAAAAAACAGCCGCGGGAGCAAGCCATTCTCAAGGAAATGGCATGGCGATTTTACAGTCATCAGTCACCAGACTCGCCCGAGCCGCTCTCGGTGTGCTGCACACCGAGAGCGGAGAGCGGTGCTGGCGTGGGGGATTGCAAATTTGCATAATAGATTATGGATGAAACACACTTTGAAACACCCGCAGAAAGGCCAGAATCGCACGCATTCCGAAAACCCAGAAACGAACGAGCCTCATTCTCTTACTGTAGGCGAAAACGCTTTCACGCTGCTGCACACCGGCGCACAACGGTGGGGGGTTCCAAAAATAGACTGGGTGGGCAGCATAAAGCCTAGAATCGCACAAAGCTTCATCAAAGCTCTCAACCGAAAATCCATGAAACGATTGAGTCCCATCCACAGTCCACACTCGCCGACGAGGGGCCGCCAGAGAGGGAGGCTGCTCACTGCTCAGACAGGCAGGAGAAACTGGCTTGTGACAAACGCCACCAGACACGCCCACAGAGGGAGGAGTTTAAAGGAGAGGGTGTTCAGAACTATATTGTTCAGATGTCTGATCTCTCACTGATGCCAAAAATAAATGGTTAAAGTGACTGTTCTGCCTGTTTGATTGAATTTCACAAAACTGCGATTATCTCAGCTTCCTGTCTCAGACGCTCAAACCATGCTGTATTCAACGGCTAATATCTACATAACTACTAACTCTACAAACTAACTCTTTTAGACAGAGAAAGCACACATTCTATTAGTACTTTTGTGAACTTCGTGTTCACAAAGTCCAAGCAGAAAATTATCCTCGGCTCTTGTAAAATGAGCCAGAATCCTCAAAAAACGGCTTGGCAGAAGCTACCTACAGTAAAAAAAATGGCTGGCAGTGAATGTGTTAAAATAAGCATAATAATGACATGTCACCCAACATTATACACAATGTCAATACTGTACAATACACATTCGGTAAAACTATTTCTCATTCATCAAAAAAGTTGTGGATTGCAATTGTAGACCTAATAGAAATGATCGATGATTATTCTAGGATTGTGTAAAATAACTACTTGCATTCCTCTGATATAATATTTTTGTCTAATCTGAAATCCCTATTAATGTAATGTTTCATTGTCAATTAAGGCATTCCAGCGCACTCGCAAACTCCGCGTTCGTTTCGCGCGTGTTTTATTTTTTTGACAGATATTTGCAGCCTTCCCCGTTTTATAGATTCAAGATTCAAGATTCAAGATTTTTATTGTCACTCCATGGTACAAGTATCACGTGTGAAATTCTTGTGCTGTGGACTCCGTTTACAACATAGTGCAAATAGTACAAATATAACAAATATAACAGGGCATATGGGTGCAAAAACACAAGAGACACAACAAGCATAAGGCAGTATAGTGATAAGACAAGTCAGAGACAGTGGCATATTCACTGCACATAGGTGCACGTGTCGGGTGCATACTTTAGACGTGCTTAAACATTTTAAATTCTGCGTATTTGACATACAGGTGCAAATAACATATTCCTTATTAAACATACAATTAAACTCGGCATTTTAAATTCGGCGTATTTGACATACAGGTGCAAATAGCATATTCCTTATTAAACATACAATTAAACGTTAGACATACGTAATGGTAGCAGCTACAGTACGGTACAGTGCGGCTACTACACTATTTGTGTATGTTAAGGAGTCTCGTGGCCTGCGGGAAGAAACTGTTCCTCAAGCGATTTGTGCGTGCTTTCGGAACCCTGTATCTTCTCCCTGAGGGTAGCAGGGAGAACAGGCTGTTGTGGGGATGGTTTGTGTCTTTGATGATCTTCAGGGACCTCCTGAGGCACCGCTGTTTATACAGTTCATGCAGATCTGGCAACTCACATTCTGTTACATTCTGTATACATCACAACGCTATGCATTGTGGGCAATTCCCTTTCCGTAAGTGGCCATAGCTGCTCCCTTACGGTAAGGGGGCAGAAAGGGCTCACTCCGAGCCCTCATTCACTTTGCGATTTCACCGTGAGACATCCCTAAACCCTCACTCCCTTCACGTGAACGCGCCTCTAAGGGCTTGAGGCAGTAAGGGGGCGGATTGGAATTGGGCCTATATATGATACAAAGTGGGTTGATTACGGGTAAAGCCATCATTTAAGTTGTAGACCAGTGATGTCATTCATGCACAAATTACATCACTGGTCCACAACTTAACTCAAATCAACTCAACTCTCAATAACTGCCAAACTAAATGAATGACTGCAAAACGGTTCACAGTTTTCGGATATACTGTATGTAATGATACTGTACAAAGCTGGTTGTAAATCTGCGGAGTGTTCCTTTAATCAATGATTCCACATCTTTTCACTCTCTCTCTCTCACTGTTCTTTCTTCTTCCTCTCATCAGATTGACTCCTCTGTGTGCTCCAATATCAACCATGAGGCATTCAGACAGGTGTTCTCCACTTTCACCACACTGCTGGTTGACATGAATCTGCCATTGAATCTCAAGGTAACATTCAGTCCTTTTCACGCTTTCATGCTTAGTTTTTTTAAGGGTTCTTCGGCAACATGTGAGTTTTTTTTTTTTTTTTTATACTTTGTTTTTATTCAGTTTTTCCATTTGCAAGTGCAAAAGAACAGACATACAGGTACAGTGCACATAACAAAGACAGACATCAGTGGAAGGAACTGTTACAAATTCAAATAAAATAAAATAATAACAGGTCTTGAAGGAGCACATCCATCTTCTTCACATCTAGTTTACAGAGTTGTTGTGGGTTGCATATGAGACAATAATCACATCCCATGGGGCTTATCACATGGAGAGAATGGGAGAGGAAAAATAAAACAAAACAAAACCAAAAACACAGTATACAGAGTGATTGGATCACCTGTAGGTTACCCCTCACAGAGGTCCTTTGAACTACCCAGATACAGAGACCATCTCATCCAGTGGTTGACAAATTTGTCCATGCATAATCTCAAAGAAAAGGTCAGACTTTCCATTTTGTAAATTTCCTTTACCAGCCCTATCCACTCTGATCTCGTTGGAGGTTCTACATTCAACCACTTCCTCGTTATAGCTTTTTTACTGGCTGCGAGCAGTATGTGGAGAAGGTATCTATCATGTGAATTGAGCTTGTGTGGTATATTGCATAAGTAAATTGTACTAAAATCGTGGTTAAGCCTTAGGCCCATTATTGTGTTTATCTCAGCTACTACTCCCAGCCAGTATGGTTGAATTACAGCACAGTCCCAAAAAGTATGAAAGTGGTCGGCCATGGTGTTGTTACATTTCCTCCAGCAGTGACCATGATCTGTGTTGCCAATCTGTCTCTGTTTTATCTTTGGGGTGATAAAAAACCTGATCAAATTTTTCCATACAAATTCTCTCCATTGACCCGAACTTGACGTGTGTACCTGTGTTTTACATATATTAAACCACTCCTCCTCTGTAAGAGACATATTCGCTTCTTTCTCCCATTTTGATTTAACATACATTGTGGAGTGAGTCTTGGAAGATTGTAAACATGAGTAGATTCTGGCAACCAGTTTTTTCTGAGGGTTGGACTTATAAGCTTCAATGAGTAACTCAATCAAGTTCATTTCAGTTTCCTGGGTAATTCTAACATTTCTGTCAAAGTGGTGCCTGACCTGAAAGTATCTGTAAAGATCCTGTTTTTCTAAACCATACTTGTCTGAGAGCTGTTGGAAGCTGTCCAGTCCACTGCTGGAGGAAATGGAACAGTATGCCGTAATACCCCTAGTAGTCCATTGCCCAAACCTCCCATCCAACTGAGCAGGTTTAAAATCCCTATCATGAAACACCCATCTGAGCATTCGTGCATTCCTATCTAATTTTAGTTTGCGGCATTCTTTAAACCAAGTATCCAAGGGAGTTTTTGTCCAATCATTCAGATTCATCGAGTGAGTTAAATAAAGAGTTCTATCTCCTATCAGTGCTTGAATCGGTATAGGTAACTGACTCTGATCCAAGTCTTTCCATTTTGCGCTATAAAGTGGGTTGCACCAATTAATCAAATATCTCAGTTGAGCCGCCTTATAATAGTCTTCTAGACATGGGAGAGATAATCCCCCTTTTTCTTTGGACAACTGTAAGGTGTTAAATTTAATCCTGGGCTTTTGACCTCTCCATATGAATGCCGAGATCATTCTCCTCCAGTCGTTAAACTGGTGAGGGGGTATTTCTATTGGGAGTGATTGGAAAAGGAAGAGCAGTCGTGGTAGAATGTTCATTTTGACTGTATCTATTCGATTATGCATGTCCAGTGGTAATAGGGCCCATCTTTTTAAATCAATGCAGATCTCCTTTGTAATAGGGGGGAAATTAACTTTGTAGATGGTGGACAGGTCTTTTGGTATTACGACCCCTAAGTATTTAATGGTGTTGTTTTCCCATTTAAAATGACATAGTCTCTGTATTTCTATGTGTGGAGAGTAATTGTATGTGAATGTTTGTGTTTTTTGCATGTTCAATTTGTACCCTGAGTATCGACCAAAATCTTTTAGACGGGACATTAGTTTAGGTAGACTTGTGTCTGGGTTGGTGAGGGTCAACAGAACGTCGTCTGCATATAAGCATATTTTGTATTCCTTTCCTCCGACCAATATCCCTGTTATTTCCACATCTTCTCTAATTGCTTGTGCGAGGGGTTCGATAAATAGTGCGAAGAGGGCGGGGCTTAAGGGACACCCCTGGCGACACCCCCTTTCAAGCATGACAGTTCTGGCAAGACTGCCGTTTATTTTAACCCTGGCGGAGGGAGAGTGATATAGACACTTCAGACATTCAATTACGTCACTGTTGAAGCCAAAACGTTGCAATACTAAATACAGGTAATCCCATCTGACTGAGTCAAACGCCTTTTCGGCATCAAGGCTGAGAACAATAGATTTTTCAATACCATTGCTCATATGTTCAACCAGGTGTAAAGTGCGTCTCACATTATCTTGTGTCTGTCTGTTTTTAACGAATCCAGTCTGGTCTTCATCAATTAGATTTGGAATTATGTTCTCAAGCCTTTTCATTAGTATTGAGGCATATAGTCTATAATCTATATTTAGTACTGATATCGGCCTATAGGAGCTACATTCTGTCTTGTCTTTGCCAGTTTTAGGAATTACCGATATCATTGCTTGTTTCCAAGAGATGGGTATCTCTCCCCCCTTAAGCGTGTAGTTGAAGCACGTCAAGAGTGTAGGTGTTATTAAGTCACTAAATGTCTTATACCACTCCGCCGGATATCCGTCCATTCCTGCCATTTTGCTTGTTTTGAGTCTTGCAATGGCATTTTCTATCTCCATTTGTGTTATCATGCGTGTCATTGTTTCATTTCCTTCGATCCCGATTGATGGTAAATCAAGTGAATCAAGAAATTTAGTAATGGATGAGGGATTAGCGCCTTCGGGTTGTGTGTATAGGTCTTTATAATATTTTTCAAAAGATTGTTGTATTTCTTCTAATTTGTAACACATCGTGCCAGTATGGGGGTCTTTAACTTTGTAAATGGATCTCTCGGCCTGTTGTCTATGTATCCGCCAAGCTAATAATTTCTTTGCTCTTGGACCGTTCTCGTAATACCTTTGTTTAATAAATTTCACCTTAATTTCCACCTGTTTGTCATATATTTTGTTTATTTTTTGTTTAGTTATAATTATTTGCCTCAGCAAGAGGGGGTCATTGAGTTCCATATGTCTGGTTTCTAAATTTTTTAGTTCCTCCAGTAAGTCCTTTAAATGTTTTTGTTTTTCCTTTTTCTTTATCGATGACCACATTATAATTTTTCCTCTGATTACTGCTTTAGCAGCATCCCATAAAGTACTAGGAGAAATTCCCTCAGTAGTGTTCTGATCCAAGTAGTTTTTAAATTCCACCTTAATGAACTCCTTAAACAGAGGGTCATTAATGAGGCTAGTATTGAGTCTCCATGTCGTTTCTTTAGCTTTGTTGTCCAAATGTAGGGTTAAATATACACCTGCATGGTCCGATATGTCCTTAACTCCTATATCACAGTCTATGATTCTATGTCTCTCTGTGTTGAACATGAAAAAATAGTCCAGTCTTGAATGAACAGCATGGGGGTGGGAGAAAAAAGTGTACTGCTTTTCCATTGTATGGAGTTCCCTCCATATGTCAATCATCCCGGCCTCTCTGAGTAGTTTTTTAACTGTCAATGTCTCAGTGTTTGTCTTTTTCATCAAGTTAGTCGAATCAAGGGTGGGTTGTAGTTGGACATTCCAGTCCCCTCCACAGATCAGGACACCGGCGGACTCTGCAGTTATTATGTCAAATATTCTTTTAATAAACATTTTGTCATTTCCGGGAGGTCTGTAGACATTAAGGAGTGTTACTTGTTTATGATCGAGGAATCCTTTTACCAGGACATACCGTCCCTCCATGTCCACAACCTGCGATGAGAGCTGGAAAGTCACTTTATTTGAGATTAATATTGCTACACCTCTGGCATGTCCCTTTCTATAGGAAGAATAAAATGTGTTTTTAAATCCCAAGTTTTTCAGTTTCTCATGCTCTTTAGAAGAGAGGTGAGTCTCTTGCCAGAAAATAATATGTTGTTGTTCCCTCTTCATTTTAGTTATTAATTTACTTCTTTTGATGGGATTATGCAACCCATTAACGTTTAGAGTGATCACTCTATATTCCTGATGTGACATTTGTTCTCAAAAACCTTTTGTAAAACCATAATGAGCTCCCTCATAGACCACAACACAATAACGTCTGTCTGTGCAACAAAACAAAACATTAAATTGACAAATATAACCAATAGCGACTTCCAAAAAAAAGAAACAAATAGCTTCTAAGTAGAGAGGGGGAGCCTTCAGCTAGTGGAGGGCCCCTCTGGGTGCAAACTGATATAATCCTCTAATGAGTATGGCAACATGTGAGTTTGATATTAGACTTCTATTTCTAGAGGGAAATGTCAATGAGAGCAACACTATTTAGTACTACTGTATGAATATATGGCTAGTGAGTCGTTTACTGATAAGTCAGACCCAATTTGGAGGACAAAACATGAACATTTCAAGATGTTTTTTTCCTTAATTTGCCCATGTAGAATAAGTCAGCCGCAGCTATTGTTATTGTATTTTCCTAGCACCCTTGTTTCACAGCAGAGCAACATTTAACCAGCTGTAACATCTGTATGCCCTAGGGCTGGGCGATAATTAAGTACTATCGTTTGTTGTCTTTCAGTGGTATCATATTGTGATGATATGACAATTGCCAGGTTAGTTTAATATATGATAATATGATAATTGTGTTACTAAATGTGACTTACGAACCATATTGTGATATAAATTACATGGGTATCTGTTAAGATGACCTTTTGGTTGCGCCTCTATACTAGTCTTTACGTTAGCAACCATCCTGTTCTGACAGCCGCGCACCGTGATGACGTGTATGTTGTGTGCCGAGAGCGGCAATTTTGTCATGCTGTTGAGAGCTGAAAGCGGAAAAGTAAACAAACTAATATCTAACAGATAACATGTCATTATTGAGTTAACATGGTAGCAGAGGATGGTTGCTTCTAGTAATAACTACAGACTGCCTCCGGGATTCGACGAGGGAAAGTCGTACAAAAACTGGAAAAATGAAGTGGAAATGTGGAGACGGGTGACGGACCTGGACAAGAAAAAACAAGCACTTGCTGTGGCTTTATCGTTGAATGGCCGACCAAGGGACATTGCTCTGGAAATACAAGCCGACGATCTAAATAAGGATGATGGAATGACAATTTTGATTCGGGAACTTGACAAAGTTTTTACAGTATGAGAGAAGAGAAAGACCGGGCTTATGAAGCGTACTCTGAGTTTGACCGCGTATCAAGGAAAGACGGCGTCTCGATGGCTGAATATGTTGCAGACTTTGAACAGAAATACACCAAGATCTGTAAGTTTAATATGGTTCTGCCAGACACTGTTTTGGCGTTTAAACTACTAGATACAGCCGGTCTTGATGTCAAAGACAAACAACTGGCATTAACTGCGTGCGGTACTCATACTTTTGCTGATATGAAGTCAGCGCTCAAACGAGTATTTGGCGAGAATAGTGAGCAGAAGACTGGAGCAATTAACGTGAGCCAAGATTCTGTGTACTACACGGATCACAGAAGAGAGCAGTCACGAGCCGAAAGTAGCCAAGCTAGAGGACCACTCTCGGGCACAAACCCGCTTGATAAGTATGGACGACAAACTAAATGTGGGATTTGTCAAAGCACATACCATTGGGTGAAAGACTGCCCACACAAGAAAGAGCATGTCAAAATGACAAGTGAACGTCAATGCAATAAGGAACCTGATGAGTGTAACATAACACTGTTTTCCAAGGAATCAGATTCTGAAATATTCATGGTTGAAGCTCTAGGATCAGCTGTAATTGACCTATCACTAAGCCCCACCCCCCGTGCTCACTCGGACAAACACAAGGCATGCCGACTAGAATAAATGGCAGCTGTCACTGTCAAAGTTATATCCCAAGAGGCTCTAAACAACTTTTTGAGGCCTGATATCGTCTAGAAGCCATCATAAAGTACTTCACTATGCCATGGAGGGCGATGTACAACATTTAAAGCTATCGATAAAAATAAATGCATGGAAACGGCTTAGCGAATCTTTAACCAAACATACACTTTTAACGAAGGAAGACAAAAGATAACCAGTGGGGATAACAGGCGACTGACATCCAGAATTGACATTTTATTCACTTGAGTAAGCTCACCGTGGATTATATATGCCGAATTGAAGAGTGACGCCTGACAATCTATTTCATGTAGGCCTACCTCTGTATAATCAAGAAACGTTAAATTAATAGTGTCGATGTTTTTCATAGCGAGACAACAGCACGCACGCATGTAGCAGATCAGGAGATGCATAGCCTACAGCAGACCACCGAGTGTATTGTAGAGCTGCACGCGCTGTGATTAGCTCGTCTGTGTTCGGGGCGTGGCTTAGCGATAGGTCAATTGTCAATTGTCAAGGTCCTTGTGCATGCTGTATCAATTATTGATACAGCATGCACAAGGACAATCTGTGGTGAAAAATGGCTGAATAATTATATAGAGGGACTAAATGAGAGAGGGGTACAGAAAGTGACAAACACAGCGAGCAGCAGGCCCTTTAAATTCAGGGATGGACATATTGTGCATTCCACAAAAAAGGTCACGATCCCAGCCAAGGTAAGAAAAACTAAATGCTGCATAGAAACAGAAGTAGTTCCATCTGACATCCCCTTACTATTAAGCAAAGCCTCACTAAAAAGAGCAGGAACTGTCTTGGACTTAGAGAATGATACAATGATACAGAATGATATGACAATGTTTAAACAACAGTTAGCTCTAGAGGTTACCTCCTCGGGACATTATTGAATAAACATATCAGATAAAGATTCCTCAAGTGATACATATGAGAGTTTAGAGCCAGGCCTTGTTGGTGCTGCCCTTCCTCAACACCCTGATATTCTCCTGTGTTTAGAGCCAGGCCCTGTTGGTGCTGCCCTTCCTCAGCACCCTGCCGGAGGAGCCGCTGGCCCAGCTGCAGAGAGCCCTGGAGGCGCTGGTCGCCTCCCACTTCCCCATGCAGTCTGATGAGTTTGCCAAGGGCTCACTGCACCGCAACAACTACATGGACTGTGTCCGAAAGGTGAAGTCAGGGTGTCACTGGCAGCCAATCAGGAGCCTGTTTGTAGTGTCATATGAAATATATTCTGTATATATTTTTTTCAAATTCTGTCCTCCCCCCCATTTTAATTTGAATTAGGATCGATATTTTGTAGTTTTTTCGATAACTTGGCTCTCTTAGACAGCCTCTTTCACATGTTTCTCAAAGTGAAAACTAAATTGTGAGGTGACGTAAGGCAGGGGTTCCCAACCTTTTTTGTGCCGCGGACCGGTAGATAGATGGAGAAAAAAAGTCGCGGCCGGTTGTCAATTTTAATAAAAAAATATATAAATACCGGTGTATATATATATACAGTATATATATTTTTTTTATAAACATAGGCTATAATATTATAGGCTGTGTGGTAGTTGAAACATAGTTTCAAGTTGACGTTTATTTATGTTTGTAGTTTGTAAAAAAAAAAAAAAAAAAAAAAAAAATCCGACCGGGCTCGCGGCCCGGTACCAAATGCGTTGCGGCCCGGTACCGGTCCGCGGCCCGGTGGTTGGGAACCACTGATGTAAGGGTCCCACACAAAACCGACCCCCCTGCTCTCAAAGTACCCCAATCGAAAACAGAATTATTCATCTAGGCCTATTTTTACAATTATGAATTGGGTTACTACAATATTTAGGCTTTTTTTCTCCCCCCACCAATTTCAGCCAAAATGATGGAAAATTCTGCAATATATATACAGTAATATAATTATGTTTTACAGTTTATTCACATTTTTATCACCAAATTCCGTGATTTCTGCATTGCAGAAATCATATGGCCCTAATTCAATCAATCAATCAATCTTTATTAGCAGACACAAGGTCCAATAAAAAACACACAGTAAAAATCAACAACACAACAACATCAAACAATTAACATCAGCACATCAAAAAGACTACAATAAGAGCCTGTACCAATGAGCCCAAGTGCTGGACTGATACTTAATTGCACTAAGACTGGGCTGAGTCAGAAGCAAGATTATGATATTCTGAGAAACATTCAGACGACAAATAAACGTATAGGTCAGGTTTCTCAGTAGGGCATGAAAGGTATTGACCCCTACACCACAAAACATTTCACTGGCACTACAACACCTTGGCCTCCCAAGCAGTATTCTCATACAGTCATTGTAGGCCACCTGCAGTTTCTGAATGCTAGCCTGCTTAAACTTGACCCAAAAGGGGGCAGTATAAAGCGGTGTACAATAGGCTTTGAACAGGGTTATCTTAACCTCTTCAGAGCAGAAATAAAACTTCTTTCTCAGCATATTTGCTTGTGCATACAACATACGTCGCTGTCTATACATGTCATCGTCATCACTCATATGATCATTAATGATGTGGCCCAGATATTTAGTACTGCTACACACATCCAGCACATGTCCTGACAGATAAAAGATAATTGATACAGAGACATGGTTTTGGTTTGCTTTGATTGAACAGGCAAAGATCAGACTGTATATAAACAAGGCATTCAAATGTTATCATCTTTAAAAGTTGGTTGTAATTTTGGTCCCTGATGACAAGCTAGTCTACATGTCTCTTTTTCAGTTGCTGGATGCCCTCGAGCTGTGTCAGAGCCCACTGCTGCTCAAACTACTGGCAGCGATTCTGTGTCGAGATACCAAACACATCATGGAGGAGCAGTTCCAAACTTGCTTCCAAAAGATCTCTAGGCGGTCAGTAAAGCCTTCACAGTAGGGCTGGCTGATATGGACAAAAAATATAATATAATAATATCTCTGTATTTTTAGGCTGAATGGCAATTAAGCAATAGCTCATGACAGGCATGATATGCTTATTATACCACACCTAAGGGCCGTTTTATAATACACACTATATATCTTGTTATTTTCTAAGAAGCGGGGTAAATGTTCAGCTGTAAGTCAAAGCCACATGTGAGATCTCACAAGTGCTTTTATTACAACAAGACTGTACTTGGCCAAATACCTCGATATGAATAGTGATTGTAGGGATGACTATTGGTGCTTTCACAAAATATTTACACAATGAGGTTTTTGATAATCGTCAGTAATGTGGATATAATAACTAAGCGGGTAAAGGCAAATAATAGAACAGTCTGGTAAGTTCAGAAAATGACATCACTTTACTGTAGTGCAGTCTTTAAAACCAGGAAAAGACAACACTTATGCCATATCGTGATCCCAACAATATCCAAAATCTAAGACGATATCTAGACTCATATCACGATATTGATGTAATATCGATGTATTGGCCAGCCCTACTGTACGTCACACCCATTCACAGCCTTCATTGATGGGAGAACATGCACTCACATTCTAGGTTTTGCTGCTCTTTCTAAAACGAGTATCTGTATTTGTCATGGTGGGAGCAGGTCGAGCCAGGAGCGGCAGCTCCAGCTGCTGTGTGCAGTGTATGGCGTGATCCAGCAGGGGGCGGTGCCGGTGATCTCCGTGCTGCAGGCCATGTTGGAGAGGGTTCTGCTGCCTCTGGCCTCTCACTGTAGCCCCCAGGCCCTCAACCAATTCTTCGTGGCCAACGTCTCCGACATAATGGCTTTGCTGCTCACGCGCTTCACCAAGGTTTGCATTTAGGGCTAGACAGTATTATAGTTGAGTCTGAGTCCGACTCGAATCGTCCTGGACACATTTTCAGGACTCGTGACTCAACTTGGACTTGAGCACAGATGATTGGGACTAGCAGTTTGGCTAAAGCATTCATGCATTCAGGCTCATAAGTTGGAGACTCGGACTTGGACTTCTTAATTCATAAAGACTGGTTTTTTGTTTTTTGTTAGTCTTTTTGTAATAGACCGTAATAATTTTGATTAAGATATTGTTTGCAATATTAATAACATTACATTATTCAATTTCGTGCAGGCACATGTGTTCCACTTACATGTGGATTCTCGCTCATGTTCAGTAACTGGACTCAAACTTGGACTCAGGTAATAGGGACTTGACTCTGACTCTTTTTGGTGACTTGGACTCGAACACTGGCAAATCGAGACTCGACTTGGACTTGAGATATAGTGACTTGACTACAACACTGTGGCAAGGTCCTATAAGGTCTATAAGCAAGGTCTTACAGAACATGTCTTTATGGAGAGTGGGGTGAGTTGTGCCAGGGGGGAAGTTGTACCACCCCTTGTATCTAGAAAATCATAGAAGAAATTGCTCATGTGACCACCCATTTTTGAAGAGGCATCCATTTTACTCACTCTGCAAAGAAGGGAGGCAGATGGCACAATAGGTAAGCACATTTAAGTTCAAAAAATTGTTTTTTGCCTCTCAAAGTAAATTTTTTATGATCAAGGTTTATTGATGTGTCTGAACAATTATAGACAAGCTTGAAAACATTTCACACATGTGTTAGTGTTTTAGTAAGCTACAATATGAGGCTATACTGTTAGCATGATGTTAGCTCCAAACCAGCCGGATGAACCGGAACGGCCCAGGAAACTTGTCTATAAGACAAGTTTCCTGGGCCGTTTCGATTCATTTCCGCATTCAGGCTTAGTCGGCTTTGTTCTTCCGGCGGCGTTGTTGTTGTAGAGAAAATGCGAGCAAAATGGGCTATTTGACTTGACTGTCTGTGCCCCATTAAACAATTACCACAACAAATGCATTATTATTTTCATTAGAAAGCGTTTATTTTTACATCTACAAGCAGAAAAAAACACATTAACAAAACGGAAAGACAAGCTGTTGAATCATCCACCACACTAAACAAAAACATTCCTCCGATAGGCTATGAGATAGGCCAGGGGCGGACTGGGATCATAATTCAGGCCGGGCATTAGATACCAAGCAGGCCAGGCCGATACGGGCCGATGCACGTGCCGGCGTCCGGAGGGCAAAATTAGAAAATTGGAAAATTTGGGGCGTTTGAAGCTCAATTTGGGCTGTTTGAAGCCCAATTTGGGCCGTTTGAAGCCAGATTTGGGTCGTTTAAAGCCAGATTTGGGCCGTTTGAAGCCCAATTTGGGCCGTTTGAAGCCCAATTTGGGCCAAGTCCAATTTTACAATGAGATGCACCCACTTTAAACCTGAATAAAGTAATAAAACCACTAGTAAACCAGTAGGCGGCGCCTGGCCTGCTGTTCAGTGAGTGGCCTGGCCTGGCCTGCAATTTTTTTTTTTTTTTTTTTTTTTTTTTTTTGGCAGGCCAGGCCAGGCCACCGGGCATTTGCCCGACGTGCCCGATTATGCAGTCCGCCACTGAGATAGGCTATGATAGGAGCTGCATGCATTGCAGAAGGGGGAAATACGGAGGAAAAAACCCATACTTAAGCTCACAATTCTCAAATGAATTATCTTACTGCAGGTGTCAGAAATAGTCTAATAAAACCAGCAGAAACGAATTTTAAAAGCTCAGAACTTAACGTGTTGCTAATTGAACGAATTTTCACTTTGAAGAGCACATCATGACACCCAGCCGCCCCAAGCCTCCAGGCTGCACGACGCACTAACGAAGCGCTCATTGCTCTCCTCCTGACATCATTCTGACATTCTCACTAATTAAACAGTGGTTTACCTGCTTTTGAGATCTGCAAAAAATAGTTTGCTTCTCGCTCCACCCTTCTCCCTCTCTCTCTTTATCTGTGACGAGGGCTGTAGGTGGCTATTATGCTCTCTGTGTGTCCGGCTGCACGACATGACGAGTGCAACAAGTCCGCATGCTGACAGCTGTCAGCACTGCGGGACTCGGGAGGATGAACAAATGAAGCAGTCTGTCCAAACTTTTTACCGATCTAATCTCATCATGGGATGCAGAAAAATAATTATATATTAGTAGCCGATGTGTTTAAGAGCATTCTCACTCAGACAGTCTTGCTATAGTGTAGTGTAGCGTTATATTTTACATGCTTGCTCATATCCCAGCCACAGTTCAGGGTATGGATTCTCTTTGGTAGGCTTTTTGGCCATGAAGTGATGAGAACAAACAAAGACGGCTTTCGGTGGTTTCTTCAAATTCAACGCCTTCAGCCACATCTGTGAAGCCAAATCTGCAGTTGGTTTTCGGTAGAAGGAAAACAGAGGAGTGCAGGGACATTGCCGTTTTGTGGCCGATGAACAAAACACTCTCTATCCAACCACTCGTTCAGGCGTTTCCATGTATTGTGACAGCCACGCACCACACAATGTGTCCCGGAACCCATAATAACTTTAACTAACGTTAGCGTAACTAATGTTGACTTTATAAAATGTTCGCTAGGCTAGGCTAAGATTTCGGCTCCAGTCTACCTCTGTGCTTCCTGATGTGATGCTGTGACCTAAACCGGAAGACAAGTGCAAAAAATAGCAAGTATGGCGCCGCCCTAGGGCAAGGCGTGGAAACTTGTCTTATAGACAAGTTTCCACGCCTTGCCCTAGGGCGGTGATACAAGTTTGTTAAAATGGTGGGGATGGGGTGATTTGTGCCAAAAGGCCTGGGTTAAGTTGTGCCAGTGGCACAATTCACCCCCACTTATGATTATTATTAACATGTTATTTTATTGTAATTGTACATTGTATTCTTACATTTTATGACTAACATGATGTGACATTTTTAATTTGATCACTAACATGATGTGACATTTTTAATTTTAGACCAAAGAACCATCATGCCACGCAATTATAAAAGGAAGACAGACAGGAGTTCAACTCCTCTTGTGGATTTGGACAGAGCAGTGAGAGAGATGAAACTAGATCTCCTGCCCTTTTGGGGTATGTGTCTCCAAGAGATCCCCTCCCTAAAGCCACAGCAAGCAAACCTAAAATGAAAAGAAAGTAAAAACTAAAATCTTGACCGACACACCAGAAAAGCTGGAGCTGGAGAAGGCACACAATGAAAAAGAAAAGAAAAGGGCTGAAAAGGAAAAGAAAAAGAATGAAAGAGAGAAGAAACGGGCTCTGAAAGGATCAAAACAAACCAAAACCAAGAAGAAAATGGTTGTCTACAGGGGCTCAGAAGAAAGTGACAGCCATTCCGCTTAATGACACCACTGACTATGATAGTTCAGAAGATGACCAGAATGATGATGACGGTGACAAGGATCTGTGTGCTGGTGACTTTGTCATTGTGAACTTTGCAGTTAAGACCAAATTCTATAAGTACATTGGATTGGTGGAGAGGGTTGAAGGCGATGACATAAGTGCAAAGTTTCTAAGGCGAAGTCATACGAGATCTGTGAATGGAAAGCCCATCTTCACATTCAAAGAAAACGATGAAGGACTCATCCCTAGAGGTGATGTTCTCACGAAGTTACCCACACCGCAAAAACTTGGTGGTACAGCCAGAAGGGAGCAGAAGTTCATATTCCCCTGCAACATTGATAAGTGGAATGTCCAGTAGTAGCCTATGCCGGGTCAGTTGCAGTTGATTTAGTGAATTTTAATTTAATTTAGTTCTTAAATGTTTAAATAGACCTTGTTGAAGAATATTGCAGTATTGGCAAGTGTAGCCTGGCTCTGTGATAGTTGATTTTGTTCATTTTGAACATAATTTTTTATTTCTGAAAATGTTAAATATGTAGGTCTACTTAAGATCAACTGCTGCTGCTGTTTAGCCTTGTTTAACCCTGTTATAGTACACTGGACTTTAATGTTATCTTGAAATAAACGTTAAATAATTAATTTGGTGTCGATTTTGTCTTGCTTTGATATAGCATTACAGTATATGAGATGAAAATGTTCTGTTTTACTTCAGTAATCAATGGCACAATTTACCCCAACGTATCTCCAAAGGCACAACTTACCCTGCACCGGGGGCAAGTTGTGCCAAGAGACCACTTTTTTTTAAAGCTATATTTTTTAAACAGTTTATTTAAGATCCAAAGGGAGTGTTCCCAGTGGTGCACAACATCCTGAAATATATTTACATATTCTAGTTGGAGGCATTACTGTCATGCCCTCACTTTAAAGACACCTCAAGTAAAAACTGGCACAACTCACCCCACTCTCCCCAATAGGTCAAAATCATGCCAGAATCAAATAAAACCATTTAAAGGCTCATTTGATTTTCTTGCACAAAAATGAATAAAAACAGCTCGCACACTGCAGGGCTCCGTTTTCAGTGATTTATTAGCACCAAAAAAGTGACGTTTGGAGCGTCAAGCTCTTCATCAGACAGACATGTCGTGTTGAAGAGCTTGATCTTGGTGCTAATAAATCACTGAAAACGGAGCCCTGCAGTGTGCTGTTCTTTCTCCTCATCATTAGATTTTTTTTTACCCCTTTCAGGCCAGTGAAACAGCATTTGAGACCCAGCTGCTAAAGAAGAACGGCTGCTACAAGCTGATGGAGCTGCTCTACACTCAGCTTCCCAAAGAAGAGGTTTACTCCAAGGAATCTCGCATTAACCAGGCCTACTGTGGCCTGCACAAAACAGAGGGCAACGAGTTGTCCAAGATCTTGATCAAGTAGGACTCCACATCACTTTTATGTTTAAAGTTAAGAAAGTAACATTATCGTCTCTCCATTTTTATGCCTCCGCCGGCGATAGCCAGGCCGGAGGCATTATGGATCCGGGTTGTCCGTACGTACGTCACTAGTGTAGCCAGACTTGGCTCATTGGGTGTGCCACAGAAAGCCAGGGTATGCCAGGGGGCGGACCACTAGGTGGCGGCCGCAAGGCCGCCGCCAAAACAAATGTGGGTCTTTTCAAACCAGATTTAGAGGAATATTAAGATAGGACCATATGACCATAACCATCAATGTTTGCTCCTTTTCGCACTCATTATTAGCAGGTAGAAGCAGTCAATTAAATTGTATTTTTTGGCAACATGTAAAACCACTTTGGTATCTCAAAAAAGTCTCACCTACTTTTTCCAATGAGTGTTCTAGTCGGGAAAGAATGCAAGTTTGGTTGGCATGCAGGTTCGTCTACTGCAGAGAGATCTGTAGCGTTCTCTGTCCTCTGACTGCTGCTGCACAAACCACCAGTGTGTTTTTGGCTGCGTCACCCCGCTGTTATTAACGTCATTGTTTCGGCTGCATCATCTTCATCGTCGTCTGTCTCTCCACTGTCCACCACCAAGCGTTCACCCCCAAAGCGCTTTTTTCAGTCAGAACGCTATGAAAATCATGTTGAGAGCGCTTCCATTGTGCACAAAACACAGCACACGTGTGTGAGTGTTTTTTTGTGCTCCGTTTGTTTTTCCCCTGTAGTCGCGTGCAGTACAGATCAGAACACAACGACCACACGGCCGGTAGCCAGCTAGTTTTGTCTGTTTGATGTTCACTGTCCACATGAAAGCCATATTATTGCTAATTCTGGCAGCAACAGAGGTTGAAAATCCCTCGGGAGGAGAAAAGGTAGGCTACAGTAGGAAGAGTGAAAAAGACGATCAGGGCGCTTTTCCTCAATGTTCAACTTTTTCAGCTTAAAAAGTAAACGCCCACTCCCAAGCCTTGATGCAGCCCTCAAATCTCAAAGGGCCTCAGTGGGAATGCAGTGGTGCATGGGAGGGACTCAGCTGTAGAGTATGTGCAACACAAGAGTACCGCAGGGATGACGTCTTTTTGTAGCCTTACCCAGAAGTCCCTGTGCTGCTGGTTCATAGGGGGAAAAGGCAATCGGATTTTTGTATGAGAATTTCGGTTAAATCCATGAAATAAGTTCTGCGGTCAACAAAAGTTTATGAAACAGCGAAGTTTGTGTTCAGCAAGATAATCTTCACAAACAAGGACCACTTTTATGACTTTTGAAGTGCGAATGCGTTTTTTTTTCAACACCGTTTTCAGAAAACGCTTCAAAAGTCATAAAAGTCGTCCTCATTTGTGAAGATCTTTATGCTGAACACAAACTTCGCTGTTTCATAAACTTTTGTTTATGACCTTATTTCATGCATTTAACCGAAATCCCCATACAAAAATCCCATTCACTTTTACACGTACAAAGTGCTAGCATCCATGTTTTCCAGATTCATTCCTGCGGTACTCTATATAGGACTCTAACTTCCTTGAGTTAATGCAAAGATGAGCAGTTTTGATTGTGTCTAAATATTCTCCCCTAATTCTGATACTAGATGTTCACCATCAGTATTTGTGCTAATCTGCTTGGACATCAACACTTCTGGCTTGTATGTGTGTGGCTCATTTGAAAATAATATAACAGGCCTCCTCTTATATTGCTGCTGCTGGTGCAAATAGCAGATCATGCTTGTATGGCGTAATGAGTATGTGATTTCATTTAGGTCCTGTTTTGAAGCCTTCACTGAGAATATGACGGGTGAGAGTCAGCTCCTTGAAATCAGGAGGCAGTACCACTGCGCTGCGTACAACTGTGCCACCGCTGTCATCACCCGCAGCTTCAGCGAGCCAAAGTTCTACCAAGGCTTCCTCTTCACTGAGAAGCCAGAGAAGGTACTGACAAGGACTGACTGCTTTTCATATCTCCACGATGTTGCCACACTGCAGTAGCGAGTTATCCTCATTTTAGTAAGTAGAACAGCCTCCTTCAAATAGGCAGAAATGGACCACTTTTATGATTTTTGAAGCGTAAATGCGTTTTTTTAATGCAATCTTCAGAAAATGCTTCAAAAGTCATAAAAGTGGTTCTCATTTGTGAAGATTATCTTACTGAACACAAAGTTGCTGTTTCATAAACTTTTGTTAACCACAGAGACCGGTTGGTAAGGTTTAACAAGAGATTTTATTTAGCAAATGGCATGTATGGCAAGTACTTCGGCATATGACTCCATTGTAAGGTGGCGCTCCTCTTTAGGCGAGAGGGCGACATCTATATGGGCTAGGATAGAGAACCCCCCTTCCCCCGTGGGGGATTCTTCAGGAGTCAAGACTCGTTGGGGATGGACTGGGGAGGTGGGTGGGGTGAAATGACAGCTTCAGAGGATGATTTAAGGGGGAATGAACAGCCGTGATGCCAACTGCTGCTATGATCCACCGAAGTGGGGGGTGACGTAGAACCCTCGCTATATATACTAGGATGAACTGACGATTACTGACGTCATATGGACGGGATGAACTGAGGACAACTGACGCCACGCTTTGGCTTGACTGACGTCACGGGCTGATCAGGTAATGCGGATATGGCGGCCTCTCTCTCAGCTTGAAATTTGGTATGGAAACCTCACTTCAATCATGAGAGACCGGTCGGTAAGGTTTAACAAGATACTTTATTTTGCAAATGGCATGCATGGCAAGTACTTTGGCATATGACTCCATTGTAAGGTGGCACTCCTCTTTAGGCGAGAGGGCGGCATCTATATGGGCTAGGATTTAACCAGGAAGTGCAGGGACTTCTGGGAAAGCCTACAAAAATACGTCATCCCTGTGGTATGGTACTCAATATCCTTTGATAGTCCATATTGCCCCCCCACAAACCCCCTACCCACCCCCCACCCCTATCTAACCCAGTGCCCTCCACCCTATCCTCCCCCACCCCCCCTCCACTCTCACCTAACCACTAACCCCCCCTCACCTTCCCCCCACTCCTTTCCTCACCCACCTCCCCTCCACTCCCACCTAACCACCAACCACCCCTCCCACTCACACCCTCCCCACCCACAACCACAACCCCCACCTCCCCCCCCCCATAGATC
This sequence comes from Poromitra crassiceps, assembly GCF_964638095.1. Taxonomy (NCBI): domain Eukaryota; kingdom Metazoa; phylum Chordata; class Actinopteri; order Beryciformes; family Melamphaidae; genus Poromitra; species Poromitra crassiceps. The sequence continues at coordinate 112,754,753 of NC_139624.1, forward strand.
CGGACCACCCCCTCACCATCACCGAGGATGAAGTCCGCCGGTCGTTCTTGCCTATCAATCCACGCAAGGCGGCCGGCCCGGATGCCATCCCTGGGCGTGTCCTCAAGGCCTGCGCACACCAGCTGGCAGGCGTATTCACAGACATTTTTAACCAGTCCCTCTCCGGCAAGTTCCCCCCTGCTTCAAAACAGCAACAATCATCCCCATTCCCAAACAGCAGAAAGTGACCAGCCTCAACGACTGGCGCCCAATAGCCCTAACGCCCATAGCCAGCAAATGCTTTGAAAAGCTGGTTATATCACAGATCCGCCCCACACTCCCCCCGGACCACGACCCGCTACAATTCGCATACCGCCCCAACAGGAGCACAGCGGATGCAGTAGCACACGTGCTCCACACCGCCCTCTCCCACCTGGAGGGGACGGACACCTATGTGAGAATGCTGTTCGTGGAGTACAGCTCAGCATTCAACACCATAGTGCCCTCCAGGCTGGTAAGCAAACTCAAGCATCTGGGACTAAGCACAGCGATGTGTGACTGGATCCTGGACTTTCTAACAGACCGCCGCCAGGTGGTGAAAGTGGGCAACCTCACCTCCTCCCCACTGACCATCAGCATAGGAGTGCCACAGGGGTGCGTCTCCAGCCCCTTCTGGTACGACCTAAATCCTCAGGGACTTCTACAGAGGCACCATTGAAAGCCTGCTGACTGGCTGCTTCACCACCTGGTACGGGAACTGCACCACCATGGACCGCAGGGCGCTAAGAAGGGTGAGGTGCGCGGCCCAGCACGTAACAGGATGTGAGCTGCCAAAACTGCAAGATCTGTACAACCAGCGGTGCCTCAGGAGGTCCCTGAAGATCATCAAAGACACAAACCACCCCCACAACAGTCTGTTCTCCCTGCTACCCTCAGGGAGGAGATACAGGGTCCCAAGAGCACGCACAAATCGCTTGAGGGACAGTTTCTTCTCACAGGCCACGAGACTCCTTAACATATACAAATAGTGTAGTAGCCGTACTGTACCGCACTGTAGATGCTACCATTATGTATGACTAAGGTTCAATAGTATGTTTAATTAGGTATACGCTATTTGCACCTAACAGAATGTTATTATGTTTAATTATGTTTAAAGTATGTTCATGCCATTTGCACTATGGGCAGTGAACACGCCACTGTCTGTGGCGTGTCTTACTGCTTTATTGCTTGTTGCCTCTTGTTTTTTATTTATATATCTTTTATTTTTTGCACTATGTTGTAACGGAGCCTACAGCACAAGAATTTCACACGTGATACTTGTACTACGGAGTGACAATAAAAATCTTGAATCTTGAATCTATTGTCCAACTGAAGAGATACCGTAATGCAGGCAAGAGAGTCGTGATCTGGATTTAAACCTTGGTTGTCAAACATTTGGTAAGCTTACTTCACCAACAGGACTTAATTATTTGCCTTTTTCTTTGTTCTCCAGAATCAATTCATTCTGGAAAATCTCATTGATGTTCAAAGAACCTACACATTTCCCATTGAAGTTGAGGTATGGCACTTGATGATGTCATTTTTTATATGGTATACATTGAGTTAAAATCTTTGTTTACTCATCTATTTTTAATTCATGTAGGTCCCACTGGAAAGAAAGAAGAAATACATCACGATACGGAAAGAAGCGAGCGAGGAGAACGGAGGTATTATTGGACCTGCCCAACTATTCAGCTACTGGGCTTGATGCAAAAATGTCTCTGTACCTGTTACAATGCTGTAGAAATGTGCATATACAAATAAATCACAATTGTCAGTATTTAAAGGGATAGTTTATTTTGATTTTTGGAACCCTAGATTCCTTTCTCAGCACAATGCATGCATACCTATATTAGCATACTCATACTAGCTCCAGATAGTTAGCCACAAACCAATACAAGGTCAGTGGGGTCACGCTCACTGAAATGTACTTTGCACTGTGGAGATTTCAGTGAGCATCAGTCAGCTTGCACAGACAGGAGCGTGACCCCATTGTCCTTGTATTGGTTTATGGCTAACTATTTGGGGTAGTATTCAATATCAGCGTTGGTAAGTGGCAAATAGGGCTAGGGATCCAAAAATCAGAACTATCCCTTTAAAGCAGTGGTTCCCAACCTTAGGGTCACAACCCTGTTTCTTTTCTTTTTTTTACACCACACACAATTTAAAACTACCGAAGATGATTAGGGTCACTTGCGATCTTTCTTTTGTTTTAGTTTTTTAGTTTTTTTTTTAGTTTAAAGTGATAATCTAAAATATTTCAGTTTTGTTCTCTTGCGTGACACCTATGGTGATGAGTGGTAATTGCAGGTGAGATGCAAACTGTTGCATTATGTGACATTACTAAGGGACCGTTCGTTATTTAGGGAAGGGGCCACTGGAGGAAAATAGGGGAGGGTAATCTTGTTTTAAATTTAGTTTGAGGGAGGGTACACTCTCTTTAATTTGAGTCCAGGGGAGGGGTATACAATTTTGATTAGATAAAAATATATAAACTTTTTGTTTGTGTGTAATGTTTGCTTTTCGGACTTCAACAACTACTGAGTTGCTTCATTTACACCCCTCCTGTCCAAACTGTTTGGTATGTCCCGGTGCATTGTTTCTCTTTGGCGGTCTGATCTGTCGATCTTTGTGCTTGGCCTATCCAGACAGTAGGCGTGTACAGTATCTGGCCAATCAGTGGCGCTTTTCTGGTGATTCCACGGCTGCTGGGCTCTGTTTGCCTCGACGGAGGGCTGGGGTCTTGTACGCACCGCTGGGGTAACCTATACGTTCATACCAGCGAGGCTGCGACAGGCTGGTGTGCTGTTGCTGCTTTCTTTCGGGAGCGCGAGCCCCAGAGGTGTCTTTCGTAACGAGTGGCCGACTCATTGTGATACATTAGTTTGATTTGATTGTATAACTTACTGTGTAAGACCACCATCCTGCGGGAGCCCTTACACGTAATTATTGTTGCTGCGTGCTATCATGACATGGTGATATGTAACAAGTGTCAACAAACCTGTGCTGTGATGCTATGAGCTGTTTTAATTAAAACATATATATATATTTTTGTCGGTAATAAAAAATATATATATGTCGAGCAAACAAACAAGAGAGGGGCAAAAGACCAGCACTCAAATTAATTCCTTTTGGTTTGTTTTATTTACCTTCAAGCAAGTTGACACAATGAACGTTTCGGCGTGGAGCCTTCCTCAGCATTGTGCTGACAGAAGACGGACATGACGTATAAATAGTGTCAAACCGGAAGTACAATCAATTACATTATCAAGTACTAGGAAATATCTCACAACATAAAATAACAATGAATATAATATCAAAAACATCAGAGAATATCAAAAAAGAGATAAAGGTACAATTTTAAACAGTATACTTGTATATAAGTCTGTATATATTACACAGCAGGAATGCAATAATGTTTTGCAGACGAGAAGAATGAGGCTGGATGGCCACACTTGTGTTAAATAAGCACAGATGAAAAGTCAACATATTAGAATAACAAAAATCAGTAAGAAAATATTAAAATAGAATTAGAAAAATACATAATAAAATGCATATAAGTGAATGCATCGGATAGAGATACTGCCGGTCCACACATGACGCCCCCACACTGCCTTACAGTGCAAGAGCATCATGCGTGAACCCACAGCACATCCACCCGACGCACCCCCTACAGAAAACAACCTAACAAAAGTTCTTCATTCAAGCCCTTGGGGTGTTCTGTCTGTAAGGTATGTATCCAAAATGCCTCTCTTTGTAACAAGGCCTTGTCTCTGTCACCCCCCCTCTTCAGTGGACTGACCTGTTCTATACCCTGGAACCTGAGGGAACACACGTCGTGACCAAACTCATTAAAATGCCTGGCGACAGAGGATTTTATATCTCTGTTTCTAATGCTACTCTTGTGTTCTGAAATTTCAGCATTTCAGAACACAAGAGTAGCATTAGAAACAGAGATATAAAATCCTCTGTCGCCAGGCATTTTAATGAGTTTGGTCACGACGTGTGTTCCCTCAGGTTCCAGGGTATAGAACAGGTCAGTCCACTGAAGAGGGGGGGTGACAGAGACAAGGCCTTGTTACAAAGAGAGGCATTTTGGATACATACCTTACAGACAGAACACCCCAAGGGCTTGAATGAAGAACTTTTGTTAGGTTGTTTTCTGTAGGGGGTGCGTCGGGTGGATGTGCTGTGGGTTCACGCATGATGCTCTTGCACTGTAAGGCAGTGTGGGGGCGTCATGTGTGGACCGGCAGTATCTCTATCCGATGCATTCACTTATATGCATTTTATTATGTATTTTTCTAATTCTATTTTAATATTTTCTTACTGATTTTTGTTATTCTAATATGTTGACTTTTCATCTGTGCTTATTTAACACAAGTGTGGCCATCCAGCCTCATTCTTCTCGTCTGCAAAACATTATTGCATTCCTGCTGTGTAATATATACAGACTTATATACAAGTATACTGTTTAAAATTGTACCTTTATCTCTTTTTTGATATTCTCTGATGTTTTTGATATTATATTCATTGTTATTTTATGTTGTGAGATATTTCCTAGTACTTGATAATGTAATTGATTGTACTTCCGGTTTGACACTATTTATACGTCATGTCCGTCTTCTGTCAGCACAATGCTGAGGAAGGCTCCACGCCGAAACGTTCATTGTGTCAACTTGCTTGAAGGTAAATAAAACAAACCAAAAGGAATTAATTTGAGTGCTGGTCTTTTGCCCCTCTCTTATTATTTTTTGAGCCGTGCACCGTAACTTTTTGAAACTTTTGAGAGTGCTCACCAGTCGTGACTTCTAGTCACTGACTATTTGAGCAAACAAACAGACATGGCATCACAAAATATATATGGGCTCTATCGTAGGAAGTCACAGTAGAACCGTTACGGCTCACTCATCACTCATCTCCTAAATTACGTTAAGTCTACAAGGGATATTTATACCACCAGGATGACATATATGTTTCACATAAGCCCTTTTCCCACATGCGCTTTGTACCGCAAAATGACCGGAATGTGGTCTAATGCCTGCATGTGAGAAAGGCGCCATGCCGGTATAAGCGCGACCCCGTCGTCCCCGACATTTCACCACTTTCGACCTAGTCAGAAGACCGGTATGCTCTTAAGGGGACGCAAGTGGAAACGGTTCCAGTCATTTTCCGCGACAGCGGTCCTTCAATCATGGGCGAGAAGTAGCCTACACACGTTGCTTAATGTTCCAGCGGGCATAATCTAATCATTCGCGCACATTAAAGCAAACTGGCGAAATGATCTTGTGATAGCCTAATAAGAGCAGTAGCCTATGTCAGCTTGCTGATTTCCGAAGGCAACCCCGGACACATCAAACGAAGCCAGGCTGCTTTCTCTACATACATACAAGCGTTGAGCAGCTTGCAAGCCTTTCTCGCTGTGTCTGTCTGTGGCTGCTGCTCTCGAGCAGAGAGGGGAGGGGGAAATCGGCTGTGTTGATTATGCTGGCGGCTTGACGCTGCTCTTAAGTCAAACGAGTGTGATTTATTGTGTGACAACTGACAAGCGAACTTATTTCGAGTTTTGCCGACCCCCCAAATAAGCTCCCCCCTCCCCCCGCCCCCACAACATACAGGCAAATTCGCTGATAGATTCCCACATGCGCGAGCCGAAGTGTGAAGGGAAATGTCCGATATTGACTTACAGGTAATTTTCCGGTACGCATGTGGGAAAACGGCTATAGGGTTGTGTTTTGATTTCGAGATTTTATTTTGTCCAATATTGAAATGTTCTACAATTGCATTTTGTGTTAACATTATTTCTATCTACCTTTCTATCTATTTAGGCTAATTTGGATGCTATTTGTTATCGAAATGTAGCTCAATGGATGCTGGGAGATTTTACATGTGTGGCTTTGTACCTGTCTGCTGAGGGAGTGAGAGAGAGAGAGGGGGGACAGAGAGTGGAGAGTCGGCCACAATAATAGAACTGGCTAACTGTTTTCCATCAGTCATTGACTGCTATTTAAACACAAATATTGATATACACAGACTGAAGATGGTTTCACAAGCGAAAATAGCAGAATGTAGCGACCGGAGGAGGCGGTCGCTCTGATTGGTGACAGTTCTGCTCTAAGAAGCGCAAAGGATTATGGGAGTTCATGTTCTTGTGGGAAGCTTGTTACTGTACAGTTAAAAACGTAGTTTAGTGATGTTGTGCTCATGTTTTGATTGCATTATGTGGTAATGGCAATGTTTGTGTGGCCAGGATGTTTAGTTTTACTATCAATAGCCACCACGACTGAGACTGTTAGTGTGTTCAATCACCTCTGGCCGGAGTTTCTGCATATGTTTGGTTAAAAGTAAGATATCGGTGTCAGTCCGCATTCTTCCACGCAAGCTCGCCACAATATTGTTTGGGGAGGGTTAATCATATTTTTCAAATCACTTGTGGAGGGTCAAGGAAAAATATATTTTGATCGGGGAAGGGGCACAGCTTTTTATTTCAGAGCACACCAAATCCCTCCAGTGACCCCCCCTTCTAAATAACGAACGGTCCCTAATGTCACATAATGACATATACTGCAAACTGGCTTCCATCAATGGGCCATAGCCTCAGTCACCATTGTGTTAACTCACTATCAGATAGCTAGTGACTTTTATTTTATTTTTATTTTTATTTATTTTTACCGTAGATGAAAATCTTTGAGATTATAACTTTAAATCAGGATTCTGAGAATAAAGTTGAATTGTGAATTTAATGTCAGAATTCTGAGGAAAAAGTCAGAATATTCAGATTAAAGTCAGAATTCTCAGAGTAAAGTCAGAATTCTGAGGGGGAAAAGAAGCATGCATGTTACATGTGACATCACTGACGATGTCACTGATGATATTATCGATGGTGTGCTGGAATTTGAATGTCTCGGGTCGGCTAGATTTTTGTGACATCAAAGTCGGGTCACAAGCCAAAAAAGGTTTGGAACCCCTGCTTTAAAGTGCATTAATTTTCAAATTCAGGATCCTTCCAAGCATTTAATTGCATTTGGAAAGACTGACCCCTCTTTTTACAATATTTTGAAGTAACAGTTACGATTGTTGTTTTGCTGAGGGAATTTGTTTGGTGGTTTGTGTAGAGGCGCCGGTGTATCTGTCCTCCCAGTCCTACATGGCCGACAGCAGCCTGAGTGAAGAGATGAGTCAGTTTGATTTCTCCACCGGTGTCCAGAGCTTCTCCTTCAGCTCCCAGAACCCTGAAGGACGCACACGCACCATCGCAAAAAGAGTTGGTACCATTTCTCCCTAAAATACATCTCCACTGAACTCAACACATTTTAGGCCCAATCCAAATGCCCGGACTTTAACGCGGGCGCGTTCCCGCAAGTGCTGAGGACTCCAAATCCACAATCCATCCAGTCCACAAGGGAAGGGGCCTCAAGAGGACTTTCTGCAGACTTCCAGAGAGTCCGCTTGGGTTCAGACTTCACTAATTTAATTACCCACAATTCATTGCAATACGGAAATGGCGTCATTTTTCCAGTTGCAGAACAAAAAACCTCCAAAAGAACCTATGAATGTGTAAAACACTGACTTTATTAAAACGTTACTTGAATCATGTTGGCCAGAAATAATAATCAACCACATCATGGCACAGAAATATGTAGAAGTAAAGGCCATAGAGGTAAGCAAAATGCATGTTATTATTGTAGTCTTTAGGCCTGTCTATCAGCAGCTTATTTAGCCTTGCAGTCTCTGGCCCTCACAGACTTGACGTGATGACATTGAACGTGTCACGGTACATACTACTGAAGTCTGTGAGGGCTCAGTCCACAAGTCCAGAGGGTGAACATTTGGATTGGGCCTTCGTCTCCTATGGTGTAAATGCAGTTTCAGAGTAATAATAATAATAATACATACGTTTTATATAGCGCTTTTCTGGGGAACTCAAAGACGCTTTACAATACATAGAAAGTAATACAGTAAACAAACTAAATAACAAGAACAAATACAGATACAAAACAAATACAAATCAATAGATTGCAGAGATGGAATGGTGGTTAGAGGTAAAAGTCAGATATTGTAGACTGTTTTGAAGAGGTGGGATTTGAGTTGGGTTTTGAAGGAGGTGAGTGAGTCGGAGTTTCTGATGTTGAGGGGCAGAGAGTTCCAGAGGGTTGGGGCAGCAATGGCAAAGGCTCTGTCCCCCGTGGTGCGGTGCTTGGTTTTGGTGATGGGGGTGAGGAGGTTGGCATCAGCAGAGCGGAGACGGCGGGTGGGGGAGTGGCGCTGGAGGAGATCTGTTAGGTAAGAGGGGGCCAGATTATTGAGGGCTTTGTAGGTGATGAGGAGGATTTTGAAGTGGATGCGGTGCTGAATGGGGAGCCAGTGGAGATGTTGGAGGATGGGTGGGATGTGTTCTCTGGAGCGGGAGTGGGTGAGTAATCGGGCAACTGAGTTTTGGACATATTGCAGTTTACGGAGAACAGTGGAAGGGAGGCCATAGAGGATGCTGTTGCAGTAATCTAGTCTGGAGGTGATGAAGGCGTGCATGAGTATTTCGGCGGCTGAGGGGGAGAGAGTGGGGCGGAGTCGTGCAATGTTTCGGAGGTGAAAGAAGGATGTTTTGGTAATGTTGTTGATGTGTGACTTGAAGGAGAGGGTGGGATCCAATATGACGCCGAGATTTCTGACCAGAGGGGAGGGGGTGACTGTATGTCCATCAATGCAGAGTGAGAAGTTCTGGGAGGAGGGGAGGAGGGATTTTGGGCCGAAGATCATGATTTCTGATTTATTGCAGTTGAGTTTGAGGAAGTTGTTGGTCATCCAGGTTTTTATTTCAGTGAGACAGTCAGTGAGGGTGGCGAGAATGGCAGGGGTGATGGTTTTGGTGGAGATGTAGAGCTGGGTGTCGTCAGCATAGCAGTGAAATTGTAGTCCATGGCGGCGAATTATGTGACCTAGGGGGAGCATGTAGAGGATGAAGAGAAGGGGACCAAGCACCGAGCCTTGGGGGACTCCGTGTAATACTGGGGTGGTGTGGGATTTGCAGTTGTTGATGGAGATGAAGTGAAAGCGGTCAGACAGATAGGTTGTGAGCCAGGAGAGTGCTGTGCCGGTTATGCCAATTGATTTTAAGCGACTGAGGAGGATGGAGTGGTTGATGGTGTCGAAGGCTGCACTGAGGTCGAGGAGGAGGAGAATGATGAGGGAGCCAGAATCAGAGGAGAGGAGGTCGTTGGTGACTTTGAGTAGTGCTGTTTCGGTACTGTGGTGTGATCTGAAGCCGGATTGGAATGTTTCGTAAAGCTGGTTGGTGTGGAGGTATTGTTTGAGTTGAGTTGCGACGGTGCGTTCCAGTATTTTAGAAAGAAATGGGAGGTTGGAGATGGGTCTGAAGTTGTTGGGGTTGTTGGAATCCAGGCCGGGTTTTTTGAGGGTGGGTGTGATGGCAGCGAGCTTGAGCGGGGAGGGGACGATACCAGAAGTGAGGGAGGAGTTGATGATGTTGGTGATGAGTGGGGCAAGAGGAGAGAGACAGGCTTTGACGAGGCTGGAGGGGATGGGGTCCAGGGGGCAGGTGGTGGATTTTATGCCAGAGAGTGATTCACAAAGGTCAGATGGGGTTAAGGGGGAGAAGGCTGGAAAGCAGTGGGCTGTTGGCAGGGAAGGTACAGGGTCCAGATCGGGGGTGATGGCAGTGGAGGTGGTGGCTAGCTGGTTGTGGATGTTTTCAATTTTGGAGTGGAAGAAGGAGAGGAAGTTGTTGCATTTGTCCGAGGTAAATGATGGTGAGATATTGTCCAATGGTTTGAGGAGCTTGTTGATGGTGGAAAACAGAGTGCGGGGGTTGGAGGATCCGGAGTGTATGATGTCAGAGTAGAAGGTGGAACGGGCATGGTTGAGTGCAGACTTGTATTGATGAGTGAGTTATTTGTAGGCCAGTGTGTGTACAGGTAGTCCGGTTTTTTTGTAGAGGCGTTCCATTTGTCTGCATTGTTTTTTGAGGATGTGCAGTTCAGGGGTGTACCAGGGGGCGGAGTGAGTGAATGTGACGGTTTTTGTTTTATGGGGGCAAGCTGGTTGAGGCAGGTGGACAGTGTATGGTTGTAGAAGTTGACAAGGTCCATGGGAGCCGGGTTAACAGGGAGAGAGAGGTTGGATATGGTGTTGGATAGACAGGTAGAGAAGGAGATGGGGCAGATGGATTTGAGATTACGGAAGGTTATTGTGCGGTCTTGTTTGGGGTGGGGAACAGGGATGCTGATGTCCAGTGTGATAGCAAGATGGTCGGAGATGGTGAGGTCGGTGTTAGAGATGCTGTTGATGTGGAGGCCAGTTGTGCAAACCAAGTCCAGGATGTGTCCACGGGTGTGGGTAGGGAAGTTGACATGTTGGGTGAAGTTAAAACAGTGGAGTATGTCCAGGAAGTCTATTGCGCTTTTGCAGTCTGGGGAGTCAATGTGGAAGTTGAAGTTGCCAAGGAATAAAACAGACAGTGAGAATGTGGACAGTTGTGTGAGGAATTCTGAGAAGTCGGATAGGAAGGAGGGGTTGGGTTTGGGAGGACGGTAGATGAGAGCAATGTAGGGATTTGGAACCAGGAAGTATGAAAGCCAGGTGTTCAAAGGAAGGTGCAGCAGGGATGGAGAGTGGTCGGGGGTTTAGGTCTTGCTGGTAGATGACAGCAGTTCCTCCTCATCCCTCAGTGCGTGGGTTGTTTATGTATGAGTATCCAGCGGGGGTGGTTTGATTGAGTGAGAGATAGTCGTGGGGTTTTTGCCAGGTTTCAGTGAAACAGAGCAGATCCAGTTTATTGTCAGTGATGAACTCGTTGAGAATGAGACTTTTATTGTTGAGGGATCTTGTATTGAACAGGGTGATTTTCAGGTGCTTTTGTTTTGAAGTTGAATTGGTGGAAGTGGTTATTTTGCGGAGGTTCAAAGTATTCATGTGGGGGTTGATCTGATGATGTGCTTTGTTGTGATGACGGAAGGCGGAAGTGCAGGAGCTGTTTTCGGAGTTGGACCAGAGAGATGGGATGCAGTTTATGGCGGTGGATTTATAGACAAACTTGCAGCGGGAGCTTCTATGGATGTAGCGGTGGTGTCGTAGCAGTCCGGAGTTTTTTATTGCTGTGATGAGTTGTGTAGGAGGAGGCGATTGATGGTTTAGCTGGAGGAGTTGCGTGGTTGTGTAACGTAGTGCCATGGCCGAAGCAGTACTGGAACAGATGTTGAATGAAAGATGCGGTAGGCACGTTGGCAGTAGAGATACAAGGAAAACAAGCAGCAGCATTGTGGATGGAGAGGCGTGGTGTTCTGGGCCGTGGCCCGTTGTAGTGGACGGCAGGGTTCTCACCGGGCCAGGTGGAGGCCTGCCCGGGATCTGCCTTCAGCCGCGGGCGCGGCGGTGTTCTTTGGCGGTAGTGGAAGGCAGCGGTCCCAGCCAACAGGGGCTAACCGCACCGAGACAGGTGGAGGCCTGTCCAGGGTCTACCTTCCAGCAAGCGGTGGTGGAATAGAAGTCCGGCTGGACACAGGTGAGTGCCAAGCGCAAATCTTGTAATCCAGATGGAGTGAGATGGATTGTTATTTCAGGCCGATGGCCGACTTATCCGTTTTGGACAGCCGATGACAGTGGCAGATTGAGAAATGAGTCCAAACAGATCAAAATGATAATATAGAAACTAAAGCTAATTCAAACTATTTGCTAGACGGAGGGAGAAGCGGCAGCCAAAGCGCGCCAGCGTCCTCCCCACAACCGGAAAGGCTGTGTCTTGACAGATGACAGACAGATCATACCGTATTTAAACAGTGTTTAAACTGTTTGTGTGTGTGTGTGTTTGTGTTTGTGTTTGTGTTTGTGTGTGTGTGTGTGTGTGTGTTTGTGTTTGTGTTTGTGTGTTCGTAGCAGGCAGAGGACACGATTCCCTCCCAGGATGCACTGGTGGATCTGGAAATGGATGACCTGAACCAGCATGAGTGCATGGCAGCCATGACGGCTCTGATTGGACACATGCAAAGGAACAATATAACCCCCAAAATAGAGCAGGTCAGTGGCGCTCAAGGAATATAAAGCAGATTCTATGTTATTCCTGGTGTAGCAAAATTAAAGAGATACTCAACAGTTGAGCCAGACTGATTTTGAGCCAAACAGATTTTGTCAGTTTTCAAAAAAGGGCGGGGAGTTTTCAGGCTTTTGAATCCGCCCACTCCACATTTGGATAGGATGAACTTTTGTGGGGCGGGCAAATTTCAGAGCCAATGGCAGACCTCTGTGCAGTTCCTGCTCGCGCATGTGTACCGGTAGTTTCAGTTAAAGCCAGCTAGCGCTGTGAATGGATCTGCTGCTGATGTTCCTGTCCAAACCTCGCGTCACCAGGCTCTCTCAGTCCAAACACCAGCATACCGTTTTACTTCGTCGAACCAAACGGTTCAGCTAACGCTATAATCAGGAGAGACCATAGAACATTTTACTCCGACCAAAACTAAAAAAAACACCAAAAAAATATTTTCTTTAAACACGCATTTTTTTACGTTTTGGTCAGTGAGATGTTATGCGATTTCCCCTGTTTCTAAATATATCTGTACCATTTGGTTTGAACCAGTAAAACTTTTTATAAGCATTTTACGAAATGTGTATGGGAAAATAAATGACAGATGAAAATCTCTGGTTCAGTGCTGAAGCAGGAAGTAGGCGGTCACTTTGCCTCTCTATTGTTTGGATATTACCCAGAAGGCTTTGAGGCGGCTAACTTTTGACAAGAAAACCATCAAATCTGGCTAAAAAGTTAGATAAAAATAATACCGTAAATTCCGGACTATAAGCCGCGGCTTTTTTCCCGTTTTTTGGCCTTTTTTGGCCCCTGCGGCTTATATAACGGTGCGGCTTATCTATGGATTTTTTCCAAAAAATAAATAAAAATCTCTCTTTTTTAGCACTCTTTCTAACTATAAATCCACTTCTGTTTTAAATTCCTCTCTTGCCCTCTTTTCACCACACCGCGGACACTGTGTGCACTGTAAAAAAAAACACAGGTGGTGTTGTGTTATGTTGTTTTGTTGAAATGTTAATAAATGGGAGCTTCCTCAAACAGCCATCTCTTTCCCGACAATCCCCTCTGTGCACGAACCCTTACATATGGTAATTAAACATTAAAACACGAAGAACACAAGAAAAGAGACGAAGCAATCACCGCCATGAATGAGGAAATGACTCACCTGCTGGAGGCTGGAGATACACGGCTTGGGCTTAACTTTTACTCCGTGAAACACTATCGATTAAGTCCGACATCGCTCAGAGGTTTTGAGCAGCTTGAAAACAAGTTTGAAAACGTGCAGAAGTCCATCCACTCACTCACTAAAGAAAATAAGGCAACCGTGAACAGAGTTTCTAATGCGGAAAAGCGCATCAGCGCACTGGAGGACAAAAACAACACAGTGAGTCCGAAAATGGATAAAATGCAAAAACAAATCGAAACCCTGCACACGCAGGTTGATGACTTAATCAGCAGGAGTAAAAGAAATAACATTCGCCTGATCAATGTAAAAGAGGAGCTGAGATTGGTGACATGGACGCTTTCCTTGGCAAAATCCTGTGTTACATCCTGGACCTGAAGGAAGGCGAGAAACCACAGTGGACAGGGCACACCGGGCGCCTCGGCCACGTCCAGACCCCGGCCTGACACCGAGGGCCATCTTCATCCGCCTACTCCGCTGGCCCGACCGTCAACTCATCCTCCAGGCTGCGGGGAAGAAGCCTCTTCCCCGCAGAAGGGTACGCGCTTTTTCGTCCGGCAGGACCTCTCCGCGTTGGTGCAACAGAAACGCGCAACATACAACAGCATCATCGAAAAGGTTAAAGTCAATGGATATCGCTTTGGCGTACTGTACCCAGCGAGACTCGTCATAACCATTGATGGACAGCGGCGGAACAAGAGCTCAAAGTGAAACTGCCGAATATCTTTTGAGTTGGACTGGTCAATAGTACTGTGAGTAACTAAAATAAAAAAATAAAAAACGGAATTCTCTCTTCTTTAGCACTCTTTCTAACTATAAATCCACTTCTGTTTTAATTTCCTCTCTTGCCCTCTTTTCACCACACCGCGGACACTGTGTGCACTGTAAAAAAAAACACAGGTGGTGTTGTGTTATGTTGTTTTGTTGAAATGTTAATAAATGGGAGCTTCCTCAAACAGCCATCTCTTTCCCGACAATCCCCTCTGTGCATGAACCCTTACATATGGTAATTAAACATTAAAACACAAAAAAAAAAAAAAAAAAAAACCATTAAAACACCCGCGGCTTATAGTCCGGTGCGGCTTATATATGTAAAAAACAGTCAACTTTGCAGGTGCGGCTTATACACCGGTGCGCCTTATAGTCCGGAATTTACGGTACTTATTTGTAACACAAAATGCAATTCAGGAATATTTGAATATTGGACAAAATAAAATAAAATAAAATTGAAACCCTAAGAGAAACACACATCCACCGGTGGGTGTATATATACCCCTCGCAAATACAACGTGAATAGGGAAATGGGTAGTTTGTAACATGTAACGTAATAATAAAGAAAAAACATCGCATGGATGCAACTGGGACGTTCGGGTCTCGCAACATCATACACCCTCGCCCAGGTGACCCAGCCAGGGCTGGCCAAGCCCCAACTTACGTCCCAGTAGCTACCCACGGTCAGCCCTCTAGGAAGGGTCGAAGGTGGTCACGTGGTCAGGGCCACTCAATCCGCTGCTCCTGAACTACTCTGCCGGGACCGGGGGGGGGGGGGGCGGAGGGCTCTGTGGGTTGCCACCCGGCCGGGCTCCTCCCTCGTCTCACCAGGTCTAGGACCTGTGCGCTGCACCAGACTCCCCCGCTCCAAACATCTCATTCCGATGTGATGGTATCTTGGTGGATACCATGCAGTACCAGTAATTGGTGGCACTGCAGACTCCGCTTGCGGCTTGAATGGCCCTCCTAAAAGGCCTCTCGTGGATTGTTGGGCTTCTTCCTCACGGAAGACGCAGGCTGGGGCGCGCGCTAACCCATACTGCTCCCGGGTGCCGTCCCTGTTCCGGCTGTCAACTGACTCTCCAGTGGTCACTAGTCTATTCCTGGTTGTCACATAATCTATTCCTATGAGTCACTGGCTAAACCAGGCTAACTTATAAAGAAAAAACATCGCATGGATGCAACTGGGACGTATCCTCAGTGATGTACCCTGGGGTCATAGGATGTTTCGGGTCTCGCAACATCATACACCCTCGCCCAGGTGACCCAGCCAGGGCTGGCCAAGCCCCAACTTACGTCAGTAGCTACCCACGGTCAGCCCTCTAGGAAGGGTCGAAGGTGGTCACGTGGTCGGGGCCACTCCATCCGCTGCTCCAGAACTACTCTACCGGGACCGGGGGGGGGAAGGGCTCTGGTACGTAGAGGGACTGGGCTCTGTGGGTTGCCACCCAGCCGGGCTCCTCCCTCATCTCACCAGGTCTAGGACCTGTGCGCTGCACCAGACTCCCCCGCTCCAAACATCTCATTCCGATGTGATGGTATCTTGGTGGATACCATGCAGTACCAGTAATTGGTGGCACTGCAGACTCCACTTGTGGCTTGAACATGGTTGCACACTGTGATATCCGCTCCAACAACACTTGCTTACTTGATGCTACTTTTTCAATAAAAACACATTTATGCAATGACTTTACATAATGTATATTTATGTCGCATCATTTAGCCTGTGATGTGCAGGAGCAGCACGTAAAAGTTATAAAACTAAGCCTGAATGAGCCTTGTTCATTGTTGTGAAAGTGTAGTTGAGTGTGCTGCGGGGGTGTTCGACTTGTTGACGCCTCGCCTGACTGTGCTCGCCTGCTCTCGTCTGCTTTCCAGGCGAGGCCAAACAAGCCTATTGTCACCAATAGTTACAGGTGAGCTTACAACCTTTATCTGAAGGTAGTAGAAGTATATGGATGCATCGGGACCACTGGGGGAGCGAGCCAACACCACCGTCTGTACCCCCCCCACGCAGGAAACCCGGAAAAGAACACGGCAGACGGGCTGTGTATTTCTGATATCGTTTTGTTTAATCCTGGCTTCATCTGACGTGAATAGATCAATAAAATGTTTTCCAGTTATTCCTAGGCTGCAAACTTGTTTTAACATGCAAATCGGAGTGGTTTCTGACGAGAATTAAGTAACCTTAACGTTACGTTATGTCAGACACTGGCGCCGGAACAAGGGGGACATGGGGACATTTTGTCCCCCTTAAAATTTGGTCCCCCTAAATTTTTTTTTTTTTTTTTTTTTTTTTTTTTTTTTTTTTAAATCTGAGGGGGCAACTGCCCCTGACGCTTAGAGCCTACTTTACACTGTTTACACAGCCTGTGATGCTTGTTAAAGCCGTGATCATTGTGGGATTATTACACCTGAGACAGACAGACCCAGGGATCAAGTTACAGAGAGCCCACTTTACACTGTTTACACAGCCTGTGACACTTGTTAAAGCCATGATCATTGTGGGATTATTACACCTGAGAGACAGACAGACCTGGACTCTGTACTGCACTCACTGTCATTGGCTGCTGCTATAATCGTATACGGTTATTGTTATTTTATTTTTGTGTTGAGATGACAAGTTTTGCACTGTGTTTCGAAGTGATAATAATAATAATAATAAGTTCAGTGTTTCTGCCTGTGTTGCTGTCTGTTGTAGTGTAATTATAAAATTACCTAAAGGGAGAGCAGGTCACCAAGTGAGTGAGAAAAGGAAAAATACTGAATAATTACATTACTACAGTATAATCCTAATGTTAATTTAAAATGAGATATTCATCTAAATATGGCTAAAAATCATCCAAACGTCCATAAAAACGTCAATTTTTCGTCGGCGCCCTAACGGTCGCCAAAAAAAAAAAAAAAAAAAAATTGTGTCCCCCTTATTGCAAACTCGTTCCGGCGCCACTGATGTCAGACTGTTCTCACCCCCATCCCAAAGCTTTCGCCTCGGCTATGAGAGGCTATCAAGCCCTTGACTGTGCTCGTCTGCTTTCCAGGCGAGGCGGCAGTCAACTCAAACGAGCCTATTGTCACCGATAGTTACAGGTGAGCTTACAACCTTTATCTGAAGGTATAGAAGTATATGGATGCATCGGGACCACTGGGGGAGCGAGCCAACACCACCGTCTGTCTCACCCCCATCCCAAAGCCTTCGCCTCGGCTATGAGAGCACTGCTGCTCGGCTGCGCGCGGCCCGGAGCTTGCGGCTCATGCATGTGCATACCAGAGGGGAGGCATCAGCGCCTGACTGGCCAGGAGAGAGTGCTTCCAAGTGGGACTGATAATATAAACAACATAATTTGAGCTTATCCAGGTAAGATATTTATAAAGTAATGACACATTCAGTGGGAAACTAACTATAATTAAGACATCACTGATCAAGCTACGTCACAGATCAAGAGCTCAGCCAATAGAAAGGGAGGAAAATTGGGAGTCTACAGCTGGCCTTTTTGCCTTTTTGGTTTGTATGGAACTGCATGGGTCTGTGAGAAGAGAAGAGGAATTACTCAGATTTATAGTAAATGTCAGGACTTTGACCTGGATTCCTCAAGAACACAGCTAATTTCCAATATATATTGATTTTCAGCAGAAAAAAGTGGAAAAAGTGTTGAGTATCTCTTTAAGGTTGTTTTTTGATCCATGGAGTTTTCTCATTTCATCGTTTTTATAATTAACTTGAGTTAAATTGAGAAGCTTACCTTTATGATAAATTCAAGTTGAGGCGTTTAATATACTGTCTTCCCTCTTTGTGGAAAAGGGAAACATACCCAGCGAACTTCCTCCATGGATGAAGTTCCTGCATGGAAAACTAGGGAATCCAGCCACACCTTTGAACATCAGACTGTTCATCTCAAAGCTGATCATCAACGTAGAGGAGGTGACTTCTTTCATCGGTCCATCCATCCTTCCTCGACCATATCTTAGATACAACTCTTCTCTCTGAAAAAAAATAAATTCATAAATATAGTGATATTTTCGGCATGTTTTCGGTGCAGTAATCTTTGTTGTTTCCTCCCAGGTGTTCCGGCCATACGCCAAGCATTGGCTGGGGCCGCTCCTGCAGCTCGTGGTCTCAGGAAACAACGGAGGAGAGGGGATTCATTTTATGGTGGTGGATGTCGTGGTCACAGTGCTGTCTTGGACGAGCGTGGCCAGCCCCAAGGTTGTTAATTCTGCCATTTAAGAGACATCGGGCCCTATCTTCGCAAAAGCAGTAATTTAGCGTTTGCATGAGCGCGCAATGGAAATTGGGGGCGTGCACAAACGCGTGCCTGTTATAATTGTACTGGACATAGGCGTGCCACATGCCAAACCGTGAGGATAGATGACGCAATTACTTTGCGCTAAGAGCTTTTAAAAGCACATTTTACACGCTAAATACGCCGTTGCGCTTGAGCGCACCATAATCTCCGTGCTGCGCAGCGCAGTGTAGAGTAAAATTCCTTTTGGATATGTCATTACGCACAGCCTTGCCACGCCAGGACATACAATTGTGCTGCTAAAATTGGGTATTAGCAGATAATTCAGTGAGGCAATCAACTATAACTCACTGAGAAACTTTTATCACATCCCAAAGAAGGAAATTAATTGAGAAAACTTGTTGGACAATGGACATAGGCTATTCACCTTCACCTATCCCATAACCCGGAGGGTCGTTGGCACCACAGACGATCTGTCAACAAGCTCTCTCCATCTCTCTCTGCCCTCGGCACGAGTGAGTCCACTCTATCACGCGTGGAGAGAATTACAGTATTGCATCTCTCGCGCAAACAGCGATTGCGAGACGGGAATCAGATTGGTTTTTATTGACGTAATGCCCAGGCATTGCCAGGCAACACCTGTGAATAATTCTGGTACTTAAGACCGCCCAAATCCCATTTGCGCTGGAATTTGGGGGGCGCAGATGATTTGGCACGGCTCTAATTTGCACCTGCGAACGTTTCCGCATCCCCGCCGAGAATTGCTTCCCCCACATATTTCGGGCCTGTTTTAACTTAGAAAACAGGGAGGTCACGTCTACTCAGACAATTATATCACTTTTAAACAGTTACATCTCTGTATAAATCATTACAATATGCTCCCGTGAGGTGGGGATGCATTTAGCTGCTGCCGGGCGGGGGTGCAAAACTCTGCATAACACCTGGACACGTGTGCAAGGTGGACTGCTATCTTCCCTGCCTCAAGGCATGCACAAACAGGTGCGCAAGCGCAAATAGGGATATCGCCTGTACCAAGATAGGGCCCATCACGTAAAAGTCAGATTTTTTTTTTGTCAGGCTGTTGTCCCAGGGTAACACTAGTGGATGTGTTGTTGTCCCAGGGTAACACTAGTGGATGTGTTGTTGTCCCAGGGTAACACTAGTGGATGTGTTGTTGTCCCAGGGTAACACTAGTGGGTGTGTTGTCTCAGGGTAACACTAGTGGATGTGTTGTTCCAGGGTAACACTAGTGGATGTGTTGTCTCAGGGTAACACTAGTGGATGTGTTGTTGTCTCAGGGTAACACTAGTGGATGTGTTGTCTCAGGGTAACACTAGTGGATGTGTTGTTGTCTCAGGGTAACACTAGTGGATGTGTTGTTGTCTCAGGGTAACACTAGTGGGTGTGTTGTCTCAGGGTAACACTAGTGGATGTGTTGTTCCAGGGTAACACTAGTGGATGTGTTGTCTCAGGGTAACACTAGTGGATGTGTTGTCCCAGGGTAACACTAGTGGATGTGTTGTTGTCTCAGGGTAACACTAGTGGATGTGTTGTTGTCTCAGGGTAACACTAGTGGATGTGTTGTTCCAGGGTAACACTAGTGGATGTGTTGTCTCAGGGTAACACTAGTGGATGTGTTGTTGTCCCAGGGTAACACTAGTGGATGTGTTGTTGTCCCAGGGTAACACTAGTGGATGTGTTGTTGTCCCAGGGTAACACTAGTGGATGTGTTGTTGTCTCAGGGTAACACTAGTGGATGTGTTGTTGTCCCAGGGTAACACTAGTGGATGTGTTGTTGTCTCAGGGTAACACTAGTGGATGTGTTGTTGTCCCAGGGTAACACTAGTGGATGTGTTGTTGTCCCAGGGTAACACTAGTGGATGTGTTGTTGTCTCAGGGTAACACTAGTGGATGTGTTGTTGTCCCAGGGTAACACTAGTGGATGTGTTGTTGTCTCAGGGTAACACTAGTGGATGTGTTGTTGTCCCAGGGTAACACTAGTGGATGTGTTGTTGTCTCAGGGTAACACTAGTGGATGTGTTGTTGTCCCAGGGTAACACTAGTGGATGTGTTGTTGTCCCAGGGTAACACTAGTGGATGTGTTGTTGTCTCAGGGTAACACTAGTGGATGTGTTGTTGTCCCAGGGTAACACTAGTGGATGTGTTGTTGTCTCAGGGTAACACTAGTGGATGTGTTGTCTCAGGGTAACACTAGTGGATGTGTTGTTGTCTCAGGGTAACACTAGTGGATGTGTTGTCTCGGGGTAACACTAGTGGATGTGTTGTTGTCCCAGGGTAACACTAGTGGATGTGTTGTTGTCCCAGGGTAACACTAGTGGATGTGTTGTCTCAGGGTAACACTAGTGGATGTGTTGTCTCAGAGTAACACTAGTGGATGTGTTGTTGTCTCAGGGTAACACTAGTGGATGTGTTGTCTCAGGGTAATACTAGTGGATGTGTTGTTGTCCCAGGGTAACACTAGTGGATGTGTTGTTGTCTCAGGGTAACACTAGTGGATGTGTTGTTGTCCCAGGGTAACACTAGTGGATGTGTTGTTGTCTCAGGGTAACACTAGTGGATGTGTTGTCTCAGGGTAACACTAGTGGATGTGTTGTCTCAGGGTAACACTACTGGATGTGTTGTCTCAGGGTAACACTAGTGGATGTGTTGTCTCAGGGTAACACTAGTGGATGTGTTGTCTCAGGGTAACACTAGTGGATGTGTTGTCTCAGGGTAACACTAGTGGATGTGTTGTCTCAGGGTAACACTAGTGGATGTGTTGTTGTCCCTAACACTAGTGGATGTGTTGTTGTCTCAGGGTAACACTAGTGGATGTGTTGTTGTCCCAGGGTAACACTAGTGGATGTGTTGTCTCAGGGTAACACTAGTGGATGTGTTGTTCCAGGGTAACACTAGTGGATGTGTTGTCTCAGGGTAACACTAGTGGATGTGTTGTTGTCTCAGGGTAACACTAGTGGATGTGTTGTCTCAGGGTAACACTAGTGGATGTGTTGTCTCAGGGTAACACTAGTGGATGTGTTGTCTCAGGGTAACACTAGTGGATGTGTTGTCTCGGGGTAACACTAGTGGATGTGTTGTCTCAGGGTAACACTAGTGGATGTGTTGTTGTCTCAGGGTAACACTAGTGGATGTGTTGTTGTCCCAGGGTAACACTAGTGGATGTGTTGTCTCAGGGTAACACTAGTGGATGTGTTGTCTCAGGGTAACACTAGTGGATGTGTTGTCTCAGGGTAACACTAGTGGATGTGTTGTTGTCTCAGGGTAACACTAGTGGATGTGTTGTCTCAGGGTAACACTAGTGGATGTGTTGTTGTCTCAGGGTAACACTAGTGGATGTGTTGTTGTCTCAGGGTAACACTAGTGGATGTGTTGTCTCAGGGTAACACTAGTGGATGTGTTGTTGTCTCAGGGTAACACTAGTGGATGTGTTGTCTCAGGGTAACACTAGTGGATGTGTTGTTGTCCCAGGGTAACACTAGTGGATGTGTTGTCTCAGGGTAACACTAGTGGATGTGTTGTTGTCCCAGGGTAACACTAGTGGATGTGTTGTTGTCCCAGGGTAACACTAGTGGATGTGTTGTTGTCTCAGGGTAACACTAGTGGATGTGTTGTTGTCTCAGGGTAACACTAGTGGATGTGTTGTCTCAGGGTAACACTAGTGGATGTGTTGTTGTCTCAGGGTAACACTAGTGGATGTGTTGTTGTCTCAGGGTAACACTAGTGGATGTGTTGTTGTCTCAGGGTAACACTAGTGGATGTGTTGTCTCAGGGTAACACTAGTGGATGTGTTGTTGTCTCAGGGTAACACTAGTGGATGTGTTGTTGTCTCAGGGTAACACTAGTGGATGTGTTGTTGTCTCAGGGTAACACTAGTGGATGTGTTGTTCCAGGGTAACACTAGTGGATGTGTTGTCTCAGGGTAACACTAGTGGATGTGTTGTTGTCTCAGGGTAACACTAGTGGATGTGTTGTTGTCTCAGGGTAACACTAGTGGATGTGTTGTTGTCTAAGGGTAACACTAGTGGATGTGTTGTTGTCTCAGGGTAACACTAGTGGATGTGTTGTCTCAGAGTAACACTAGTGGATGTGTTGTCTCAGGGTAACACTAGTGGATGTGTTGTTGTCTCAGGGTAACACTAGTGGATGTGTTGTTGTCTCAGGGTAACACTAGTGGATGTGTTGTTGTCTCAGGGTAACACTAGTGGATGTGTTGTTCCAGGGTAACACTAGTGGATGTGTTGTCTCAGGGTAACACTAGTGGATGTGTTGTTGTCTCAGGGTAACACTAGTGGATGTGTTGTCTCAGGGTAACACTAGTGGATGTGTTGTTGTCTCAGGGTAACACTAGTGGATGTGTTGTTGTCTCAGGGTAACACTAGTGGATGTGTTGTTGTCTCAGGGTAACACTAGTGGATGTGTTGTCTCAGGGTAACACTAGTGGATGTGTTGTTGTCTCAGGGTAACACTAGTGGATGTGTTGTTGTCTCAGGGTAACACTAGTGGATGTGTTGTTGTCTCAGGGTAACACTAGTGGATGTGTTGTTCCAGGGTAACACTAGTGGATGTGTTGTCTCAGGGTAACACTAGTGGATGTGTTGTTGTCTCAGGGTAACACTAGTGGATGTGTTGTTGTCTCAGGGTAACACTAGTGGATGTGTTGTTCCAGGGTAACACTAGTGGATGTGTTGTCTCAGGGTAACACTAGTGGATGTGTTGTTGTCTCAGGGTAACACTAGTGGATGTGTTGTTGTCTCAGGGTAACACTAGTGGATGTGTTGTTGTCTCAGGGTAACACTAGTGGATGTGTTGTTGTCTCAGGGTAACACTAGTGGATGTGTTGTCTCAGAGTAACACTAGTGGATGTGTTGTCTCAGGGTAACACTAGTGGATGTGTTGTCTCAGGGTAACACTAGTGGATGTGTTGTTGTCTCAGGGTAACACTAGTGGATGTGTTGTTGTCTCAGGGTAACACTAGTGGATGTGTTGTTGTCCCAGGGTAACACTAGTGGATATTTTGTTGTCTCAGGGTAACACTAGTGGATGTGTTGTTGTCCCAGGGTAACACTAGTGGATGTGTTGTTGTCCCAGGGTAACCCCAGAGATGAGGTGCTGGCCAACCGGCTGCTGGAGTTCCTGATGAAGCACAGCTTCCACTCCAAGAGAGCCGTGTTCCGCCACAACCTGGAGATCATCCGCACTCTGGTGGAGTGCTGGAGAGACTGTCTGCATGTGCCTTACAGGTAATAGCACACACTGTCATTCAAAGACGGGTTGAATTTGACACAAGTTATAGCTCAAATGGTTCAACTTTTTACTGTAGACTAGATTTGAGGCTTAGGTTATCTGTAAAAAGGTATCTCTATTATCTGTCTGGAAAAATACACAAATTCAGTTTCCTACACATATTTAGATTTCACAGTTTCATCTGACCAAAGAATCATTTTGAACCTAATATGCTTTATGACTGGGTAGATCTTCATCCTCACTTATTTCCTCATAGATTTCATACAAACATCTTTGATGACAAAAAAAATATATAGTAACTGAACTGAAATATAATTTATCCTTGTGTTATTTATTATTATTATTATTATTATTTGTCCTTGCAGTCTGATCTACGAGCGTTTTTGTGGCAGCGACCCAAACAGTAAAGACAACTCTGTTGGACTCCAGCTGTTAGGAATTGTCTTGGCCAACAGCCTCCCTGCTCATGATGCCTCGTGTGGAATTGATTATGACAGGTACAAATAAAACAAGCAAACATTTGGATCTCGATTTCATGAATAAATAGTAAAAGAATGTTGCCTGTGCTTATTGAATACCGTTTTACCGTTTTCATGTAGCTAAATTCTGTGACATTTGTTTTTGAAGCCAGTTTTATTGTGTTTGAACAGTAATTTATCTTGTAAACACTGTACTAACACTTTCCAAATGAGTTAGTTATTAAAAGTGAAAGTTTTACAATGAACACACAAGTTTGTCACCATAATCACTGTTCTACCAAGTTAAATCTATTTGTGACCCACAATATATAGAGTTTGTGTGAGTCATTCATCCAGCATGAAGTTCTAACTAACCTTGGCTAGCTTTCGGTTAGCTTGTAGCTAATTTGTTGTCATGCTAAGTTAACAAAGCATCAGCTGCATAGAGATCAACTGAAAAGGCAGGAATGAGAAGTACAGACAACAGGATGTTCATACTATTGTGATTTGTATTATATATTATAAACATTTTAGAATTTTTGAAAGGTATTTTTTGCCCCTTCATGATTTCTTGGTGTTTTGTATTTTCAGGTACATCCATTCTCTCGCCAACAACCTGTCTTTCACAAGGTACAAAGACATCTACGTTGCCGCTGCTGAGATTATTGGCCTCATCCTGAAGAACACGTCTGGAAAGGACGATGTATGAGACTTTCCCTCTTTGGTTCCATTACAGTTGTACTATACATCTCTCTCTCTCTCTTTATGACTGAGTAGAGCTCAGAGTAGCTTAAAGCCCCTGGAAACCCAAATCCACAACAACCTTCTAACTATCAGTCCCTCCCTGCTTGATTTTGGTGCAGCTTTTCTCAAAAATTGCGATGCAGTTTGCAAGGTTTTATGTTTTATTATTATTATGTTTTATTTTATTTTTTGCGGTAAAATTGTGGGAACTGGCAAACATTGTAAGTTGAGGAAAGAAATTGTGATCTAATGGCAATGTTGGGTTTGAAGTGAGTGTGGTTATGCTCAAGACTTATTACACAATAGGCTCTGTGAACCAATCAGGCTGAAGTGCCTCTATGCTGCAAATAAAAACAAGGCCAGGTCGAAACCTGGCATAGGGCCGGTGTGCTCAGTAAAGTGCAGAACTCTGCCAAGGTGTATTGAGTCATTTGTGTTCAGTCTACTTTTAGTGCACATCAACTGTAGTGTGCCTGTGCTGTAGTGTAGCCTATGTGGGTTAATAATCCTGGGTTTAAGCTTCATTAACATGAAGCAGGTAGCTGGGCTACCTGCTGCAACCATCCGACTGCTTCAGCTCATTCAGAACGCTGCAGCCCGTCTGGTATTCAATCAACCCAAATTCTCTCATGTCACTCCCCTCTTCCGGGACCTTCACTGGCTTCCCATCACGGCACGCATTCAATTCAAAACACTGGTACTGGCCTACAGGGCAGTACACCAGACAGCCCCCCTGTACTTACAATCTATGGTCAGGCTCCAAATCTCTCACCGTTCCCTTCGCTCCTCCACCAGTGCAGGACGCCTCGCCCCTCCTCCACTACTGGGGCTCAAATGTCGTTCATCCCGTTGGCGACTCTTCTCGTCCCTGGCACCTCAATGGTGGAACGAGCTTCCACCTTCGGTCAGGACGGCCGAATCACTGCCGATCTTTCGGAAAAGAGTAAAGACACACCTTTTCAGGCTCCATCTGGGCCCTTCTTGAACTAACTTCTTTCTCTCTTAAAAAAGAAAAAAAAAAAAATACTAACCTAAACTAAACTTGTACCACTGTTCCTTCAAAAGTTGTAGTTGTCGTAGACTGTGTTGCATAGTTGATTGCTCTATTGCTGACAAAAATGTGATATTGTAAGTCGCTTTGGATAAAAACGTCTGCCAAATGACGTAATGTAAGTGCCAGATTTATGGTTAAATCTGGTTAAATTTATGGTTATGTAGGCTATTGAAATGTAGGCTTATTATGTGGTGTATTCCCAGCCCCCCATACGTGTAGGCTAGGTGTTTTTTACAATGAATTTGTATATCATTAATAATTGGGATTATTGTAAATATTAGGATAGGTGAGATCAGATGACTGCTTACCATGTAAAAGCTTTAATAACACTGGCATTGAGGGCCATAGTGTTGTTTAATATTGTACATGGTATGCAGTCATCTGATGTCCCCTCCCCTAAACGTTACATGTCATGACTTGCTCCTTTGGCAGAGATCTGTGCTCCAGCACATTGCCTCGTGTTTCACTGTAAACGAGTAGGCTATTGTGACAAGCGAACTTTTTCACTGAAACAAGTTCGCTTGTCACACAATACTCGTTGGACTTATTTGAGGGCATGTATGTTTATCGTTCACGTTCGCTAACCTGTCGGTCTTTAAACTCTTTGAACAGGTCGGGGTGCCTGTCTGCAAGATGTTTAGCCAGGTTCGATGTGTTTGAGCCTTTCGCTTGAGTCGCGTTGAAGCACCTTTTACACACTGGTTTCGATGTGTCCACGGGCTTGCCTTCGCTGTCGGCAACGTATACAAAATATTTCCATATTTCGCTTCGTGCATCTGCTTTTTCTACAAGCGTTGGGCGGCTTGCAAGACGAAGCCGCTGCCATTTTCGCTGTGTCTGTCCTGTGTGTCGGGGTGCTGCAGTGAGGACTGAAGGACTGGCCATAGAGCGAGCAGAGAGGGAAGGGGGGAAAGACGGCACGCCCACGCATGAAGCAGACAGAGTCAGAGAGAGCTTTTTTTCACTTTTCACCAGTCACCATTGGTTCAAGGCAACGATGTGTTGCCTTCAAGTGAACTGGAACACAGGCTCTCAACTTTAATGTCCTCCTTGTAACGAGCTAGCCACAATATTAGCCAGAGGTGCATTACCGCCACCTACCGGACTGGAAAGTGGAAAGACATTACCTCGCCCTGGATCCGTGCTCAAATGCGGCGACTGAGTGGAATGTAAGGGCCCTGCTGTGCATGCTGCACACCGGCCCCAAAAATGCATCAGAATGTATCCAGGTATGCAGCACAGACCAGAGAAAACTGCTTAGTTTTTCATGATTTTGAATTTTGTATCATTTAAATTTGGCTGGGTGGTCATTAACACATTTTTCTGTGGTGTGACAAACTCAAAACACATTATTTTTAGTTTCCAGGGGCTTTAAAGAATAGATCTCACATAAGAAAGGGGGGATTTCCCCCCCACTGCTCTGAATCCATCATGCTTTTTTCCCAGCATCCTCAGACACTGCTCAATCTTACTGCCAATAAGATAGCAGAGCTGAAGAAAAGAGACATGGATGACAAGTTCATTATCTGCTTGAGCAAAGTATCCAAGCACTTTCCGCCATTTATGGACCGGTGAGTTTTTAGGTCTGCTGTTTGTTTGTTTGTTACTTGGAATCAGGCTGTGTCTGTCTGTAAAACATGATACCTCAGGCTGTGTCCATCTGTCAAACATGATACCTCACTGCTCTGATTTTGACAAGCTTTGAAGGGATGAGGCATCTTGGCACTCACTGTGCTTAAATAATATTACACCAATCGGTATGGTGAAGGCGCTATGATTAAAGGTCAACATTTGTAACTGTAAAGTGGTATCTCAGAGATGATTAGTCCGATTTTGATTATTTGGGGTCTATTTATGTTGTATACCTGTGAGTTGAATTGGTTAAGAATTTCCCTGTAAATAACCATTAATCTTTGGAAGTTTGCTCTTAATCCAGGAGGGGACCAAATGACCTCAACAAGTACTCCCAGTCTGATAATGATGTACACTGCTAGTTCAAGTAAAACAGTACAGGGATACAGAGTCAGAACCAAGAATTGAACTTTTGGTAATGTCATCAAAATGTAAAATCTGGGTAGCACCATGTTACAATACTAATTGTCAAAGATGTGTTTGTTTTTTGTTTGTTTTTGTTTTTTGTTTTTCTGTGTTTTCCTGCTTGTTTGTCTTGTTTGTTTATTGTTCTGTAAAAAATGTAAAATCTGTTTGCATCTTTGTTTTTGTTTTTCAGGTTTGTCAATTCTGTGTTCTTCCTTCTGCCAAAGCTACATGGCGTATTAAAGACTCATTGTCTGGAGTGTGTACTGAGCCGGGCGGACGTTATCCCAGACATCTTTCTGCAGCTCAAGACCAAAGGCTTCCTTCAGATGTTGGGCCACAGGTTAGCCCGAACCGCACTCTTCTGCTTTTCCATTGACATGTGCTACATGTATCATTTTAGCATCAAGAAGTCAGTACCACATTAATTTTAAGACATTACTATAATTACTGAAAACAAATGAGACCATTAATGAAAAGACTGGGAGCCTCTAGCAGCCTCTACTGAGCAAGCCTAACTGGAAATCAACAGAACTTGGAGATGTACTGTCGGACATTTTCCTCTTAGCTTATAAGCATTATTATATTTACATACTGTAAAGAATACATAAGTTGCTATAGAACCTTTATTTGTGTTCTACACATTGTTCCCTCCTTGCACCCAGGGATGAAGCAAGGCAGAGAGCGTGTCTGGATATTGTGCACAGAATCCTGGCCCTGCTGACTCCTGGTCAGCTGCAGGAGGTGCTGGGAGCTGTGACGGCCTTCACCGCCCATCCCTCTCCAGTCTGCAGAGAGAGGATGTACCACATCCTTATGTGGATCCAGGACAACTACAGGTGAGCCCCAGCTTTATTGGCTGCCTTTCTCAAACAACCCAGTAGTTGGGTTTCCATCCAAAGGTATCGCAAATTTTAATTTAGCATAAAAACAGGTGGATGGAAACCCGACAAGTGTTTCCCATTGGTTTGTCATAATATATACAGGGTTTATGTCAACATGAAATAGTTTTTATTAATTACCCCATGAAATATCAATATTTTCTCCCCTGACTTTGGATTGGTCTACATCCTCCAGGACCATCAGTGTACACTAGGGATGGGACAATATATCACATTTCAATATATTGCGATTAAGGCTGTTTAACGGTTCACAAAATTCACTGTTCAGTTTGATACAACAGAGTGGGGTGTCACGGTTCGGTACGTTTTTGATACAGTAAAAAAGTAGAAATGCCAGAGAAATGTCCTTGATTTTAAAATGTTTAATTATTATTATATCCGCCAGGAGATCATGGTCCCTATCTTACGCCTGGTGCAAGGGCAAGCATTGTCATTGCTAGTTTCTAGCACATATTGAATCATATCGTGAGCAAGCATCCCTACTATTCAAGATTCAAGATTCACTTTCACTTTCACTTTAGATTACAAATGAGAAATTTGACTTAGACACCATATACCCCTTAGACTTTTTCATTAATTAACTGATTGGTCCAAAGGCTCACTGCATAATTTGTACAATCAACCAATAGTGGACACCACAAATGCCAAAAATAAAAAACTAGCAGACAATGCAACTGGTCCTACAAAATGTATTTCCATAAGGTAAAGACTTCAAACTTTTAACTCTTCGCCCCCCCAGTGATGCAGAGAGCATAGCTGACAGCACCTCTGCAGAGGTTTTGAATGCAGCCAAGGAAGCCCTCCTTCAGGGACTGACTGAAGAAAACCAAGGCCTGCAGTAAGTACCTGCAGGTTTTTCTATTCCCTACTGCTACTTTAGACTCTGTTTTATTCATCAGTAGATATTACAAGAACTTCCTTATTATTAGTTAATTAACTTACTAGAGAAATACAAAGAATATCTAAAATCTGAAAAGCACTAAATTTGAGCAGAGGATGTGTGCTGTGATTATTATTATTAATTATTATTATTATTTATTATTATTATAAAATGTGATTCTATTAAATATATTTTATTTAGATCTATATTTCACTTTAACCTTTGAAATTTATTTCTTCCATATAATAACTTGGCTTTTCATGTACTTGTCTTTGTATTATAGGATATGCCTTATGCTGTGAAGGGAATTGAATTACATAACATGTATGAATTATATATAATGTAATTATGTATATGTAATTATGTACTGATACAAAATGCTCCGCCTATAAAAAGATGGACTGACTTTATGGACTGGCTTTGTGTATTTGCGTCTCTCAGGCTTTATGTCCATAACTTCTGGAGTCAGGAGAAGCGTCTCCCCAGGGCCACCCTGGAGCGCATGCTCATGGTGCTTCGCTCTCTGTACTCCTGTCACATCGAGAGGCATTTCTTAAGCCTGGCTACCAACCTGCTGCTGGAGATGACCAGCCAGAGTCCAGACTTCACACGCAACATGTTTGAGTACCCACTGTCCGAGTGCACCTTCCAGGTCAGCTGAAAAAAGAACGTCAAGTTTCAGATTTTTATTTCTCTCATAAACTGTTTAACCTGTCGGAACGAGTTCAACCCGTCATCCTAATTAAATTTTCACTTCTGGTCGGGGTTCGGGACTGGGGAGGCCGGCAGGCACTGTATCCCCCCCTCCCCCGTTTCTGCCCTTCCTCACCCCCACCCAACCCACTCCCAACTAAGCAACACGCCCCATCCATGCATCCCCACACATACCCCTCTACACATACTGTACACATACATATCCTGACACACTACTACGTCCACTAGCATATTCATACGAACGTAAACGTAAATAATAGAAACACATTGTATTCGCTTACCTCTCGCACCTTTATAAGAATCTCCCCCCCAATGGCTGCATGTCGTCTGCCCAACCACCCCACCCTGTCTCTGCTTTTGTTGTTGTCTGTTGTTAATTTGTTTTGTATAAGTCTGTTTTGTTTATGTCTTTGACTTATTTGTACTGTTAATGCTTGCACAATAAAAAAAATCCACTGTGCAGGACTACGTGATTGATTCCAACTGGCGCCTCAGGAGCACAGTGATGACGCCCATGTTTGTCGAGACCCAAAGCTCTCAGGGCCCAGAGAGCCTGGCGGCGACCCAGACAGGGGCCGCAAAGGGACAGCTGCGGGCCACTCAGACTCTAGAGTTCACTCAAACCCAAACAGCAGGTACCGATCCATGGTGTCAGTACTTTACACCCAAACAGCAGGTACCGATCCATGATGTCAGTATTTAATAAACAGCAGGTACCGGTCCATGGTGTCAGTATTTTAATAAACAGCAGGTACCGATCCATGATGTGATGTCAGTACTTTAATAAACAGCACGTACCAATCCATGGTGTCAGTACTTTCATGAGAGATGCAGGAAAACACTACAGCACATAATATCACAATGTAGCTTTCATATGCTTGCAGTTGAAGTCAGTTGAGGTCAACTGAAAAAGTACTTGTCATGCACAAAGATGACAATAGAAATTTTTGACAGGAAGCCAAGGTTCCACCACTACAGAGTCATCAAAAAACTAAATATTTTAAGTTTTGATGACTTCATTGGTTTCGCCAGTGTTGCTCACTCGAGCAGTTGTGATGTCATCAGTAATGTCACTGGCGCGGTGCACAATTGCTCAAATGTGATGTCACTCAGGCAGTTGTGATGTCATCAGTGATGTCACTCGAGCAACTGTGATTGAAGGGCCGAAGGCACACAATTGCACAATGGCGCATAATTGAAGAGCTCAGCTCTTAGCGCACAGTTACACGATGGCACAGTTGCACAACTGTGATTTGCGCAACTGTGATGTCACTAAAATTGGCTAAGTGGAGGTCGGTGTCCAGTATGTTGAAGGGCGGTCAAGATTTTGTGACGGAAGTGATGTCAACAATTGCTTGACTGTGATGTCATCAGGCAGTTGTGATGTCATCAGTGATGTCACTCGAACAACTGTGATCTTATAATCCTCAGGTCGTCGTACGGCGTATAACTGGCTGACGGGCAGCAGTGTGGACACGCTAGCGGACTACACACTGGACTCTGAATCCAAGTCTTCCTTGTTGGTTTTTGGTAAGAGAGCAGAGAGGCAGGCCGCGTCGGGGAGGCCCACAGGAGAAAGCTTTGGCGTCAGGCGGCTCACCGCGCCGACCGACGAGGTGGACAGTCGCAGTAGAGGTCAGTCTCTAAAAAAACACACCCAACTCTTTAATTAGATATTTCACATGCATATATTGTTTTAGCTCCTACTGACTGCAACCACTGTTCGGATCAATGTGTTTCTATGCAAAGTTTTCCGTAAACCACAGCTGCAATCCCACTTTGTACATTTCGGCGCCGTTTAGACGGCAATGGCAATTTTGTTGCGTTTTGGCCTGTCATTCACATGGCAACGGTGTTTTGGAGGCCTTAAAACGCAAGCTTTTCCAGAGTGGAATCTTTTTAAAATGCCACCCTTACCGTCGCCGTGTAAACTGGTAATACGTAATTCTTGTGAAAACTGCAACGACACAGACCCAATTTACACATGGCTAATATGTTTTCTGCCTAAGCATGCAGGAATAGAACAACGACAAAAACAATGGCGGCCCATCAAGCTGTGTTTGTGCTGCTGCAGACCGATGAATTCATTCATGCTCCTCCAGCAAAGTGTAGATTTGCTGCACCATCATCGTGTACTCTGTCCAGACAAAATTATCAGTTTTTGAGGGTGCTTTCGCCATGTTTATTTGTAGTCCCGCACTGTACAAGGAAGCATTTGTACGCAGGTGCGTGGTGTTGTTGAGTTTCATACACCGCTTCCTACTGGGATGGCATGCATACTACAGTGTTTTCAATCATTTTTTGCAGATCCATCTGCACGAGGATCGTTATCACAATGCTGTCGTATGAATGCGGATCGAAAGGATAAGCCGCACCAAAGTTTGCTGTTTTATGCAGAGACCGTTGTCATCTAAATACGGCCTTATATAGAAGCTAGAAATATCGAGTTAATAAACTGCTAGTAATCTGGTAGTGAACTATCATTTGTATCTGTACACCAACAGCAGAAAGCGAGCGGCGCGCGGACATCCTGAGGTTAAGGCGCCGATTCCTCAAAGATCAGGAGAAAGTCAGCTTGAATTTTGCACGAAAAGAGATCGACCAACAGAGGCAGAGAAAGGTAACAATTTTGACATATCAGTGAAATGGATAGTTCACTTAAATTTTATTTTGCGGCGTTGGAATGCTGCACAGAAACGTTTGGGATTGATCACTGTCAATCAATCGACAGCCAACCTGCCACTGTGTTCTTAACCATGGCTGATTTTGTCGGGTGTCCCACAGGATGACAAAGATAAGCAGAGGCTGCGGAGGGAGGGTCAGGTGACTCTGTACCGCAGCTACAGAGTGGGAGACTTTCCCGACATCCAGATCCCACACAGCAGCCTCATCGCCCCTCTGCAAGCCCTAGCACAGGTTAGACTGCCATTGCTATTATTTCCCCCTGGGGTTCAGTCGAGCAGGGTTCCCAAAGGAGCCAAATCCCCATATGCAAAAATGTGAAAATCCAGTGCCTGTGCACTGACTTCTGGGTTGGCCTACAAAAATATGTCATCCCTGTGGTACTCTATAGACGGGTCATTGAAAGTGCAAGAATTTATATTTTGTGCAAGATTTTTTTTTTTTTTCTGTGACAGCTGCTGGTATTTCAACCCACATGTAGGCGGAGGTCATTTTTCAGTTTTTTACAGATTATGAAAGTGCAGATTGTAAACTTTCAAATGATGTGTCACACATTGTAATCTGAAAAGAATGAAGGAGATATGCTTATTTGAATGTTCACACTCCTAAAAGCCACATTCAGAGATAACGGCCCTCAAAGTTGGAGAAGCTTTTCACACCTAGGCAGCCAGGTAAGGGGGACTGGACAACAAGGACTTTTATGTAACGTGTGTGTGTGTGTGTGTGTGTGTGTGTGTGTGTGTGTGTGTGTGTGTGTGCGCGCGCGCGCGTGCGTGTACCCGTCCCAGAGAGACCCGATTCTGGCCAAGCAGCTGTTCAGCTCCCTGTTTGCCGGCATCCTGCGAGAGATGGAAGTTGGCCGCGCGGCCGGGGAGAGCCAGAGGATGAAACAGGAGCTCCGCAGGGACATGAACACATTCCTGAGCAAGAGCACGCTCTACTTCCCTCCCTTTGTGGCATGTGTGCAGGTCTGACCCGCAACAACCATCTTCATTTAACAACAAACATCCAGCTATTAGGAATGTTCCTGACTCATTTTCCTGTCAACTAAACCTTTTCTTTTTTCATACTATAGTCAAAGATAGTTGTTAAACAAGCAGTTTTGAGATGCACTTAAAAATAGATAAAAATACAAATCTGGAAAAGAGGGGGAAAAAACAGTTGGCACATCAGGTGTTTTTTTCTTAGGTCTACTATTATCAAACCTGCGTGTGTGTGTGTGCGCGCACACACACACGCATTCGTGCATTCGTCCGTGAATGTTCTAGGGGGAGGGTTCTCCCTTAGGCCTAGGTGATATGTGTACGGTATATACTTTCTCTCTATGCATGTTTTAATTACATGCCAAGTAGCAATAGTACAGTAGTTATTGTATTTATGGAAAAGCACATCAAGTTTCCTTGTACTATATATGAAATGTGTTCTACAGATTCATGGCGAAAAGAAAAAGAAAAGTAAGTTAGTCATGGAATTTCTGGAATATCATTAAAGAAAGAGAGTGCATTAAAGAGGGAAAGAATATGATGGGATTGTTTAAATAGGTCACTTTACACGAATATAGCAGAATGTTTCCCCCAGCTTGCTTCACACATTCATTGCATTAGATGTGATAGAGTGGAGACCAAACTGTTCCCGGGCAGTGTGTAATATTTTGCTGCATGTGTGATCAGGACATAAGCTACCAGCATGCGGAGATGCTGCAGCTGTCTTCCCCGGCCATCAGCTCCAGCTGCCTGGCGAGTCTGCAGCAGCCCTCAGGCATCCTGCTGCTGGAAGAGGGCCTGCTTCACGGCGCTGGCAGCCAGGACGAGCCTCCCCCCAAGCGGATGCGAATACGCAAGGAGGTCCCCCCCGACACAGAGAAGTGGATCCACCTCGCAAAGTATTACAGCATTGTTTCCACTGATGGGGGCGTACCAATGTATACACATGTCCGCCACATGTCACTAGGCAGCCATATTCAAGTTTTGGGTGACTGCCCAATCCTGAATTAGGGATGCACAATATTGGATTTTTTTGGGGGGGATTTTCCAACTCTTTTGGCCGATTGCCAATATACTATACCATATGCGTGCATTTCCCCCCCACCTAATTACAGAGACCATCAAGTCTCTCTTATAGTGGAATTAACATTTATGCCTGCTCTTAGCATTTACCCACTGGCAAATGCAGACATAAATACAATGCTTTTCAAAATGTACACATTCATTAGGTAACACAAGAAAACTACTTCAACCTAGGTTATGTAAAACATGCCATATTTTTATTTACCGGTATGTAAAATGTTCTTTCAAACAAAGCTGTAAGATTCATCCTACTCATGATCCTACTCAAGCATCGAGCATTTGGGCATAATTAAAGCATCATCTTCTCGGCCCGTTCCATCATCTTCTCGGCCCTTCCAGAAATGTTCGTTTAGGACCGATGCTGATATGTCATTTTAAAGCCTTTATCGTCCGAGAATGATGACGTGCCGATATGGTGCATTCCTACTTAAATATGTCAAAACTCAGGTTCTCTACAGCTGGGCTGCAGATACTGTATATAGCTATGGAGACATGGAATAATTTAATTAATTTCAGTGTATATACGGTTTTAATGTATATTTGCATACAATTAATCGGATGCCCCTTGACCTGCTGAGCCACAGTCACGTACCTCACCCACCCATATCCATGCTCTCTTTGCCTCCTCTCTCCTCCAGGCTTTACAGATCATTGGAGGACTACGATGTTGTGCGTGGTATCTTTGGTGGTAAAGTTGGGACAAAGTCGATCACCTGCACAGCACTCCAAGCTGAAGCAAACACCGACTTTGCAGAGGCTGTGAAGCTGTACAATGAGGTAAGTCACCAGGCATTCCCATGATGTAGTAGAAGATGATGGTCAGACCATGTTGTACATCAGGGGTGTCCAAACGTTTTTAGGATGAGAGCTACTAAAAGTAGTCGCGAGCTAATTATTTTCCCCTTGTCTCCCCAAGTACATATTTAGCACATTTTAACAATATTATATTTATTTAACATATTCAATAATGTTATCATGTTAAATACTGTAGTTAGATACTGAGTTAGCTATACATGAGTGGGATTTAATTTATGCATTAAAAATTAAAAATTATACATTTTGGATTTCTTTGGCGATCTACTTATTGATGGCCCGAGATCTACCGGGAGATCACGATTATGTACAACCCCTGTTGGACATAAAGGGGACATTTTAAGTGATGAGAACATACAACCAAGCCATCCATCTGTCCCTGGTAGATCATTGTCCCCGGTGCTCCATGCTAAAGCCTCAGACACACCGGGCTGTCGGTGAGTGTCCCGCACCGTTGGCTCTAGTTGGTCTTATCGGAGGCTTTTCTGGCCGATTCTACATGTTGAATAGGCGTCGGCCCGTCAGTGAGAGAAATCACTGATATTTTCTGCGACATGGTCTTCAGGAAAGCCTCTTGAGCCTGTCACTGCATGAGATTACCCATTCAGTGTGGTTTCTTCCACAAGCTAAAGACCAAGCAAGGACTGACAACGCCAGTGCCATTTGTAACTTTTTACCAGACATATTCACGATTAGAAGTACTATACATTATTACGAAAGTGTCTAGGCGGTGAGCAAAAGTGGTGTGAAAATGGTATGCAAATGCTGCTTTGTTTCAAGTATGTACAGTATCATAGCATTGGTTTGCATATCCGCAGTCCATGGTCTCATGCAGCCGCAGACCGTACGTGCTAGTGGACCGTTGGCTACAGTCTTTGCTGTGTGTTCAAATGCAACTTTTTGGCCCCGACAACAGTTGGCCTTCGTTGCTGCTACAGTACTGCTGTAGTTACTGCTGTAGTTCTTTGACGTTGGTTTGATGTGTCTGGGCCTTAGTGTATGTGTAAGCCTGCAGTGGTAGATGTGCCTGTTGGTCACAAGGCTGAGGAAGGTGCTGACCGTCTCCCACCCTGCAGGCTCTGAACACGGAGGATTGGAGCGATGGGGAACCCACCGACTCGGAGAAGGACTTCTGGGAGACGGCCGCCATGGAGGCCTACAGTCATCTGACCGAGTGGAAGTCTCTGCAGTACTGCTCCACTGTCAACATCGACGAAAACTCACCGCCCAACCTAGAGAACATGTGGTCACAGCCCATCTACCAGGTAGCACAAATGTCTCAACCTCCTCCAATGGTTATTTTAATCAAATTCAATTCGTTTTACAGGGTTCCTATGCAGTTCTGGAAAGTTTGGAAAAGGTCTGGAAAAAGTACTGTATGGGATTCTTGAATTGAAAATGTGTAGGAACCCTGATTTGAATGTGTGGCTTTTGCTGGTGCCAGGAGATGTACCTGCAGCACATGATCCGCAGCATGCTGAAGCAGCTGCAGCTGGGCGAGAGGGACCAGGCTCTGCTCAGCTTCGTGGACCGGGCCATGAGGGTGGAGGAGCGCAAGAACCACCTGGAGAGCCACTACAGCCAGGAGCTCAGCCTGCTCTACATCCTGCAAGAGGACTATGACCGCGCCAAGTACTACGCCAACCACGCCATGCAGCTCTTCATGCAGGTGACCAATGCTTTTCACTTTCTTCTATACAGCTTGGATGAGTTATTATTGTTTTGTGTTTTTTTATTAGTTTATATTTTTATTTCATTTTAAATTTTGTTTTCAATTCAGTTTAGTTTCAGTTAGTTTCCAGAGTGGCTTTGCTCTTTTCAGTTGAATTGTTTATGGTATAATTAAAAATGTTTAGTTAGTTAGTAGTGTAGTTTTTATTCGTTTCAGTATTATTATTATTATTATTATTATTATTATTATTATTATTACCTTTATTATTATTATTATTTTTAATAACATGGGGAGTATTATTTTTAATAACATGGGGAGTATTTGTCAGGGGCACGATTTAAGAAGTTCAGAATAGTTATTACAAACACAACACTTTGTGAAGGCAGTTGACACCAGGGGCCTGCATCACGACACAAGCTTAGTGGCTTAGCAAGGTAACTTCAGATTTAATTAAGTTACAGATGTAACTGAGGTTCTGTGAATTCCTGGATGACTGCTAGTGGCAGTTAATACACTGTGAATATGACCTCGCACTCCGCGCAGGTGAGTTTTTATACAAACAAAGTCACGTACATGACGTGAGGCTACGTGTGCGTCCCCGCTATAAATAGCACGCCGTAGTTTACTGCCGCCATCTCAGAATCTTCTCGCCCAGAAGGTTCCGAGTGACTGGCATGACTGGCTTTACTTTAGATAGTCCTTGAGTAACAAACTAATATCCAACAAGGATTTTGATTTTGACATCTAGTAAACTTCCGCTAACTATTGCACTTTGGCGTTTTTAGACGGATTGACTGTATGAAGAAATAGGCATGTCTGGCTCTGTAGCGTTTTCATGTGTACAAGCTCAGAGCTGGATAGGAATGACATATCGAAATGATAACAACCGTCGTGTCACCGCTAAACGCAATTGCGATTGTCTGGTTAAGTCAATCCAGATCAAGGGAACAGACCCTGGATCTGTTTATCTCGAATTGTAGTACAGGCCCCAGTTGGCCCCAATGCGTCCTCATGCTTGTTGTGTCGACAAATTTGACCAAATTGACATTTTCTGTGTATTTCTATTTTATTTTAGCTAGTTATGCAAGTACACAATATCGTTTCAGTTCAATTTCTTCTTCTTTTTTTAAGTCTATTTTTTTCTCCACAACTCAAATGCCACCTCCAACACCCCCAACCCCCCCTCCCAACACACACACACACACACACACACACACACACACACACACACACACACACACACACACACACACACACACACACACACACACACACACACACACACACACACACACCCCTAGTTTTAGTTTTAGTTAACTATAATAACTTAGGCTTGGATACAGGATGTGCAAAATCTGCAACAGCTCTACAAAAGACCATAGACATGTACAGAAAGTGAATGTGCAGACGTTCATAGTTAAAAACTTTACAGATGTACATACTATATGTACAGAATGTGCAGATTTGTAGTTGTGCTTTGACTGTGCCAACCACACTCACTCCTCCATCTCCATCTAATTACAGAATTACTCCAGTGTGGATACTCTGTTGAATCAGAGTCGCCTGACCATCCTGCAGTCGGTGCAGGCCTTGACTGAGATCCAGGACTTCCTGCAGTTCATTAAAGGAGAGGGTGAGTCTGCAGATCAAGTGTTGAAAAGGGAACCTGTTGTACGCTACAGTTGTCTTCAAAACACTTCCAAAATCAAAAGAACAATTATGGAGCCATCAAGTGATTTAGGACTTCTTTTTTTTTTTACCTCTATCAGCGACCACACCTTATGCTGGCCTAATGCAGATAGAAATACAAAAACAAAATCACATTTCCCAATATAGAGGAAGCTAGAGCAAATGCCCAACAGAGAAGTCCAAATAATACTGCTCTGTCATTTACTTTTTATGCCTCCGCCGGCGATAGCCAGGCCGGAGGCATAATGGATCCGGGTTGTCCGTCCGTACGTACGATGTACGTCCGTACGATGTTTGTTAACGCGATATCTGAGGAACGCCTTGACGGAATTTAATAAAACTTGTCTCAAACATCGACTTGGACTCAAGGATGATCTGATTAGATTTTGGTGGTCAAAGGTCAAGGTCACTGTGACCTCTCGAACGCCATTTTCAAGCTTGTTAACGCGATATCTCAGGAATGCCTTGACGGAATTTAATCAAACTTGTCTCAAACATCGACTTGGACTCAAGGATGAACTGATTCGATTTTGGTGGTCAAAGGTCAAGTTCAATGTGACCTCTCAAACGCCATTTTCCAGCTTGTTAACGCGATATCTCACGAATGCCTTGACGGAATTTCATCAAATTTGCCTCAAACATCGACTTGGACTCAAGGATGAACTGATTAGATTTTGGTGGTCAAAGGTCAAAGGCCAAGGTCACTGTGACCTCTCAAACGCCATTTTCAAGCTTGTTAGCGCAACATCTCAGAAATGCCTTGACGGAGTTTCATCAAATTTGCCTCAAACATCGACTTGGACTCAAGGATGAACTGATTAGATTTTCGTGGTCAAAGGTCAAGGTCACTGTGACCTCACGAATGCCATTCCCAAGTTCATTAAAGCGATATCTCAAGAACGGCTTGATAGAATTTCTTCTGATTTGGCTCAAACATCGACTTGGAAGCAAGGATGAACTGATTCCATTTTGGTTATCAAAGGTCAAGGTCACTGACCTCTCGAATGCCATTTTCAAGCTTGTTAACGCGATATCTCAGGAATGTATTGATGGAATTTCTTCGAATTTGCCTCAAGCGTCCACTTGGACTCAAGGATGAACTGATTACATTTTGGTGGTCAAAGTTCAAGGTCACTGTGACCACACACACCCAATTTCCAAGCTCTGTAACGCAACATCACAGGAGCGCCTTGACGGAATTTCTTCCAATTTGCCTCAAATGGCGATTTGGACTCAAGAATGAACTAATGGCGGAGGCATAAGTCCACGTTGCGGTCGTTCTAGTTTTGGCTTTAAAGGCTTAATGTGTAGCGACAGCAGAGTACCGAACCGAAAGGTCAAGTAATACAGTACTGGAGTGGTTTCTCTTTTCTTAGGGAAAACTTAAGGGCTCATTATACTCAAGCGAGGCTCCGCGAGGCGGAGCTCCGCAAGTCACGTGCGGACCTCGCGCTGGGGCAGATGATTTTATATTCAGAATGGCAGCCAAGTGATCAGCATGTTACATTGTACAATGGTAATAGTGAGAACAGCCCGTGAGAACAGCCCGTGAAAAGTCGCAATGAAACGCTATTATGTTCAGTACTGAGTGCGCTTTCACTCTCAAACGACCGTACATCAGTACATGAATGAATCACCAAACTTGTTTTTACTGAATAGCCGTTTCAGTTCTCAGCCCTGATAGCCTACTCTGTGCTGCTTTTAATCTCTCTCAACCATGCTCTCAACACAACACATTTACTTGTTGAAATGACTAAAAACGAACAGTTGCAAATCAAAGTTTAGCCTACCACATGGGTCAAGAAATGTGGTGAAAACACAGCTCAGTGTTCAGGGCTCAGTGGCTCGAAAGTGTCCATGTTTAGAGGTCACGCTCCTAGAAAAATCTTCAGGTACGTGGTGGGGTCATGCAGGGGTCGCGCCCAACACATTGACGTAATTTGACGCTCGCATCCCTCGCTTTTGGAAGAATTTCCTTACTTACAACTGGCTTGAGTTATCTTCAATAGAACAAAGTGTCAGAATGTAATATTTTGTATTGTGTTTTATTAGTATCGGTGGCCTCCCTCAAGCAGCTCATCAGATTATGGACTGACCGGTACCCTGATGCCAAACTGGATCCAGTGAATGTATGGGATGATATCATTACATCTAGGTGAGATCAATATCATTTGAACCTTTTTAACAATTGAGACAATTGACATTATATACAGATTTGAGGACATATGCTTCACTTGTACAACAACTTTTTATGTTGAGGAAAATATATGATAGAAAGTGGAGTCTCACAATTTCTCTCTCTGGTTCAGATGTTTCTTCTTGGACCAGATCAGGGAGAAGCTGAAGAGAAATGCCCCCGGTGACAGTATGGAGGTGGACGGTTCAGAAGACCCAGCAGGTGACGTCGACAAATTAGTAAATGACTGCAAGTTCAACATGAAGCTAAGCATGGCTGATAGCGCGTGGAAACAGGTGAACTACTGGCTCATTGATCAGTTGACCAAGTGACTCCTTTTTGTGGCGTAACCTGGTAGCCACAGAAGTGTCACGTTGCACCCGTTGACTGTTTTCAGAGTAACTTCCCTGTTGCCACCAAGCTGTTGAAGGAGCTTCACAAAGAGGCCAAAACGGAGAGAGGCTGGTTCCTCCGGTGGGTCCACTGTTTCAGCCGCTACAGCCACAAACGCAGCCTGACCCAGGCGCCTGTGGAGCAGATCACTGCCATGATGAAGACCATCCCACTGCTGGGTAAGCAGGGGAGAAAGAAGGCCCTGATACATATTGTTGTTTGCAAGGTTCTGGTGGGTCCTTGAAATCATTGAAATTTTTTGAATTTGAGGGAGGAAAATCAAGGCCTTGAAAGTTTTGGAGAATAGTCATAAATAGACATGGGTGCAAGATAGATTTTTTTTAACTTAAATAACTTAATAACAGCACAGTTGAGAAGTGATCACACATTCAAGGCTCTCTCTCTTTTTAATTGTCATCTGTGAGCCTGTATAAAGCCTGCTAGTTTTTATTCTAAAGATTCACAGTGTTGTAACAGTAATTAACCTCGATCCTTGTCTCAAACTATGCTGTGTTGGGTCCTTCAATTTGAGGGAATTGGGCTTGGAAACTGGAAAGTCATTGAAGAAAAGTCCTTGAATTTCAAGTGTGGGAACCCTGTCTTTTCTTCTGCAGATGATCTTCAGTCTGATTGTCAGAATGCCACTGCCAAAGTAGTCAGATACCAAAAGATACTGCAGGGAACATCTTACCATATCCTGGCCTCAGCCGTAAGCAGGAGCCCCTCAGTCCTGGATGGTATTGGGGTTGAGAAAGCAGAGAGACTTGTAACGCTTTCTGGAGCCTCTTGGCCAACTGACCGTCCAAAGGTACTGTTGAACTGTAACTATTCCTGTCTGCTTCCTCAGAATAGCAGGAAGAGACAAAAGTCTTCCCAGTAGAACTGAGCATGATGC
This sequence comes from Poromitra crassiceps, assembly GCF_964638095.1. Taxonomy (NCBI): domain Eukaryota; kingdom Metazoa; phylum Chordata; class Actinopteri; order Beryciformes; family Melamphaidae; genus Poromitra; species Poromitra crassiceps. Next base: position 112,797,443 of record NC_139624.1, read on the forward strand.
AGAATTGTTTGGAAAAGCAGGTGAAAGTATAAAATGGTGTAAAAGGCTATGCGATTCCACTGGAGAACATGTAAATGCGGCATCTAATGTGAAAAGAACAGCCATTGTCCATCAAATTATGTCAAAGTTTATGGGAACTGATCTTCTAGACTCAGAGTCAGAACATACAGGCATGTAGCCTCTCAAAAGCATTTCTCCAACAGGAGGTGGAAGTGGGGCTGCAGCTGCGAGCATGGAGGTTGCTGCGCGAAGCAGCCAGAAAGGCTGACGAAGAGCTCCAATCCTACACTCAGGACTGCGTGGAGAGCAGCAGCATCACAGAGACCTACATGGCGCTGGCCAACTTCTGTGACAAACGCCTGCGAGAGGAGGAGCAAAGCGACACCAGTGAGTTACTCGGCTTCATTGAATGCTCAATTCTGATTGGACAGTGAATGCATTCTGCGGTCTGTTGTTTGACAAAGCAGATTCTGACAATATATATATATATATATATATATATATATATATATATATATATATATATATAACAAAGCAGATTCTGACAATATATATATATATATATATGTATACTGTGACGGGTCTGGTTCTCAAAATAGGATCAAGCTTGTGTCTAGTCAATCCAAACCTCGCCACAACAACACAGAACTGACGGAGCAACAGGGTATCTTACAGGAAATCGATAAACGGGAGGTTGGCTTACCTTGGGAGAGGCCGGGGCGGTGTCATTCCGCATCAGTGGACAGCTCAAGCCTGGGTGTGGAAGCTAGTTACACACAGCTTCCCTTCAATGGGTTAGGGGACGCTATTATAAAGAATGTATCAAACACACAGTCACATCCATATGTGAAATCAGAGGGAAAATGACTAGAGAATGGGGCAACAGGGAATCCATGGCTTTCTTCAAAACACCAGCTAAGAGAGAGCATGCGCACCTGAAATGCCACAGCTATAAACCCTAAGCCAACTCCCACTTCCTGTCTACCCCGGTGCTCCGTCACAAGTCACATGACACAACTAATTAGGGGGTATCTGACAATACATCTCTATCACATATCACCCTGTGACAATATATATATATATATAAAATAGTCTCCTCTCTCATGATGAAGCAAATCAATTCTCAAATCATTGACTAAAGTTTTGCTGGATGCAAATGTTCAATGATAAGGTATGTACGGGATAAGTAGGCACTGCTTCGCGTCGGGTGGTTCTTTGCCTCCATGTCGTGCCTTAAAACCATTAACGCACACCTACTCCTTGATTATCCCACTTATATCATGGTAATTTGCCAACAATAACAAATTAAATCACTCACAAATTTTTGGTGAAAGTTTTGCACTCCAAATCGAAAGGTTATGAAGCAAGAGCTTACCGTTGTGATGACAAGGAATAATTCTAGTCCCTTTTACAACCAAGCTACAATGGGGTGAGGTTGGCTCACATCGCCATACACAGGCTAGCGTTGTTCGGTCACCGGTTTAGCTAGAAAGTTTGGCGATTAGCTTTGATAAACAGCAATTTTCGGAACGGTGATTAAACTTGAGCCGAACTACGTCCGATTTTAACGCACAGCTGCCAGCCAATCAGAAAATGGTATTTACTCAGACCATGGTATAAGATAAATTAAGACACACTGGAGATCAGTTATTTCTTATAATACCTTCAAAATTGTAAGTATTATGTGTATTGATAACTTGTGTTATATGTTGTGCTGTGCTGGCACGGTGGCTCAGTGGTAGAGCTGTCGCCTCGCAGTCAGAAGGTCCTGAGTTCGATTCTCGCCTGGGACACTGCGGGTGCTGTGGTTGTGTTCCCCCCATATCTTCAGTGCCTACTGCCCAGGTGGGGTATCTCGTCGTAAGGGCCTTTCTGTCTGTGTGGAGTTTGCATGTTCTCCCCGTGCTCCCCCAGGGGCTTCCTCCGTATATAACCCCCCCCCCATTAAAAACATGCAGAAGATCAGATCGTCATCGTCATCCGACCAGTGACGACAACATCCGAAGTCGGTCCCCGGGCGCTGTACGAGAAAGCGACCACTGCTCCTGGCCTGCCCCCGGAGGAAAGGACAAAGCCAGGATGGGTTAAATGCAGAGGACAAATTTCACCGGCCACCGTCAGCATGTGTGTGTTTGTGGCCCTCCGTGCATGTGTTGATGTGTGTGACAATAAAGACGGGCTTGTCCGTCTGAAATCGTGTCGTGTGTGTGAGTCCTGCTCAGTTTCCTCCTCTAACAGGTCAGTGATCGCAGAGGTGTTTGTGTTTTGTTACAGTCAGTGTGTTTCCTCCTCCAACAGGTCAGTGATTGCAGAGGTGTTTGTTTTGTTACAGTCAGTGTGTTTCCTCCTCCAACAGATCAGTGACATTCGTAGAGGTGTTTGTTTTGTTACAGTTAGTTTCCTCCTCCAACAGGTCAGTGACATTCGTAGAGGTGTTTGTTTTGTTCCAGTCAGTGAGTTTCCTCCTCCAACAGCTCAGTGATTGCAGAGGTGTTTGTTTTGTTACAGTCAGTGTGTTTCCTCCTCCAACAGGTCAGTGATTGCAGAGGTGTTTGTTTTGTTAGAGTCAGTGTGTTTCCTCCTCCAACAGATCAGTGACATTCGTAGAGGTGTTTGTTTTGTTACAGTCGGTGAGTTTCCTCCTCCAACAGCTCAGTGACATTCGTAGAGGTGTTTTGTTACAGTTAGTTTCCTCCTCCAACAGGTCAGTGACATTCGTAGAGGTGTTTGTTTTGTTACAGTGTGTTTCCTCCTCCAACAGGTCAGTGATTGCAGAGGTGTTTGTTTTGTTACAGTGTGTTTCCTCTTCCAACAGCTCAGTGATTGCAGAGGTGTTTGTTTTGTTCCAGTCAGTGAGTTTCCTCCTCCAACAGCTCAGTGATTGCAGAGGTGTTTGTTTTGTTACAGTGTGTTTCCTCCTCCAACAGGTCAGTGATTGCAGAGGTGTTTGTTTTGTTCCAGTCAGTGAGTTTCCTCCTCCAACAGCTCAGTGATTGCAGAGGTGTTTGTTTTGTTACAGTGTGTTTCCTCCTCCAACAGCTCAGTGATTGCAGAGGTGTTTGTTTTGTTCCAGTCAGTGAGTTTCCTCCTCCAACAGCTCAGTGATTGCAGAGGTGTTTGTTTTGTTAGAGTGTGTTTCCTCCTCCAACAGGTCAGTGATTGCAGAGGTGTTTGTGTTTTGTTCCAGTCAGTTAGTTTCCTCCTCCAACAGGTCAGTGATTGCAGAGGTGTTTGTGTTTTGTTCCAGTCAGTTAGTTTCCTCCTCCAACAGGTCAGTAATTGCAGAGGTGTTTGTGTTTTGTTCCAGTCAGTGAGTTTCCGGAGCTGCTATTGCTGCCTGTTCATGTGGTGGAGAGCACGTTGAAAGCACTGAAGATGAACTCGGAGGAAGCTCGCCTCAGGTTCCCACGTCTGCTGCAGATCATCGAGCTGTACCCCTCTGAGACACTGGACCTCATGACCAAAGAGGTTGGCTTTGGGCTGGCAGAAATCTTTATGATGAAAATTCATAGTAAACATGGATGTCATATAAAGATGGGATTTTTAAGGGTGAAAGCATACATTTTGAATGCTTCTGAAAATATAGTTGACTATTATATTTGTATTCACATTAAGTGAATGAAACAAATCGGGGTGGAGATGTTGCATTAATGTTGTGTTTTTAGTTAGGCTTCATTTTGCAGGATTTCCTTGGAAATGAAATGTCTTGAATATTATGTAATTTAGAGAGCTGTATATTCCAAACAATATCAGGGAATTTTACAAATGGGTCACTTACAGCAATACACCAGAATGTATGTATTGTATTTCCTCTCATTAAAAGCTGATAATTTACCCATTTCACAACCGTTTTGAGGTGGTAAGCAGGCCGTAAAGCAGGTGTAATCAATATCATTAATGATTCCATTCTATTTAGGTGTTCCAGTGACAGGGCCCTCATTAATGTTATTTATTACACCTGCTTTAATTCCTGCTTTACCACCTGAAAACGGTTGCTGTCAAATGGGCCTATGGCCGGGGGCATGGTCGACATAAACAAATGAAGGTTGGGGGGAAAAACACAAGAATAGCATGCCATCGTCGATTACTGTGCTTTATCGTAAAGCACTGCAGTAACAAACAAAGCAAAAAGCTACCTAAGGAGGCTTCATACTAAAATATGAGCAAATATAATAATCAAACAGAGGGAATTAGAATAAAGTCTCTAATATAAGCCTGCTTCCAATAAAGGCCCTCTGCATTTGAGGTCAATAAAAGCAAAATTAGATGAAATATGGCATGTATTTTTCTCCACAGCAAGACCAACTGTAGTGGAAACAAGACTGTTCACCTTGCTAAACAACATTGATAAACCGGGAAGGAATAATCATGGTTTCTGCGGGATTAAACTAAAATCCAATCATCTGAATTGTAGGCCTTAAAATGTCTTAAAATCGACTGCATTTATATAAAATGTCTTAAATACAATTTTGCCAGGTCTTAAATTGTTTTGGTTATCAAGTTAATGTTACTTTTATAAAGTTGCATTCAAATAACAATGCATAACAAATTTGAAGCCGATGCACCCTGGGAAAGAAAACTCTGAAATTAGACACTGGGTATAAAGGTATTAGAGTTGTACTGTATGGGATGTCTTAAGTCTTTAAGACTTAAAGACATAAAGCCACTGTAAAAAGCCTGCTGCCATCCCCCAAAATATCAGGAGCATTGAAGTCCAATTTTTCTTCATATCCCTCCCCTTTTCTTTTTTTCCTTTTTTTGCCAGTATGTGTATGAAATTGTACTCATAATGGGCTTAAAAAGGTCTGAAAAAAGTCTTAAATTAAACTTGTTGAAACCTGCAGAAACCCTGAATAATGTGATGAATAATGTGATGGAAGCGCTTTGACTTGATTATGGAAAGTCGTGGAAAAGATATGAAAGCTTACATCAGGGCCATAGAGGGAGTCTGGGAGCCCTGCATTTGGTTTGATGCATTTCAAACACACTTTTGTTGTAATTGAGTAATGCCACTCTTTGTCTGTGAGCAGATGATGACAGTCCCCTGCTGGATGCTGATTGGCTGGATCGGTCAAATGGTGGCCCTGCTGGACAAGCCGGAAGCGGTGGCGGTGCAGCATTGCATTGAGCAGATAGCAGAGTGCTACCCTCAGGCGCTGGTTTACGCACTGATGATCAGCAGTGAGAGCTTCCAGTTCGAAGATTCGGCTGTGGGACACAAACAGAAGGAGTTTGTTGACAGGTATTCTGCCTCTCTACTAGCCTGGAAAAAAAAGATAACGTGACCTCACATTCTGTTTCGCTCTACATATAAGTCTGGACTTCCAGCTGCCCACAGCGATTTCAGTGGGTGGGAGAACTTGCCTTGACAGACAACTCCTTCAGCCAATCAGCATCGCCAAATCCGGAAGAACGGCGAAAACGTCTTTTACAGAGAGAAACTTCACTGGTGCATACTCTTGTATAATTGTTATTGAGTCTATTTCTGCAATAACTGCACTTAACATTCCTGCTAGTGCTCGTTGCTTCAGGAGATGCCATGTCATTTCAGGAAATCGCTGTGGGCGGCTGGAAGTCCAGACTGATAAGTTGAGCAAAACAGAATGTGAGGTCTCGTTATCAGGAAGTTTTTTACCAGGCTACCCTCTACCTATAGAAGTTATTGTATATACAGTAATGTTGTGCTTTTTTTAATATTGCGTGTTTGTCAACAGGCTCAGGAGCCTGCTGGAAAAGGGAGGAGCTGTGAAGAACTTTGTGGACGCACTGCAGCAGCTGACGAACCCCGACATGCTTTTTAAGGTAGCAAGAACTAATTCAACCATGCATAAATAAAGCCAGACGCTTTCCACTGTTTGGCCTTTCTTTTCATTTCACAATTCACAATTTATTAGAAGGATAAACCCCTTGAGATGAACAATCTCGTTTTCGATATTGTAAATATTGTAAACTACATATTCCTATTGTAAACTACATTGAGAGCTCGAAGATTTGTTTCTGAGGCGCTCTGATAGACAACATCTGCATAATCTAGTATTGGAAATATCAGTTGTGAAATAATTATTTTCCTGACCTGAAGAGTGAAGCAGTTGATGGAGCGATATAGAATTCTCAGGCTGCAGTATATTTTCTTAATTACTGAATCAATATGGGGTTTAAAAGAAAGATGAGAATCAAGCCAAAGGCCCAGATACTTAAATTCCTCCACTTTCTCAAGTGGAGTCCCATCTGAGAAAGTGATTGACCAGTTATTGGTTAAATGCAGAGAATCAGATTTGGAGCAAAGCAACATGCTGTAGGACTTCTTATTTAGTCAAAGTTTGTTAAAAGAAAACCATTTTTGAACAGCATCAAAATCAGTCTCAAGAGCAGTCTGAATTTGTGCGGTATATAGGTTTTGGAGGAATAGATCACAGTGTCATCTGCATGTAGGTGAATTAGAGCAGATGTGCTGAAGATCATTCATAAAAATAGAACACCTCCGTTTGAAAACCTCAATTTGAACCCTCCGTTGTCTCAGGATTGGTGGGACGACGTGAAAAATGAGTTGGAAAAACCCGGTTTTGACGCGAAGAGGATGGGCCGCATGTACGAGGAGATGCGTACTTCCCTTGGGGATCGTAGTGCAGACTGTTATGGAGCATTCCGCAAGAAGTTTGTCCAGGTTGGTAGCTTGCTTTCATCTGGTACGTCAAGACTAGTAAAGAGTATGAACTACAAAAACACATTTGTCATTCTATTCCTAAATTCTAAGCGGTAATCCCTAAGATCCATCTTATTGTGACCAGCTGTTTAGAACATCAAATGAACTGGATATAGGAGTCTTTGGGATATTCTGGTATTCATTGTGGCCGCCTTTCTTTTAACGTTCAACAGAAATTTGCTAAGGATTTGGAGAAGCTGTTGGGGCCTAAAGGCAGCAAACTGTTTGAGAAGAGGAAAGACAAAAGCTTCGTGCAGCAGGTGGACAAGCTGGTGGCTTCCATGCGTGGATTTCAGAAGGAACCCGGGAACTTGAAGGAATACTCGCCCTGGCTGAGTGGCTTTAAAGCAGATGCCTTCTGCAATGAGCTGGAGGTCCCTGGTCAGTAGCTGGAGTTCTTGCCTCGGACTACATGACAGCAATATCTTAAGTTGTTTTATCTCTTGTACAAATAGAATTCAAGTGACAGCCCTATTTGAAACAGAATTCTGTTCTCTTGACTAATGAATCTTTGATCTCTCATTATAGGGCAATATGATGGCAGATCCAAACCTTTGCCAGAGTATCATGCAAAAATAACAGGCTTTGATGAAAGGGTATGCTTTTATTGTCCTTCACTGTAAAGTAGAACAACTATTCAGTCGAAGAAATTACTTGATTCAATCAAATTTGTGTGTATTTGTTACGTTTGGGGCTCTTTGAATTTGTTTATCTGATCTATTATCATAATATCTTTGGCTATGTTATAGTGTATTAGCATGGTAACCAGCCCCAACCAATCCTTCATTAGGGACTGGACTCAAGCCTATCCACCACTGACTGGTTGCTGTCTGTGTCAATCATAGAACTCTGACCAATCGCAGTAGCAAAGCAGGACACCTTTGACGATTCTGCGCCAAAGAGCTGAAATTGATAAGAACTGAAGGCTAATCAGTTGTTCCGCTCAGTGGTTCCACTGCAACGTCAAGGCGGGAGCGCTGTTGTAAAAAAAAACACTCCCGTCCCAGTTGTCTGGAAGGCATCCATATTTACGTGAAATGTCATTTTCGTAGTAATCCATACACCGAGAACTAAACAAAGATCAAGTTCCTTGTTTGCCTGTACATGTTTACAAAGTAGTTTCGGCTATCTATTTATCTTAAAGAAAATCGCGATTCTCTGCATTTTGGATTAATATTTATGCCCTGCAGGTGAAAGTGATGAGCTCCATCCGCCGGCCCAAGCGTCTGATTATCCGTGGGGACGACGAGCGCGACCACCCCTTCCTGGTGAAGGGCGGCGAGGACCTGCGGCAGGATCAGCGCATCGAGCAGCTGTTCAGTGTCATGAACATCGTGCTCAGCCACAACACAGCCTGCACACACAGAGGCCTGACGCTACGCACATACCAAGTCATCCCCATTACCAGCAGGTCAGCACATACCAAGTCATCCCCATCACCACCAGGTCAGCACATACCAAGTCATCCCCATCTCCACCAGGTCAGCACATACCAAATCATCCCCATCACCACCAGGCCAGCACATACCAAGTCATCCCCATCATCACCAGGTCAGCACATACCAAGTCATCCCCATCACCACTAGGTCAGCACATACCAAGTCATCCCCATCTCCACCAGGTCAGCACATACCAAATCATCCCCATCACCACCAGGCCAGCACATACCAAGTCATCCCCATCATCACCAGGTCAGCACATACCAAGTCATCCCCATCACCACTAGGTCAGCACATACCAAGTCATCCCCATCACCACCAGGTCAGCACATACCAAGTTATCCCCATCACCACCAGGTCAGCACATACCAAGTCATCCCCATCACCACTAGGTCAGCACATACCAAGTCATCCCCATCACCACCAGGTCAGCACATACCAAGTTATCCCCATCACCACCAGGTCAGCACATACCAAGTCATCCCCATCACCACTAGGTCAGCACATACCAAGTCATCCCCATCATCACCGGGTCAGCACATACCAAGTCATCCCCATCATCACCAGGTCAGCACATACCAAGTCATCCCCATCATCACCAGGTCAGCACATACCAAGTCATCCTCATCACCACTAGGTCAGCACATACCAAGTCATCCCCATCATCACCAGGTCAGCATATACCAAGTCATCCCCATCACCACCAGGTCAGCACATACCAAGTCATCACCACCAGGTCAGCACATACCAAGTCATCACCATCACCACCAGGTCAGCACATACCAAGTCATCACCATCAGGTCAGCACCTTCACCAGGTCAAGCCTGAAGTCTCCCATGCTATGAGATTTTGGGGACTATGGATCAGCTTGTGTCTGTCCGGCCATCCAATGAAACTAGCACCCCTTTTTCCATACATGTGCTCGTCTGGCGTGGCACCCGGATTGGCATTTCAATTACAACAGGGCTACCCACTTGAAGGTGTGTCTTTAATTGATGAACGCACTTGTCGAGAAGCAGCGGGCTATATACCATGATGGCTGTTACTACTAGTGGCCAAAAAGTTGCGTCTGTAAAATGGTAAACATTTGTTATTAGGCATGGGCCAGTTTCCGATTTAAAGGTATACCACGGCAGTGTTGTAGTTGAGTCACTATATCTGAGTCCCCAGTATTCGAGCCCGAGTCACCAAAGAAGAGTCCGAGTCGAGTCCCCATTACCCGAGTCCAAGTCATCAATTTTGATTCTGCAGGCTTGGAATTTGATAATTTTAGCGGCAAGGCATTTGGCTTTTGGTGTCACATTTTTTATGGTGTGAACACAGCTTAAGGGTGCTTTCTCACTGGGAACGATTGCTTTCGTTCCACGCCTGGGCATGATTGCCCCTCTCCCCCGCTGGTCACCTTTCACATTACAAAATTTATTCCGCGCTCGGGAACACACTTGCGTCATCAACTACGCCTGGAGTGTATCCTCGCCCATGTTTTGTCTATGTGGTTCGGAATGGTTGGCGTTCACATTTGCAAGTGTTCCGTTCCCCAGACCACATTTTCAAGTGGACCCGGTCACAGTTCCTCATTCCGCACCCGGGCAAGGAATGCAACGCAACGTCCACACTCATCAAAAGTTCTGAAACTGATGTCAATTTGGGGACAAGTGTGCTCAGGAATTGTACTGGGGGACCAGTGAGAAAGCACCCTTAAAATCAGAGAGGAGAGAGACTAGCAAGCACATACAGACACACAAACAATGAGTGTTAAATATTTACAGATAGGCTACGTGTAGGGATGCACGATATGGATTTTTTCAGCCGATATGATAACCGATAAATATCTGCTTCTCCTAGCCGATACAATATGATAACAAAGAACACTTCTGATATTGTTTTAGTAAAGTGTATTACTCAGTTAACCTTGCTTGCAAGATGGATAACCTTGCGAGATCAAAAGAGATTCTCTCGACGTAATCCATCTTGTCATGCACAGGCAGTTAAGATGATTGGCCGAACCATGCCGGCCCGACGAATCAGCGGGAGCCTTAGGCGGGCTCAGGCTCGTCTGGGCAAGTAGTGGGTACATGGTCTTTGTAGTTCTTTTCACTCGTCAACATGGCTGCCGCCGCGGAAGTGACAGGCAGTCTGAATGAAATTGAATGTAACGTTCCCAATTCTATGTATTAAATTCTAAAAAACGACCCTCAACATTTGGGAAGGCTAAGCCACACAACTAGTTCGTTATAATTTAACTTCATGCTTCGAAGGTGACTTTACGACGGTGAGGACTCAATCAATGAATACCACGGAGAGTTGAAGTTAACACCCACCAGCGGTGATAGACAGATGGGTCATCCAATCACCTGCCAAGTAGCTTGGAAAAAGTGCCCGCCTCCGTCAGCGGGTCTGGTTACTGCATTCCCAGATCGACTGGTTTAGTGAAACGTATGTGGAGCTATACCGTCCATCTGGCAGCGTCAGGTTATCACTCAATAGTCAATACAAAAAATAAATAGAGGGCATTGGGGCCAGTTCTATTGAAGTGCCAGGCATGGAAAGTCCCACTATAAGCCATATGACGTTTCACTTTTTACTGAAAAATGCTCCCTCCAGATTAAAGAAAAGACACTATGTGATGTTGACGTTTTTTATGTAAATGCGAAAATTTGTTTTCCTTATTATTGGTCTCCAAACAGAGCATGACTCTGCCCAGTAGCTAGCTACGTTAGCTTACGGTTAGCTTACATGTAACGTTAGCGAGATTTGTTTATTAAAAGGATCCCCATTAGCTGCCGCGTAGACGACAGCTAGTCTTCCTGGGGTCCAAGACAAAATAGACATTACATGACACGCAATAATTAAAATACAAAAATACAAAGGAAAAGAACAGAAGAAAGAATAAAAAGCAAAGCAAATGTAAGCTAAGACAGACAATAGCATGGTCAGCTAGCCCTCTAGCTGGCCAATAGCCCAAATATTAGTATATGGTCCGACGGCCGTACAACTCTATACTTTAGAAAACAAACATAACAGGTTGCTTTTGGAGTTAAAGCAGGGTTTCTATATGGTTTACACCAGCTCTGGGAGTATGAAGTGCTTTTAATGAGGGACGTGGGTCACAACAAGCGGTCCGCTTGCTGACCGGGGAGTGCTACAATGGCAGCCCGCTGCTGCCTGCTGAACTAGTGCTAACTGCTTTTATATCCCCACGAAAGAAAGAAGGTGGCCAGGTCGCCAATGATGTCACACCGATGACATCTCTGTCATGATCTATGATGGTCGTCCCGGTGTGAATGCACAGTTAGAATCCGTGTCTGATTTAGACGTGTCGGAGAGCAGAGATGTAGGGAAACAGTAGATGGATGAATCCAGAAGTAGGCGGTAATGCAAGATAAAGGATGCCAACTGCCATAAAACACTACAGAAGAAGAAGACTCCGTGTCTTGTTATTGTTTTTATGGCAGGACCACTAGGGGGTGTGTCTGAAAGAAAGAAAGTGGCCAGGTCTTCTTCTGTGGTGTTTTATGGCAGTTGGCATCCTTTATGTTGCATTATCGCCTCCTTCTGGATTTCTTCATCCACTGTTTCCCTACATTCTCAAAACTCTCACCAGTGGCCAGGTCATATATCACAATGATGTCATAATGTGGGGGTGTATTCTACATTCACACTCAAGCAATTGTGATGTCACCAGTGATGTCAGTCGAGCAATTGTGATGTTATCGGTGTGACATCGCACATTGGTGTGACATCACAAAACACGGGTGCGTTAAACCAACTCATTTTGGCTAGCCAAAATGATATGAGTTGGTTTAACATATCGCACCTGTCCACCTTCGCTAAACAAGCTTTGGCAACAGCTCAGAAGTCCATTGACCAGGTTCTGGACATCAACGAGGAGGACCAGTGGAATGACACTGTTGTGATGCCCTATGATGATCTACCTGGAAAGATTCAGCTAAGTGGAGGAGGAATGACACAGTGGGACGAGCCCCCAGAGGAGAGGAGCCAGACTCCTTCATCTGATGCCATCACTGATCCTGTCACCCGCACAGTTGTGGATGAATCTGAGAACTTTTTCAGTGCCTTTCGGCCCCCTGGAGATGCACAGGGCTTTAAAAAAAAACAGGTAATGTCTGTACCTCCTGCTATGTCCCAAAGGTGGCCTCAGGAGAAGGGAAAGAAAAGCAAAGAGGATGTGGTCCAAAATGATGTGGAGCCTCAAATGTTAGGACGTACTGACAAGAGTCAAGAGAATCAGGAAGCTGCTGGGAGCCAGCCGGTTGAGTGTGAGTCCTCACCAGCAGTACCTTATCCAGACACCATCCCCCTGCAGCCTCTTTCATCTCACTGTGGTGATCCTTGTGACTCTGACAGCAAAATGACCAATAAGAGCAGAGCAGAAATAGATTTCAGCTCAACAGTACCCGTGGATTCAAAAGCAGAACAGTCACCGACTCCCTCAAATGAACCTTCTGCTGTTGCCTCTGAACCTAAAGGCTCTGCCACTTATGAGCCGTCACTTTCCCCACTCTCTAAGGAGATACTCTTGGACCCCAAAGAGCCAAAGATGGGGGACAGCCAAAATGATACCCCCTCCCTTCCAGTCAGCAACTTCTCCTCGGGCACCTCCACCACCAGTGACATTGAGGCGCTGGACCATGAGACTGTGCTGAGTGAGAGCTCGGCCAGCTCCAGACAGGAGACAGCAGAGGGAAAGACTGGCCTTCACCTAATGCAGGCCTCCTTCGAGCTTCTCTCAGCCTCTACCTGTGGTAATTCCCCTCGTCTGGAGGACTACCGCAAACTCACGGAAAGCTGCGGCTCATCCTCAGACTCTTTTGAGCACATCGATTCATTCAGCGTGCAGACACTGGACAGCTGGAGTGTCAGTGAGGTTAACTTGGATGATGAGATCCCTCGGAGTCGGACACTAGCATCTGTCACTGCCGGCCCTGCGCCCATGATGGTTGTGTCACTGGATGTTTGTCAGAATCAGGAAGAGGGCGTGGTAGTGAAGGAAGAGCGATTCACTGAAACGCTGAGGGACCAGTCATTGGATGAGATGGAGGAGAGTGGACGGAATGCCACCCCTATGAATAGTGAGCAGCCTGAAGAGTTGACAGAACAGGACCAGGAAACCGAGGCTAATGTTACACTGTCTGGTCCCACCCCCGAGGTTGATGAACATCCTACCCCACCAATCACAGAAGAGATGAAAAGTGTATCGACATGTCAGGTTCTGGAGCTTCAAAAGGTCATTGATGAGTTGTCAAGCCGCCTTGAGAAGAGGGAGTCTCAGCTGCTAGCCGTCAGCAAGGACAAGGCCAGGCTGGAGGAGTGTGACAACCTCAAATATGAAGTAATAAGCCTGAAGGAGAGCTCCACTGTTCAGTCTCTTAGGGATGAGTTCACCCAGCACATAGCAGATGCAGAGAGGAAGGCTCAGCTTGCCTGCAAGGAGAGGGACATTGCAAAGAATGAGATTAAGGGCTTGCGGGACGAGCTATCCACCAGGCTGAATTCCAAAGATACAATCGAGATCATCAGAGAGAAGGAGGAGCAGATCAGAGGCCTGATGAAAGAAGGTGAGAAGCTGTCCAAGCAGCAGTTGCAGCACTGCAACATCATCAAGAAGCTACGTGTGAAGGAGAAAGAGAACGACACTAAGATTACCAAGCTGAACAAGAAAATCAAGGAACACGAGGAGGAGCTGAAGCACCTGCAGCAGGTTCTGGATGGGAAGGAGGAGGTGGAGAAACAGCACAGAGAGAACATCAAAAAGCTGAACGCTGCTGGGGAGCGTCAGGAGAAGGAGATGAGCCAGTTGCACTCAGACTTCGAGGAGCTGCAGGAGAAGAACAGGAGCATCCAGGCTGCTCTTGACAACTCTTATACGGAGTTGGCAGAGCTCCACAAAGCCAATGCCAGCAGGGCAAGTGAAGTCCAGGAGACAGAGCTCATCAGGCTGGCAAAGGAGCAGCTGAGCCTTGCCCTGAAGAAGGCCCGGGAGGAAGCCCACATGCAGCAGGAGGCTGTGGCTGAGCTGAGGCTGGCTCTGCAGAGGGCTGAACAGCAGCAAGGCAGGGAAGATGATCTGAGGGAGGAGATCAGTGAGCTGCAACAGAGCCGTCAGGAGGCAGAGACTAGGAACCAGGAGCTCAGTCAGAGTGTTACCTTGGCAACGCGGCCCCTACTGCGACAGAATGAGAACCTCCAGGCTTCACTGGGGCGACAGATGGCATCCTGGGAAAAACTGGAGAAGGGCATCTCTGACAGACTAGCAGATGCACAGGCACAGCTGGCTGTTGCTGTGGAGAAGGAGCATTCGGCAACAGAGGAACTGCTGGCCATCAAGTCCCAGCTGGCCTCTTTGGAGTCTCAGAATTCCCTGCTCCGCCAGGAGAAGGGCCATGTCCTGGGGCAGCTGGATGCTGAGAAGAACAAGAGAGAGAAACTGGAGGATGAGAGCAGCAGCGAGCATTTTGAATTGGAGAATCTGCGAGGACAGCACAGTCGAGTGCTAGAAGAGGCTAAGAAAGAAAAGCTGCTGCTTACCAATCAGCTAGATATGGAGAAGATGAGGGTGGAGCAAGAGAAGAAGAAATGCTACCTAGCACAAGAGGCCCTCAAGGAAAAGGAGTGGAAGACCATGACTCACTCTGTTGGGGAGCCCCCAGCCTCCTCCACCCCCTCCCTATTCCGTTATAGCTCCATCAGTGGGGCGGACAATGCTGGTCTGCACACCTCTATGCTTTTGCAGGATGGCTCTCTGGACCACTCGCTGGGCACCATACCCATGTCCATAAGCGTGACCAACTTGTACGAGGCTGCCAGGCTGTCTGGAGGCTCCAGCATCATAGAGAACCTCCAGTCCCAGCTAAAATTGAGAGGAGGAGAGATAGCACAGCTACAGATGGAGATCTCTAGTCTGAAGAGGAGTCGGTCTGTCATGGCGGAAGAGCTGGTGTGGCTCACCAATCAGAACGATGAGATGGAGGACATGGTGAAGGAAATCCCTAAGCTGAAAATTCAGCTCAAGGATCTGGAGCAGAAGCACAACACCATCCTGCAGATGTACGGAGAGAAGGCTGAGGTGGCAGAGGAACTGAGGCTGGACCTAGAAGATGTCAAGAACATGTTCAAAACCCAGATCGATGAACTACTCAAGAACCAGAAATAAATGGCTGCTCCGTCTGGCATATGGGACACGAACAAAAAAATCACACCTAGGTGTTGAAGTAAGCGGTGCTGGTTCACACAGGTCGGACCCTTCTTCACCTCTCCCCTCTCTGGCACTGTGCGTGCGTGTGTGCACATGTGTGTTTCATCAGCCTTTAGCCACGGCGCTTACTGTCTCCACTCTTGTAGAGCTGGGGTGAGGGGCGTAAGCTACATCTCGTGCTCGCATCTCGGGTTAAACAGATGGACACACATGTCAATTATAGAAGTGGCTGTACCACTTAAACACAATAAACCAACTCATGAAGACATGCATTTATTGTAAAAGATGAGGGAGAGAATCTTATGTTCATCAAAATAAATGTATTTATCTTTGTTTATTATTTTATTTTAATCATCAGATACTCTAGATATTTAAAGCAGGACTTACCCCCAAAACACTTTTTTCAGCTTTTAACCAATGGCTTTTGGGGTGGTGTGTGAAGAATTCTGGTCAAAATTTCCACATTTGAGACCAAATTTATAATGTTCTACAAACTTGATCATTTTCAACAGCATAAGTGCCCTCTATGGGTTCAAACCTGCTTCCTTTTTTGCCCTCCAAAACGGTACAACCTGACATCACGGCGTACTTCCCCCTTTCCCACTCATGTGAAAAATATTTTCTTCATGTGATCATTACTGTAGTTCACGCCAGGAGAGTTGCAACATCTCCATTCACTCCAATGGACCCGTTTTTAGCGCGAGCCCTTTAACAGTGCAATGCATCATGGGTAATCGCCTACTGTGGCTAATGTTAGCGGCTAGTTAGTTATGTTACATGGCAGTAAAACGCCACTTAATGACCAAATTGATATAACTTTTAACCATTTGGAGTAACACTGTTTCCATACGGACCACCAGCGTTAGTTGTTTATAACGTGGCTATATTTATAACGTTCTCTATCTCTGATACACTGAAAATACTGCCTGTCATACAAAAGAGGGGTTGGGAGGCAGGCCATAGCATCTCTGTCGATGATTTGATTTGACAGGTCTGGGCACTGGTGTTGGCCAATCCTGGCGTGTTCCTCCCTCCAAATTGAGTGTGTTCTGGCGCAAAGCGAGTGGGTTCCTGGACAAACACGCTCACTGAGGCGCGAGCCAGTTGCGTTATCTGGAGCATTGCGGTAAATACAATATTCCTGGAATGCGAGTTTAACAAACCAGTTACATGTCCTCTGCATTCTACATCAAATGAAGACATTACTGTTTGTTTTATTTTGTATGTTACATACTTATTGGCCAAGTTTTTAGTTAGTTTATGGGATAGGAATTCTGCCAGGGTACAAGGGACTATAGGCGGCCATCTTGCCTGCAGAATTTTCAAATCAAGTAGAATACCGTTTTGCCAGAAATCTGGGGGGTTAAGTCCCCCTTTAAGTGTGGCGGGCGCAGCTTGGCACATTTGAACTGGTAATGGAACGCAAATCAGCTCGGCTTGGTTTGGCTCGGCTCGGTGTGGCCAAAAGTGTCAATGGAAAAGGGTATACGAGGGATGATGCATCTGTTACTGTTGCCTTGTTCATCTGGGTTTTGTTTTGGAATCAAATTAGGCACATACACTGTACTAGTCTCTCAAGTCTCTTCTACATTCTGTGAATGCATCATATGTAGTCTCTACTTAATGCACACAGAGCCTGGTCAAAGGAAGTTGGGGGGAAAAACCCGCTTCAGACCAGAGGAAGTTTGAACTGATGGAGGTGATTGGAGAAATACGAGTGGATGTCCCGCCTTTAGGTGGGACGAAGGAGGTTGGATGTCCCACTTTTAGGCAGGACATCCACTCGTATTTCTCCAATCACACCTGCCTTTAGGCGGGACATCCGGGATATCCCCCTATCATCGCACATTATTTTCCCTGAGTTTCCCTTTCCGCTTTGGCCAAGTTTTCCCATCTTGAAGTTCACAGACGTGTAGGCGGAAGCATTTGAAAATTGCGGGAGCCAACTCGTGTTTTAAGAGACTAGGCACATACAGAATACATGTATGAATGCCTACAGACTGGCAGTTGTTACGAGAGTGAATCATACTTCCTTGTGGGAAAAACCTGTCAACAAACTCACATTAGCTAGGGTGATAGGCTATTTAATATATGAATACTCTTACTGCCTTTCAGAATTGGTCTGATTGAATGGATGGAGAATACCTGCACCCTGAAAGATTTGCTGTGGAGCAGCAGGACTGAGGAGGAGCAGAAGATGG
This sequence comes from Poromitra crassiceps, assembly GCF_964638095.1. Classification (NCBI taxonomy): domain Eukaryota; kingdom Metazoa; phylum Chordata; class Actinopteri; order Beryciformes; family Melamphaidae; genus Poromitra; species Poromitra crassiceps. The sequence continues at coordinate 112,815,002 of NC_139624.1, forward strand.
TATTAAGGTAGGTTGTTCTGTGGTGGAGGGGTCCATCAGATGTATAGTGAATGTAAGCTGAGCTGGGAAACAGCAGTGTATTCTGCATAGGGCATCCATCATATGAGTAATCATATTGATATTTTTTATCATAATGCCATTTATAATGACTAGACATCGAGCGAGCGTGCTCTGCGCCCTTATGACATCACTTTTGACATCATCATCACTGATGACATCACATCATTAGCTAATAATGATGTTAAAAATCTGGCTCCATCAGGTCACCCGCACGGGTGCCCTTTACACACCCTGAAGGCTTCAGCCCGATCGCACGTAAAACGGCATAGCTGTGGCCGAACACAGAACTTGAAACGAACAAGCATCGCCCACGGACTCAATTTTATATACTAGCGAACCCGTGGGGAGCCCCCCTGTGAGTTAGGCCCCGCTGGTGTGGAACATGACATTATCACTGATGACATCATCACTGAACTTATTAGCCTCAGCCAGGAAGGATGACATCACATCATTAGGTAATCAGGGCAATCACCTAATTGAAAAATCCGGCTCCGTCAGGTCACCCGCACGCACGCGCGCATGGGTGCTCTTTACAACCCCTGAAAGTTTCAGCCCGATTGCACGTAAAGCGGCACAGCCGCGGCCGGACGAAATTCTGGTCACACGCACGCACACGGACACTTCTCAAATTATAATAAGGTAAATAGATACATGGTTTTTGAAGGGTTTGACAATTTAAACAAGTAAAAAATCAACTTCATTCACACCTTTAGTAGAGTCACTATTTGCACATGCAAGTTTTTCACCTAAAATGTAGTCTTTGTTTAGCAATAATAATTGATACAGTGTGTGGTGACTTTTCTCTTCTTTTTCTCCCTTCAAGGCCCACTGATGCCTATGATAATTGGCTTTCCAAAGTTGCTCCAAAGGTGCAAGGTATTTTAAGATACAACGAGGCTTACAAGTAAGTCTGCTGAACTTTCATTTGTGATTTAATTTTAATAAAATATGCCATTAGCTACACCTAGTTATTATGACCACAATTGATGATCTTTATTTGTTAATACTAATAATTTTCCTTTGCCAGGAGGGCGAGTCGTGCCGAGACGGTCAACAACTTTGTGAAAGTGTCCCAGCTTGTGCCCGGTGACCTGCTCAGGTGAGTACAAGCTCTACTCAGCACAAGCTTCCCATCAAGGTGAACACGGAGAGTAACTCCTTCTATTTTGTGGTTACAGGAGAGCGTTTATGAAGATGTGCACCAGTCCGGAGGCCTTCCTCTCCCTGCGCACCCACTTTGTCAGCTCCCATGCCCTGCTGTGCGTGAGCCACTGGATCCTGGGCATCGGAGACCGCCATCTCTCCAACTTTATGATCAACATGGAAACGGGAGGCATGATCGGCATCGACTTTGGTCACGCATTCGGTTCGGCCACACAGGTCAGGCATTCAAAGGGATTGTTCTGAATATTTGACGTGGGCTTGTATGAGGTACTAATCCATAGCAAGTGTATTGCCTGCAGTAGATTGCGATCTGTATGCTCCCAGTTTGGAAAAGTAGAAAGCTGCAGCACAGCAGCAAGTAGCCACCTAAAAGAAGGCCCACCTAAACACATCAGTATCAGTTTAAGTGTATGCTATATTAACATTTTCAGCGCTTTAACTTGCAGTCAAGCACCCTTTCCTTTTGCACTAAATCTTTGCAACTGTAGAACTTACGTATTCCTATGCACTGTATTACGCCGCAGATCTCTGTTTGGATCATGTTCGGCATGCGTAGGAATATGGAAGTTCTGCGGTTGTGAATATGTAATGTGGAGCGCGCCGACCACAATCTACTGTAGGTAATACACTGACTATCAATAAGTACCTCATACAACCATCTACTGTAGGTAGTACACTGACTATCAATAAGTACCTCATACAACCATCTACTGTAGGTAGTACACTGACTATCAATAAGTACCTCATACAACCATCTACTGTAGGTTGTACACTGACTATCAATAAGTACCTCATACAACCATCTACTGTAGATAGTACACTGACTATCAATAAGTACCTCATACAACCATCTACGGTAGGTAGTACACTGACTATCAATAAGTACCTCATACAACCATCTACTGTAGGTAATACACTGACTATCGATAAGTACCTCATACAACCATCTACTGTAGGTAATACACTGACTATCAATAAGTACCTCATACAACCATCTACTGTAGGTAGTACACTGACTATCAATAAGTACCTCATACAACCATCTACTGTAGGTAATACACTGACTATCAATAAGTACCTCATACAACCATCTACTGTAGGTAGTACACTGACTATCAATAAGTACCTCATACAACCATCTACTGTAGGTAGTACACTGACTATCAATAAGTACCTCATACAACCATCTACTGTAGGTAGTACACTGACTATCAATAAGTACCTCATACAACCATCTACTGTAGGTAATACACTGACTATCAATAAGTACCTCATACAACCATCTACTGTAGGTAGTACACTGACTATCAATAAGTACCTCATACAACCATCTACTGTAGGTAGTACACTGACTATCGATAACTACCTCATACAACCATCTACTGTTGGTAGTACACTGACTATCGATAAGTACCTCATACAACCATCTACTGTAGATAGTACACTGACTATCAATAAGTACCTCATACAACCATCTACTGTAGATAGTACACTGACTATCGATAAGTACATCATACAACCATCTACTGTAGGTAGTACACTGACTATCAATAAGTACCTCATACAACCATCTACTGTAGGTAGTACACTGACTACCAATAAGTACCTCATACAACCATCTACTGTAGGTAGTACACTGACTATCGATAAGTACCTCATACAACCATCTACTGTAGGTAATACACTGACTATCGATAAGTACCTCATACAACCATCTACTGTAGGTACAGTAATACACTGACTATCAATAAGTACCTCATACAACCATCTACTGTAGGTAGTACACTGACTATCGATAAGTACCTCATACAACCATCTACTGTAGGTAGTACACTGACTATCGATAAGTACCTCATACAACCATCTACTGTAGGTAGTACACTGACTATCGATAAGTACCTCATACAACCATCTACTGTAGGTAGTACACTGACTATCGATAAGTACCTCATACAACCATCTACTGTAGGTAATACACTGACTATCAATAAGTACCTCATACAACCATCTACTGTAGGTAGTACACTGACTATCGATAAGTACCTCATACAACCATCTACTGTAGGTAGTACACTGCCTATCGATAAGTACCTCATACAACCATCTACTGTAGATAGTACACTGCCTATCGATAAGTACCTCATACAACCATCTACTGTAGATAGTACACTGCCTATCGATAAGTACCTCATACAACCATCTACTGTAGATAGTACACTGACTATCGATAAGTACCTCATACAACCATCTACTGTAGGTAGTACACTGACTATCGATAAGTACCTCATACAACCATCTACTGTAGGTAGTACACTGACTATCGATAAGTACCTCATACAACCATCTACTGTAGGTAGTACACTGACTATAATTAAATACCTCATACAACCATCTACCGTAGGTAATACACTGACTATCAATAAGTACCTCATACAACCATCTACTGTAGGTAGTACACTGACTATCTACAAGTACCTCATACAGCCATCTACTGTAGGAAGTACACTGACTATCGATAAGTACCTCATACAACCATCTACTGTAGGTAGTACACTGACTATCGATAAGTACCTTATACAACCATCTACTGTAGGTAACACACTGACTATCGATAAGTACATCATACAACCATCTACTGTAGGTAGTACACTGACTATCGATAAGTACCTTATACAACCATCTACTGTAGGTAGTACACTGACTATCGATAAGTACATCATACAACCATCTACTGTAGGTAGTACACTGACTATCAATAAGTACCTCATACAACCATCTACTGTAGGTAGTACACTGACTATCAACAAGTACCTCATACAACCATCTACTGTAGGTAGTACACTGACTATCAATAAGTACCTCATACAACCATCTACTGTAGGTAGTACACTGACTATCAATAAGTACCTCATACAACCATCTACTGTAGATAGTACACTGACTATCAACAAGTACCTCATACAACCATCTACTGTAGATAGTACACTGACTATAATTAAATACCTTATACAACCATCTACTGTAGATAGTACACTGACTATTGATAAGTACCTCAAACAACCCCACGTCAAATAATGTGAACTATCTCATTACTATGATAAGGCAGAGGGTTGCGGCGGGGCGCACAATAGACCCATTTCACGGGGGCCATTTTGTGCCGAAAAGGCAGGTTAAACACAGGTGCAAGCAAAACACTAATGAGGGTTTCCAACTTCCAATGATTGGAATGTGGAAACCCTCATTAGTGTGTTGCTTGCACCTGTGTTTACCCTGCCTTTTCGGCACAAAATGGCCCCCGTGAAATGGGTCTATTGCTCAACTGCCAGTTGAGCAGGTGAGCACTTTGTGTGCGAGCTACTCGCACACAAAGTGTTGCACTCTAGAAATGGGTGTGTGATATTTCTAGTACACATAAAGTTTTAAAATGGTTTCCGTGTTTCCTGACAGTTCCTCCCGGTGCCTGAGCTCATGCCGTTCCGGCTGACCAGGCAGTTTGTGAACCTGATGCAGCCCATGAAGGAGTCAGGTCTGATTCAGAGCGTCATGGTCCACTCGCTGCGGGCGTACCGGGCCGAGCCTGACCTGCTGCTCAACACCATGGACGTGTTCGTCAAGGAGCCCTCGCTGGACTGGAAGGTACACTGACACTCCTCTGGCCTCTTTCTACTGGAGGCCATTTGTGTGCGATTATGGTAATTTACTGCATCTGCTAAGGCATTGTTCACAACTAATAATCCTTCTAATTGGCGGTTTCACAAAATTATGAATCGTTTCCGTTTGATCAAGAATGTTGCTTATGTTTTATATTTTAAAAAGAGACCATCCTCACCAGAAAAACATAGGTCTATTTCCCAGGCTGTTAACACGACAATGTTCCCTTTGGCTGTGACCGCTAGAGGTCACCACAGTCTCATATTTAGATTTGCAGAAAAAAATGCTAGGGAGACAGGGTGGGTTGGGTGGACCTGTGCTAGCGCCCTTTTCTTTCAACTTTGTGGCGAGAGTGCTGGTTCACCTCCCGTAGTTACAGTTGCCTAAACCCAACCAAGGTGTTTTAGTTACCTAAACCCCAATCTGGGAACCCAGAGTCTATCAGTCTGACGACTAATATGATTCTGGGACAGATGACAGATATTTCGGGGTTTCCGCTGTAGAGCACCCCTTCCGTCATTGTTTACAGTCCGACGACGTCTCATATGCAGATATTTATCATTATTATTGTGCTTGCTGACAAGCAAGGCACAATCTTTTTATTATAATATATTTATTTGAGATCTGAATTTTGCAAAGTTGTATACAAGGTACAGACAAGCAGTGACATTTATTTCTTTCTTTTTTCTTGGAGTGCACAAGTCACAGACTGGAGCACAACCTTTTCTTATACAATCTCAAATTGACAAAGGCACAAACAGAAGGAAAACTAAAACAACAACAAAACAAACAAACACACAAAACAAAAAACTAACAAAACAGTAAGTCTACCTGATAGCACACAAATCAAACATAGGTCACATGGGGGGTGATGAGCAACAGACAAGTCCATATAGGAAGATACAGTGAGAGAAAGAGAGAAAGGAGAAGTATATTAAAAAGTAAAAAGAGGATGCTCAGGGTGTCCATCTCAAAAAGAATAAAGTAAAAGTCAGTTTGGGTCCAAAGACAAGAGCGAGTTGACATAGGAGATGATAGGCTGCCATCTTCTGTCAAAATTGGCAATTGATCCTCTCACAGAGTGCCCAAATTTCTCCAAAGACAGGAAAAACATTAAATCACTCAGCCAGGATGTAGTGGGAGGAGCCAGGATGTAGAGGGAGGGCGGTTTTGACTTTTCCAATGCAACAGAATACGTCTACGGTAGGGTTTAATATTTTTCCCGAAAATGAGGCATAGCGGGAAACGGGAAATACAACAACAAATACAAAGAAAAATCCCGGGAAATCGCCCTTTTTTTTTTTTTTTTTTATAAATCTATGGGTTGCTAATTTGATGCTGTAGTGTCTTATTTGCTGATATCAATAATTATTCTCATTCTTATTATAGGATTAAAGAAAAAGAATGAATTTATGTTAACAAACATTATAATTTAAGATAAAAACATATGAAATGCCGTGTTCATTGCATGTGATCGTCTGCTGATAAGAACAGCCTCATGGAAATGTTATTTGACAATAAATAAACGGAATCCGTTACAGCACTTAATTTGGGAAGTGATATTGGACAATAAACAAATGAAATTCGTTAAAGCAAGTTATTTTGCGTGTTTCAATTAAGCTGAGATGGATTCCATATTCTGATAGCGTTCAGCAGCCTTTCTATAATAGCCAAACAATTTCATTTACTTTCCAAGTGACATTCATTGTTCAAGTGCAATTGAATCAATAAACTAGTGCAAACAATCACGGCCTGCGCCGCTTGTGCAAAATTCACGGCTTTAAGAATCCGTCATATGCTGCCATTTCTGACAGTATTTCGGCCACCGAGGCTTTTGGTGTTAAGTATGCTTCACTTGCGGGGTTTCTGGGGTTTTATGTTGCTGCGACTGCAAATGTCGCAGCAACCCGCTTGTTGATCGTCCTCCACATCTTATCACTCGCTCACAGAGGTTACATGTGGCATCCTCGTTGTTTTGGTTGTTTGTAAAGTATCTCCACGCAAAACTACTGGCAGGCGTGGCAGCAGAAGACATCGTGGTGGAATCCATCAGCGTGGTGACCGTGGTGTTCTTTTAATACATCCATGAGCGTGGTGCATTGTTGAGAGATGCTCAACAGGTTGGTGTGGGCTGTGTGGACGAATTACCGTATTAACTGCAGTAATGGTCATTACGCAATTTTATTTAGGCTACAATAGACTATACAGCTATTTTCTTCAATTCATTTTTCCCCGTTAACCGCTATTGTATTTTCCGGGAAACGGGAAATGGTCCAGTCGGGATTTCCCGGGAATCCCGTTTCCCGGGATTAAACCCTAGTCTACGGGCTATGAGTGAGGCAAAAGCGACAACATCAGATTCAGTTTTAGAGAGATTAGCTAATGTAGAGGGCACCCCAAAAATGGAAATAAACGGACATGGGTTCAGTGTAATATTAAGGGCTTCGCTTAACGTTCTAAAAAAACATGACCAGAAGTCAGACAGCTTTGGACAGAGGAAAAACATATGAGTATGGTCAGCTGGAGAAAAGCCGCATCGGTCACAGCCAGGTGTCATTCGTATCAGGGAACCGCCTGCTAAGCTTAGCTTTTGTGTAGTGAATCCTGTGTAGAACTTTGGACTGGATTAGGGTTAGACGAGAGCATGAGGATGAAGAGTTGACTCTAACTAGTGCCTCCTCCCAACATCAGACAGTTCTTGTCCAAACTCCTCCTCCCACTTACCCCTAACTCTCGCAAGAGAGATCGTGTTCGAGTTCAGTATGAGGTTATACATAACTGAGATTAAACCTCGTGTTTCAGGAAGAGACAAAATATCAGATAGAAAAGAGGTTGCCGGGAGTAGAGGGAAAGATGTAAAATGCGTGCGAGCGTAATTACGAGCCTGCATGTATTTAAACAAGTGGGAGTGGGGTAAATTATATTGTACACGGAGGTTCTCAAAAGAGTATACCTCTAAGTATAAATCTGAAAAGCAGACTAGGCCCTTCTCTCTCCACAAACTGAAAAATGCATCTAGGTGAGAAGGAGGAAATAAATGATTATGGCATATAGGGCTATGTGGGGAAGGGGCAGACAAATTGAAATGACGCCTAAACTGTTTCCATATCTTTAAAGATACGTCATTGTTTACAGTCCGACGACGTCTCATATGCAGATATTTATCATTATTATTGTGCTTGCTGACAAGCAAGGCACAATCTTAAAGTCCGACATACTTAATATTATTATAGTTCCTATCTGCCTTTTTTTGGCGCGTAATAACTCCCAAAGTTTTCACGCCACTTAGACATGCCAGAACAAAACGTGCGGCTCATTGAGGAAAGGGTTGCTATGACCTTTCTAAGGGTTCGGTCAAGCGGTTTGGGCGCTATTCGCGATTAAGTTTTTTTCCCATTGACTTGCATGGGGTTTCGATAAATCTGGCAAAATCTTGCATTAAGTTAGCTGTATCTCAGAAACCATACGAGATACAACTACGAAACTTGGTAGGGAGGTTCACAGAGGGGTCTTTTACTATCCACGAAAAACCTACACCAATTGGTGGCGCTATAACAGCCCTCTTTACGATTTGTTCCATAACTTTTGAACCGTAGGGTCCTCGATCAAACTTCTTTTTTCCCTGGACTCCCTGGGACCTTCCGCATCTACTCATCTAGGCCACGCCCATTTCCGTCTGACTAGATTTTCTGCCATTTTGAATTGTGTCCAAAACTGTTTTTTTGCGATTCCTCCTTGAAATTGTGTCCAATCTTCACCAAACCAAAGTACATATCATGCGGGGACTGCCCTGCACAACACTGATTTTGAAGTTTTTGAAAAACCCGCACCGTTGCGATATAATCGACTTCCAAAGTTCTGTGGGTGGGGCCTATTTCACCAAAATCGGCATAACTCTGGAACACAACGTGTGATCCTAACCAACCTTGGCCCAGGTGTGGAAGGATGTACTCTGAGCCTATAGGAGAAATATTGTGTCATTTTGCCTATAGGGGGCGCTATAGCAGCATTCAGTACCTGTACCTTCTAAATTATTTTATTTTGAAGGGCGGCAGGAAGTGCTGATTCATTGTAATTATGGCCAGCCTTCCTTCTTGTATTCTTGTATTGACACTTGACACATGCACGCAATTATATAGACTTCAGACACACCTATACCTGTATTACAAGTGGTATATCACTCATGGTCTCACTCTCATTTACATATTATCTTTTGAGCAGCTCCAGCTCTTCTCTGTTAAAAAACACATGCAAAAAGTGTACTGGAAGCAGGAATCCGGTGTGATTTGACCAGATAAATATTGTTTAAGAGTAACTGAGCAGGAGTGTTGCATGTTGGGTAGAGAGAATGATGTTGACAAAAACAACGCATTAAATTAGCTGTATCTCAGAAGCCATATGAGGTACAGCTACGAAACTTGGTAGGGAGCTTCACAGAGGGGTCTCTTACTATCCACGGAAGAATTGCACCAATTGACCAGATGGTGGCGCTATAACAGGTTTTGGTTCATAACTTTACAACCGTAGTTTCTACAATCGAAATTCTTCTGCCCCTGGATTTCTTGGCTCCTCCCGCTTCTACTCACATAGGCCATAACTGCTTAGTCCCCCTAGCTGCATGGGCAGTAGTCTCTTAGAACAGACGAGTTGGCTTCCGCAATTTTCAAATGCTTCCGCCATACCGTCTGTACTTCGTGGGGGAGAATCATGCACCAACCGGAATGGGAAGCAGAAAGGCGGGTCTTCCGCTCATTAGTCCAATCAGAATCCAATATGCCGGCAGAAAGGCGGGTCTTCCGCTCATTAGTCCAATCAGAATCCAATATGCCGCATTCGCGTGTCGTGATTGGTCGGATTCCGTAGAACTTCCTTCCAGTCTGAAGGTTTTTTTCCCCAACTTCCTTGTGCATGTTCTGGGGGTGTAACGTACAGACTGTATATAGCTGCATTCGCCGGATGTAGATGATACAGTCTGTTTTAAGAGACGACATGGGCAGGGACCTTGCAAGGCAGGCGGTGCATGGCGAGGACAGCAAGCACAATTACATTTTCGGTAGGAAATGTAGACATTCTAGTTATTATTATTAGCCGAAATGCCGTCTGGACCTACAATCGATCAGCTCCAACTCCATTCTCGCATCAATTGGACTGTAAACAATAGCCGCGTGCACGGAAGCGGAAGTCTTGACGCAGACATCCACTATACAGCGGAAACCCCGGAATATCGACCATCAGTCCTAGAGTCATATTAGTCGTCAGACTGATAGACTCTGGGTGCCCAGATTGCCTAAACCCAACCAAGTTGTTTTAGTTGCCTAAACCCAACCAAGTTGTTTTAGTTGCCTAACCGTAACCAAGTGGTTGCTCCAACCTTAACCGAACCAAACCGCTCGGCCGGGCCGGTGGCGAGAGCAGGGAAGTAGCGGGGAAGTACCGGTGTGTAAAGTTTCGGCAACATATGCCATTTGCATTTCGCATGGAAATAGAATGAGGACAAGCCTGCTTGCTGACTATTATTTTCTCCTTACATATTATTGTTTTATTTTTGATTGTTTTGCTTTCTAATACTTGTGCTTAGTACTTTTTATGCCTCCGCCGGCGATAGCCAGGCCGGAGGCATTATGGTTTCGGGTTGTCCGTCCGTCCGTCCATACGTCCGTCCGTACTATGTTCGTTTATGCGATATCTGAGGAAGGCCTAGACGGAATTTCGTCAAATTTGCCTCAAATGTCGAACTGTTCATGTATTATCACAAAACTGTAAATAAAAAAAATATTGAAAAAGAAATGTCGAACTGGACTCAAGGATGAAGTAATTCGATTTTGGTGGTCAAAGTTCAAGGTCACTGTGACCTCACAAATGACATTTTCTAGCTCGTTAACACGTTATCTCAGGAACGCCTTGACGGAATTTCTTCACATTTGGCTCAAATGTCGAACTGTTCATGTATTATCACAAAACTGTAAATAAAAAAAATATTGAAAAAGAAATGTCGAACTGGACTCAAGGATGAAGTAATTCGATTTTGGTGGTCAAAGTTCAAGGTCACTGTGACCTCACAAATGACATTTTCTAGCTCGTTAACACGTTATCTCAGGAACGCCTTGACGGAATTTCTTCACATTTGGCTCGAATGTCAAAGTCTGGACACATGGATGTTGACTGCTCACTTGTTGGTGGAGGCATATATCCACGGGGCGGTCGTTCTAGTTCTTATATTAACTTGCTTCAAATGTATCTAACTTGATTTAATTCAATTGTACTTGATGACTTTTCTTATACTGTAATTCACTTTGTAACATTTGTTTTGAAAGGTGCTTTACAAACTAAATTATTATTGTCGTGAATCCCCAGAACTTTGAGCTGAAACAGCTGAAGAAGGGCGGCACATGGACTGAGAGTGTCAATACCAAAGAAATCAACTGGTACCCCTTACAGAAGGTCAACTTTGCCAGAAGGAAACTAGAAGGAGCAAATCCAGCTGCCATAACCAGGTACTGTATACTGTCCAAGAGGAAGAAGGAACAACAATGAATGAGATTCTGTTGCGGTTAGACTAGTACAAGGGTTCCCAAACTTTTCAGACCTAGTACCACTATGTACCAAACCAAAGTTCCCAAGTACCACTTCCCACTGTGGATACAAAGAAATTTGACTAAATAACAACTGGGATTGTGAAATTCTGGGAGCCTGACATCGATGTTTTAAATAACAATTTGTCCGATAGCCTTTTTTTTTAAATTAGCGATGCTGTAGTTTGCTCGCCAACACTGGAATTTCCTGGCCTGAATGGTACATTCAACACACCATGACATCCGCAAATTTCCAAGGTGTACTTCAATGCATCACAATGTGATCGTTGAATGTCAATTATTTGTCCAGTTCATTTCTCTGTGTCTCGTCACACTTCTTCTTGTCTGCTTTTCAAATAGTTGAGATTTGATTAGAGCTGCTGGTCTTTGTAGTGATCACTTACAGGTGCTCTTTGGATATTTCAGGTGTTGTATTGTGCTTATTCCATCTTGTGAAAGGCTCTTATTCTTATTGTATTATTATTATTCCTACTATTATTACTATACTCTCTCTGCGGTATATAAGGAAATAGTAGGTACCTCAGACATTTCACTTTACTAAATGGTACTTGAGAATGACTGCTGGAGAAGGCACATATTTTTTGTGACACTTTACTGTACATAGGCTACATTAATTGTTATGGAACAGTACTATGCCTCTTATAATGTTTGATGTTTATGTTGATATTTTTCCATGCCTGAGTGTGAGCAACTGTAGCATGTCCCAATTTCGCATTGGGGATCAATAGTTTTTATGATTCTGATTTGCCTGAGTGGTATCTTGATTGATCAAGATATCACTCATGCAAAGAGCCCTTCACAAGATGGAATAAGTTGAGATTTGATGTTAAAAAGTTCTTGCTTGTAGTAAGTGACGACCTCTTCGAATGTCACTGGAAACTGCATAGCACTGATCTTTCTCTGAGACAGTGAAATATTCCCACACGCTTTCACTTTTATTTGAAAACAAACCACATGTACCCACAGCAAACGTTGCCTTCTTATGTGATGCCACATGCCAGTCGTGCAGCTTTGCGAGTCAGAGTGCAAACAACGTTTAGCCAGCGCAAAGTTGATGTGACACAACAGATAAACATCCTATTAGCTGATGGCAGTCAGCAAGGCTCTTGACTCGACTACCACCAGGTGGAGCCTCCTTGGACCAGAGTTTGGGAATCACTGGACTAGTATAACCCTAGTTTTGATTGGTGTGATGACATTGTGTTTGTGTTTGTCAGTGAGGAGCTGAGGCTGGGATTTGAGAAGGACGCTGCCTTTAAAGGGATGCAGTCTGTGGCCTTGGGAAGCGAAGAGCACAACCTCCGCGCCAAGCTGCCAGGTGGGAGTCTGTCAGTGGAGATGCAGGTGGACTGCCTGCTGGACCAAGCCATGGACCCAAACATACTGGGCCGGGTGTGGCAGGGCTGGGAGCCGTGGCTCTGAATCAAACATACTGGACCGGGTGTGGCAGGGCTGAATCTTCACTTGACTAGTGGAACACGCATCCGTGTGACCGCTGGAGGCTGCACAGCGTCGCAAGTTCGGCCATTAACCTGCGCAGCCATCGCAAATCAGGTTCAGCTCAGGTTGTGAATGTCTCTGCCCCTGTCTTGTCTTGTTCGGTCAACTGTGCTTGATTTGTAAAATGCACTGTATGTCATGTTTTTCATCGCAGTTGTAAACGTGCCCAAGACAAATTTCCCCAATAAAGTTAAACTCAACTCAGATTCAGCCATTAATCGGCCCTATATTTACCTAATTTAAAAAATCCGGCCTGTTAGGTCACCCAGGAGCAGGGGTGCTCTTTACACTTGCTGAAACATTCAGCGCAATCACATGTAAAATGGCATAGCTGTGGCCAAACGCAATTTCTGCTCACTCACTCAAGGGACTTTGAATTGTTGTTATAGGATGCTTCCAAACATCTCTAAGTTGTTTGGTTAGATCCACAAATGAGTAAATTCCCTCATATTTGATAAGGCATCAATGGCATTACAAGCTATGCATAGAAAGTGGGGACAGAGTATGAATCATAAACATGGTAATTGAGGCTATTTCTTGCACTACTCTGTACTCTCCCATGTAAAGTGAATTTCTGATTTTTACACTCATGTTCATTGTGTGCTCAACTTGAATCTGTTTGAAATAAAAATGTTAAAACCGTAGCAAGATCACATTTAGTCATCTAGATTTTGTATCTCACCTCATATTTCACATGACTAGTGCTGAAATACCACTTGACTCAAACGGCAAACATCAATTAATCCATTTTAATAGATCATACAACCAAAGATAGGGAAACAAGAGTTAAGTTAAAGGATAACTGTTCATAAGTTATTGTCAGTTTTCTACAATACTGACAATGTACCAATACTATAAAAAAGCTTTCATCAGCCCAGTGTTGTATTCATTTCCCTCCTCCTCTTTGCATAAAGAAGGCAAGAATTAATGTAGGCCTCGATCCAGAGTTAAGATGGACATCAACGTGGAATAGGCTTTAGTGTTAGCTGCTTTATGTAATACCACTTTCACACCAATGACCAGGGCCCGGCCAGGGTTACTTGACCCATGTTCACACTTCGTTAACACGGGGTTAAACCCTGGTCATGACAATTCAGATAGGACCTGGGTCACAACCCTGAAGAGATGCATAACAAATAGTTGTTCAATCAACCCCTGTCGGCTAACCTGAGAACAACCCTGGTTGGACCCTTGGTGTGAAAGGGGTATCAAGTCGGTTTGTTCACAATGTATAACTAACATGGACAAAAAGCATGACGCCTAATCCAACATTTCATTGAGGTAATTTCAAAACAATTGGGATTCACAAGAGTCACAAAAAACATTTCTTGCCTCATACAACAGTAAATAATCTCTGGGTCAGTTAACAGAATATGGTCATTTCAGTGGCACATATGCTCCATTACTGCTATTGTCTAGATGTACTGCTTTTGTTCACTGTCCATGTAGTGTCACTGAAGCTGGCAGACTCATACTGCAATTAGGAACAATTATAAAAAATTCCCTCGTGAAAAGTAATTCTTCATTCAGCTTTTTGAATGCATGGACATCTAAACCCATGTAATCCAGTTGTGCATAAATGACAGGAATTTTAATAGCTTTTTCTCAATAAAAAATAATTTTATTAGAGTGAGTAATCACTGCCATAAATATTTGCACTCCTATATAAAAACAATATCCACTAGAAGATGTAACAATATGCCATAAAATAAATCGGATCAGACCTGGGTTATATGAGGAGGCACCTTTGAAGTCTGGGTCTGGGAATGAATCACTTTTCTGCATATTTATCATTCGTTTGAATGACTTCAACTGCATAAATCAATCAACTCTGAATCAAGGCCACAGGGGGAAAAGTGTTTGGTAAAAATAGAAAGCAACGTTTCACTTTGGAAGAACATTTTCAATTCATAGCGAGCATGAGGATGAATTTGCAGCGTGTTGATCATTTCTCTGACTGCTCCTGAACTGTAGAGATCTGAGGTGAAAATGTGCTGCCAGAGTGAAATATGACTAAGTATTTAAGGTATCTGGGTTAAGGCATAGAAAAGCTGACTTTTACTTGCTTTGCTACATGTTAGGACACTTTGTCCACACAAAGGAAAAGTACCATTTTTACTTTTACAAAAGCATGTAGTGCATTATTTTTCTCAATGTCTTCTCTTATCACCGTAGAGTCCATTAACCTTCAGACTACAATGAATGGACTGAAAATTACCAAAGTGCGTGATGCATAACATGTATTTTATGTAGAATGTTATGGTCCGATACTTCTGTTGGTAGTATTTGCATATTAGTTTAAGAATAAGGCAATAATTTTGTTAGTCAAAAGGCCTCAGTCATCGTCATTCATGGATCACCTTGAATTACCTTTGTAGGAGACACTTTGGGTTAAAGCAATTCAGTTGAGTCTCCCTTAAGATTAAAAGGCATCAAATAGAAATAATACATTGTATGGTGAGCAGTGACAAAACAACACCTTGGCATATACGTAATGTGTTGGCTGATCGAGATCAACCAGTTAATACCACGATGTAGGAGATCAGCATCGGTCCTTAAAGTAAGACGCCACACCAATAATTCAGATGCTATTCTTGTTACCTGACCAGTCCCTCCAGGAAATTGCGATTTTGCAACCGCAATAATTCAACCAATCACCGTAATATTTGCGAGGGCTTGCAACTTTTCAAAATTCACGCAATTTATCTGCGAAAATGGCAAAACAGGTTCCTCAACTTCCTAATTTTGCCAGTTCCCTCAATTTTACCGCAAAAAATAAATCACATAAAACTTCACAAATTGCATTGCAATTTTTGGGAAAAGCAGCAGCAAAATCAAGCATTTTTCATTGCAACAATCACAGAAAAAATCCTGGAGGGACTGCAGAGAGCCCAGTTGGTTCTAATGAACGCATCCGACTCTCCCAAAACCAGAAAAGCAATGCTTTGATCTGAGACCAGGATGATGTACAGACAGCTGCTACTCTGTTCACAATCAATTAAACATTGATTTATTTTGTAGATTCATACTGCATGCATCTTTGCCAATTCATTCTCTAGAGCTGTACTGGAGCTGTACATCAGCATGGTATCACGGCCTCTATATGTGGCTGTTAGGAACACTAGTAAATATTAGCTAATGCAGACCAAGCTTAGAAATAAATCAGAGGTGGATTTTTAAAAGAACACAAGCATATTGCAATACCTGACAACCTGTGCCCTGCCCTGCCAATGCCTATGTTTTGGGAATTTATTTAAAGAATAATAGATCATAACCCCGTTTCACATGTCTGGCTTGGTCTTCAAAATACTGGCTCAGTTGAAAGCCGGGCCTGGTTTTCTGTCATTGCCACTTTTGCCATGGTGGCCATTTAGTAAAAAAAAAAAAATGTAAAAAGTATATACAATTTGCTAATCTCAGTACTACAGTACATAATAAGGCAGATTCCGTGGCCCACAATTGCTCAACTGAGGAAGCGACTCGGTACAGGCACGCTAGAAGTGAGCGCACGTCGCACGATATTTCGAGTATTTTTTTTATGCCTCCGCCAGCCACAGCCATGGCCGGAAGCATGTTTTCAGGTTGTACGTACATCTGTGTAATGCTTAAAATTTGTTAATACTGGGTTGAATGTCACCCGAAGAGTTAAGTACAGAGTGCAGTGCACATGAGGGCACATGTCCACTTGAACCAAGGCTCCCCTTTGTGTTCTTTTAAAAATCCTTAAAATGCCAAAATTGAGTGATATTCCTCTTTAGGAATAAAGTCATACAATGCCCTCATCAAGCTGATGTCTAATTTTTTGTTTGTTTTTGTCATCTTGTTTCTTCTGCTATGGTCAGAACGATAGCTACATTAGCCATGTGGGTCTCCTTTAAATTCATTGGCTTGTTTTAGGATATGTGATGACACGAGCACTATTGGGCTGTGCACCAACAAGTAGAACGCAGTTGACATGAAAATGTCATGAAAGTGCCAAATGATTCCATTCGGTTACCAAATAGCAGTCACCGACTTGTAGTGTGCTGAGAAGCATTCCCCAGCTATTCTTCACCAGGAACGAGTAACATGGACACAAATTCAAACTATACAAAAAGAAACTCTTTGTGGCTGAGGGTGCATAGCATGTACGAAAGGTGTGTTATTTCGGCTTCATAATAGGATTTAGTGTTTTATAATGTCAGTTATATTTTAGGTCTCCACCCATTCATGAACTGCATGAGTTTCTTGACTTGCAGTTTGGTTAGCTTGAAGTCCTCTGACAGGATGTCCTCGGTGAGCTGCAGGAGGAGAGTCCCATCGATCTTCTCAGACACAAAGAGAGAAACTATGTCATCCGGCAGGCCGATGAACTTTAGAGATCTGGACACCTCTTCAATAGAAAGACCGGACAGATTGGAAGGGGGGCGCCACTGTGCCATGGGAGCAAAGGACGGGCCTTTAGGAGATAGCGGGTAAGAGATTGAAAATACCTCTTTTGTGCCCTGCTCATGTTGACTGAGTGGGCGTTTTAAGCTTCCTTGCTTTCTGTCACAGATTGATACAGATGGCAAATCGCCAACTCTGGTCACCGCATTTGATTTTGGCGTTCTCGGCGGTAAGATGGGGCAAGATAGACTCTGCTTAGTGTTAGATTCTTCTATTGGCTTGTCTCTATACATTTCTAACGTGTAACTTGAAGACTTGGTGCAAAACTGATTCATAGAGGCTTTCTGCGATCGGAAGTCATTACTTCCGTGCGTGTGTTCTCGCCCATCAAAGTCAAGGAGGCTGGATGTGCAGGTTTTTGGGGTGCTCGGAGATCTCTTTCGGGGGTAACTGTAGTAACTCCGAGAGCCGGCCGGTAGGAACCCGTCCATGCCTTGCGACTCTCCGCTGAAGTTATTTGGCCAAGACAACCTGGAGGACATCCCGTCTGATGGCAGGCAAGCGCGGGGCGAACTGCTCTGCGGCTCGCTGGCGTCGTCTTTAGCCCAGGTACAAGGATAACACACATGGCTCTGCTCCTCCTTCTCAGCTGCCTCGCTTTCACATCCTCCGCTACAGGTAGAAAAACAGAAGATTGTGTTTAGATAAAGCCCAGTTTTACTCTTAGCCCAGTTTACTACTTTGCTAAGAGTAAAGCTTACTATGTAGATTTGCCTGAACCTAATGTTATGGTTTGAATTAAATACTTGGCATGTTTTTGTTCACTAACTGGTTTACTTTCCAGTTGGCTTGGCACTGCATTCAGTGTAATAAAAGTCAATGCCAAACAATTTCATCAGCATTACAAATGTTTTCCCCTATCCAAAAGCTTCCCCCAAAGTTTCAGTTCAATCCACTGCCTTAATTGGCAAAATGTATCCTATATCTTACCTTATAGCTCCAAATGTCTCCCAAGTGCAACTTGAACTTTCTCGCTAACTTACAGTATCTCTTTAATCCATAGTTTCTACCAATTTGACTCTGACTGTGTTGAAGCCTTTGTTAACATTAGGGACATGGGTGAAAATACTTCAACAAACACTGAACAACACTGATATGAGCGGTAGATTATCTGCCTACCAACACGAGGGTCGCAGGTTTGCGTACAGGCACGATTGGCTGTGTCTGCGGGTGGGAAGCCGGATTAAGGGTAAAAAAAACACTGGTATGACATGGTCAGGTGCACCTAAGCCACGGGGATCTCGACTGCCTATATCCATAGATTTAAAAAATAATAATAATAAAAACTCTTGATGGAGGCTTTCAGATTACTTTTGACATCTGTTGAAAGTCAATAGAGTAAGCACAACCTCATATTAAAATACTGACGAGAACTTCACTGGGCAGATGAACAGGAGACTTGCAGGAAAAAAATACTTTGATTCTTTAGAATTATAAAGTGTGCATAGAACAGGCTTTAATGCTACAACCAGGGATGTATTACCGAAAGGGTCTACCGGGCCCAAGAGCTCAGGGGGCCCATAACCCAGAGCCTCTTCACAGGGCCACTGCGTCTCTTGCCCAGGCCTGTGATGAACTGATCCCTTACACCACTGATATGGTATTCAAAATAGTTGTCCAAGTCTAGCTGAGGATAAAACCCACCGATCTTGTTTCCATACTTTATATCTCTCTTCCACTCTTTTCCTCGTTATCTCTCTCATGATTAAAGTCCTAAATTCCCACATCACCCTGCTGTAAATTACGCATGTTAAATACATTTTTTTAAACCTGTGGTGCAAAAGAAAAGGTGAGAGGAGGTAGGAAGGAGAGGGTGGTAGTAAAGGCAAGTATGAACAGACCGTGGAGAGTTTCAAGCAGAAGAGTTGAATTTAAAAAGAGGAAGGGTGGATGAGAAGAAGTAACAAAGAAAGGAGATCCTTCAAGAAATTAGTTGTGACACTTTATTGCCTCTTCTCCTTCCTCTATCTGCTTCTTATCATCCTCAGGATATTATGACACACACTGCCTGCGTGCACAGATAGCACATGGACACACACACACACACACACACACACACACACACACACAGTCTCAAGAGTCTCCATATCGTAGTTTCAGTTGGCTAGGTCTCACCCTGGCACACAACCAGGCAGTAAGACAAATCAACCCAGAAACTGTCTGACTGTGTCTTAATGGTCACCTTGTATACAGTAGTAGTGACAAGGCATTACACCGGAAGTCGAATGGTTAAATAAGATTGCTTAATGTAGGGGAGAGCAGGGCATGTGGTCACACTTTTCACTCATTGGTGTATTTCTTACTGGTGCCTTACTACTGAGAAACAATATTTTTTGGGAACACTTTATAATAACTGTACGCTGCGAAACACTAAATAGGTTACTTAGTTATTCAATATACCGTACTGATGCGGATATTCCTTTCTTTACTTTGAGTCTCTTTTAGTGCAGCACCAGTTTCTTCAACTGGTGGGGGGATGTGTGGGGATGTTACAGTATTTAGGGCCCCAACCCTATATTTTTTGACAAAATGTTCCATAAGTTTATGGACAATTAGAGGGTTATTGTGCTTTTAGCTTTAAATGAGTGTCCCTGCACTGTAAATCCTGTGTTAGATACAGGTGAGTTTCTTTCTTTCTTTCAGCCTGGTCACTATTCCAGTATGAAGTGGCCCCAATTCTTACATGTTGTGGAGACCTGAAGAATAATAGGAGAGGGTTGGACTTGGAGAACGGGTGTCTTGCTGCCGTGGCTTGGACATGATGGGCACTGTGGGCATCTGCTTGGAACTTCGGGGAGGAATTGGTGGGGCATTCAGAAGACGGCATTCTTCCTTCACCTAGAAAGAAATCATCTGGCTTTGAAATTGATAGTGTCACCTGATCAGAGTTAAGCAAGTTGAATTTCTCCAGTCAGTTTTTCTACCTGTATAACAGTTGGTGTTCTATTTCAAAGTTCTAACAATTGCTGTAGCGTTGCACATCATCTGATTCTGCACAAAAAATATTGCATTGATAAGAACCGAAGGCTAAAAGCTTGTTCCACTGTAACATCATGGCTGTTGTAAAAAAAGCAGAAGAGCTTTGTTTCTTGCCTTCAATACTGTTTGTCTGTGCTACAGCTGGTGTAACGTTAGCTTAGCTGCAAGCCGCCTTATTGCTTACAGCTCAACAACCGGCCAACGAATGTCAAAGCTGATAGGCTTATTGGAAAGAGCGTGACTTGATATGGTTAACAAGCAAAGGTTTTGGTCACTCAGTCTGTGGCGTTTTGAGCCCGTTAAAGTGGTTACAGCCTGTGGGCTGAGCTAACATAGCTAACAGATAGTTAACATGCTAGCTTGTCCTCAGTCAGAATTGAATTGACATGACGTATCACTATAGCGTTCCATTTTAGCAAGAGCGTCTTCTTTTTTACTTTGAGCACAAAAGTAGGTTATTTGTCAAAAAATATTTGGCAAACAGTTTGGCTACCGTAATCAACATGGTCGGGGCAGGACTCAGAAATATGGAGTAGGATGAATCAGCGTGACGTCACTTGCCACCCAGAAATGCGGAACCTCGCGGCAGTTAACTAGTATGAGTTGGGCCAAACAAACGTTAATATCACAAAAACTATACATCACATTTCTTATATTTTGACATTCTGAGTGAGAGCAGAATTAGCTCAAGAGTTTGATGTATAATATATGCATGTCGTCTTAATGTTGTGTGAACAGTTTTTAAAATGTAAACAGGGTCAGCCGGTTAGAGTCAGATGCTCAAACTCAGGCTCCATAGGGTTCCATTGCTGTTGCCACCCAGTGATGCGGTTTGTTTACCAAAATGAGGGGGGCTTTAAAGGATGGGTTTTCCGTGGGGAATATGAATATATATTAAATCTCACGCCCCTAAGGTTTTCGAATCCGTTGAAATTCTTGAAATTGGAGCTTCACTCACAGAGATATCAAGCATCTCTCACATATTTTTTGGGCCAGCCGACGCGTTTCGCGTCATCTGGCCTAAGTCCGCCTTGCGGAAGTCGTGCACCTATGAACTACAACTGTTGTTGGCCATGGTCCCGCCTCTAGAGGTCCTCCACGCCCCTTCAGAGGCCTTGACAAAAACCAAAAGGCAGCCATCTTTCCAACCGCCTAGCCTGCTGTAGCTAATATTAGCTTCCCATAGTTCCTTGCAAAGAGACCATTATCTCGGGAACGGAAGCACTAATCGACACGGGACTGGCGGCATTGGAAAGCTCGTCAAATTTTACATCTAGTAGTAGGTGGGTTGAAGTAACGAAATCAACGCTGAGCAATGTACCCGTTTTTACACATTTTTACAGAAAATAGTTACAACATCAGATGCGCGTAACTCCTACGAAAATGCCTTAAATTGCATGAATTTTTTTTTATGAAGACATCTCCCGACATATATACTACCGTTTACATTTGGTGCAATTTGGAGGCAATTTTATTTTCGATTTATTTCTTGTTCTTTGTATATTTTATTGTCGAAGCCTTCTTCTTCTTCTTCTTTGAGTTTTATGGCGGTTGGCAAACATATATGTGCATTACCGCCACCTACTGGAGTTTGATATCAGCCAAATGCCTGAGGGGTGGGCATAAAAACGAAGGCCACGCGAGCCCAGTGCATTGTGGGAAATGTAGTATTTCGAGTCCCCGCACCCGCACCTCCCCCCCACCACCCCCCCCCCACACACAGAGTGGATTTCGGTTGATATCTCTGTGAGTAAACCTCCAATTTCAAAAATTTCAACGGATTCGAAAACCTTAGGGGCGTGAGATTTAATATATATTCATATTCCCCACGGAAAACCCATCCTTTAAGGGGGTACAATGCACTAGAGCTGCAAGGATTAATCGATTAGTTGTCAACTATTATATTAATTGCCAACTATTTTGATAATCGATTAACCAGTTTGAGTAAAGTAAAAGAAAAAAGTCAAAATTATTTGATTCCAGCTTGTTAAATGTGAATATTTTCTGGTTTCTTTACTCCTCTATGACAGTAAACTGAATATCTTTGGGTTGTGGACTAAAACAAGACATTTGAGGGTGTCATCCTGGCCTTTGGGAATAACTGACCGTCATTTTTACCAGTTGCTGATGTTTTATAGACCAAACAACCAATCGATTAATCGAGAAAATAATCTTCAGATTAATAGACAATGAAAACAATGGTTAGTTGCAGCCCTACAGTGCACAATGCAAGAGTAATGCGTAATACTCACAGCTTCAGACTTGGGTGGGACGGGGGGCGGAGAAAGAGAAATATCAGAGCTAGCCATTGGACTGAGAGGACAGGTGGGCGGGTATAACTGTGCTGCCATCGTACCGCCGCCACCATTGTTGATTCCTCGTATTCCGTCGCTCACGGAGGGTTTGGGGACGCGACCCCTCAAGTGATCCAACCACAGCTCCTCATAGGGAATGTCCGGCTTGAGGAGGGAGGGCTGTTGGCCGGTGCTGTCGTATTGGGTGTCTGGGGCATCTGACGGGAGGCTGTCTGACGGCAGGAGAGCCCAGTCTCCGCACAGCGTCACGCAGCCCTGCAGGTTGACCTCGCTGTTACCGTGCAGGTTGTTGCCGTACACACACACGGACAGCCGGTGGAAGGACTGGGTGAGTTCGTCGCGGGCGTACGTTAAAGAGCTGGGCACCTGCAGGTAGAGATGAAATGGTATATAAAGTCCATATCATGATTATAGTGAGCAAAATGAGCACGGTTATCAGCATTACCGCAGTATTGTTAAGATCCGCTGACATTTTTTCAAAAGGTACTACAGAAAGCACCCACTGAAAGCATTGCACCATGTTTTATATTGAAAACCACAAATAAAATTAGCAGCACTATGCACTTTTCGTTTGCATAAACATTCAAATAAAATAGACAATAGGATTTGATGTGTATTACACAGTGTATATATATATATATATATACATATGTGTGTGTGTGTGTGTGTGTGTGTGTGTATATATATATATATATATACACACATACATAGATATATATATATACTGTATATATACATATATTCGTATATATACAATACACACACACACACACACACACATATATAATGTATGTATTGTTCATTTGCCTCGGGGTGGGTGCGAGGGAGGGGGGAGGTTAGACAGGCGCGCGAGGGGGTGGGAGGAGAGATTGTAGTACCAGTATTATTTCTAAAAGTCCCTTGGTGGTGTGCACATTTCCAGCATTGTTTTGTGATACTCTCCAGGGCAGCTCCCAAGCTCTGGAACTCTCTCCCCCCAGACATTAGAGAATCAGACTCCCTCACTGTCTTTCAATCCCGCCTCAAAACCCATCTCTTCTCCTCTGCCTTCTCCTAGATCCCCCTGCCTATCCCTGTGTGCCTGTGTCGTGTTTGTCCATTGTCTGTTGCACTTACGCCGTCCCCGCCCCTTTAGTGTTTCTTTAAAGCGTCTTTGAAGTCTAGAAAAGCGCTATAAAAAACTAAGGGGTTGTCCTACAACCCAGGTTTTATGAGTGAAGCGAGGCTCCCACCTATTGCCATCTCTGCGTGGTACACGCTATCGAATGCTCTTACCTTTTATTACTTTAAAAGCGTCCTTTCCAACCATCCATTAGACCGTTGACAGGATGCAGACTGGACCCTTGGAAAATCCGGGGCGATCCTGACGGTCTCATGGTCTCCGATCCAATAGCAGGAGTAGAGGCGGGCACAAGCCCTCACGCCTGGAATTGGACCGGGAAAACACCACTCACCCGGCATTCGGCCACAACCAGACAGACTGGCAGCAAGGCACCTGAGGTGGGAGCCTCGCTTCACTCATAAAACCTGGGTTGTAGGACAACCCCTTAGTTTTATTTCGTTGAAGCTCGGCTCCCACCTATTGCCACCTTACAACCGACCTTGCTGCAAAGGAGCACCTAAGTGCCCGACCTTGCGACTCTCGATCGAAAAATGGGCCGTCACGGCTTATAGCGCATGGGAACCCGATAAGGATTGGGGAGCAGTCAGCGAGGCAACTAGTCCGCGGAGGCAGACAGAACCGCATGAGCGAATGTCGCACCTCCCACATCCAGACTATAAAACCTCACAAAGGTATGGTGAGTCGACCATGACGCGGCTGTGCACATATCTTCCACCGTCACACCGCGCAACAGCGCCCAGGAAGAAGCCACGCCCCGAGTAGAGTGGGCCTTAATTCCTTCCGGTGGAACCTTCCCAGCGGCAGAATAGGCCAAGTTAATGGCCTCCACTATCCAGTGCGATAGACGCTGTTTGGACAACGGCTTGCCCAGAGCCTTAGCCCCATGGCACACCAGAAGCTGGTTAGACGTACGCAAAGTACGCGTCTTGGCCACATAGGCACGGAGCGCCTGCACGGGGCAGAGCGACCGAAGTCTCCTCTCTTCCGCCGAAGAAGAGGCGGAAGGCTCAAACGCGACCAGGTCTATGGTCATGGACCTGAAGCCAGCCCCAATACACTTAGGCTGATAAGCAGGGTTCGGGCGGAGCGTGGCCCTGCGCCCATCGTTAGAGAACACCATGCACGATTGTTGCACTGACAGGGCAATCAAGTCTCCCACTCTCTTGCCGGAAGACAAAGCGAGAAGCAATGCCGTCTTCAGCGAGAGGTGTTTCAGGTCGGCAGCGTCGAGTGGTTCAAACGGAGGCCTCGAGAGGCCATCCAAGACCGTGACCAAGTCCCACTTGGGAAAGATGTTCCTTGTCTGGGGGCGAAGCTTGCGCACACCCGTCATGAAACGAGAGACCAAAGACAGGCCTCCCACTGTCTTGCCCTCGATGTCCATGTGGCAGGCCGAGATGGCGGCCGGAAGAGATCGACGCTGGCTCGCCCGAACTTGGCCCAGATCTGGTCCACCACCTGTGGGTGGAGAACCCATTCTGAGTTGCGCGGGTTGCCCCGCGATAGCAGGTCCGCGCCCAGGTTGAGGTGGCCCCGAATGTGTGCCGCCGACAGGGACAGCAGGTGGAGACGGGCCCACTCGTGGATGACCGTAGCCAGCTGGTTCAGAGCCAGCGACCGGACACCGCCCTGGCGGTTGATGTACGCCACTGTTGCGGTGTTGTCCGACCGTATCAGCACATGGTGACCCATGATCTGATGTTGGAAGTGCCAAAGAGCGAGGCGAACTGCCTCCAGCTCTAGTACGTTTATGTGGCGAAGCTGTTGGGCTTGCCATCGCCCGTTTGCAGCCTGGCCTTCGAAGACCGCGCCCCAGCCCCAAAGGGAGGCGTCGGTCCGAATCACTCGCCTGAGTGGGACCGGACCCAGTCTGGCGCCCTCTGAGAGCCAACAGCGGTCCGTCCACACTTCCAAGGCTTGGCGAGTGCGGTCCGACAGCGTAAGGACGCGGGACCGATGTATCGCTGGGTCCAAGCGATGACCGAGGAACCACCTTTGGAAGGGGCGCATGTGCAGCAGCCCCAGAGGAATTGCCGCGGTCGCCGCGGCCATAAGGCCCAGTAGCACGGAGCACTGGTGAACGGAGATCGTGCGTGCGTGACGCCGAGTCTCCGCTGTCCTCCGAAGGTTGTCCAGCCTCTCCGGAGAGAGGCGGGCGCGCATTGAAAGGGAGTTCTAGCTCCAGACCCAGGAAGGTCATGACCTGTTGAGGCACAAGGGCGCTCTTGCGCCAGTTTATAAGGAACCCCAAGGCCTGGAGGTGGGAAGTCAGCACCTCGGTGTGTGCGGACACCATCTCGCTCGAGCTCGCCGCTATCAGGGCGTCGTCGAGGTAGACGTAAACGCGGATCCCCATCTCTCGGAGGGGAGCCAGCGCTGTGTTGACGCAGACTGTGAAAGTCCTGGGACTTAGAGACAGGCCGAAGGGGAGTACGCAGTACTCGTAGGAGACTCCCTGAAAGGAGAACCGGAGGTACCTCCTGTGCCTTTCCACGATGGAAACGTGGAAGAAGGCGTCCTTTAGGTCGACTGACGTGAAGAAGTCCCCGGGTCTGATCGCTCTGAACAGTGTGGGGAGCGTCAACATGCGGAAGGGAAGCTTCCTGAGCAGGGGGTTTAGCCGCCTGAGGTCGAGGATGGGCCGTAAGGACCCGTCCTTCTTGGGCACCAGGAAGTACCTGTGGTAGAACCCGGACTGCCTGTCCTTGTCCGGCACTGGCCCTTTGCCAGAAGCGAGGAGACTTCCTCGCCGAGGACAGCCATGGAGTCCGCATCCACCAGGTCTGAGACAGGGATGCCCGTGAAAGCCGGCGGGGGGGGCCGCGAACTGCAGCGCGTAGCCCTTCTCCAGCGTTCGCAGCACCCACGGTGTGGGTCTGCACAGCCTCTTCCACAGGGGGAGGCTGTTTGCCAGGGCAGGTCTGGTGCCCTGTGTTGGGGTTACCCTTGGCACATGATCCTGAGGCGCCACGGCACACGGCCCCAGCAGGACGTCCCCAGGGGGGGTGCGTCCCGGAGGCCGTGGCAGCATGGCGTGCAGCCCCGGCAGGACCAGCCCATAGGAGCTGCGTCCCGGAGGCCGCGGCGAGTCGTCGCCCATGGTGTGCGGCCCCAGCAGGACCAGCCCGGGGGGGCTGCATCCCAGGGGCCGCAGGAGGTTGTTGCCCGGCTGGTGCGACGACAGCTGTGGGGGGGGAATAGCAGGGGGGCCTGCAGATGGTGAGGTGCCCTCCGAGCACCTCGCAGCTTTCGCTGGCAAGGGACACGTACTGAGCAAGGCTCTCTTCGGCACTCGACAACACTGTGGGACGCCAGGTCCTGGCAGCCTCCCCCCCGGGGGACCGCTAGGTACGCGGCGGGCCTCGGGGCCCGGTCGCGGTGGCCGACTTGTCAGGGTTACGGCGGGAGCCCCTGCTGCGGCGGGTGCGGCTTCCTCGACCCGCGCCAGTCCAGGCTGGCTGGGGAGGTGTTGGCCCCGCGTTCCTTGGGGCATTCGAGCTGTTCCTGTCTGCGTTGGCTGGGGGACCGGACCACCCCTGGGGTTGCCTGTCCCGTGGACGGCGTGCAGGGCTGCCGTGGGTCGTCGTTGAACGACCTCGGCCAGGGGGTGGCCTCGCTGTGTGATGGGTCGCCCCGGTCTTGCGCGGCAGGACTCTGCCGACCGCCTCCGTGTCCTCACGCCGCCTCTGGGCCCTGCTGGTGAGGTCCGCCATTGAACCGAAGAGCCCGGTAGGGCAAACGGGCGCGTTGAGGAGGTCCGTCCTCTCATGGCCACGCAGGCTGGTGAGCTGCAGCCAGAGGTGACGCAAGGCGGCCACCGAAGATCCCATGACCCTCCCTGAGTCCTCCGACACACACTCCAGCATCTTGAAGACGTAGTCGGAGACCCGGCGTAGCTCAGTGAACATTTCAGGCTCGGGGGCTGCTTGGACCTGGTCTACCAGGAAGCAATGATACTTCAGCAGGAAGGCCATGGTGTTGGCCATGGAGGCCGCCTGGCCTGCCGCCAGATAGGACTTTTCCAGGAGCGAAGCAGTCTCCCTGCAGGCTGGGGAGGGGAGCAAGGGCTTCCCTTCCTTCTTCTGGCCTGGGAGCAGGTGGTCCGCCACCGCCTTCTCCAGTGGGGGGGGGATGTTCATAGCCTGATTGGGCCCCTTCCACAACGCTAGACCAGCACTTAAAGCGTCGGATGGGGGCCTCAGAGGAGTAGGGTTTGGTCCAGGATCGCTGAACCCTACGCTGCACGTCGGGGCAGAAGGGCAGGCTGCCCCGTAGCGGCGTCTCAACGGCGCGGAAGTGGGAGGCGGTGAACATGTCCTTCTCGACGGTAGGGGGCGTAGGCCAGTCCCAGTCGAGGGCGGAAACAGCCCTGGCCACGACCTCCCTGAACTCCCTCTGGTAGATCTCAGAGGAGATGTCGTCAGGAGGGGGGAGCCCCCCGGGGTGAGCCCTTTCTGGGTTACCCGGGCCGGCCAGCAGGGAGGCCTCATCATCCCGTTTTGGGTGGATCTCGAGGAAGTCATCCCAGGGTCCCCCGCCTCCGGCCATCTTGGCGGAAAGGCGAGCCCATTCCGAGACACGGGAGTTAGCCGCACCTTCACCCGACCTGGGGGAGGGGGGCAGGGAACAGCGGGAACCATGTGGGGAACGCAGGTGGGGACCGCGCTGTGAACCCGTCTTGTGCTGTGAACCCGCTGGGAAACTGTGCCGGGTATACTGCTCGCACTGCCGTGATCCCGGCGGGAAGTCACGCTGGGAACCTACCTGGTAGCTGTGCTGTGAACCCGACCGAGAACCGCGTTGGGAAATCCGCGTGTCATGCCGCGGGCGCTTCGGCGGGGAGCACTGTTGGGAACCTACCTTTTTTCTTTGGTAGCTGTGCTGCGAACCCGACCGGGAACCCCGCGCATCTTGCCGTGGGCGCTTCAGCGGGCAGCGCTGCTGGGAACCCTCCTTGTGGCCATGCTGTGAAACCCAACGAGACGCACGTGGGGAGCTCCCCTGGGAGCACTGCTGGGAACCCTCCTTGTGGCCGTGCTGTGAACCCAAACGAGAAGCACGTGGGGAGCTCTCCTGGGAGCTGTGCTGGGAGCCCTCCCGAGAGTTGTCAACGTGCTGCTGTCCGAGAGGCAGCGGGGTGTCGGAGGTAGCAGGCCCAGAGGTAGTCTGACTCTGGCTGGGCTCAGCTGCAGCAGCAACGCCGCCAGCGTGGCCTCTGAAGAAGTCTGCCCTGTATTTTTGAGTGCTACGAGGCATCTCAGTACAGGCGAGGCAAAACTCCGGATCTCCGAGGCAGCTATCTGCGTGGGCCTGTCCCAGGCATTCAACACACAGTGTGTGCGAGTCCTTGGCTGATAGCCACGCGCCACACTTGGGGTCCGCACAGCGCTTCGCCTTGTTAACACTAGCCATCCTGTTAGAACACGCGGTAGTGACAGGCGAAACAACGTTAACGTTAAATGTATCCTCTTCTTTTTCGCCTTGTGGGTAACACTGAAGCAAGCGAGTTAACACAAACCACTGAACGTGGCAGACCGAGCGCGCGTAGGCGGCAGGCTATTTTAGCGGGTCTTAACTCTAGCAAGCTAGTCGGCAATGGTGCCGACTAATACCTGTAACCAACACAAGAACGAGACTAAGCTACAAAACACGTGACGCTAGTAGCGGAGAGTTATCTCTACGTGAGGTTAGCTTAGACAGAGCAATTCAAATAGCAAGCATACAACGACACTCGGACCGGCTTGTTCTTAGAAGCCGCCGACACGTGAAAAAAAGCACTTAGCTTTGTCGCCTCCAACTTTCACCGCCCAGGCGAAGGTAACCTTCCAGACCGGAAAATCAACGACCGAGGTTCCCGTCCGCTACGCCGATGTACGGGGAGCAGTTGAAGTGAAAGTGGTCGGGCAAGCTAACGCTAATCTGGAGCAATAATTCACACGTCTGTCCGTGGTCGAATGCAGGTAAGAGTGGTGTTTTCCCGGTCCAATTCCAGGCGTGAGGGCTTGTGCCTGCCTCTACTCCTGCTATTGGATTGGAGACCATGAGACCGTCAGGATCGCCCCGGATTTTCCAAGGGTCCAGTCTGCATCCTGTCAACGGTCTAATGGATGGTTGGAAAGGACACTTTTAAAGTAATAAAAGGTAAGAGCATTCGATAGCGTGTACCACGCAGAGATGGCAATAGGTGGGAGCCGAGCTTCAACGAAATAAAACCCATGTTTATTATTATTATTTGCTTTGCACATGCATCAATAAAACATTAGAAAACAATAGGATTTGGTGCAATTTTAATATTTGAATCGACAAGCTTACACCGCTCTGTGCAGCAGCAATAATCGCATTAATCAAACCTACACGGTTTTAATGATAATGAAAATTTGAAACGGTAACAGTCACCAATTTTATCATGGTTTATCGTTAAACACGTAATCGTTTCATCCCTACCTGCATGTGCGCGGGACACCCGTTGGTGCTGCTGCTGCTGCCTGCACTGCTCCCGCTACAGCTGCCATTGCCGCTGCTTTTTTTGGGGCTTTTCCCATCCACATCGTTCCAGTCAATCCGCACGTCCCGGACGGCGCGGGAATAGTCGTCTATGTCGAACTGCTCTTGGCAGAAGGTGAACCAGCGGTGCACCATGGTGTCTAGCCACAGCTCACCCTGCAGGAGTCCCTCTGGAAGAATGAATCTGGGCATGGCCATGTGGAAAGGGAAATGAACCGGGATGATTTTGTTGCTTCGCAGGACGCAGCAGACCACCACCGTCTTGGTCTGGATATTGACAAATTTGTAGCGGTGACCCTCGCGGATGAGGTGCAGGTCATGCTGGTTGCGGGGCGGGCTGGTGGGGACCGTGACATTGACCGGGAGCCGTGTTTTCTCCACGATGTTGCGGATGGTGTGCTCGCCCTCTTGCATCTGCAGCTCCAGTGGGCTGCAGGTGCTGAAGCGGCCTTTGCACTGGAAGGGCAGGCTGATGCTCTCGTTGGTGCGGTGATTCATGCAGATCAGGCAGGGCATCTTGCCTCTGCCCATCTTGCTGATGGAGTTCAGCTTCCCGATCTTTTTGAAGATGGTGTTAAACCGCGACTTCTCTTTGGAGGTCTTGGTGTAGAGGATCTCGGCCTGGCCCATTAATGTCAGTTCGTCGCCAGTGCTTAGTGTGATGTTGTAAACTTCTGTGTCTTCATTGCATTCCCCTGAAGCCATCTGTGAAAAGAACATAACAGCCTAAGTAGAAAATCTTATTCTTACTTATTTTAGTGACAATTTCTCTGCCTTATGATTTTGAAAATAAAAAGCCATGTAATCTTGACACAAACCAGACCCACATTCGATTCAAGCATTTTTCTAACCTCCCTTGGTAGCTGTAGATTGCAACGTAGCATTTGTTTTAGTACATCATTCTTTTAACATTTGACTTCTACCACACTGGATTTACAAAAGCAGATGTTTAAGTTTGAATTCTACTGCAGTGACAAAGACCATGGCAGGATGACTCAGATTCAAAGTGTACTCTTCTAGCCTGCTCATCAGTGAGCACACTAGTAGATCTACTCGTTACAGACAAAATGGGAACAAGGATCTCTCACTGGGGAAAATCACTTGTTTCACAAACTCTCCATTAGTAAAAGTGCTTCGTTGTTTACATCTACTCACAAAGCTATGTAAATTGAGAAAGCATTCAAGCAGAAAAGGCTAATATACTGTAATTTAGCATTCTAGATGGGGGTGGGTGGGGGCACGGTGGCGCAGTGGTAGCGCTGTGTCATTACCTGAATTGCGTTTCTCCACTTTACACGGCAACAGCATTATCAAGAATTCTAGTCTGGGTCCTGTTTTGATTTTTTTGCGTTTTTATCCCCCAATAACGCCGTCGCCGTGTGAAAGGAAGGCACTAATGGCTCATTTCCACCACATATAACAGCACAGTACAGCTCCACTCTATCTGGTATTACTCGGCTCTACTTGATATAGACTCTGTTTCCATAGCAAGTTTACTTGCCTCCGCCCACACCTGGTCGTCATAGCGACCGCATATCTGCCCTCCGCCCATTGCCGAAGTAGGCTATAAGTATAACGTTAAAATGAAATCAATACACGGAACTTTTAAACTGATTATGAAATACTGGTGCCTCTAAATGACCTACAGTGTACATGGGCAAATGTGACAATCGGCTAGGAGAATGGATATCACTTTGTTGTTACTCAAACTCACATGCATGTACTGCGCGGGGACGGGAGAGGCGCTACAAGGAGAACCCCAGCGGCAGCTCAACAGGCAAGACCGCGGCTTCGCCTGCGGCCTAGCGGAGCCAACTACAAAGGGCTTCCCGAGGAGCGCATGTTAAAGCTGAGCAAGGAGATCGACTTTATTTCACCAGCGCCGAAGGCAGCAACACAAAAGACTGATGGAAATAACATAACAGAAGAAAAGGTAAGCCCCCACTAAACTTGTATGCAGCGCTGCATTGACAGTCAGTAGGATAGACAGTAAACACGATTCTGCCTGACCAATCAATCGTCTACAATGTTTTCACATCACCGTATGAACCCGGGTTCGCAGAATAGAACCCCGACGAGGCAGGTACTAAAAGTAGCACGACTCAGCCACAAATCAAACCGGGCTGGGCCGGTTTTTAACGGTGGAATGAGAGCATTTATCGAGTGGAGCGGAGCGGGACCGCGTTACTACCTGCGGTGGAATTGGGCCATAAGGCCGTTTTATGCGGGGAGCGTCGCCGTGTAAACAGGGCCTAAATGAATCTCTGCAAAACTGTTTACAGTTTTCGGATATGTGTGAGAGCATGTGCAAAAATTAGCATTGTTTTGCGGTGAAGTTCTCTTTTAACCTCCTTGAGAGCTGCTAGTTGCCTAATAAGGCAGTTCCCAAACCATATCAGAGTTGGGGGTATGTTGTAACCCTCCCCCCCCCTCCCCTCCCCCAGAAGTGCTCAGTACATCTGGAGAAGTTAAACCAATATACGGTATCCATTGGCAGAAAAGGTATTCAATATTGATACTACACATACCCACAGTTTAAAGACATACCTTAACATTGAAAGTGATTTCTTCCATGACGTACACCCTTTCAGGAAACGCTTTGGCCACCTCCTCCACGCTGTTGAAGTACTGCACAGGCTCCTTCACATCTCGGTCCTGCTCCAGTAACTTAAACTGACCTGAGGCAGCAAAAGACAAAGCTGTCAATATACCAGTATATATATATATATTATATATATAAATTTGCAAATGTGGACTCTGTTTCTCTGTCTGTTTCAAGAATTTTGGCTGGCCGCCTGGCCACAGACAGCGATGGCATTTTACGTGCGATCGGGCTGAAATTTTCAGGGGGTGTAAAGAGCACCCGTGCGGGTGACCTGACGGGCAGATTAATTGCCCTAAGGCTGAGGCTATAGTTCAGTTATGATGTCATCAGTGATGATGGAACCGGATTTTCTTATTATAGGTGATTGCCCTAATTACCTAATGATGTAATCTCATCAGTGACGATGTTATGTCGGTCTGAGGCTATATAAGATGTCAGTCTGAAACCATATACAAGAAAAAATGAGCGGCCGAGCCTAGGCATAGAGCACGCTATGCCTAGTTCTTCTACAATCTCCAATTGTGTTAAGTTTAACAATTCATCAATTTGCTGGGGACCTCCTGGAACCCCTCGTGGTCCCCAGACCCCACATTGAGAACCACTGTTATTCTGTATAAACAAACATGACTTAAGCTGCACCATGTGGTCATAAAACAAAAGCTAAGATAGCGAAGCAGGCAGAGAGACCTTAAATAGAACATCTCTGAGGAAACGTAGCAAAGTGGACAAGTATGGGTCAGCCCCGCCCCCACATTAGAGGAACATACTGAAAACGCTTTCTAAATGTGGATCGTCTGACGTCTGTCATTTAGAGATGCTGTGGTTTTAAACCAGATTACGACAAACGCGTGCATTCTGTGCAAATTGTGCCTTAAGGTTGCAGCTGCACCCCAATGTAATTAAGTAGTAATTACTTCTCACAATAACAGCTATGTTTCAAAGTTAAATGCTACCAGCATTGTCTATTACTGCAGCACAATGGATTGTGGATTTGTGGTTGTAGTTCACTGTCACATTCTGCACTGGAATAAATTGTAATTTTGACCATCACCTTCATAGTGCACTGGGATCATGGCATGTGGATGCGTATCACCTTCATAGTGCACACATAGTGCAATTTTTTTTTACTAACTTAACTTTACCACTATTCCTTCAGAAGTTGTAGTTGTCATAGACTGTGTTGCATGGTTGATCACTCTATTGCTGACAAAAATGTGTTATTGTAAGTCGCTTTGGATAAAAGCGTCTGCCAAATGATGTAATGTAATGTAATGTAATGCACTGGGATCATGGCATGTGGATGTGTCTCACCTTCATAGTGAACAGTGATCATGGCATGTGGATGTCTCTCACCTTCATAGTGAACAGGGATCATGGCATGTGGATGTGTCTCACCTTCATAGTGAACAGGGATCATGGCATGTGGATGCATCTCACCTTCATAGTGAACAGGGATCATGGCATGTGGATGTGTCTCACCTTCATAGTGAACAGTGATCATGGCATGTGGATGTCTCTCACCTTCATAGTGAACAGGGATCATGGCATGTGGATGTGTCTCACCTTCATAGTGAACAGGGATCATGGCATGTGGATGTCTCTCACCTTCATAGTGAACAGGGATCATGGCATGTGGATGCGTCTCACCTTCATAGTGAACAGGGATCATGGCATGTGGATGCATCTCACCTTCATAGTGAACAGTGATCATGGCATGTGGATGTCTCTCACCTTCATAGTGAACAGGGATCATGGCATGTGGATGTGTCTCACCTTCATAGTGAACAGGGATCATGGCATGTGGATGTGTCTCACCTTCATAGTGAACAGGGATCATGGCATGTGGATGCGTCTCACCTTCATAGTGAACAGGGATCATGGCATGTGGATGTCTCTCACCTTCATAGTGAACAGGGATCATGGCATGTGGATGTGTCTCACCTTCATAGTGAACAGGGATCATGGCATGTGGATGTCTCTCACCTTCATAGTGAACAGGGATCATGGCATGTGGATGTCTCTCACCTTCATAGTGAACAGGGATCATGGCATGTGGATGTGTCTCACCTTCATAGTGAACAGGGATCATGGCATGTGGATGCGTCTCACCTTCATAGTGAACAGTGATCATGGCATGTGGATGTCTCTCACCTTCATAGTGAACAGGGATCATGGCATGTGGATGTGTCTCACCTTCATAGTGAACAGGGATCATGGCATGTGGATGTCTCTCACCTTCATAGTGAACAGTGATCATGGCATGTGGATGTGTCTCACCTTCATAGTGCAATGGGATCATTGCATGTGGATGTCTCTCACCTTCATAGTGAACAGGGATCATGGCATGTGGATGCGTCTCACCTTCATAGTGAACAG
Organism: Poromitra crassiceps; assembly: GCF_964638095.1. Lineage (NCBI taxonomy): Eukaryota > Metazoa > Chordata > Actinopteri > Beryciformes > Melamphaidae > Poromitra > Poromitra crassiceps. The sequence goes on from NC_139624.1 coordinate 112,850,300, forward strand.
GGATCATGGCATGTGGATGCGTCTCACCTTCATAGTGAACAGTGATCATGGCATGTGGATGTGTCTCACCTTCATAGTGAACAGGGATCATGGCATGTGGATGCGTCTCACCTTCATAGTGAACAGTGATCATGGCATGTGGATGCGTCTCACCTTCATAGTGAACAGGGATCATGGCATGTGGATGCGTCTCACCTTCATAGTGAACAGTGATCATGGCATGTGGATGCGTCTCACCTTCATAGTGAACAGTGATCATGGCATGTGGATGTGTCTCACCTTCATAGTGAACAGTGATCATGGCATGTGGATGTGTCTCACCTTCATAGTGAACAGGGATCATGGCATGTGGATGCGTCTCACCTTCATAGTGAACAGTGATCATGGCATGTGGATGCGTCTCACCTTCATAGTGAACAGTGATCATGGCATGTGGATGCGTCTCACCTTCATAGTGAACAGTGATCATGGCATGTGGATGCGTCTCACCTTCATAGTGAACAGGGATCATGGCATGTGGATGCGTCTCACCTTCATAGTGAACAGGGATCATGGCATGTGGATGCGTCTCACCTTCATAGTGAACAGTGATCATGGCATGTGGATGCATCTCACCTTCATAGTGAACAGGGATCATGGCATGTGGATGCGTCTCACCTTCATAGTGAACAGGGATCATGGCATGTGGATGCGTCTCACCTTCATAGTGAACAGGGATCATGGCATGTGGATGCGTCTCACCTTCATAGTGAACAGTGATCATGGCATGTGGATGCGTCTCACCTTCATAGTGAACAGGGATCATGGCATGTGGATGCGTCTCACCTTCATAGTGAACAGGGATCATGGCATGTGGATGCGTCTCACCTTCATAGTGAACAGGGATCATGGCATGTGGATGCGTCTCACCTTCATAGTGAACAGTGATCATGGCATGTGGATGCGTCTCACCTTCATAGTGAACAGGGATCATGGCATGTGGATGCGTCTCACCTTCATAGTGAACAGTGATCATGGCATGTGGATGCGTCTCACCTTCATAGTGAACAGGGATCATGGCATGTGGATGCGTCTCACCTTCATAGTGAACAGGGATCATGGCATGTGGATGCGTCTCACCTTCATAGTGAACAGTGATCATGGCATGTGGATGCGTCTCACCTTCATAGTGAACAGGGATCATGGCATGTGGATGCGTCTCACCTTCATAGTGAACAGGGATCATGGCATGTGGATGCGTCTCACCTTCATAGTGAACAGTGATCATGGCATGTGGATGCATCTCACCTTCATAGTGAACAGGGATCATGGCATGTGGATGCATCTCACCTTCATAGTGAACAGGGATCATGGCATGTGGATGCATCTCACCTTCATAGTGAACAGGGATCATGGCATGTGGATGCGTCTCACCTTCATAGTGAACAGGGATCATGGCATGTGGATGCGTCTCACCTTCATAGTGCACTGGGATCTCTATTTTGGGGCCAATGACGTAGTGTCCCTCCTCCAGACTGTGAGCAGTAATGGTCGTCCACTGACGGCAGGAATGGAGTAAGAGGTAGTCGTTGTCTCGAAGCCCTTCAACCAACTCACCTACAGCAATGCAAACAAAACCACATACTGTATCAACCAACTGACCTACAGCAACGCAAGTCCCTCCCAGTTTGGGAACCACTGCCTTTCAGGCTAGGACATAATGTTACAATTACATGTAACGTATCATTTTGCCCAGGACTTTTGACTATGGTAAAAAAAAATACATGACACTGACGAAGATCCGTATCGGATCGAAACTGTTTGTCTCTAATGTTGTCCACGGGAACTGTGTCGCAAGCCTTTTTCTAGAAAAAAAAAGAATACCCCACATAAATAATGTATTGAGGATGCTGATTGCTCTGATAAATTTCTTTTTACCCTTTAGATGTCCGTAGAATGTGCAGCATGTATACCGAGTGGGCTTTTATATACCAAAATTAGTGTAAATTGTGGATCTACCAGATCAGAAATAGGAGGTTATTATCAAAAACTTTGATGGATCACCTTTAATACTTTGAAGGGCACTTGGGATTTTTTTTGCCTTTATTTTAGCAGAATAATCTCATCAAGATTAGGTAGGACTCTTGTTTTCAACGGAGAACTGGCCTAGAAAGCAATATCTAAGAAATAATAAATTTGAGGCAAAATAATTAGTGAAAATCGGTTTATATATGTTGTTTTCGTTTACTCTGTGTCCTGAGGTACCATTTGGTGCAAAATGTTAGGACTGATTCACAGCACAAAGGAGCAGCCTCAACCAAAACAGGAAGAGGATGCCTCACTCTACTTGTTGGAAGTATTATATTATCTCATATTATATTATTATTTTACCTTTATTTATTCAGGGGAGTCTCACTGAGAGCAATGCTCTCTTTTTCAAGAGTGCCATATTCACATTCATACCTAGAAGCTGACCAGTATGGCCACTGAGTAGAGCCATATGAAATCAGTTTTATTTTTTTCCAAATTCCATTTTATTTTTTCCCAAATTCAGTTTTTTCTGTTTTAATTTTTCTGAATTCTGTGTTTCGCTTTTTACGCTCATTTTACCATCAGAAATAGTGTCTAATATGTGGGGATGAATAAATGTCCACAATTTAATAAGATATAACAATCAATTTACACAACAATGCACTATTTTTAACAAGTGCTTCAAGTCAGAAATACAGTAGATGACTGTACAAAACATTCTATATACATTTTTTGTTTGTAAAGTGCTTTTAAGCTTCTCGTTGTGTGCTTCAAGTAAAGAAAAAAACAACTGTGAACAAAACATTCACTTCAAACATCAGAAAATGCTTAAAATATAATTTTATTTTGAAAGTTATAACAGGAAGTGGTGGTGTTTATATTTGCTAACCTGAAATGGGTCAATGTGAGTCTACTAGAGCAGAGGTTCTCAAATGTTTTTCAGCCAAGGACCCCTTACAAGATAGAAAATATACCGGGGACCCCCTCATTCTGATTTGTGATTTTGGGCTAAGCTTAATTGTTTCCACGGTAACGTGCTTGACTTTTAATTTGATAGGTTTGTTATTAGAATGTAATCCATGAACCATTTTAGATTTAAAGCATAAACTATTTTCGTTGAACTATGAAGATTTTGCAAAAATATATATATATATATATATATTTTTTTTTTATTACATTACATTTACATTACGTCATTTGGCAGACACTTTTGTTTTGTCCAAAGCGACTTACAATATCACAATTTGTCAACAGTACAGAAAACCACTATGCAACACAATCAATGACAGCCAAGATATGTTGATAGACTAGCACCATGTAGGAAGTAGTTTGAGAAGGAATAATTAACATTTTATTTTTTACTTGAAAACTTTTCGCGGACCCCCTGGCAAAGTGCCACGGACCCCTGGGGGTCCGCGGACCCCCATTTGAGAACCACTGTACTAGAGAAAGGAGTTGTGTAAAAACGGCATGTGTCAAGTGAATAATACACTGCCACAAAGGAAACTTTTCCAGCTGACTAGGAAGGCAAGTAACATCAACAACACTGATAACTGCGTCTACAAAGTATTTCAACAGTCAGTCAATTGAGCTAACGTGATTAAGACCGTCTGCAAGTAGTTATGCTAATGTTTTAAACCAGGGGTGGTTGTGGGCCGCATACAGAAAAATATAAGGAGTCACGGGCCAAACAATATTAAGCATGGCAGTTTTCGCGCCCAAAAAATTGGACCAGAAAACCCTTGCGTGCGATCAAAAATTTAATTTCTAGCTAAATAAATATATGACACATCGTTTAAAATGTAAACGAACAGAATTAAATTTAATGTTTAATTGGGAAGGTCTAATGAGGCAGACTCCTTCACAGCTGACATCTAACGCTAACGTTATGTAGGCTTAGGCTACTTCACGCACACTTCAGACAGGGTTGACATGTCCATATTATTGTCTCTGCACATGTTATCACCGATGCAATTGCGGGGAATGCACAGAATGCACTTGTTAATGCGTTCGTTAACTATAGTTACTTACTGCAGATGAGTCCACTGTAAGGGCAGACAGCTGCATGTGTGGAAGAGAGGGAGAGTGTGTGACGTCACCTTATTATTAACATTATAATATTGAACTTCAGCCCAATTATGGCAAATCCTGCAGTATTTCACGTTTTACAGTAGATTCCATTTTATTCCGCGATTCTGTTAAGCGGATTTCATATGGCTCTACCACTGAGCAGCACCACTGGAGCGGTTGGGGTTAAGGGCCTTGCTCAAGGGCACTTCAGTGGTGGTAATGAGGGAGGGGCAAGCACTGTCTTTTCACTTTCTCCACGCAGATTTATCCTGCTGGTCCCGGGGATTGAACAGACAACCTTCCGGTCAAAAGCTTGCTTCTCTAACCATTGGGCCACCACTGCCCCTTATATTATATTATATTATATTATATTATATTATATTATATTATATTTATATAAAACAAATACAGAGACAGCTGTGCAGCACCAAGTGTTACTGTAGTAAGTTGATACTACAGTGAGTCCTGGAATAATGAGGACACATCATTCATTCATTGTATTATCAAGAAGAATAGACCCACTCTACTGCAGGTTAGCAGTCTTTCACTAGACTACAACAGTGGGTGAGCAAGCATCCCTCAAAACTTGCTGAGAGTGTTATTTCCATTACCCAAGAACCTTGGAGTGATCCTTGACAATCAGCTGTCCAACTCAGCCTACATCGCAGCAACTGCCCGCTCCTGTAGGTTCTCTCTGTACAACATCCACAAAACAAAATCTGTCCGTTTCTCACAAGGGAAGCAACACAACTCCTGGTCCAGGCACTTGTCATCTCTCGCCTGCACTGGGCTACCTGCTGCAGCCATCCGACCGCTTCAGCTCATTCAGAACACTGCAGCCCGTTTGGTGTTCAACCAACCAAAATTCTCTCATGTCACTCCCCTCTTTCGTGACCTTCACTGGCTTCCCATCTCGGCTCGCATCAAATTCAAGACATTGGTACTGCCCTACAGGGCAGTCCACACATGTCAGCCCCTACGTATCTGCAGTCCATGGTCAAGTTCCAAACTTCTCATCGCTCCCTCCGCTGCTCCACCCGTCCAGATCGCCTCGCTCCTCCACCGCTACGTGGGCTCAAAAGTCGCCCGTCCCGATCGCGACTCTTCTCGTCCCTGGCCCCTCAATGGTGGAATGAGCTCCCAATCTTTCGGCGGAGACTAAAAACTCACCTTTTCAGGCTACACCTGGGCCCTTCTTGAACGAACATCTTTTAATTAAAAAAAAAAAAGACTACTAATGCTACATGTTACTTATTCCTTCTCAAACTACTTCCTACATGGTGCTACTCTAGTCTATCAAAATATCTTAGCTGTCATTGATTGTGTTGCATAGTGGTTTTCTGTAGGCCTACTGTTGACAAATTGTGATATTGTAAGTCGCTTTGGACAAAAGCGTCTGCTAAATGATGTAATGAAATGTAAATATAATGTACCCAATATCATCATTCTTGGATAAAAATTTGGGGTCGACCTCCCACTATCCAATCAGAGAAAAGTTGACATTTTCTGGGAAACAGGAGGTCAGATCGCAATGTCTCTAAGACTATATGTACCCCCCCCCCCCCAGTGCTGTTAAAATGATACTGCTGCATGAAACAACCGTTTAAAAGCAGTCTTTCTACAGCCTGTGCTGAATTTACAGAAGGGTGTGTTTGATCTCACTATCATGGTGCACCGCTTGCACGCGGCGAGCAAACGCATGCAGTCACATGGAGACGGCGGCTCAGTCAGTGATCAACGCAAATCCAGCGCACCTGGGAAGCAAAACATGTCATGAAATACTCAAACTCCCAAGGTTCCTGTGGGCACTAGGAAGCTTCTCCTCTCCTAAATACAGCACAGGCTGTGGAAAGACTGCTTTTAAACGGTTGTTTCACGCAGCAGTATCACAGCACCGGCTAAATTACTGGCTTCCGTAGGAGGACTATCATATCTTCGGATCTGCAATCGGACGTCGGAGATGGGTAGGAGAGCCTTTCCCCATTATTGCCTATGAGAACGCTATGTGACCCTAAAGGCCCAATTATACTCCATTTTCATCCGTAAATAAGGGCGTCCGTTTCAAACGGTGTAATCGTCACTGCCCACATACTTCCATGCGTCTTTCACGTTGGTATTATTTTAAGAAATACATCCACCAGTGGGCAGTAGAGAGTCAAATGTATGAGTGTGTGTGTGGTTTTGCTCCGTTTCATATGTATCCGTAAGCTTTCAGATGACGGACAGAAAACGGACGAAATGAACGCAGAGAAACGGACAGGCTCTGTCCGTCTCCGTCTTTAACGTTGAGTATAATTGGGCCTTAATACTACACGAGTGTATATATTATACACAAAGTACAGTAGTAGGGTCACGTTGGGGCTACTGCTACAACTGTCACTTGTAGCTCTGCTGTTGTATTCCCCACACGCACCTTTATAACATACGCACACATTTTAAAGGCTCTATGTTTTGCACCACAGAACAATATCTTAACGGTAATCCTTTGTTGTGTCCTGCTATGCTATTGGAAAATTTCCAATAAGTTTCCATTGGAAATGTTTTATTCTCTCTTCTTTTACTTACAATTTGTTGATTTATTTTTGATTCTGAAAGCAAGGGAATGTTTCATTCTTACATTCTGAGCTTTTGCAATTCATTCATGACAAACTTCTACTTTGTTCTCTGCAGTGTGTTGTGAGAGTTTTACAATGGAATGTGCTTAAAATAACCCCTGTCTCTAGCTTGAACTACTTGGCTGCAGCGTGTAGGACATAGGGGCATTTTGTGGGACACGCACGCACGCACGCGCGCGCGCGCGCGCACGCACGCACACACACACACACACACACACACACACACACACACACACACACACACACACCAACCACTAGCCCCTTCCCTGAAAGCGGCTAACTAACCACATACCAAAGTAATACACATTAATGAGCCTTGTTTTTGTTGTAAAGCAACAAGATGACATGTCGACTGCAGTCACTTTCCTGAGTCAAAGGGCTTCGCTTACGTTAGAAGCTGTGCTAGCATTAAACTAGCCAGTTGTAGCTTGAGGACTTGTGCTAACGCTAAATGAGTTCCTTACCGTTGTCCAGCTTGACTATTTGCGGCAGCCGATAAGCACCGACAAGTTGATCCAATGGCAAAGACGTCGTACTCCATGTAACATCCTTCAAGTTGTTGTACAACATTGCTCCGAGGTCCATATTGCTAGCTTACATTAGCTAACTGGAGAGCTAGCTTAACTAGTTGTTGTAAACACGATCACAAGAAGCTATGCTAAGCTAACCAACTAGGGAATAAGTCAACTCTCCATCGATAGTTTTATATTTGTCATGTTGCTGATTAATCCACGCATATTTTCCTTTTTCATTTGCTTATGTTATGTATCTATCGTTGAGGTGTGTTTTCTCATAATAACAGCCATGTTTGTTTGTCTACAGTCAATGGTCCTGTCTGCTAGATACGACTGTGTCAAGCTAGCTAGAGTACGATACAATAACGCCGGAAGCCATAAATCACTTTGGGAATAAATTAGTATGACTGTTAATGATTGAAATTACTTGAATTGGAATGATTGAAATGACATGAATTGAAATCAACAACAAAAAATATAATACTCAATGATTGAATTGCTTTAAAATAGAGAGTAACATATTGTAATAGGGCGAGTCTACTCTTTAGAGGAGAGAGATCACGTCCGTCCGCCGCGTGCTTTATTTTGAAAATGCTAAGGGGAAATATTCAGAAGTACCACTTCCTGTCCGAAAATCACATTAGCATTTTTATTGCGAGGTTTTTAGAGTGAAGTATGTAAAATAAATCTCTATCAAGCATGAACGTGTAGTAAATGAGGGCAAAAAAAAATCAAAATTGACCTTTTAATAGACTTATCATCCTATTATATTTGTGGATTTCTCATGTGTTAGGCCTATATATTTTTTTACTGTTTTTTTATAGCCTATCCCAGTTTGCTCTAGCCTACTAGGCTACTTGTAATTTGCATCAGGGATAGCCTACAATTATTTATATATTTCGCTCATGTAGGCTATTTCTCAATGGCGATCATTAAAGGTTAATCTTATTTTATTTGATCTAATGGTTAAACTAAATTAAACTGCAACAAGTTTTAAAACAAGAGCTAAGACATTAAAAGGCACCTAGCCTACATGTCAGACATGCCTCAGTCAGTGTTGATCCCTCCACTGCCAGAACATGCAGTATTTGCAGTCATAATATTGACTTTCTGTCCTTCCAGTCAAATTGGGGCTGTGAGAGGCACTCCTCCCGCAGCTTTCCTCTTCAAAATCCCTCTGAGGAGTTCATGTCAAATGTAGTGTTTGCTCCACTCAGAAAAAATGTGATTACCAGTTGGCAGTGATTTCCAACCTTTTTCATGTGAATGACGCCTAATTTAGTCCACATTAGAGCCACAAAGACCCATTTGATGAGATGTTGTCCCTCTGACCCAAATCTGAGAATATTTTATATTATTTTGTCTGGAATTCCATGACTACCTGTTTTGTAGCTAGAGAGATAACAGTGAAACTCTGATCAAAATAGTAATTCTTCTACTATTACTAATTGTGTTAAACAAAATAATGGTAAAGTTTAACAATTCATCAATTTGCTGGGGGAGTGGGGGGGGGGGGGGGGGGGGGGGGGGGCTACAACCCCCTCAAGGACCCCTGGGGGTGACCAGAACCTACACTGCACTATGGGTCCATTAAAAAAACTTGTGGTGCTGCATGGGCGGAGTTAATGGGGGGGCCAAGCCCCCCATCCCCAGTAAAAACAAACAACCAAACAAACAAAAATCACCATTGTAAATCTCCAATGTAAAATCCATGTCACTGTCTGGCTGTATATGATCATAAAATGTATATCCACTTTGACAAGCATCACATGTCTCTTTGCTAAAGCTGTGACAGGGGTGCCCTCTGACAGGCCAAAACTCATTGTCTTTCATACTCATGTCATCTTTCCAAAAAAGCAATTCAAAACCCACTGTTGCTTTTGACCTATAACCTTTTTTCTCTCTCATCTATTTTAATATTTTCTCTCTTTATTAAAGTTGCTTCATCCTGTGTTTGTAAAGTGTCTTTGAGCACGGCCAAAAGCAACAGTGAACAGTGAAGTGCTATATAATATAAATGTACATTACATGTAAATGTAGTGTACATCATTACATTACTAAGCATACAATAATGAGTATTAATGTTCTGTAATTCTACTCATATTCTATATTTCTTATATTTTCATTCTTATACTTATTAAATAATAATCACAATAATTACTCTGATTAATAACACTAACAATAATAATAAAACAATAAAAATAATGATTTGATTATTAGTAGGCTACACTGTAGTAGTAGTAGTAGCAGCAGCTTATTATTATTATTATTATTAATGCTTTATTATTCAGAGACTAATTGTTGTAATTATTGTACAATAATAATTCCTCTAAATCTGGTTTCAAACTGCAAAAATAAAACAGCAAAAAATGTTCACCGGCGACCTTTGGTCGTTGGCAAAGTCCCCCCCTTGCAGCCCTGTCTGGTGGCCCCCAAGTATAAAAGTCAAACTCCGCCTATGGTGGTGCTTACTAAATGTAACATCACTGACAGTGTCATCACACTTCCTGATCCTCTTGGTACAAAACAGAGGTGTTTCCTCTATGTACTGTAGTCTGTAGCTGGGTGCAGCTCTGGAGCCACCATGTCTTTTCTGGACACTCTGCGGCAATGGGACGAGGCTGTTGCTTGTGTTGACAGGCAGGATTTGGCGGAGGCGCTCCGCATTTTTCTGTCCATCCAAGAGCCAAACTCCAAAATCTATTTCAACATGGGCTGCCTCCATCTGATCAACCAAGACTTGGATGCTGCTGAGAAGGTATGTCACCCTTATTGGCCAGATAACTACACATAAAATATAAGAATGTAATTTTTGTGATCACCAAAGGAGAATTTGGTTGTAGCTGATAATGTCAAAATGAATATATATATATATATATATATATATATATATATATATATATATATATATATATATATATATATATATATATATATATAGATATAGATATAGATATAGATATATATATAGATATATATATATATATATATATATATATATATATATATATATATATAAAATGCAAGTCATCGAAAAAGGAGAAGTGCAGTTTCTTTTTGCATTTCTCATTTGTGGAGGAAGTGACAAAGTGTTGTGGTTGTTCCACTCAGGCGTTTGATTGCAGCATAGGCAAGGACCAACACTTGGCTGTCGCCTTCTTTCAAAGAGGAATCACCTTCTACAAAAAGCAGAGGCGAGCCACACCCGTCATCTCAATAAAATGCATTGCACTTTGAAAATACTGTTATAGGATAAATTGTGCTTTGACTACAATACACATTGTACCTTTATTGTGGTTGATCAAAACCAAAAGTTACTAACTACATTGTTCCTGTTCAAAGGTATGAGGAGAGTGTAGCTGATTTCCAACATGCCTTCAAGGAGCTAAGAGGCAACCAGCTGATAGATTACAAAGCCCTTGGTCTCAGATACAAGTTGCATGCCTGTGAGGTAACTATCTAAAAGAACTCAGAGGTCACACTCAACTCACAGTTTTGACTGCTTTAGACATGACCTGGGTTCTTGTGACTTGGGGACTTGACTCTGACTTGTAGGCCTACCTGAGTTTGTGTATTACTTCTTGGATTGAAAGTGATGAGATTTATTCTGGCAAATGACTACATTTAAATTTAATTTTCTCAATTTGTATGGAAGAATTGAATTATAGAAATCAAACTCATGATGATTTGACCAAGTTTTTATCCTATTAAAACCATATTTTATTCAAAAGTCCTAGATATTTAATATGATCAAAACCATTGCTTTTTGATACTTCCATCATTTTGAATGCATGTCTGAGGTGAGGCGGAAGCAAACTGACAACCTGACTGGACTTTTCTAATGTTTTAGATTTAAAAAAGGCACACACTCGGGCATCCGGGTAGTGTAGCAGTAGATTCCCTGCCTACCAACACAAGGGTTGCAGGTTAGCGCCCCTGTGTTACCTCCGGCTTGGTCGGGCGTCCATACAAGCACGATACAATCAACACCAATACTGTTAATACAATCAACACCAATACTGTCAGCACTCATTTTATACTAACCCTATCAAAAGTTATTTAGTTATCTTATATCAACAGTTATCAGTAATCGATTTTAATTATCAGACATGAACAGCTTTTACTTCCGACTTCTAAAAAATATAATTGCAACTCAGCACAAAACAGTCTGGGGGGATAGTAATTCTCGATTCTCTGATGTCCCCATGTATTATTCTGTGCATTGAGGAATGCATAGGAATACAGTTGTTAATACGAGCTCCAATGTCCTGCCACAGGTTCTCCACAACATGGCCCTGTCTGAGGCTTGGCTGGGTGACTGGGAGAAGGCTCAGGAGAACCTGGTGAAGGCACTCAACTACAAGACCGAGGCCAAGCTCAGTCTGATCGACCGAGCACTGCAGAACACGCTGGTCAGTGGGTCAGATGTGGTCACCAATATTTATTCAGTGATATTCAATATGTTCACATTGCATTTGACCATTTTCATTAAAGAAACCTCAGACTAATGACATTCTTTTAGGTAGATTGGCAGCTCTTTAAGGGAGGGTGAGCCAGACAACCCTGATGGGGGAACCTCTGGGATACATTAGGCCTTTAAACAAATAATTTATTTACATTACTGAACAATTAAATTCATAAATAAAATGTGCAAAGAATATACAATAGTACTGGAGGAGGACATCGACTGACCGAGGCCATCATTGATTTCAGTGATAAACTATTCTATAGCATTCGGTGTCAAATGTTCTTCTGTCAGATGCCTGTCAAACATTTTGAATATCCCTTTAAAATCCGAGCAATATGATGGGGAATTTAACATCTTAAAATGTAAAGATGTGAATCCTAATAAAGATGTTGTCTGACCAACAGAAACAAAAACTGTTCAAACCCGTTGAGTTCCCGTCAAAAGTGCTGTTTCAACCAAACAAAAACTATGTTGCTGAGCTCGAGAAGAAGGACTACCTGGGCAAAGCTAAGGTACCGCTTTGCATTACATGCCTTGTACTAATACATTTAGGTACTACATTATTTACTATTTACTGGGTATATTGTATAGAGCTAAATGTCTGTGAGTATATAAATCAATCAACGATTGAATCTTTAATTATACAACACTTTTTATTGTTAAATAAAGCAGATTGTTATGCCATGATTTAACATAGTGAAGATTTTTCTTAAAGGAACCTGAGTTACATACATAACTTTCTTTTTTATTACCATTTGCCCTGTGTTTAGGTTGTTGCCTCCATCATTCCTCAGGATGAGTTCTCTGGGTTTGCTCCATTACAACCACAGGTGAAGTACAATAGGCTTTTCATTAGCAATAACAATTCAGACCAATTGAATGACAACTCTGCATGGAATCATTGTAGCTGATCATGTTAGACATAATTAGAGAAGTATATTTTATGTAAGATTAAAGAGATTATTTTTATTTAAAGGCAAATTAAGTAAACATAAGCGTCTATTGAGGGGTCCAAGCACAATATGGTATTTTGTCCAAAAAAGAGAGAGACATTACCCTTAAAGTTACCACACAATTAATGGCATGAGGCAATAGATTCAAGATTCAAGATTTTTATTGTCACTCCGTAGTACAAGTATCACGTGTGAAATTCTTGTGCTGTAGACTCCGTTACAACATTGTGCAAAATAACAGGGCATATAGGTGCAGGAAAACAAGAGAAACAACAAGCAATAAGGCAGTAAAGCAATAAAAACAAGACAAAAACAGTGACATAGTCACTGCACGTAGGTGCAAATAGCATAGACATAATTTAAACATAATTAAACATGCTGTTTGCATGTGGGTGCAAATAGCATAGACATAATTGAACATACATAATGGTAGCAGCTACAGTACAGCTAGAAGGGACAAATCTGGATTTGCATCCACAACCTTCCACCTGAAAGGCTGTTATAGGTTTAAAGGGAGAAACAGTGTGACACTGCAACCTGTGACTGACAGAGCTAATCACTTTATAGAACATTGATTCATACGATTAACAAATAAAACCATAAGTCCCATGGGCCAGAAACACTAGCCTGGGTAAACCTAGCCTCCACGTGACCTCTATGTACTATCAGTCTATAACGTCACGTTTAGAAGCTGGGTTCACCCAGGCTACAGAAACACTGCTCTCTAGAAAAAGTCTGGCCACACCGCAATCAGTGATGCCAATCAGGTATTTTGCGATAGACCATTTTCACAGCAGCCATTTTGACATGTCAAAGGTTCCATTCCATTTAGGTGTTCCAGTGCCAGGGGCTCATTAATGTTATTGGTTACACCTGTTTACCCTGCTTTTACGCATCAAAATGGCTGCTGTGAAAAGGGTCTATTGGCAGATGTCACACACATCTGCTTTGAGTTTTCTACACTTTGTGATTTAAGGTTTATTTACTTTTCATGAAACTTCAAAATGGTCACAGTTCATCAGGGACTTGAACTCACTACCTTGTGGCCCAAAGACCAGGGGTGTCATTTATAACACTGTGCATAGGATCCATACTAAAGTGTACGTGTGCACACCTGCAGGCAACTTCCCCGTTATCAATCACAGTCCAACTGGGATCTGCCCCATATCCCGCCCACTATACGCCCAAATCCAATCATAAATTGTCAATGCAAATCACCACATGAATATTTGACACATATGATTTACCCTGATGAACAATGAAACCTTATGGTGACTAAGAAAGAAGAAGAGAAACTTCTCAGAGACCGAAATCGAGGTGGGTGAGGTGGTCAGGAAGAATGTATTGTTTGGTAGCCACAGCAACTGAGTCACAAACAAAAGAAAATGTAGAGAGTGGCAACATGTTGCTGCTGAGAGAGTGCGACAGAGCGGACGGTGCCAGAAACTAAAAAAAGTGGTCCGATTTGAAGGTGGAGGCCAAAAAACGGACCGTAGCCCACCATCAGAGCCTGACTGCTGGCATACTGTGGAAGGGGGACACCGACATGACTGAAACTGCAGACAAACCCGGTAAAGCACTTTTGTCTATTTTATTACATGTCTGTGTGATAGAGGTCTTCACGAGCCCAAAATGACAGACCCTGACCCTAATGGACCAGGGAAATTTGTTCTCAGACCCGATTGGACCCGTCTATTATTAGAAAGCTGAGACCCGGACCCTACAGACCCCATAAATGTCGAACCCGGAGTCACTTCCTTTGAATGGACCGAAGACCCGGCTGGGTCAGGTCCCGTTTTTAATGAGTTATTTGACGCTATAAAAAGGGGTGATTGACAGCTGTGACAGCCACTCACTGGGTCCACTCGGGTCCTATTGGACCTGGCATTTCACTGCCAGAGACCCGAGACCCACGGCAAATGGCCACACAGTCACTTCTTTTGAATGGACACGAGACACGGCTGGGTCCGGGTCGGGTCCTCGGGCATACCCGAAGACCTCTACTGTGTGAATAATATAGACATGTGAAACACCAGGTGGCTAATGTTTTGTGTCCTGGCACACTCGGGAGCAGGTGAGGAGAGTGGAGGCGAGGGTCCAGCTGTCCCCAGCACCAGTGCGTCCCACGGGCATGGCGCGCCTGCAAGTGGCCCAGTGCTGACTGATGCAGTCCTGCAGACACAACGAGACACCTTGGTTGCAATGCAAGTGATAGCACACGAACTCGGATGCATAAGAGAGATGATGTCTGAAATGGCCGGTGCATTAAAACATCTCGTTGAAAAATGAACCTGACTTGCTGTCTTGTGTCCTCTCACAAACGCTTGCATCATATCCCCACAGACCCTGGCTCCCTGTGGCTAGCCCACACGGGGAGGGGGCTGTGGGTCTGGGTTCTCATGCTGGGGGGTGGGCAGGAGGGAGAGGGATGCCAAGCACACCACACGCCATGGCTATCCTGCAGACCTTTTTAGTTCGAGTGGTACAGAAGCCAGCGCCTGAGGCGGGAGTCACTGCCACCTGCAGGTTATAACAGACGGGTAATTATTATGCAACAGGCTTGAATGGTCAGAGTTTCTACAATACGTAATTAACTTAGCAAGAAGCCAGCCATCACACACAGCACCTGCCAGGGGCGGACTGGCACTAAAAAACGGCCCTGGACTTTTCTGCCCAGACCAGCCCACCTCAACTAGCCCGCGGCGCGCATACTCCACAACCGCCGCCCCATCGACGCACAAACACAAGAGCCCTTAACACCATCACTTATACACATAAATGGATGGATACTGTATGCTACTGTAACACTAATACAGAGCTATTTTAAGAGCAAGTGAATGGCCTGTCACCAGCAGACCACCACTGTGAGGATACAATGATAGATTCAGGTAGTCAGTGTTTCACCATCAATGCCTACATTTGAACAGGCTGTATAATCTATTTCAACACAGGAAATAAGTCAGATAATGCCATTGCCAATGAGTACTTTAACCTTCAAACTTACTTGGACTTATTCTCCAGGGTTACTGGTCTATAACAATAATGACAAACATTGGGTACTGTCAGTGTCTGTACACATTTGTACTTCTTCTAAAGTGCAGTTAATCATATTTAAATAAACAAACTGAATAATATCTCAAACTGAACAAAAATTAAGTACTGTAAGATACATATTTGGCCTGCTGCCAAGGTACAGACAACTATTCTTGGGTATCGCTGGCTGCTCGTCTATAAACAATAATCAGGGTTTTTAGTGCAGAGTTTTTGATGCCAATTTCCAAATTAAAGTTCCACGTGTATCTTGAAGTGCTTCCTTTCTTAAACTGGAGGTGCTGTAAAAACACTTTGCTCCATAAGTTTTTTTTATGTTGTCTATGCCCCAAAGGCCCATTCTGAGTCAGGAAAAACCCTGATAATAAGTGCAAATATCTACTATACACATTTCTACTCCTGTTAGAGCAGTTATATTGGGTATTGTTGGTATATGATCAATAAATATTTAATTAAACACCAGATATTTGTAGACCTTTGTACTTCCTGCCTGCAGTCTGTTCTTCACACTGCTATGAGCCAGGATAAGAGTCATGTGACATTAGTTAGGACCATTTTTGAAAAATAACTTCATATCTCACATCTATCGTTATCTTTGTGTCCTTCTACTTTCTGTAATGTTTTGTATGTCTGTATTTTCAAATTGTACTTGGATCCCACAATTGCCGCTTGCAGCCATATATATTAAGGATATTTACAGTATATACAGGATGTTAATCATCACAACACCATCTTAGGTACTATTTGTTTGACGTTATATGTTGTGTTAATTGTCAAACCCTATTGATTTGATGCTGTGTTTTTATTGACATCTGATAGGTTGAAGACGGTCCTACTGATCCGAAAGCACCTGAGGTTTTGAGGTAGAACGGTCATATTTACTTTAATCACTTCAAAAAGTAGCTGCCCTTTTCAACAATAGTTATAATTCAGCCTTGGCAGCAAAGCTGAGCAGGTTCACTTAAACAGTGGTTTTCAGTGTGAAGCAGGCCTCCCCAGGGGGGCTCCAAACAGTTTCAGGGGAGGCTCAGAAAAATATTTGTTATTACATTAGTTATCAAAAGGAGATTACATAGAATAGGTTAAATGTGTGTGATTTGGTTAAAGAGATAGTTCAGAGATACAGTAGTTTTGGGGAATTTTACATTTCCCCCCACTTTCCCAGAATCAGAAACAAATAATTGACATGCCTTCAGACAGACATGTTTTTGAGTATGGCAGCAAAGGAAGAATCTGGAGCACACGGGTCACTGGTGAGGTTTCTTTTTTAATAGGCTAAGTGCACCAACGTTTCGACGCAACGCGTCTTCATCAGGGTTAAGGGTTATGTTTTTGAGTATGTATGTCAAACAGCAATATCAGGGTATCTTGTCAATTGTTGAGTGTCTATGGAATCAAATAACAAATCATGATCCCATAGGCAAATTTAGCTTAACTATGGTGATGTTAAGCAAGCAAACTGTGGGGTGGGTGAGGGGGCTTTGCCCTCAAGTGTTGTCTGAGGGGAGGCCCAGTCTCAGACTTTGAAACCCTTGCCTTAAAACATGTTAAGATTTTAGGATTGACAGCAAAGTGAAGTGAGAATTGTATTTGTTCACTCTACGGATTTTCAAACTGCAACTCTCCAATCATAGGTATAAGTATCCAACCTTCAGAGGTTACAAATTCAAAAATGTCTCTATGTGAAAGATTTATGCCTTAGCCTATTGTACATTGCCATCTAAACAGTATCATGCTTTTCAGATTTTATATCAAAACCAACTGCCGTCATGTGAGTGAATTTAGATTAGATTGGTTGAGAGATATTAAACATAATACAACCAACTACAAATTAATAATAATACAAAAAACCCATAAAAATGTATGTATAGGCTATATATAAAAAAGACATGACAGTATGGAGGGTGTGCAAAATGACAGTAGACAGAGAAAACAATTAAATGTAAAATGTAAAATATGAGAATATATAAATAAAAGATTTAAAACTTTCTATGCATGCAAAAGGCTTATTTCTCCCACATTTTGTTCACAAAATGTGCTTAAATCCATGTTATTGAGCACTTGTCCTTAGCCAAGATAATCCATCCACCTGACAGGTGTGACATTATGCTCATTAAACAGCATGATTATTGCACAGGTGAGCCTTGTGCTGCTCACAGTAAAAGGTCACTCTGAAATGTGCAGTTTGATCACACAACGCCAGTTACGCCACAGATGTCACAAGTTGTGAAGGAGTGTACATGATGTGGAAATTACACGATGTCGTAACCACAAGCCCACACAGATTTAAATACATTTCAATCATGAGAGACCAGAGGGTAGAATGTAACAAGCAAGCTTTATTCACAAATGGCATGGTGATTAGATATGTGGCATGAAATGGCATGGCAACTAATTCTATGGCATGGCAGCATGGCAACTAGTTCTTTGGCGTAATGACTCCGTGGTAAGATGCCTCTCTTCTTGTGGTGAGAGAGAAGGGCATCTGCTCGGACTAGGATAGAGAATCCCCCCCCCCCCGTAGGGGATTCTTCAGGAGTCAAGACATTGGTGGTGGACTGGGGAGGTGGGTGGGGCGAAACACAGCTTCAGAGGATGGGATACGATCAGCCCAGGTACAGCGACCATGGAGAAGAAGGATCAGGGAAAGAGGACGATGCGCTGAGCATGGCTATAAGTACTGCCACGTCATAGCCTCTGCATTGACGACATTACCGACGTCATATTGGCAAGTTGAGGGGCTGATTGGCTGTTGCCTGATGCCTATTGTGATGTGGGGTAGCGTGTCTGGTCTTCATCTTGAAACTAGGTCGAGACCAACATTTGTGAACACAATTTGAAAGAAATAAGCCTTTTGTTTGCATAGAAAAAATCTTAAATCTTTTATTTCAAATCGTGGAAAAAGGGAGCATAAACAAAAGTGTTGCATTTATATTTTTGTTGGGTATATTTTTGAATCACTGTTGTGTTATAGCAATCAGTGACTGTCTCCACAGGGCTTTGGAGGGAGTGCCCCACACCGTGCTGTTCGAGTTCGTTCCTGAGACCAGTGGTGAGCTGGCCGTGGTGCCTGGCAACATTGTGTTTGTTCTGCAGAAAGATGCCGACAACTGGGCATCTGTGGTCTTCAACGAAAGAGTAAGAACCACTAAACTACAATCTGCACATCTATGACTTGTCAGATGCTTCTCAAATTGGGGTTAGGAGATGGATGCAGAATCTTCTCCTTCTTATGAAATATGGATCTCTCAGTTAATTCAACTCAAACATTCACTGTTGCCTTATCGTTTATAGAGGGGACTTGTTCCTTACAATTACCTGGAACGCTTGGAGATCCCCTTAGCTTCCAGACAGAAGGTAAGAGGGTATGGAATTGTTATCTTAAACTTAAACTGTTTTCAGTATCTTGTTGAAAGTATATTAAGTTGCCATAGTGATATTAATACAATAACAGAAAGTGCATCAATTTAGCAAAAAATATCTGTTGGAGCCAAATTCTACTTTTGTAGTCTGAAACTGAGTCTGAAACTACTCCCAATTCGCCCCTGAGTGGCTTTATTATTTTGGTTTAATTTAGCCTCTACAATATCCATTACAGCATTATCAGGATGTGCCAAAAAAAAGCAGCAGCAACAGTAGTAGTAGCCTACTAGAAGTATAGAGACTCTACTGTAGGTTTGGGGATGTGGGTCGATTATATTGGGGCTACTAAAATATTAGCAATGGCAGCACAATTGAATCACATCTTCTGGCTTTATTTGTTCAAATGTTCAAATTTGCCTATCAAGTTTGGAATTTCCAATTGATATCAGAGATGTGGTCTAATTGGAGCGAAATTATATTGAATTTGATGGTTACCATATGATCTGAGGCTAAAATGAATGCAATTTGTTTTAGTATTGGACGTTTTATGGTTTGTTGTAATTATGTGTTATTACAGTATGGCTGTACACACAAACAGGATTTTGAACAATCTATGTATTTATGGTCTTATTTTATGGATGGAAATAAATATTTGTATTTTGATTAAATGTTTATTGTCGCTGCATGTAGGATGGAAATAACCATCCTCCAAGACGAAAAGCACCAACCAGACCTGACAGGAAATCAGGTAAACTTGTATATTTGACAATTATTTGACAACTATACTAAGATATTTTTTTTTGCATGCCAGGCACTTTCAACATTATTTTAGAAAGAGTTTTAAGTTTATGAATCACATTAAATTTGTATTTTTATTAAATCTATACTAAATGTATATATTATTTAAATATTTATATATATTTTTTAAATTCAATTTATATTTTTAATGCATTACAGTGGTTTAAACTATTACACTTCATGAATCAAACTAAATATACATCAAACTATTGTAAGTGTATTTAGTTTGAACATAGTGTGTATTTAGTTTGATTAATGAAAACAAAGCAGCACATTCCGTTTCTATTTAAATAGAAAGCTCATGTGTGATATCTATTCATTCAAATCCTCCTATGAAATCATTGCACTCTAGAAAACACATTACAGTCACCAGCTTTTTTGTAAAACATACAATATCTCTAAATGAAATGGAAGGGCTACCCAGTTCATAATTGCTGCATTGATGTCAAATGTCAGAAAATGTATATGACAAATGCATAAACAAATCTTTTGCGCCTTTTCTTTGGGGATGCATCATGTCAGCTGTAATTCTCGACAATAAGAGCGGAGGAGACGCACAACCCGAGGTATGCAGTCAAACCCCATTAACATAATGTCACCATTCATGCCTGCTGGGCTTTCCCAAAGCTCATCTTTGTTCCAATACAAATCAGTGGAATGTGAACTCCCAAACCCAGTGCTGAAATATACACTGCTTCAAGGAGATGGTTGAAGTGTTTTTGGATGGATTATATTTTCAAGTCATCACATTGTTTGTCATTTGGTTAATTCTAGGGGGCAGAGTCCACTGAAACTCCATCATGTGACGTTATTGTGAAAGTACATTTCACATACAACATAGCGGTCTGTGTATCATCTGGGTCTCCCTATGCCCTGCTGGTTGAGAGAATCAGTAATAAGCTGAACCTCCCTGCTGCTTCAATCACCTTGAGGTAAGGCGCCATGTAAAGAAGAAGAAGAAAAAACACCAGTGTAAGTGTTCTACGACATGAAGTAACAAATTCAATTTATTTTATGGTTTCTAGTTTAAGCTCCCAGGCAACTGCACAGACAGTACTCGATGCCAACACTGAAATGGAGAATGTGTGGAGCAGTGCCAGCGGGAGGGGCATCACCTTGTGGTGTAACGTCAAGGAGGTGAGTTTATCCTTTATTGTCCCCATGGGGAAATTCATCCTCTGCATTGAGCCAAAGTCCCTCCCCTTCCTGTCAGGCCCTATGCGCACCAGCAATCTGAAAAAAGCATGAATGGTGGTGAACGGCACAATTCAAATGGGATCAAAAAGTATCGTCTCTCGCCGTTCACCACCATTCATATTTTTTTAAGACCTTGGGACGCATGCTGAAGCAGGAAGTGATGTTGACTTTGGCTCTCTATTTGACCCATCCTCGACTACAGGGGTTCCCAACCTTTTTGGGCTTGTGACCGATTTTGACGTCACAAAAATCTAGGGACCCGAGACATTTATCACAAATTATGTGTTTTTTCAATTATGGGTAGACAATAAGTATACAAGCAAGACAAAACAAGGATCTAAGATGACAACTTGGCAAACGCAGCACATAACACGTGTGTATGCCTTCATAAAGTATTCAACCCCCTTGACCATTTTCCACATTTTGTGGCGTACAAAAATACAAAATGGATCAGATTGTTTATTTTTCTCAACAAGCTATACAAAGTAACCCATAATGACTAAATGAAAAGTGCTACGAATTTTCTGTATTCAATCCCGAGTCGACACTTTGTAGAAGCAACACAATTCAGTGTCACTGCAAACGGGTTGAGTATTGACTCAAAACACTTCAGCTTTTAATTTTTCATTAAAGTTGTTTAAAAATCCACTTTAATTGAGACTGCACCACAAAATGCAGAAGTCATAGGGATTCAATTATTTCTGAAGGTTTGATGTGTATATATATATATATATTCTAACTGCACTGAGATAAATTGTCCTTCTCAATACTTCAAATATTTCATTCATAATTATAGATACTACCATCGCTCAAAATAGCAGTCTCCATATTGGTCTACTGAGTTAAAAAAAAAAGTGTCTTCTTGAATCCACTAGGTTATATAAGAATGGTGTTTTGAGTCGTCTCTCACTGAAATTAAGCAGAAAATGATTTCGTTATTTGTTGCCTGCTTTGTGTTTTTAGGAAGTTGATGGAAAGCCACAGAAGCAGATTCACCTGGTGGCACTTCATGCTTACGAGTCAGCAAATCCCGAGGATCTCACCTTCCAGGAAGGGGACACAATCACATTACTCTCCAAAGGTATGTACCATTCTCTTGACAAAACCATCATCTCAGATATTTGGAAATTTATCCAAGAAGCAAAGTTATTTCAATTCATGTTCTCTCTTTTTTCTCCTTTAGTTAGCCAGGATTGGTTGGAAGGGCAATGCAATGGGCATACTGGTATATTTCCTGCCGCATTTGTTGAAGAAGTTCCTGTGAACGGCCAATAACAACACAAGGCGTCCATTAGAAAAAGCCAAGTGCTGTTTAGCACATACTGGAACACTGATGGTGTACTCTAATGTCCATTCTTCTTGATGTGGATGACTTCAAATGGCTTGGGCCTATGTGAATAAAAAAATATGCTGCTTAATCTGCTAAATGATGACATTGTTGCTCAACCATAAACATGGAAATGCCTCTAGGCTGCAGCTTGCACAAGTGGAGAAGGCAAGTTTGTAATTATAATGTGGATTGTGCCTCCTGGCTCTAGCAGACCTCAAGTTTAGGTCGACTAGATTTGATATTCCCTGCATGTGGTTATTAATTAAGAGGGACATCTTTGGCTTCAGGTTGTAATTGTTACATCTTGTGTTCTTGGGGAATAAAATAAACTTTGTTGTTGAGGGTTTTAATTTGCATGAAGATTCAAATCTTTCTATTTTTCACACTAGAAAAAAACCTAATATTTATAATGCATAAGAAAATGTCTGAATTTATACACTGTATTCAATGCTGTTGGATAGTTTAGTAAGAGTAGTAGGCTATATATAGCTTTTCAAACCAGCAAATCCACTTTGCATATACAGTACAGTACGTATGAGAACAAGTGTTTTCTAGATGCTCAGGTGGAGGTATGCCACCAGTTGGTTGATTCTTGTTTGACTTCTACCACTAATTGATCGTTAAGGAATGATGTTGATCTGTTTTTTTTTTGATGTTGAATGTTTTTTTCACACACATGCACGCGCACACACCTCCCCCCATATGCAAGAGCGCACCCAGACAGACACACACAAACACACACAAGCATGTGAACCGCGGATTATATCCATCAGTGATACAGTTTAACTGCCGCTGGTCCTTTTCCCCATAGCCCTCACTCCCATAGCCAGCAAGTGCCTGGAGAAGCTGGCCACATCACAAATCCACCCCACACCCCCCCCAACCACGATCCTCTACAATTTGCATACCGCCCCAACAGGAGCACAGCGGATGTCCTCTCCCACCTGGAGGGGAGGGACACCTACTGTATCTGAGAAGGCTGTTCTGGACTACAGCTCAGCATTCAACACCATAGTGCCCTCCAGGTTGGTCAGCAAGCTCAGGGATCTGGGCCTGAACACAGCACTGTGTGACTGGATCCTGGACTTTCTGACAGAATGCTGCCAGGTGGTGAGAGTGGACAACCACACCTCCTCCCCATTGACCATCAGCATAGGAGCGCCTCAGGGCTGTGTCTCCAGCCCCTTCTGGTACGACCTTTACACCCACGACTGCGTGGCGACAGACTTCAAACACCATCGTGAAGTTTGCAGACGATACAGCAGTTGTGGGGCTGACCTCCAATGGTGATGAGACGGCCTACAGGAAAGAGGTGAATGCCCTGGAACAGTGGTGCCAGGACAACCACCTCTCCCTGAATATCTCCAAGACCAAGGAGGTCATTGTGGATTACAGGAAGGGGAGGGAGACTCACCCCCCAGTCACCATCAACGGCACAGTGGTGGAAAGCGTGGAGAGCTTCAAGTACCTGGGAGTCAACATCCACCAGGACCTGACGTGGGCCAGCCACACCGCCACTGTCGTCAAAAAGGCCCAACAGCAACTACATGGACTCAGATGCCTAAAGAAATTTAGCCTGAGGCCCAAAATCCTCAGGGACTTCTACAGAGGCACCATTGAGAGCCTGCTGACCGACTGTTTCACCACCTGGTACTGGAACTGTACCACCATGGACCGCAAGGCGCTGAGAAGGGTGAGGCGCGCGGCCCAGCATGTGACAGGATGTGAGCTGCCAAAACTGCAGGAACTGTACAATCAGCGGTGCCTCAGGAAGTCCCGGAAGATCATCAACGACACGAACCACCCGCACAACAGCCTGTCTGCATGCACAACAGCATGCATCGTTTCAACAGCCAGTGAAACGATGCATGCCTTTACGTTCGGGACGGGGAGAAAATAACAAGAAAGAACGAGCAACGAATTAAAGCGAGCAGACAGGATCACCCAGGCGAACTGCAACCTCATTGAGACGGATATGCTGCCCAGATATGTATTGTTGAGGATGGCAATGGTTTTCAAATCCTGATCAATGTGATTGAGCCAGTGTATCACATTCCCGATCAAAAAAGGACAAAACAGCTGTCTTCATAAGCACAGAAATATTTTTTGTTTAACAGTAAAAACATTAAACTTGAACAGAACAGGAATAAAGATTTCATTTGAGGAAAATGCGCTGTATTTTCTGCCATAGGTATTTTGTGTTTTCTCATGCAGGGCTTTGCGCTACCTCAACAATGTTCAGGCAATATGCATGGCGAAAAAACAGAGTCCCACTCATAGAAATTGTTAGTCATGTATTAAACCCAACATCATCAAGGTTATGGAAGTGCTTTGGCCACTTATTCGTAGAGTGCATAACAGCCTTAACTCGGTAAGGACTACAATTTCCAGTGCGCATTATGGCATGTTCAATTGTATGTGTTACCAATTGTACAGCATTTTACAGATTCCCCAAAAGTGAATGCTTTAAAGAACAGACTTAAGACCCACTCACATCTAGAATAATTACTATAAAGATAACTATAAACTGTAAGTACATTGTTGCCCAATTCTACGCCCCCTTTTTTCTTAGAACTTGTTCTTAGAATTTGATTGTTTGAATTGTTCTTATTGTCATCTTTGTTAATCAGTCCAAGCTATAGTTTTGGAAGTTTTTATATCAATGTCGTGGGAACACAGACCTTGACTTAGAACAATTTCAATCTTTTTAGTTATATTTGATCTTTATTGCTCTAGATGTGAATGGGCCTTTACATGGTAATACTACATTTCTTTCAAAATAGCGTGCTGGGTGTTTGGGATACTCGGGTTGGTACAGAGCATAGAGCTGGTTGCTTTATCAAACACAAAGACAGTTAAGGTGCAAGAATCACTATTGTGTGATTGGTCAGTTGTTGGTGAGGCTTATAGTTATTGTAGTAGGCTGTCAATATAAGCGGTTGATCACTATAAGCGTGATCGATGTAAGCGGATTCCACTGTACCGGTGATGCAATTTAGCTGAATCGAAACAAGGGAGGATTCGTTTGTAAACATTTTAATTTTGCACCTTAAAATACTTCAAGAATTGTATGTTCACTTTGAAATACAATGACTGCATTTTCTAATGTTGGTTGGTAGCACAACCACGTGCGAAACATCACATGGTGCATGGACTTTTGATCAATATGGTCATTATCACAATGACATTGAATAGATTTTGCTCTCAAAGTTTCGTATGAAAGTTTAAAAATCTTATCTGGAAAATTCTGAAAACTTTTGACCACTCAGTCATTAGCTTTAACCCTGGCAATGCCACATGCAGCACTCTCTGTACAATAATATATAATGGGGGAAGTCTGGTAATCATTTCCTCACAACCTCCATAAATTATATGCTGTGCAGTGATGAATAAGCAATATACAGTTAATTCCAGTGATTGCAGGTAAGTGTGATTAAATAAGGAATCTGGTGTTGTGAGATCTTGTGTTATTGGTCAATTATAATGTGGACTTCCCTTCCTCTTCATAGGCGATAGCTATGCCTTTCCTCCCCTCCACTGCCTTCACCACAGGCGTCTGCCCCAGCTTCTGCTCCAAGCCCTGCCAGCTGCGCTCCGCCAGAAAAGAAGCTGCAGAACACAAGGGGTTAAACACACTGTGTTTAATACAAGAGACTTAAGGGATACTGTGTTTAATACAAGAGACTTGAGAGAGAAGTTTGCCTGTGAAAGACTACGATTTTAATTTTTTTGATAATCTTTTCAAAGCAGTGTCTCAACAGCCATAGTGCCTTTTAAACATGTTATCTGGATCATGTCCTGCTAGAGAGAACAGGATATTTTCAGGTTTTGCCTTTCTAAACATGAGGGGTCTTTGTTAAGAAACAACTGGATATGAGCCGTTTTTTCTGCCAGTGGGAGGGGGGGAGGGGGGGGGGGGGGGGCGCGGTAGCATCTATCAAAAACAAGAAATGTGATAGGAAACAGCTTTAGCGAATTTGTAACCAAACAAAAACAAATCAAGTCATATCTGACTTGTTTTAAATTTATTTCTCCCCACAAAAGTTTGATAGCCTATCAGTCAGTCAGCTCCTATCCTCTCCACAGTGTGGATGCACAGTCTGCCTGCCTGACAAATCTGGAGACTTCAAAAAACATGTTTTAACGGAGTCCATTGACAACGAGGGGTGGCAATGTGCCAAAAATGCCTTTGTTAAGCTACATAAAGCCGCGCAGTCAAAATAGTGGTCGGACTGTCGTCAATCACTGTGGGTGATTTATTTTATGACATTCAAGTCATATCTGACTAGTTTGAAATGTATTTCTCCCCACAAAACTTTGATAGCCTATCAGTCAGAGTCAGTCAGCTCCTATCCACTCCGCAGTGTGGGCGCACAGTAGCGTCAGGGACGATGAAAATTAATTTGGGGATGGAGCCATACGATAGCCTAAATACGCTCTGCTCGTTATGAACAGCGTTAAAAATGACATGCCACACACACACGCACACTAAACAGACATGCGGGCACTGGCAGAGAGACAAACAGGCAGATAGAGCGGCACGCATTGCGCAAAAAGTGTCAGAATGTCGGCTGCTCTTTGTGATAGTTGTTTCATTTGCTTCAGTCATCCTGCTGCCTCGTATTCTCAGGAGCGCGTTTCTGCTCCACTTTTCACTTTCCTTCCCCGCTGCCTCTCTGCAGTCAAGCCAGCCCTCACCTCGGAAAGCACGGTCATTCTAGCGCCCACTTAACAAATCAAGACGTTTTTGCAGCACTTGAGGAAACCGTGAGTTTGCTCGTTGATATAAGCGATTGCCCGAACGATTCATTAATTAATAAACTAGCGAACGTGAAGTGAGTCACGAAGAGCCACACCCGCCCACTCAGACATATGCGGATCATATCGTTCCACTGTTTAACATGACCAGCGCTTGCGTGGAAGCGGATCTTATACCGGTGGTCGAGGTAGATAAGATACGGAGTCTCGGGAGTGCGCGTAGGCCGGCTAATTGTTGTTTAACATGCAGGCCAACCGGCTAGGTGCAGGTTATAATACGGATTGCACTGCATGTTAAGAAGTGGCTCATGTGTATCGAAGTGTCCTTTGAACAAGACATTTCAATCCCAACCAATTTGTTTTGGATAAGGGTGTCAGCTAAATGCCAAAATTCAGGGGTGCACCGATCACGCTTGCCACGGACCACCGATTGCCCATCGCCTATGAGCAATATCTGCCCAATACCGATCACATGCCTATTTTTTTTAATAGAGCAGCTGTAGCAATCTAATGATAGGTCTATCAGTTTCCATTTTACATAGGCCTACATTTCATCCATCAAATTGAAAGCATGCAGCAAATTGTATTTCTTTCTATGTCAATATTTTATATTGTATATTACATTGATTTATATTATATTATTTTATATTATGTAATGAAACATGATTCTTTTTTGGGAGCAAATTAGAGCACAAGACTGTTGACACTTGCATGTGTTGTTGAGTAGAGATAAATAAATAGAGACACCCTCCAAATAAAAATTATATCCGTTTCAGTCTTTGTCTGTATAGGCTAAGTGAATGTTACTTCTAAGAGAGAGAGAAATTAGACTTTTCAGTTCCTCCTCCGCTGGTCTCAGTCTCGACCGTCATCCAGAGAGAGAGAGAGAGAGAGAAAAGGAGCGAGCAACAGGTGCGGCTCAGAGAGCATGCCAGCAAAAACAGATTGAAACTTAGTATTTCGTTTGATAAAAACAAGATGGGAGGTGCACTCGTCAAAAGGGCCTTTCTGTGTGGAGTTTTTATGTTCTCCCTGTGCTCCCCTGGGGTTTCCTCCAGATAGGATGTGATCGCCTTGGCCTTCCCACTATCACGGCTATATGCATGTGTGCTCTCTAAAGTGGTTTGCATCAGCGGCCAATGTGTTTTTTTCTCTGCCTTTTTTTCTCGTTCTCCGTGGCCAGTTTAACAAAGATGCTGCGCTGGGTGATGGGACTTCAAGTGCTGTATTTTATCCTGGCATATATTACAGATGGCAAGTGTTACATCCGTCTCACTTTGTAGGATTTCCACGCCGCAGACATGTTTTGAGGCGAGTTTATATGGGCAGTGACACCAATAACTGCACTGATTTCACGTGTTTTCCTCACTGAGAAATGGGCTGGGCACGTGTTTTTTTTTACACAAATTAACTCCGCTGAGAAATGGGCTGTCTCATGTGTTTTTCATGTGCGTCATCCGTCATGATCGGTTTATGCAATCGGCAGCAACAAAGCATTATCGGAAATCATATTCATATTTGAGGTCAAAATCTGACAATTTCGATCGCTTGCCGATCGATCGATCTACCAAAATTAAAATTGTAAATTGTATCATCATTCAATTGTTCGTTTGTCTTTTTCACTATTTTTTCCATGATCCTAGTTTCTCTCTCCTTTTATATGTAATTTAATTTTAATTATTTTCTTTTTTACTAATTTTATATCTATATAGTCATCAATCTTCTCAACCATAGAACGCCGTATTCCTGCGCCTGCCGTGCATGGTATTACTCCTCAGATTGCTGTTTTTCGGGTCAGAAACGTGCTGTTGTGGAGTAATAACCTGCGCAGCGCGCATAGGAATATGGAAGTTCTAAGGTTGAGGAGATGTAGTGCCAAAGGAAAGGGCTGTTTTTACAGCCAGGCAAAGCTAGCCTGGTAAACCAGCCGTCACGTGAACTCACATTTCATTTCGTTCTTCGTTCCCGTCTGGCCTCAAGCCCTGGGAGGGCTTCTGCAGAAACGGCAAGGCGTACGAGCCAATCAGTGACCCGCCTCATAGTTGACATCGTAACCGGCCAATCAGGAACGCCACTAGCAAAACAATAATGCCTGTCCGCCTCGAGGAATAATGTCAACGTTCTGCGAGTTTAAGCAGCCATAAAGTGCAGTTATTGCAGAAATAGACTCAATAACAATTAACAAGTACAGGAGTATGCAACAGCGGAGTTTCTCGGTG
The DNA here is from genome assembly GCF_964638095.1 of Poromitra crassiceps. Lineage (NCBI taxonomy): Eukaryota > Metazoa > Chordata > Actinopteri > Beryciformes > Melamphaidae > Poromitra > Poromitra crassiceps. Next base: position 112,879,647 of record NC_139624.1, read on the forward strand.
GAAAATGTGTTTTTGCTGTTCTCCCGAGTGGATTTGGGTTTGACTGGATCCAATGCTGATTGGGTGAAGGAGTTGTCTGTCAAGGAAAGTACACCCGCCAAACATCCTGCCGCATTGTTATTAAGAGTGCATAGTTAAATATATTTTAGGGCTGTCAATCTATTAAAATATTTAATCGCGATTAATCACATGATTGTCCATAGTTAATCGCGATTAATCGCAAATTAATCGCACATTTTTTTTATCTGTTCTAAATCTACCTTAAACCGAGGTAGGCTACCTTAAACCTGAGAGCTTTGTGCAAAGATGCACTGTTGTATTAATATGGGTAGTAGCTATTATCATTAGTATGGGTAAGTATTTGGCCATTGGCAATATTGTTATTATTGCTACTAGTTACTGGGAATACACATCTCTCAGGCTGCACTGTGTGAAGTTAATTGGTGCTATCCTCTAAATCTCTCGAGCCACAGACAGGAGCAGCTGCGTGCATGCTCTCTCCCCCCACTCTCTCTTTCTCGCTTTGTCTCTCGGTCTCTCTCTCTCCCGTTCTCCGTCGGTCTCTCTCCCTGGTCTGATCGCCCTCCCTCTCTCTTTCTCACTGCCTGTCTGTCTGTCTGTCTCGCTCGCTTTCTCTGCCTCTCTGTCTCCCTCTCTGTCCCCCCCCCCCCCCCCCCCGTTCTCCGTCTGTCTCTCACTCTCTCTGCCACGGTGAGAGACGAGACAGACGGGGAGAGCTGACGCGCTCCCCTCTCTCTCACCCAAAATGCAGGACATCTTTCTCAATTTGAAGCTGAACTTGCCATATACCCATTTTCTTCCTCCTTTTCTGCTCACGGAGCTTTGTTTCTGCTTGCTATCAATGTTACTGCTTCCTGATTTCCCAAACTACGGGTCGGACTAAGGCTCAAACATCAAAGAAAGTGCATGCATTAATTGCGTGTTTAAAAAAATAGTGGCGTTAAAAGGAATTTGCGTTAACGCATTATTATCGCGTTAACTTTGACAGCCCTAATATTGATGTTAGAAAGCTGCAGCAGCAGCGGAGTTCAGCTGTCAGGAAGTAGCTCCCTTGCATGACGCACACTAACATGATGCATGATGAAGTCATGACCCGCCCTAATCTGCCTCTGATTGGCTAGACTCGTTCGTCGGTTGTATTGATCAGGTAAATCGCTAGTCTTTCACAGTAGTAGTAGTGACCAGAGTGAGAGTGGATTCACAACAAACGATATGCAAACTGTCCAGTGCACCCACACAATTGAATTCACAGGCGTCAACGCCGTTATGCGTAGTTTTAACTAACAAATCGTACTAGCGTACTTTGATGCCAAAATGCGTGCATGCTATGAAAAATGCTTGCAGGTTGGCAGGTCTGCACACTGACTATCGATAAAGTACGTTATACAACCCCACGTCAAATAACCCAAACTATCCCTTTAAAGTAGACAGTCTCCTATGTGCAGCAGAGCTTTCTGATGGTCCCATACCAGCGGTGTTGGCCACAGTGAGAGTCTGGTTCCTCAGGACCACGGAGGTGCCAAACGAAGACGCTCCAGGTCCGTCAAACGTTAGATGCCTGCTTCGCAGAGCTCCTGTGATCAGGGACACATCCGTCTCATCGCACTCCTCCTCCTCATCGGCCAGGGCCACGTGACTCCGCCCACCTGGAGAATGTATGTGAATGAAAATGTATGAGATTTGACCATTTGAGCATTCAGTAGCTCTCATGAGGCTACTGATGATTTTTAAAAAAGGGAAAAAGGTCAAGAACTGTATACAAATAAACTTAAAGTAAGTATATCATAAATCATGGGGGAATTCATGTTGGTAAAACCCACTCTCACCTGGCAGGAGATGGCGAAAGTCTGTGACATATTCCTCTGACCACTCTCTGTTCTTGTTGCATGCCACCTCCATCTCAAACGGCGTCACTATGGGTTTGTAGAACTCACTGGTGTCCAGCAGTGAGTTCTCCGGACAGGCAATTAACACAAAAATGTCAATTTCAAGGAAGTTGGCAAGTTTGGCCACATTCAGCTTCCCCATGGCGAACATATAGCTCTTCTTCCCGGCTCTGTGGATGGTCTCCTTCAGCTGCTGGATGATGGCCAGGTAGTCGGCAACGCCCAGCGTGCCGACCAGGATGCCAACCACGTTTGCGTCTTTGGCTCGTTCGATGGCGTAATACCGCTTCATCAGAGCGCGGTTGATACTGACCGACTCCGTCCTCCCCAACAGCGTTGAGGGGTCAAAGGAACAGAAGGTGCAGCTGTTCCAGGTCATCATGAAGTTCCGTAAGGTTGCGCCCTCTTGACCTATATAGAACATGCTGTAGTCCTTTATGCTCAAGCCACTTTTCAGGACAAACTGCCTTCCAAATTGACAAAAAACCCGGTCGTCATCATGTTGTACTGGCGTCTGTCTGTGACTGTAGCACAGTTCCCCTTCAACGACGAGGACTGAGCCCACAGCATTTGGATACTCCGGAGTTAGGAGGGCCAGGAGATCATCTGGGGGGAAGTGGGGATATTACATTGTATTCAGTTACTTGGAGAAAATGGAACCTTAAACTAAGATGTAAAGTGGGGATACTAAAGACAAGGGTTTGACTGATATGAGTTTTTGGAAAGTGACACCTACTGTATGTTTTTAGATGGATACATTACATGCGAGTATAGAGCAAATGGTTCTCTCAGTGTGAGTTCAGAGAGACACAGAGCAATAACCAAAACCTCGGGGGTAGTGATCCGCGGGTCTTTTTTTTTTTACCTGCGACCGCTCGACATCATCCATCAACATCTGAAACCGCCCTTTTGTTCTCAATATTATCTTCAATGGACCCTACCCCGTAGACAAACCTGCAGGACCCAGGGTTTCGGATTGACCGACGCATCACCACTTGGGGGCGGTTATAGAGAAAGATTTGTAGCACTATTCAACAGTGGAAGATTTTAGTAGGCCTACATGATTGAAAGCCCCCCTCCAGTGTCTTTTGTCATTTTTAAGATATTTCAAGATTGTGTTACTGTGTTTTTCCCTGCTCTGCTGATTAGCCAGTGTTCCCCAGTGTTTTGTTAATAACCTCATTTTGGGCTCAAAGTCCTAAAAATAAGCTGTTGGTAAAAACGGGTGATGACGTCAGACATTATGTTGTCTAATGAGTGACGTATGACAACATCTTACATAGCTGGCCTCTGGCATTAGCTAACTGTTAGCTGTGAGCTACATTAGTTACATGGCAGTAAAATGCCACTGAATGACCAGTTTGATATAATGTAACTGTCAACCCGTTTGAGTCATGCTCTTTCCATAAAGCCCACCAGCATTGATATATGTTGGCTAGTTATTGATATTTATAACAATATTGTGGCTCTAAAATAAAGTTTTTATCGATGTGGGGAGACTGTAATGGCGGCGTAACGGTTTCCGGTCTGAGCGCAGACAAAGAGTATAGTGAAGACAAGAGGAGACGCTCTTCTGCTTCTTTTACAACAGCGCCTGCAGTCATTGTGTTGCATTGGAACAAACCATTAGGCTTCGGTTCTTATCAATGTAAGCTCTTTGGCAGAAATGGTAACGTGCGTTGTTACAGCGCGAGCACATGTACGTTGTCATAGAACACCAAAGGTGAAACAGGCAGGAAAGACTGGCTGGAGGGGGCTTTAGTCCGTGTGTCCACTTAGCTTCTTTTCCTAAGCTCCAGCGTCTTTTTTTCAGTTGTTTCCAATGAGGAGAAAGCGTATGCGGATGCATACGGCCGTCTAGAGAAAGTGTGCTGCAACCAGCGTCTTTTTTCAGAGCGCTCTGGCTTTTTTGTGCGCGGGCTCCCAGCTTTTCCAACTGAAAATATTACTTTTCAGAAAGGCGCTGGTGTTGGGCGCTCCTTTTCAGGCAACTATAATCATGAAGAAACTATCACAACAGAGACAGAAAGGCTCAATTGGGGGAGCAGATTGGCTAGACACTTCATATTTCTGCTGAGTGTTGTGCTTTTATCACAGTACGTGTAATGTTAGCTTGTTAGCTATCAAGCTAGCTACCGCTGCTGAGCTAAAGTTATTTTCAATTTGCTTCCTTGACTATTGTGCGCTCGGATCAGCGCCCCCCAGCGCTCTTCCAGTGTTTAAATGTCAGGAATAGACACCCATTCGACACACGGCCTTAAGCTGCATTTTATGATTATGTAGTAAAACCACTGTTGCATTTTGTTATTAATAATAATAATAATAATAATAACTTGGATTTATATAGCGCCTTTCAAGGAACCCAAGGACGTTTAACAATATTGAGACACACAATGACAAAAAAATAAAACAGAACAGAGAGAACAGAGTTGACTAGTGGCCAAAGGCTGTTGTTGGTTAGTGTTTCGGGTGTTCTTGAAGGATGGGGCGTTGTGGATCTCTGCGGGGAGAGAGTTCCAGAGGGTGGGGAACTGCACCTTATGCACTTTATGTTGAGGTTGGTCTATGTAACCTACAATGCAGGGATATTAATGTTATAATAACAAAGTGGAACATTTACTTTTGAAAGAAAGTCTGTTGATGAGTTATATTGGACTTTAATTTTCTGTGAAAAAAGTTTTTATTCAGGCAAACCTCATATTTTTTAAACATTGTGTAAATTGGAATTTGCAATTGTATTTCCCCAGAAATTGTATTGTATTGCAATTTTATTTCCCCAGAAAACGAAACCGTGACCGCCAAACAGTGATATGAAACAAATGACGAACCATGAGTTTTCTGAACCATGTGCCAATATTCAATATCTTTGAATTTGACCATTTTCCAGCCAACAAATACAAGTATTACATTTTATTCTTGCCTGAATGGAAAAGCCTCTGAAATAGCATTTAGACCAGCCTTTTTGATATGAAGTACCATTTTCAAATGTGCTTGAATCAGTGTGCCAGAGGTTTTTTTCATTGTCAGTCTTTTTCGCCAAAATTTACTAAATAAGAGGCCGTGCAACTGCAAATGGCTGTGAAATAATAATAATAATAATTTGGCAGGGCATTTCAACATTTATACAAAAATGCCCTAGGTTGCTGACCCCTGGTTTAGACTATGGACCATTTGAAATTTGACTAGCCAGTATCCATTTTTTAATAAAAAGCAAATATCAGCGCATCATATATATCACCTTACCAACATAATGGTCTAACGCGGCGATCCTCAAACTCCGTGTCATTTCGGGTTCAACTGCTCCACAGCGCCAGATGTATCGGTTCCGTGCTCAGTGGTGCGAGGGTGTACTGCAGTTTACAATTTAGACCATCGGCTGCGCTTCCTTGAATACCGTGGATATAAGACTCGATCCAGTTGCTGTAGCCCTTTTTTTTTTATCCTGTACACATTCATCTGCCCATTTATCGATGTGATCAAACGAAATTGGTGTGACAGAACTCAACTGTTGGTCTACTGCTCCCATGTTCAGACAGGGGTTTGTGATTGAGAGTCTCGTTGCGTTCCCACCCAGCGGGTGACATCATCCCAAGATGGCTGCGCTGTGAATAATGTCTATTAGATGAAGCGTTGACGTGTTTGTGTGGCAGCTTACCAATAACGTGGGCATAGTTTACATCGTAGAGGAGGATGATGTGGCTCTGCTTGTCGGGGTAGAGGTCCCTGAAGGTCGAGGCACATTTCTCGAGGTCCACCTCTCTCCTCTGGAACACATACATCAGAGGCAGCCGTCTGGACGGGCTGAGGCATGTCCGGCCGTAGTGCACGATGCACTCTGCTCCGAAATGTTCCGCCGCCACTTCATCCACACAGCAACTGCTCAACAGAGTTCAACGAAGAGTTGACTTTCCACAACTATAACACCACATTCATTAATCCAAAGGCCTGATAAAGCATATGGGTGGGTCGGAGATAAAGACTCCATTTCGGTTTGGTTTCTCCTTATCATTTTTGTTTTTAATACTACTTAAAGGGCCACTTTGCCGATTTTCAACCAGCTTTGTATCATTACAAAATCAGTAGTACTGTATATGCAAATAAACAATGTTTAACTTACCTCCATCTTGCCTGGACCGAAAGCTCCCCGTTCATTCGCAGAACTTCCTGGTCCAAACTGTCAAATCCTATTTCTTCCACCTCCGTAATATTGCAAAGGTCCGGTTCTCTCTCACACGACACATCCCGCTGCTGAAACACTCAACTACGCCTTCATCTCCTCCCGTCTCGACTTCTGTAACTCACTCCTCCACAGCATCAAAGCCAGCCAACAGACTCAAACTGGTCCAGAACCCAGCCGCTCGACTTCTCACCCACACCAAATCTTGGCACCACATCACCCCAGTTTTAAAAGAACTTCACTGGCTTCCCGTCTCCTACCGGATCAACGACAACAAACTCCTCGTCATCACTTAAAAAGCCCTTCACCAACTGGCCCCCCATATCTCACAGACCTCCTCTCCCCCTACCAACCTCAGATCCACCTCAGCCGGCCTTCTCTCCACCCCCAAGTTCAACCTCCGCAATTTCGGGGACAGAGCCTTCTCCAGGGCAGCTCCCAGGCTCTGGAACTCCCTCCCTGAATACATCAGAGTCACAGAGACTCTGAGTCCCTACGTTTTTCAATCCCGCCTCAAGACGCATCTCTTCTCCATTGCCTTCTCTTAGCACCCCCCTGCCCCATCCATCCTTCTTGTTTGTCCACTGTTTGTCTCACTAACGCCGCCCCTCTGTGTATAGTGTTAAGCGACTTTGAGTTCTAGAAAAGCGCCATATAAATGCTATGTATTATTATTATTATTAGGTCCAGGAAGTTCTGCGAATGAAGGTAGAGAGAGCAATAATGATAATGACAGTAACAGTGACACCATGGTGATAGTGATGGTGATAGTGATAATGATAGTGACAGTAACAGTGACACCATGGTGATAGTGATGTGATAGTGACAGTAACAGTGACACCATGGTGATGGTGATGGTGATAGTGATAATGATAGTGACAGTAACAGTGACACCATGGTGATAGTGATGGTGATAGTGATAATGATAGTAACAGTGACACCATAGTGATGGTGATAGTGATAATGATAGTAACAGTGACACCATGGTGATAGTGATGGTGATAGTGATAATGATAGTGACAGTAACAGTGACACCATGGTGATAGTGATGGTGATAGTGATAATGATAGTAACAGTGACACCATGGTGATAGTGATGTGATAGTGACAGTAACAGTGACACCATGGTGATGGTGATAGTGATAATGATAGTGACAGTAACAGTGACACCATGGTGATAGTGATGGTGATAGTGATAATGATAGTGACAGTAACAGTGACACCATGGTGATAGTGATAATGATAGTGACAGTAACAGTGACACCATGGTGATAGTGATGGTGATAATGATAGTGACAGTAACAGTGACACCATGGTGATAGTGATGGTGATAGTGATAATGATAGTGACAGTAACAGTGACACCATGGTGATAGTGATAATGATAGTAACAGTGACACCATGGTGATAGTGATGGTGATAGTGATAATGATAGTGACAGTAACAGTGACACCATGGTGATAATGATAGTGACAGTAACAGTGACACCATGGTGATAGTGATGTGATAGTGACAGTAACAGTGACACCATGGTGATAGTGATAATGATAGTGACAGTAACAGTGACACCATGGTGATAGTGATGGTGATAGTGATAATGATAGTGACAGTAACAGTGACACCATGGTGATAGTGATGGTGATAGTGATAATGATAGTGACAGTAACAGTGACACCATGGTGATAGGAAGTTCTGTGAATGAACGGGGAGCTCTCGGTCCAGGCAAGATGGAGGGAAGTTAAACATTGTTCATTTATAGACAAGTTTCCCCGCGCTGGCCTACGGCGGCGCCGTAGCAGCCTTATACAGTATGTCCCCGGCTTCCGGTTAAGTCCACATTGCGTCCACAGCAGCGAGCACATCAGAGGGCAGCAGCCGAAATATCCAAACTTTTTTACAACGATCGCTAACATCAGCTAAACTAACATTAGCAGACGTTATTAACAATAGGTTATTCTGGAACACATTGTGCAGTGCCCTGGCTGTCACAATACACAGAAACGCCTGAACGAGTGGTTGGATCGACAGTGTTTTGAGCATCAGCCCGCTACCAAACAGCTTTGTCCCTGCACTCCACTGTATTCCTTCTACCGAATCAATTTATTTCTCTATAGTCTATTCTTTATAGCCTCTATAGTCGATCATATTTATTCCAGTGTTGTCATTAAGAGGCCGATTTCGCAGCAAGAATATTTAATTGGTCGGCACGTCGTTCTCGGTAAGGACGCTTTCGTTATTGAAACAGACAAGATGGATGCATGCTCCTATAGCCTATCTATCTGCATTTGCAGACACTCATGAACCCATATCTTCTGGACATTGCCTTGATGAAAAAACATAGCGTTAGCTAAAAGTAATAAGTGCGACAGTGTCAGTGCAGAAAGCACACAACTTGAATCTCCAGCTACGCACCTTAATTTCTCCCACTCCACACCTGGCACCTGCGTCAGCCCTCCTGCACTCGTTCTTGGCTCCCATGTGGCTTTATTTGTGGTAAGCATTTTGATTCATCTCCTCATCATACGAGCGTCGGGCAACAAGCGCGAGCCATTGATTGATTGATTGATTGAGTCGCCCAACGTAGGTAAAAAGGCTTTTTACCTCCGCTAAATTGACCGCCTACGTCGGGTCTCTTTCGCTTTTGACGGCGGCAGGCACGCTTCTGTTTCTTTCCTGCCGTCTTGCTGGCCTCGGCTGAAGTAGGCTACTTGTTGCATGATCTCGATTAAAAAAAGGACTGGCCTAGCAAGGGATGTCTGTTTGTAGATGAGCACACAACCTACTTTGTTGCTGTGGAGATATTGGTACGCTTCGGAGCTTTTGAGATTGTTCATCGCGTTGCCGTCCACCGCCATTGATTCCTCAAAATACGCTATAATCCTGCCTGTAGTTACGTTCGGCCATTTACACATATTATCTTCCAGGGGCGGACTGGGATCGTAATTCAGGCCGGGCATTAGATACCAAGCAGGCCAGGCTGATACGGGCCGACGCGCGTGCCGGCGTCCGAAGGCGAAAAATTTGGGCCGTCTGAAGCTCAATTTGGGCCGTTTGAAGCCCAATTTGGGCCGTTTGAAGCCAGATTTGGGCCGTTTGAAGCCCAATTTGGGTCGTTTAAAGCCAGATTTGGGCCGTTTGAAGCCCGATTTCCCAAAAAAAAAAAAAAAAAAAAAAAAAAAAATTTTTTTTTTTTGCAGGCCAGGCCAGGCCACCGGGCATTTGCCCGACGTGCCCGATTATGCAGTCCGCCACTGTTATCTTCCCATGTGTCCACTGTCAACGGGTGTGGGATAGACACTCTTTCGTTAGACAGGAGACTCGGAGAATGATCCCAAGTTTGCATTTTTTCGGCGGGCGCTATGGCTACTACGCTAGTACGTTACGCTTCTCTGTATTCACAAACACCGGAAGAGACAGACATATCGCAGCCGAGTCCGGAAGCAAACCGGAAGTGCCCAGGAAACTTGTCTATACTACTGATTTTGTAATGATAACAACAAAGCTGGTTGAAAATCTGCAAAGTGTCTCTTTAAGTGCTTCCATTGAGAGCCAAAGTGAAACGTCACTTCCTGCTTTCTCCCTGTACCAGCGCTGCGAAAAATATGAATGGCGGTGGACGGAGAATAAGGTTACTTTTTTGATCCCGTTTGAATTGTGCCACGGGGTGCCAACGCTAATTTTGTCAATTTAAAACATAACTTTGCATGTCAAGAAAGTCACAGTTTGTCGTCAAACTGAAACGTAAGGGTTAGTTTCGTATAAAAACTACATAGCTCGTGGAAGCTCATGGCATGTCGCCGGTCTTCAGCTTTGCGGTAGAGAAAGTGACGTCACTTAGGCGACAGTGTATGTAGTCTTTCTGATTTATAACTTCTAGTGCAACAGTTTAGTGACAAACTACGACTTTCTTGTTTGTTTGAGCATAAAAAAGGGGAGGAAAGAAATTGCAATTTTGTCCATAGCATGTGCTGGAGATTTGGGGAAATAACCTGAGGGGCAGGCGACCCCTCCTCCAAGGCAATGGTAGGGAAAAACTGACATTTAAGGAGCTATTTTTTACTGGGGTCCAGGGTCTGAAATTAACACCTGTCAAGCACAAAATGCGGTAAGTGCCTAAACTTCTGCAATGTCGTTGGCAGGTAAGCAAAAAATTGGACACTGCATGCAATCATCCTAACCATTTCTATGAAATCTTACAAAATGAAAAACCATACATGTAGCACCAAGGCTAATAAGTTTCCTGATTTGTTTTCATCTCATAAGTCACTGGATGACGACACCAAGCACCCAATAGGCATGGGCGATATGGCAAAAATATATCACAAATGTTTTTGTCAGGCTGGATCCCAATCTTATCACAATTATTTTTCATGTTGGTTAAAGACTATTTTGCAAGTTACTGAATAGTAACTAGGGCTGAGCAATATGGACCAAAAATCATATCTCTGTATTTTTAGGCTGAACGGCGATACATATCTTGGTATTTTGAATGAAGTGGGCTAAATGTTCAGTTGTTGCAAGTCAAAGCCACATGTGAGATGTCACAAACACTTTTATTAAAACAAGACTGATCATAAAATGCAAAGACAGGGTTTCCTCCCCTGACTATTGGCTTTCACAAAATATTTACACAATGAGATGAAATAATCATCAGTAATGTAGATACAATGACTAAGTGGGTAAAGGCAAATAATGGAACAGCAAGAACAGTCTGGTAGACAACACTTATGCCATATCGATATTACGATATCCAAAATCTAAGCCAATATCTTGTCTCATATGATCTTGATATAATATTGCTATATTGCCCAGCCCTAGCACCCAACATATCAAATGTAGCATAAGTGTAAAACAAATGCAGCAAAAACCCGAAACAGTGAGTTTACCTGAAAGTATTTTTGCTGGTGTGTTACCTGCCATAGGACGTATCTCCCAGTATGAACAGCTTGGCTTGAGTTTCTTTCTCGATCTCGACACCTATTGCGACAGAATCCACCAGCAGCTCATCAGGAAACTGCAGAGCGACCTGTGGGCATCAAGCATTTCAGATGAAGGTCACTTCTACAACATAAACATGGATCCTGTAATCTATCCAGTAGGGATGGGCGCGAGTACTCGGGTACTCGAGCACTCGTTCATAACGTCAGTATTCGAGTAACGTTTCTGCTGTTCGGGTACTCGCCCCACTCCCCACCCCTTTAAAAATGGTCTAAGATCTACGCACGCATCGTCATGTGGATCTGGCAGCATGAACTGCATGGGCGTCAAGTCAGCCAGAATGTACAACAAGTACGTCATCCGCTTTGTTGCTTTCAAAATAAAACGCTTATTGTAACGTAACCTTATTTATTTTGAGTAATGCGTTACAGCCACAGTTTCACGCCATATAACATCACGAGTATTTTGATACAAGGTTTGCTGCTTCATTCGTTGAAATACTTTTTCTCCTCCAACGTGCATCAATAAGCTATTTACTTTTGTTTAAGTAACATTATTTTGAAAGTTTTAAGCGAAGTTTTCCAGCTCATCCCGACGAAAATGGCTGGTGGCTGGAGATATTCTCCCGAATGAGACGCACGCTTCTTCATAGATAAAACTCATTCAAAACATTGCACTAGTTTACTGACTACACTGTCGTTTCCCATAACGTTAGTCACAAGAAATGTGAGAATGGGAGACAATCGCCTCATGGTGATCACTATTCAGCTGCAGCTGTAACGTTAATCACACTGGCCAGTTTTCACTTTTTGGCAGAACACCGGACCTTGGAATCCGTGGATTTACGTTAATGTAACAGTGATCATAAAGTAAAATGGATGATACTGGACAATAACCTGACATTGCTGGACAAGACATGGAAATGCCTTCGCTTGTTTCACAACGTGTCTGCTGCTCCAAAGCGCTAATGCCATCCATCCAACCATCGGAGATAGGCTACTGTCTGAGGTAGGCTTTAGATGTTAGCTTAGCGTCACCCAATATCAGTCAGTTCCTCTCCTGACAAAAAATGCTCCAGGTAGCGCTTTTTCCATGCAAAAATGCAAACATAATGTGTGAACAGCCCCCCACACAGCAGATTACCCCTGCTCAGTCATTACCATAGTAATCACACAGACCCCCCCCCCCGCCTGCGCGAGTGCTCGAGCACTCGTCCGTAATAGGAGAATACTCGAGTATTTAAATTGCTTAAAATACCCATCCCTACTATCCAGGATCGCTGTCCATTTTCCATTTTGAAATTCTGAAGTGCTACCAGTCTCACTGTAAAAACATATGGGTGTAGGTCCTTAACATTTCAGCCTGTTTTTTGTTTTACTTGTGTGAAAAGTGAAAATGATGTGCTCACCTTTTCAAAGTGATGCTGATTGATGAACTCACAGGTCTTCTTTATCTCATACAGCTCTTCAAGGTTTTCCGACGGAGCGTTCGTAGTTGCTGTAACATCCACTGCACGCTGAAGCACCGCCTCTGAGCTGCTGCTGAACGCATCAGCCATGGCTGCATCTAAAACACTCTACAGTGGCTGAAGGGGGGGGAAATCAGTCAAATTACTGTTCACCAACCTGCTAATCTGACTCAACGGAAGCAGGCTGCGGGTATACTGTATATGCTCTGCCATTGGCTCCGACCATTTCAGTCCAAGCGAAGGGAAATCCCTTTCCGCTCCCTGGGTGTCCGCTCTCAAATGCCTCAGCCGTTGTGAAAGAACAACGCTAGCTAGCAAGTCAAGGGCAACTTCAGCCCAGGACCACGTGCATCATGTAGCAACCAGGCAACCAATCTCATGCAACTCAAGCCCATAGGTTGAGTCGATGTCTCGTCATAAACGCTGGGGTAGCTGACTGGTGGCGTGGTCAGGATGGGGTAAATCCCCCGTTCTCTCCATTCAGCATAGTTAGCATTTAGCTGCTAGCCCAGCCAAGGCAGACCGGATCGGGCATTTAACCCCCTCAGTAAATGCACATCTGAACAGACGTCTATGTACCTGCTCTAGAATCCCCAATCCTGTAGTGTAGAGCCGGAGCACCGTCCTTTGGTGAGTCAGCCCATTGAGATATATGGGGGTTTTTACCCCACTCGCGTGCCAGCCGTATAACACATAACCTTCCTTTCTAACCAGAAACCAGAGGTCTTTATGTGCTCAGCTGAGAATTGGTATTCTGCCTCTTGCCATTGAAGTAGGGCGGTTCACAGCTATACCAGAAGAGAACAGGATATGCAATGTCTGTGATCTAAAGGATGTTGAAAATGAGTTTAATTTCATGTTTTATTGTACTTTATATGATGATTTGAAGATTTCCTTATTTGACGAAATGCAAAAGCAAAGACCTGAGCTCTTCTGGGCAGATGATGGCCAGAAGTTGGAGTGGTTGTTTAAGACTGAGGTATTTAAGACTGCTAACTTTATCTCTAGGGCCTGGAATAAAAGGCAAGCACAGCTCTTTAAGTAGGTTCAGGTGGTGGTTTTCATGCTGTACAACTTTACTGTATGTATTTTGGGTGTTTTCTGTTGGTTTTATGTTTTGATCATTGTTTGTTTAAATGATGAACAGTAAAAGTGTCCTGTAAGCCCATGTGGGCTGGGCTTCATTCGAAGCATGACACTTAAATAAAGAAAATCAATAAAAAAAATATATATAACAGGCGTCCCCACACAGACAGACTGTCTCTATTCGAGGAAACATCTTTCAACAGCCCATGTTTGGTAATGATGACATCATCACCGTTATCCAGAATGAATGAATGCCTGACTCACCCCAAAAGCCTTCTCTTGACCACACGCTGCACATGTGGTAAAAATACTTAACCCTTATTTACTATTTATTACTGAGTCTATGGAACACACATGAGACAGATAGTTACAACAAAGGCATTACAATATTGAACATTCAAAGCTGGAGCAATGTTCACAACTTAATGAAATGTCTAGACTTTTGAAATGTAAATAATTTCAATAAAGAATAAAATGTATGGCCTGTAAATAAGAATACGATACACCATACACTCTTATTATCACATAGTATACGAGGGAATATTTTACAGGCTAAGTTATAATCACTTATGTACATGAGATACTTTCTTGTACAAATTCAGGCCAAAATCCATTAAAAAAACTCGTAATTTAAAAGTCGTCTGGCTTATCAACAAAAGTACATACCTGGCTGGTACAAGATGACGTTAAGCATTTAGCTATATGAAATGTTAAGTCCTTCTGGTAAATTCGGCATACAGCGTTAGCTAGGTCTACCAAGCTACACAGTAACATCTCAACTTTCTTTGTTTTTGATTGCCCGGACTGCTCAACCATGTTCCACCTGCATTTCGGTGGATGAACGTTTGGATATATTTGACGAAGTAACGTTGAAATTCATGCCGAATTGAAGAGTGTCCCTAACGATTCGTTAAGTTTTAAATTATGTTATAACCTTACCACATAACCTAGCTACATACACGTTTGCAGATAAGCAACACAACTTTAAATGTAACTAGCGTTAGGTGCCCGAGTTTGATGAAGTGGTTTGATGAGGTTTGGTGTAACGTTTACAGGTCTTTGCATGCAAGATGACTATCAGGGCTATCATGGTACCAGACTAATTAACTCCACACAAACATAATTTAACGGGTTAACTTGCTTCCTTAGACACAGCGAAGTTTACCGACATATGAACCCATCACTGACTTTACCTGGGTCCCGTTAGCTAGTTAGCCGACAGTTCAGTCAGAGTCCAGAGCGCAGCTTTAGCATCCCAGTCATGACAAACTAGCATTTAACAACAGACGAGTTATTCTTGCAGTACCACTATAGACTTAAAATTCGGCGTCAGGTTGGCGGTTGTTCAGTAGTAACTCTGTGGAGTGTTAGCAGTTATAATACACGTGTTGTTGGTTACGTGCGTTGCTTAATCTTCTTCTTCTTCTTTTGAGTATAATGGCGGTTGGCAAACAGCTTTTTGTGCATTACCGCCACCTACTGGAGTTTGATGTCTTCTTCTTCTTTTTGATTTCCGGCAGTGTAGACGCTACTAGGCGTATTACTGCCCTCCACAGGTCAAATGGAATTTGATGTCTTCTTTATAGTGGAATCTATTTACAATGTTCATCATGTATCCACCCATAGTGCAGGGGCGTATCTACGGGTGGGCCTGGGTAGGCACAGGCCCACCCACTTCTTGCCCTGGCCCACCCAAAAAAATTTTTTTAATTGGTTGTTTTCTAGAGGCAAACTTGCTGCTGCATTGCTAGCCAATGGTTTTGTTACTTTTGTAAAAACGCAGGGCACATCATCTCCAGAGTCTAATGCATGACAACTTCATGACATCTAGGAATTTTGTTCTCTCTGTGGATAAATAAACCAGAGGGCGTCTTGTTCAAACTTGAAGCAGCCTCAGTGTTGTTATTTTTTAAACTCACAGCAGTATATGGATCAGTGGTTCTAATTTCTGTATAAAGTAACAGTATACACACAAGTATAAGCATTCATGTATGCAACATTTGGCACCTATATGTAACCTTTTAAGGTTGAGATAATTGTATTATCATTATATGGTCCAAATATTTCAGTAAAGCACTTGAAACACTTGAAATATTCTTGCTTGGGTGGTATCATTCTACTTGAAATGATGGTCAAATGCATTATTTTTAGTAAAATAACACGTCAAATTTTTCGTGTTGGCCCGGGCATCTGCACCCCTTCCTATCCAGGCCCACCCAATTTGATCCAGGCCCACCCATAATTCAATTTCTGCATACGCCCCTGCCATAGTGCTCCCATTCACGATATATATGTCCATTCTACGACTCAGTCGGCGGGAACTCATCCCTCAGCGCCTTCTCGATCTCCTCTCCGGAAATGTCAACAACATTCAAGAACCTTCTAGCTGCATCCATCATCATCTTAATCTTTTCCTTTTTTCCCTTGATCTGCTCTGTACAATTAATCACCATGGCCATAAATGTCAAAAATCCTTTTTTGTCCACACAAATGTTTTGTTCAACTCCCTTCTGTTTCTTCTCTGGTTCATTTTCAATTTCTTCCATTGTATCTCTCTCATTCTCCACTCTTTTAACAGCTTCAGCATAGTTTGATGTCTTGTTCATAGTGGAATATATTTACAGCAGGGATGGGCAACTTTGATGATAGAGAGGGCCACAAAATGTCATCACTACCAGAGGGCCAGATTTTGTTGAGGGCTGTGGCCGAACGGCGCCGGCGCGAAAACTTTGGGGAATTTTAAGCCAGGTTTAGAGGAATAACTCATTTTAAATTAACAGTTGTGATGTCATTATTCAGTCTAACCACCAATATTTGATCCTTTTCTCACTCACTCCTATGTCACCACCTGCTATCCCTGCAGGGCTTGAAATTAACTTTTTTGACCACCTGCCAACAATATGCCTGCTAGATTTTAAAGTTACCAGCCAATTAGAATTTCCACTAGCCAAAATGTTTTTCTTGAAATAAACCAGAATATGAGTGGGTTAATTTAAGCATAAGTATCAGTAAGTGGCCCGGGATTCTCAAGCCTGTGTCGAGGGTCACACAAGAACAAAAATGCACTCTTGAAGCTAAATTAATCCAAAACCAAGTTAATTATTTAAATTTTTACTTCAATGTAGAACAGTCATTTCTTACACAAGATTGCTTTTAGCCTTTTAGTCATAAAGATTATTGAGATATTCCATATTCCAGACTGAAATGTATAGGCTATATATGTATATATATATGTGTGTATATATTGCAATTCCAGTGCGGGCCACCAGGTGGCATGCGGCCCGCCAGTTGCCCACCCCTGATTTACAGTGTTCATCATGTATCCACCCATAGTGCTCCCATTCACAATATGTCCATTCTACGACTCAGACGTGGGAACTCTGCGTTGCTTAATATCGTCTTCTTTTCGTTTTATGGCGGATTGCAATCTTTGACTTTGAAGGTACATACCACCCACCACCTACTGTACCGGAGTATGCAGTAGCCTACATTGTAGCGATCCTTCACAAATTCAATTAGACTACAGCATTATGGGTGCCCATTAGGACCACCAGGGGTCCATGGGGGGGGGGGGGGGTATCCGTCCCCCAGCAAATTGAGAATGTAGTCAGCGGTTCTCAAATTGGAGTCTAGGGACTCCCAAGGGCCCATGAGGGGGGTTCCAGGGGGTCCCCAGCAAAAAGGGTAATATTTTATTTTAGCTAGAATTCCATCAGAGTAACATAATAACATGAGTTTCATACACTTTCTGTAATAAAACATGTAAAAGCAAAACATCTTATCTGAGGTCCTTGGTCCTTGTACAGGAGGAACAAAGCCCCACCTTCCCCCATCAACCTGGGTGACTCCCCAGTCAACACTGTGGAGTCCTTCCGCTTCCTGGGTACAATCATCAGCCAGGACCTAAAATGGGAGCTGAACATCAGAGCTCTCACCAAGAAGGCACAGCAGAGGATGTACTTCATGCGGCAGCTGAAGAAATTCAAAGTGCCAAAGGCCACGATGGTGCACTTCTACACCTCCATCGTTGAGTCCATCCTCACCTCCTCCATCACCGTCTGGTATGCTGCTGCCACTCTCAAAGACACTAACCGACTTCAGCGCATCATCCGCTGCGCTGAGAAGATAATCGGATGCAACCTGCCATCCCTCCAGGACCTGCATGCAGCCAGGACACTGAAGCGGTCTCGCAAGATCTTTAGCTTATTTGACTTTGAAGTTCAAATATTACATTTCTTTTTTAATTAATATGGCTTGCACATCAGCCAATCATAACTTAGGATTTTGGGGCGGATCCATCTTTATGTAATTTATTTGAATCTTTCAGCTTTCATACTCACTTCCAGGTTGTTTGCCACCATATAAAAATAAATACAACACATTGTACATTTACATTTATTGATAATTTAAATAAACCTAACATGGACAGCACACAAATCTGTAATTAAATTAAATTATTAAAAATGTCCAACAAACCACATCAGCATTTACTGATGTTGTACAGGAAAAGCTAGATTATCTGTGCTCATATGGTGGAGTGGTTAAGAGGAATCACTGACATACATTATCTTCTTTCCAGTATCTCCCACTCTGTCAAAGATAAAGCCTATACAAAAATACATAATACAACATTTTCTTTTTTAAAGGCACAACATAAATAACAAATGAATCCAACTTACTACTTACAAATTAGTACTTAATTACTTACAACTCAGTACTTAATTAGCATAGTTCCTCTAGATTAGAAGACAGTACAGACCCGTGGCAGACCACTGACGCTCATTTCCACCTCATTCTTCATTTTGTTCCCCATCCCCTGAAATCTCTACTAACCCTAAAATACAGCCACAGGAAAATACCAGTCATTTTCAGACCAAGTGTGAAAGAGATCCGCTCTCATAACGTGTGCTCTGTTGGATGCATTGAAAATAAAAGTGGAAACCAGGACCCACCAACAAAAAAACAGTGGATAGCAAATGTACAGGAAATATATGAGATGGAAAAGCTGACCTTCTATCTAAGATTGAGAAAGGATAAATTTGATGGGTTCTGGTCCAAATGGTTGGCGCATATGAGTATAGGAGTCTCTATTCCCATTTAGCCTTGTCTGTGCTCATTTAGCCCATGTGTATTTTCACATCGAATGTATTACATGTGTATGTCTCGCTCCCTTTTTTCTCTATTTTTCGCTCTATACTTCTCTCTCTCTCTGAAGCTGATTGGATCAAGTAACCGAACAACATAACTTAACACAAAGCTAACTATTAAAAAACTAAGAATTGATCTGTAACACCCATCATGATGACCTGAGTGTTTGTTGTTTTTTATTTTAATTTTGTGAGTTTGCATTTGTAAAACTGTCACTCATGTGGAGAAATGTTGGAATGTGATGCAAACACTCTGTTCTAAAACAAAAACCTTAAAAAAAAAGTAAAAAAAAAAAAAAAGTGGATTTGTAGGTCATCAAGGTTCATAAAGTTCAAGTCATCAAAGTTTTGATCACATCCAAATGCGGTAGAAACCGAGGACCACAGTGAGACAGGTGAACACTGAGCCTAAAAGGAGGAAAGGGGTGAGAAATTAGTTTTTTCCCCGCAATATTTTATTTTTTATTTTTCTTTGGATGGAAAGCACAGTTTTTCTTGGAAATAAGCCAATGCAACCCAGTCTCTCAATTACACTCCGTCAGCAATAGGGAGCACATCATTTCATTTTAGACCACATATAAAATGTTTATTTTACTGAATTGATATCAAGGAGATCAGCTGCACAATTCTTCTCCGCTTTTGCTTTGTACTTTAATCTATTGCCAGTCGTTTTTGGCTACAAGGATTGTATCAGGATATGTGATGATATCAGGATTGTTTAACAGTTAAATAGGTCAATTTCATGGGTCAGGTGAACTATTTAAGGAAGTGATTGATTGATTAAGTGACGGATTAAAGCACAAAGCAAAAAACAGAAGAGTTGTGCAAATATATATTTTCCTACATTTAAACATACATTTAAACGCAATGATATGGGGGGGAAACCTAATCCTTAGATTCAGACATGCACGACTGATATATTCAGTGTTTCAAAGCCACAGTTTCTGATTCTAGATAACATTAATCCAGTGATATGTCCTACCTGCCAGGTATTTGATAGTGTCCAGTTTATGAGATACCAACATGGTTTTCAAACCAGCTACTTCAGTGTCTATTTTCATGTTGGTCTGAGTCAAATGACGATCTTGCTCTGCATTCTTCACAAGGCAAAAATGGCATACAGACACAGACTTTACAGATGATGCAGCAGTATCATATGAAAACAAATAGAACTACAACAAGATACTAAAAAATACACAAAATAAAACTGCAATCTTCTGAGCAACTGCTTGCATTAGGCCCTGGGGGCCCCTATCTTCGCACAGGCGATATCCCCTATTTACGCTTGCGCACCTGTTTGCGCGTGCCTTAAGACAGGGAAAATAGCGGTCTGCCTTGCGCATTTGTCCAGGTGTTATGCCGAGTTTTGCACCCCTGTCCCAGCAGCTGTTTAAAAGTGATATAATTGTCTGGGTAGACATGGCCTCCCTGATTTCTAAGTTAAAACAGCCCCGAAATATGTTGGGGATGCAATTCTCGGCGGGGATGCGGAAACGTTCACGGCACAAACTGCAGGCGCAAATTAGAGCCGTGCCAAAATCATCTGCGCCCCAAAAATGCCTGCGCAAACGGGATTTGGGCAGTCTTAAGTACCAGAATTATTCACAGGTGTGGCCAGGCAATGCTGGGCATTCCGTCAATCAAAACCAATCAGATTCCCGTCTCACGATAGCTGTTTGCGCGAGGCATGCAATATGCTGTAATTCTCTCCATGTGTAATAGAGTGTACTCACTCGTGCGAGGACAGAGAGAGATGGAGAGAGCTTATTGACATATCGTCTGTGGTGCCAACGACCCTCCGGGTTATGAAGGTAAATAGCCTATGTCCATTGTCCAACAAGTTTTCTCAATTAATTTCCCTCTTTGCAATGTGATAAAAGTTTCTCAGTGAGTTATAGTTGATTGCCTCACTGAATTATCTGCTAATACCCAATTTGAGCAGCAGAATTTGATGTCCTGGCATGGCAAGGCTGTGTGTAATGACATATCCAAAAGGAATTTTACTTTGCACTGCGTTGGGCAGCACGGAGATTATGGTGCGCTCCCAGCGCAGCGAGGTATTTAGCGCTAAGAGGTGCTTTTCAAAGCTCTTAGCGCTAAGTAATTGCGCGCAGCTGACGATAGGATAATGCCATCTATCCCCACATTTTAGCGGTGAAACGCCTGCTTTGGCATGTGGCACGCCTACCGTATGCCCAGTACAATTATAACAGGCATGCGCTTGTGCCCGCCCCCAATTTGCATTGCGCATGGCGTTAAACGAGTGCAAATGCTAAATTACCATTTTTGGGAAGATAGGGCCCTGGATCTTTTTTTTTATTTTTATAGGACAGCAGATATACAGGAAAGGTAGAGTGAGCGTGAGGATGATAAAGAGCCATGGGTCGGATTCGAACCCGGCCCATCTGGTTGCCTGTAACAATTCTTAGATGTAATGCAAGCAGGCGGCGCCCCGGTGGAAAGCGTGCACCACATAGGCCTAGGGCCCTATCTTGGTACAGGCGATGTCCCCTAATTGCGCTTGCGCACCTGGTGGCACGTGCGTTAAGGCAGGGAAGATTGCAGTCCGCCTTGCGCTAGTGTCCAGGTGTTATGCCGAGTTTTGCACCCCCGCCGGTAGCATCCCCACCTCACGGGAGCATATTGTAATGATTTATACAGAAACATAACTGTTTAAACATGATATAATTGAAGTTAAAACAGCCCCAAAATATGGTGGGGATGCAATTACTCGCGGGGGAGCATAACTCGTCACAACAACGGGCGCAAGCACAGATTAAAGGCGTGCCAAATCATTGATGCAATTCGGGTTATTTTGTTGACTGGGGTGGGACAATAGAAACGTGTTTGCAGCGGGTAAACGGCTGAGACAAAAGAAAAGATTGGAGGATTTACAGTGGACTCAATTAAAACTCAGTGAAACATTGAGCTGCCGAATTGTGCCGAGGACAGAGAGAAATGGAGAGAGCTTGTGACAGATCAGCTGTGGTGCCAACGACCCTCCGGGGTATGGTATAGCAGGTGAAGGTGAATAGCCTATTGCAAGTAGGCTACAATGTACAAGCTTTCTCATTTCATTTACCATAACCCTTCCTTGCGATGTGATAAAAGTTTCTCAGTGAATTATAGTTGATTGCCTCACCGAATAATCTGCTGGTTACCCAATTTTAGCAGCAGAATTTGATGTCCTGGCGAGGCACGTCCGTGCGTAATGACGTTTCTGCGCTCCGCAGCGCGGAGATTATGGTGTGCTCAAGCGCAGCGAGTATTTTAAGTATTCTAAGAGGTGGTTTTCAAAGCTCTTAGAGCAAAGTAATTGTGCACTGCTGACAATAGGATAATGCCATCTTTCCCCACATTTTAGTGCTGAAACGCCTGGTTTGGCATGTGGCATGCCTATGTCCAGTACAATTATAACAGGCATGCGCTTGTGCACGCCCCCAATTTGCATTGCGTTAAACGAGCGCGAACGCTAAATTACCTACTGTAGGGCCTGCTTGCATTACATCTAAGAATTGTTACAGGCAACCAGATACAGCAACAATGGACCTGAATTCATTTCCAATTTAATTCAGTTTTTGCCTTTCTTGAAAAAGGGTCTGTGTACATTAGCATTCATTTTTGTGTGGATAAATTCAGGCCTCAATTCTCATTCTTTTCATTTTACACTGTCATTGTATATACCATTAGTGTACATAGTATGTAATTTACCACAAACTAAAAACTATGGGTACAGGTATGGTATTTATACAAACCATTTCCATAATCTCATTTCGCGTTTCCAGGAGTTTCTTCTCATGCTCTGCTTTCTGAAAATATGAACAAAGTTTTCATCAGAAGTGGGGAGGTTGAAGTAAAGCACAGTGCTCACTGTAATATAAAGACATTGTGATCAGGTGATGAGGAACTCACCTGCAATTTTCAAATCAAGATGATAAAAGACCTCCACAGATGTCAGAGGGCACACTATCTCATGCCTTTTGGTTCTGCCCTTCATTAACAGGATTCTCTGCCAAAATATGTGACTGGTACTCTAAAGGCGTTTACAGACTCGTCCGTCAGAGCCTCGCCCCGCCCTCCCCGTATGACGGCGGGTGGACGCCGTCATGCGGGGCTGACGGGGGCTCCTCCAAAATGTAACTCAGCGGCGACGATACGTGCGTGACGTCAGCTGCACGAGAGTTGTGATTGGCCGTTGCCGGGACACCGAGTCAAATTATGACGACGATAAAGAGGTTAGTAGCAAATCCGAATCATTTTCCTTTGTGTGTGCCAACCTCTCCCTACTGCGTCGATTCTAAATAGCTTCTGTGTGTGTCGGAGGTTTACTGCAACCAACGTGCTGACTGACGTCCTAGCATGTAGGGCTCGCTGGCGCCGGCAAACGGCGAGACGGCTCCAATTCGAGGCGGACGGACGAGTCTGTTGTGGCCTTAAGGCCTACAAAATAACCCTACAGGCGGAGGCAGAACTGACCATCTTCGGCTGCTCGGAGTCCTCACTGAACTTCCCTACAGCTGTGCAACAATCTCTGACACTGGGGACAACTGTTACCAAAATACTTATTCTGAAGGAATGGAAATCCTCCGCTTCACCTTCTTTTGAGATGTGGCTGATGGACATGATCTCTGTTATACAGATGGAGGGACTCAGGTCCCTGAGAACCAACTCAACTCAAAGGTTCTCAACTATCTGGGACCCGTTTTTGGCCTACTTTGACGAGGTCAAGAATGACAAGTGACTGAGGCTAGTGGTGACGGATGGCTCGCCCGGCTGGTATCTCATGGCGTGGGATCCCATACACATTATCTTTTAAGAACACTAAGCACCATATGCGGCTGGTAGCACCATATTGTAATGTTTGTCTTGTATATTGTTCTATAAAAAAATGAAAATAAAATATCTAAAAAAGATGATAAAAGACCTCCAATCCATGGCCTAATCTTCTCAAACACTTACCATTTCTTTTGCGCGGTTTTTCTCCAAATTCATGTCTAAGATTGTGTCCAACCGCACTTTGTTCATTACATCCTGCAAGGTGGCAAAGGAAACAAGGAATGAAAAGTCACTAATGAAAAGAAATGCACCAGACAAAAGACATGATGAATCCCTATTCATTTTGTCACAGTCACCCTCCCTCATGGATTTGCGTAGCTTATGGATTTGTCTTATTAATATCATTATGGCTGGCAATAATAAGGGGGGCGGGGGGGTTACGGGTAGTTACGTTGACGTCGGAGTCGTTAAGAAGGACTTCCGGGTTGTTCCAGATGTGGCTTACTTGAATATATTTTATGATTTAAGCTAAGGTCTCATGAGTGGAAGAGATGAAACTAGCACAATGGGCATGGATACATTTATTCAAAGAGAAAGAGACGGTTACAGTGTTTTATAAGGCGGGATGATGCACGCAGAGAGCTGACATCATAATACACTAGTGCAATACCCATAGTGCTGTTTATTATTATCTCCCCATGCACCACCCTGTGTGCGCTTCCTTCCCACACCGCACAATGTCAGGTCCCCCTAAGCGACAATTAAGTGCTTTAGTGCCATCACTGATGCAACTGTGATTTAAATCTGTGTCTGTATGTCTGTGTGCAATAGACCCTTTTACGGTGGACGTCACAGGGTACGAAAATGGTCCAGGGAAATGGTCCAGTCGGCATTTCCCGGGAATCCCGTTTCCCGGGATTAAACCCTAATACATACATACATGCAGACTCATCATTATCGAGTGCTTTAGTGACATCACTGATGATGACATCAGTGATGGAAAGTTGTATGAGGACAGGACATGATAGATTAGGATTTCTGTGAGGTCACGTGAGACTAAATGTGTGTGAATGTTGAGGAGAGTTGTCTATGAAAAAAATACATATGTGTGTGTGTATTTAAATGAACTAGGCACTTGATTCCTACTCGCTAGCTTGTTTTGAGTATGGTCCACGTCTTATATGTCTAAACCTGAACTGGAAAACGTTCACCAAGACGGTGAACCAGGGAGCGCAAGCTGGCGAGACGAGCAGCTGCATCACCAAAGCTAGCCTAACCAGCTACGAAGGTTAGATTCACCCCACTCTCTTTCAGTCCCACAGCCTTTCTGATATGATGTTTCATGGAGACTAAACTCATTGGAAGCCTAGATGAAGGAGTGCCTAATGATAATGGTAAATAACGATACACAGAGGTCAGGTTGCCGTGACAATTTCAATGGGATAACAACATTTCAAACTGTTGGAAATGCTGTTTTTGAGTGCATGATTGGATGTGCTTTTTCATGTCATCTCAGTAGCCTCTCTCTCACATAAGAATGCTTTCCTTTGAGCAGTAAATGTGATCCTTATACTTGTAATGAATCCAAATGACCACTTACTGCCAGCTGCACCTTGAGCTGCAATAGCTGGATCTTGATTTTCTGAGAGAAAGGTGAAAAACAGTGAAATTGGCAAGTCATATGAATCCAAAACAAAAACAGAGACAACAGAGCGCTTAAGAGTTAATTAGCCAATTGCACACAGCCCCTCACTTCTACTTGATTTCTGTGTGGTGCTGATGGACAGCTCCTTTTGTCGTTAAAATAAAAAGTGTTTTGAGAACACATTATTTGATCTTCGTACTGTTTACAGTCAGATGTGGGGCGCAAACATTTTTTAAGCTTTTCAAGTGGGCCATGAATCGGAAAAGGTTCGGAATTGCTGATATACACAATGCAATAAGCAATTCAGAGCCAATCCTGAAACTAATGTATACTACAGCAGGGTTCCCTGCGGGCCGCGTTCAGGTGCATTTTCTACAACGCACCTGAACGCAACATGCAAGATACGCGCTGCTCTCCGTATTGACCTGGCTATGAGCCCCTCCCCCTCTAAACAAACACTGGTGCAGTCAACTTCTGTTGTAACATTTCAGTCTGGATTCTGGAATATTTTTCAATCATCTTGATGAAATCAGGCTAAATGTAATGTAAGAGATTACTGTTGAACACTGAATAAGTGTCCACATGTTCATGTCATATAATATTTCAGTCTGGAATATGGAATATTTTTCAATAATGTTGATGACTAATAGGGTAAAAGTAATCTCATGTGGAAGAAATGACTGTTCTACATTGAGGAAGTAAAATCTTAAATAATTAACTAATTTTTGTTCTTGTGGGACCCTCAACACAGGCTTTGAGAATCCCGGGCCACTTACTGATACTTATTTCCCCCCCTTCAATTACACAGATATTGTGATGTACTGTATCGTAGATTAAATTTGTTGCAATGTATCGATTATCGCAGAATCTCTTTATCGTGATACCATCGTTATCGAGGGCCAAGTTCCAAGTATTGTGTTACTCTGTGATTCCCACCGCTAATGCAACCACGGCCCGAGCCTTACCTCATTCTCTGCCAGTAAAGTGGAGAACTCGCTCTTCTCCAGGATGATCATGTCCTTCTTCACTGCTGCTATCTGAGACATCACCCGCTGCAGCATGATCTCCTGCCAAATCAGTCAATTAGCAAATGACAGCCTTTACATAGAGTCCACCTAACCTGGTAAACAAGCCGCTCACATGAACCCACATTTCATTTTGTTCTTGGTTCTCGTCTGGCCTCAAGCCCTGGGAGGGCTTCTGCAGAAACTGCAAAGCGTACAAGCAAATCAGCGACCCGCCTCGTAGTTGACATCCTAACTGGCCAATCAGGAACGCCACCAGCAAACAATAATGCCTGTCCGCCTCCTTGCCTGTCCGCCTCGAGGAGTAATGTCAACGTTCGTCAAGTTTAAACAGACATAAAGTGCAGATATTGCAGAAATAGACTCAATAACAATTAAACAAGTACAGGAGTATGCAACAGCGGAGTTTCTCGGCGGAAAATGTGTTTTTGCCGTTCTCCCGAGTGGATTTGGCTTTGACTGGATCCAATGCTGATTGGCTGAAGGAGTTGTCTCTCTGTCAAGGCAAGTACACCCGCCCAACTTGCACTGCTAAACACTGGGTGAAAGCTTCAGGCCAGATGGTCCCGCAGAACGAAATTAAATGTGAGTTCACGTGACCGGCTGGTTTACCAGGCTACGGAAGACCTGGACGTAGTGTTAATTTTGATTGTTATTTTTTAGTTTAGTCTTAGTTCTGTGTCAAATGTCCTTGTTAGTTTTTATCATATTAAGTCAACCTCATCCTGTTATTTTTTAGTCAAGTTTTAGTCTGAGTAAAAGTATGAGTATTTTAATCTCATCTATTCAGGATACCATGCACCTCTCCTTCAGTTCAGGACATACATAGGAGGATACCATGCACCTCTCCTTCAGTTCAGGACATACATAGGATGATACCATGCACCTCTCCTTCAGTTCAGGACATACATAGGAGGATACCATGCACCTCTCCTTCAGTTCAGGACATACATAGGAGGATACCATGCACCTCTCCTTCAGTTCAGGACATACATAGGAGGATACCATGCACCTCTCCTTCAGTTCAGTAATTTTGGACCTACATATAATTGAACCCGCAGAGAATATTGAGTCCCTACCAACTAAAAAGAGCGAGCTCTGTTGCCTCTTGCCACTAACAATGAGTCCAAATGGGGTTTGTCAAAATGGCTCCAAAAGTCTGTGAAACCCAGTCTGTGAAAAAGATGTGACGACAAACCAACAGCATATTAACCAATATTGTATGCGGGATCAAGTCCTACAGGTACTGTATGTAAGATACTAATTATATATAAATGTAGGTCCAAAATGAGCAAACTTATCCTTTAACTTGTCTCATTAGTGA
Source organism: Poromitra crassiceps (assembly GCF_964638095.1). Classification (NCBI taxonomy): domain Eukaryota; kingdom Metazoa; phylum Chordata; class Actinopteri; order Beryciformes; family Melamphaidae; genus Poromitra; species Poromitra crassiceps. Next base: position 112,907,138 of record NC_139624.1, read on the forward strand.
CCACCTAAAAAGCAGAACTCATTGAACTACTACAGTCTCACCTGCTGCACTTTGGTTACCATGTCATTATAGATGGCATCCATGTTGGAGTTTGTCGTCCTCACCAGCACCTTGACAATCACTTCAGCTTGCGGAGTGCTAAACCCTGTTCACGGGAGAGAACTGTCTTTACGAGGAGAAGAACATATCATGCAGAGTACCGTCATAACACCAACGCTCTGCATTACGGTGGAACATTTCAATCAACAGAAGTAACAAACCATTTTCTTCCAGCAGCCGCACCACTGCATGTGTATCAAAAAACAGCTTCCGGTTTGCAGACTTTGGCATGTCTGCTTTCAAATCGTATTGGAGGGCTTTGATAGAGGTGCTCAGCTCTGTGATCAAACAAACAAGATGAGAATGTGTCAGGGGAAATAATACAGTATCTACAAAGGTATGGCAATTGAGTACGCTGGACAGTGGAACCTGGAATTAGAGAAATGTTCAATGACAAGATTTTGATGTCTTTTTGGCATTGCACATTGTAGGTCACTGCACATTTCAAAGCAGTATGACAAATTGCTTTACAAACAATAAATCAAGAAAAAGCAATAAGCGAAACTGGAAAAAGAAATGAATCGATTAAAAACAGGATTACACACAACACGCAAGGTGGTGCAGGTCCTGGGTTCGATTCCCGCCTGGGTCACTGTGGCATTGGGGCGTGGCTAATTGTTTATATCACATTCTATTATTTTTATTGTTTACTTTCTATTCTATTTTTGTGCTTATACGGCCTACTGTTTGTTATCCCTTTTTCCATGTTACAACCTATCATCCCATTACTGCAACAACCCAAATTTCCACGGGAATAATGTTTATCCTCATTTTGGTTGTGAGGTGAGTCTAAATCCATAAATCCCAACCATTAAAGCAATATAGTTTTGTGAAATTGTGAAATAATTATTTGTAAAACGGATTGTTCTTGGAGGAGGAAAACCTTTTCTACAAAAGGCTATGCTGAGACAGCTGGAAAGAAGGGAGGCACTACAGCATATTATGTCAACACTGTGTGCAATCTGGGCAAAAGTTGCTATTGAAAACACTGAGGATTAGCATCAGGGTTAGTGTCTTGAGGAATATGCAACGTGAAATTGGTTAGGTAGACAGTACACCTAAACTGACCACAAAATATGTTTTTTATCTGTTCATATTATGATGCATTTACATTGTAATTATTTTATTTCTTGCCTATTTTGTATTATAAATAATAATTAAAACATTTTCACCTGATGATTTTGACATAAATCACATCATTCTTTTGTATGTGCACTACAGGGATTATCAAACAGGTGTTGTTTATTCATTTTAAGAATGGCATTTAACTCTTCATTATCAAGTTTTAGAAACAACCCCTTTATTTAACTAACACTTTCTAAATATGTTTATTTGCCCATATATCTAAGTGATATGGACAGCAGACCACACTGTCTGAATGTAGCCGCAAGCTGCGGTCACATTTCGGTGTAATACTTTCACAAAATAAACACAGTGAAGGTCGTTAGCATTAGCATGCAGGGAGAACCAGTTCTAAAAATGGAATTTGTCTAAACTAAATAAATGCGTGGTGGTGGTTTCTATGTATGCCGAAATGATCTGTAACGGAGATCTAGCCATTTTGCAAAAGGTCTTATTTTAAAAGGTATAGGCTATTTTAAAAGGTATAGGCTATTGGCTTCTCATGCTCCCACAGAGCATAAGAATTCATCTCGGACACTTGACAGATATTGGTGACAGCGCGGTTTAGTTCATTAGAGTAGTAGGCTTCTGGCTACATCATTACTACAACAAGCATGAGAACCTACCTCTTACAAAAATCCGCGTTCGCCTGAAAAGCAGCATAGTTTTCAGTGCAGATCGTCTCTCCCTCCATGGCTTAATATTACAGACTGGAGTGGTGACACAATGGAAACATGGCTTGTTGGGGACGCCTGTCAAACTGCTCTTGAATGCGACACTGTTTGATGGCGCTGTAACGTGTAATTCTCTGTAGTTATATCTAGCCTCATACCGGACTTCTGGGCAGAAAACAAAGTGTTTAAACCGCTGTTTCAGAACCATGGCCAGCCGGGTTCTTCAGTCTGTGGAAAAAGTTCAGTTGCCGTCTAGTCTCGCTAGTTGCCGTCTAACAACTTCTACCAAAGAGGGAAGAAGGCAAGTGGAGATATATTCGGGGTTTCGGATGTCGCCATTTTTTCCTGAAAAGACGCCTCCTTGCGCCAATGGGATGCGTGCACAACAGCACAGAACCTCCTTCAGGCCAAAATGGCGGATTTGCTGTGCGCTGATCTATGGCGCTGATGCTGCAATGGAAATGGTCTCCTTCGGTTCTTATCAATGTAAGTTCTTTCCTTCTACTTGATGCTTCCTTCCTTCACTGTCAAGCCAGCCAAAGTAAAACCACATACAACCTCCGGTCCTATGACTTTCAAAATACATACATATATATTTATTGTTTTTTTTATTGTTTTTTTTATTTTATTTTTTACAAGGCGGACGTTTTTGGTTAGGTTAGACCAGGTTATTGTACAACCCAGAACATGGTGCTAATGTGTTAGCATTGTCCCGTCCACATACTGTTTAACGTGGGGACACCTCGTCATTCCGAAATGTCGGCACTCCGAAATACCGGCATTCCGACAAAATTGAGATCTGTCTCGCCATTGCGAAAGAACCCTCCCCCAGACCCTAACCCTAAACCTAACCTCTCCCACCCCCCACGCCTAAGCCTAACCTCCCCCAGAACCTAACCTCTCGGCGAAACATTTTTTGGAGATAAAAAGGGCCGCCTCTCCGAAAGCATAGAAGTCAATGATCGGAATGCCGACACTTCGGAATGGCGAGCTGACCCCGTCGTTAGCATTTGAGCTAACGCTATTGTAACAAACTATATCCAGGATGCACATTGCACATGCAACATTACTAATCTGATTAATATCACATATTTGGGTGATGTACCCCATCAAATTGCTGTAGCGGGCTGTTTTAAAGCTAGAGCAAAGTTTCTGGTGTCATCTGAATGGAAGAATTATTAAATTTGAATATGAAAAATATAAATGATGGTATAATAAACTTTGATTACCAGTCCTTTTCATCAAATTAGTAGCTATAATTGGGAGTGATGGTGTTACAGTGGGCTACTGGCGGAAATGCATGGTCACAATCTGGCCCTCTGGTAGTGAGGAGGTTTGTGTGTGACCCTCTCTATCATCAAAGTTGTCCATCCCTGACCTAAACAGAATGGAAACATAATTAATGATATTATCTACAGCTGCTTTACTTTCTGCTTTTACCACCTCAAAAGGGTTGCTGTGAAATGGGTCTATTGAGGGGGACTTATGGCAGGAGATAATGTCATTCTCTATGCATTGTAGACTTACTAGAATGGATGACAGAAGTGCATTCATAATAATTAGTTATTTCATTTCCAGCATGCGCTTTTTTTTATTTAAATTTCCTGCTGCCTTATATATCATTGTCTGATGGATGCTCGAGACAAAATAGGGCTAGGCTATCTGTAAACAACAATTTTCCTATGTAATAATATGACTATTTTCTTTTCCTAGGATTCAGAATCCTCCAGCTACGTGATAAAATCACTCCGAATCAATGTTTGTCAGACATGTAAAGGACGGGAAAAATATGAATTTATCATTTTTATTACAGTATTAGGTCTATTGCTGGAACTCCATTTGGGAATTTTTGGAACAATATGATACAGAGTTTTGCCATTTGGTAATTCTACACAGTGTCTCTGAACTTTTGATCAGTACAAAAGCATACAAGTGCTACAAAACTATCTCAATCCATGATATACAATTACTAATAACATTGATTTAATACTGTACAGTTCAGTAGTCAAGGACTATTCTTCAACAAGAACTCATCTGAACTTTTGTAGTTCAGCACAAATTAACAATCCAACAAAGAATTTTTTCAAAGTCACACCACACATAGCCTTTAGTACTTTTGCACCAAGGATTTGTTAAACAGAAATTTTGCACATGAACATTTTCTCTTGGTTATGCTTCTTCCATACATACCAGTATTAATTAATACACAGGACAAGATGTTACTATCTTGTCCTGTGTATTAATTAAAGGAACACTCTGCCCATTTTCAACCAGCTTTGTTTCATTAGAACATCAGTAGTATATCAGAAAACTGTAAACTGTTTTGAAGTCTGTCATTTAATTTGACAGTTATTGAGTGTTAAAGTGTGGACCAGTGACATCACTGGTCCACACTAACTCAAATTAATAACTCATTAACTCAAATCAACTCTCAATAACTGTCAAACTAGAAGAATGATGAATAGTTTGACAGTTATCGAGAGTTGATTTGAGTTAATGAGTTATTCATTTGAGTTAGTGTGGACCAGTGATGTCACTGGTCCACACTTTAACACTCAATAACTGTCAAATTAAATGACAGACTTCAAAACCGTTTACAGTTTTCTGAAATACTACTGATGTTCTAATGATACAAAGCTGGTTGAAAATGGGCGGAGTGTTCCTTTAAGCATTCACCAATTGTTACACAAAGGTTTTAGTCAGGTTTAGATTTGGCCACTGTCTGTCTAACCAACTCATATACACCAATACAGTAAGTGTTTTCAATCACCTTTGCCCAGATCACTGATATTTGCATAAAATGCCTTAAAAACAATTATTCACTTTCTCCAGGTTGGTCACGACCACTGAACCTGAATGGAGAAGTCATTCACATTCAAATCAGTGTTCCTGGAAAGTTGAAGCAGCAGTCATTTTTTGTGTAGGCTACTGGGCTAGCTTGCATAAACGACTTACAACAAATCACTGAGGTCTCTGTCACCTTGCTGCCATGGGTTGCTAATATGCTAATGAAAATTAGAACAGCTAGCTAGTAGCTAGTTTAAAATTTGATAATTCACTAGGCGAAGATCAAAATATTATTTTTTACAAGTATTATTGCATCTCCATTTACTCTGGAATGGTAATAGATTTATGTTTACTGACACTTGATTCACTTTTCATAGCTTTTTAGCTTTCAAACAAGGCCAGACATTATGCATATAGGCCTTATGGTTGAGGAGCCATCCTGATTGATTTGGGGCATGTCTGTCTAGGCGAGAGAATACCCAAAGCACCCTGGGCTAATAGGAGTTATCATTGATTCATATTTAAAACTTGAGCAACATTCTGGCTCAGAATTATTTTTTCCTTACACTGACAAAATAGGTTTTGTCCATGTTGAGGGCATTTACAAGCTTTTAACTTGCCTTGTCCAGGTTATTTTACCCATGTGTTGTCTGTATTAGGGATTACTGTTATGTGGGTTTGGCCCCCTAACTTATACATTAGGCTATATCCCACATCTTTTAAACCTTTGAGCCATTATACATACAAGCCTTAATTACAGATTTTGCAATGGTTTAACCTATTCTCATTGTATTTATGCATTGTTTTACTCTTCTGTAACCCTGTTTTTAATTAATTTACTACAATTGTTTTGTTTTCCAGCTTTTATTTTAATATTGTTTCATTTTTGAAAAGCACTTAGTAAAATAACTTTATGATTCTTAAATATGAATAGTAGCTGTAGTATTATTTTAATTTATGCCATTTGAATCCTGCTCATATCCTCTTTCCTTGGTGTTTTACCAGGGTACTTATCAAAAAAGAAAGCTACACAGTGACATACCATAGTTAGGAGAGATGTTGTCATTTCATATATAACATATAATATACACAGTAACATAATAAAAATAAAAATTTATTGAATTTCATTGGAAGAGGAAATTCTGCTTCTTACAGAATATTAATGTAAAACTAGAAAGCATCAGCACCTATGTCTTCCCGATGGCAACAAAGAATGTGAACTTTCTGGAGGACAGTGCTTCAAACTAACATGTTCAAGGGTGTGGGGGGGGGGGGGGGGGTACAGAAAATGTTACGGTATTGAGGGTTGGGGAGCATATAAGGAAAAAGGAAAATGTATCTCTCGTATGTATGTATTGTACTCCACACCTTCTGAAAATCAACCAACTGGCTATATTTTAATGAAAATGTGTGTGTGTGTGTGTGTGTGTGTGTGTGTGTGTGTGTGTGTGTGTGTGTGTGTGTGTGTGTGTGTGTGTGTGTGTGTGTGTGTGTGTGTGTGTGTGTGTGTGTGTGTGTGTGTGTGTGTGTGTGTGTGTGTGTGTATTTCACAAAGATAGATTAGACACACACAAAAAGGTAATTGTGTATCGAGACTCCAGGCTATTTCAGTCAAATGATCTTACTGCACTGATGGATTATTTTACTTGTTTTAAGAAATTTAATACCTTTTTCCAGGAGAATCCAACTTTTTCCCCCAAGAGCATGGTCTTAAAAAAAGATTTAATTCCGTGTTTCATGATCATTGATGAGTGATTAATTGAAAGTCCCCATGAATGAACTCCAATTACTTTTACTTCCTGAAAAACAGACAAACAGGTGAAGTTCCAACCTTATTGAATTTTCGCCATCACATATTTTTCAACAATCCCATCAGTCCTACCATCAAATAAAACTGCCTTTCTCTCGCTGATTGATGTTCTATTGGTTCACACATTTGAATGTTCCCTCACTGCGTTATGTCCCACCCCAACATCCTGTTTCAACAGGAAATATCAAAGAAGTAAAGACGCTATTTCATGGGTTCTTGAACATGAACCATGAAGTAAGGTTGTCAGTGTCATTGAATGTCTTGCTGAGGTCTTACAGCAGGGGTGTCCAAACTTTTTTGAATAGGGGCCAGATTAGATAATGTAAAAATGCCGGGGGCCAGGTGCTTCTCGCATCATATGGGTTATAAATAAAATAAAATAAAAAATCACATACAAATGTACTCTCCCTTGTACCCTGCTGTTTTGTCCAACTCATCTTACTGTTGGGCCACGCGACTACCCAAAATATGAATAATTAATAAGATTATTATTAATTTTTTCCCAAAGATTTTTTTTATATATTTGTTATTCATTGGTAACTTCATCCCTCATTATGTGTGCCAACATTTCATACTTAGTCAGAACTTTAACCTCTCAAATGCCAGTGTCCAGTAGTACTGTAAGTATAGTAAAAGTACAGTAAAAACACAATTTCCCATCCATTTTCGTTCCCATGAATGCAAAGTGGATTTTTCAAGGGGGGGATTTCATAGCCTGGGATAGGTCAAAGATTGGCAGATTTTGATCCATCTTTAGTTTTTTGGGAAATGCACTTTATCTTTTTTTTACCCTCAATTTACTGTTAAGGTCCATGGCATGGACCGCAGTTGAGAATGGTGAATTTCATAGTATTTATTTTATTTTGTATTTTGTTATTGTTTTTTATTTCATTGATAACTTCATCCCTCGTTATGTGTACTGACATTTCATTCTTACTCAGAATTTTAACCCCTCAAATGCCAGTGTACAGTAGTACAGTAGAGTACAGTACGAGTATAAAACACAAAAAGTGAATTATTTGTGTTCCCATAAATGCAAAGTGTGTGTGTGTGTGTGTGTGTGTGTGTGTGTGTGTGTGCGTGTGTGCGTGTGTGTGTCAGAGAGAGATGGAGAATCTGCAGTATACAATGTAATTTCTATCTGTAAATTCAGATTACTTTTGTAATCAGATTACTCATTGTAATCAGATTACTTTTGTAATCAGCTTATCATCAGTGATGTCATAAGATGTTTTTGGTCACTAATGAGGTCACTGATGACATTCATAGACATTGTGACATCATCAGTTGGTTTTCATATTTACTGTATGATTTGAGCCAAAAAAGCAAAAAGTGCCTGTTTTGGACTCTTTTCCCCCCAAAAAACACAAATGAGCTTTAGTCCAGCATCTATCCTGGTCTAAAGGCTTCAAATGTAGTGTGCACTGTAAAATTCTGTTTTTGAATATTTTCCCATGTTCGGCATACATATCAATTTCCTGTACATTTCGTGTAAACTGCATGTAATTGGTTGTTGTGCCAAAACTGGGGGAATAGGGGGAAATAGCCAAACACAATAGAAACTAATAATTACAAGCCTTGACTTGAGGTGAGATGTGTAACATCAGGGAAATTATCTTTTTGGGGGAAAAAAGCTGGAGGTCCTAAAAAAAGTGTCATTTTTGTTCAAAATTAACATTGAAAACAATGGGAAAACTATGCAATGGACTTTGAGGCCATGTAATTCCCCAACATTTTCAGCCAACCACAAAATTCCATTTCAAGGTCAAATTTCAAGGTGTTTGGTCCAGGATGATAGAATAAAAACATAATGTGAGTGCATTTTTTTTTCAATGGCTGGAGGTCCCAAAAAAGTATGTTATAATGGAAGTCAATGAGAATTTGTGGGTCATGCAACAACCCCCAATAGTAAACGTGTGAGTATTTTCTCTACAGGAGGCCACAAAGTGTCCCTAACATGGTGAGAAGGAGAGTTTTGTAAAACACAGAAAAAAAGACCTGAGCATACTTTTGACCCCCAAAAATGTCAAAACCCCATCCGCGCGAATGAAACGATCCAACCGTTGGACTAACAGGGTACAAGGGTTAAAGATTTTGTTTACCATCTGAAAACATTAGTTCTGCATGTGCTGTTCCTACTTGGTGCTTGTACAAACTGCATGATAGTGCTGTCATTAGGTGTCATTAGGTGAAGGGAAAAAATGCAAATTGAACTTGCTTGATACTGTGTGGAGGGCCACATATAGTATATTTTGAGAGACAAGCCGAGGGCCACTTAAAATCAGTCCGCGGGCCGCAATTGGCCCCAGGGCCGGACTTTGGACATGCCTGTTTTACAGGAACAAAATAAGGAGTTGAGTGGTGTGTGTGTGTGTGTGTGTGTGTGTGTGTGTGTGTGTGGGTTATCCTCATGAGAAGAAGACGATGCACACAGACAGAGTGGCTGCTACCAGGACCACGGCACACAGCAGCAACGCCACAAAGATCTGGCTACGTCGGCAGAGAGGCTCCTCGCCCGGCGGCTCAGGCTCATCCACCGAGAGCAGCCATAAGGAGGCGCTGTCACTGCTGCCCAGCGGCTCTGTGCACCGCAGCCCGTGAGACTCCACCGTCCAGCGCAGCACGTTCACCTTCTCCTCCATGTGGTCCATCATGCTGTCTGCCTGGTCCAGCTGCTCCTCCAAGGCCCTGCGCTCCTCGCCCTCCAGCCCGGCCGGGAGGACAGGAGCCTGGCTCAGCTCCGACAGGCTGAGCGCCCGGGCCGCCACCTCGCTGCCACCGCCTGCACGGCCGGAAGAACTTGAGTGAGTGAGAATGTTTTTATTTATTTTTAACAAACGCCTCCAACTTTTTATGCTGGTGAACCATCCTGATCACCTGAACTCACATTCTGTTTCGTTCTGTGGATCAGTCTGGCCTCCGGCCCGCCCCCAGCAATTTCCAGAAATTGCAAAGTCTACGGGCCAATCAGGGACCTGTCACGTAGTTGACAACGTAACTGGCTAATCAGGGATGCCGCTGACAAAACAGTAATGGCGGTTCCCGAAGCAACGAGCAGTAATGTTAACATTAGTAGAGAAACACAGCCATAAGTGCAGTGCAGTTATTGCAGAAATAGACTCAATAACAATGCATAGTCTCTCCTGATTCTAAATATAGCTGAATCGCTTGGTTTGACCAAGTAAAAAAAAAAATATAAGCATTTTACGAAAGTAAAATGGCGGATGAACTCCCTAACCCTGAAGAGGGCGTGACTTTAGCACTATATACAGTAAGAGCAGTAGGGCTCTTGTTTACCTTGGATGCCAGTCTGCACTAAGTTAGCAGAGTTGGCCAGAGAGAAGAGATCGCCCACGTTGAAGACTTTGCACATGTCGGCATGGAGCTGCTCCAGGCTTGCGGAGAAGGCCACCCAGAGAAGCTCCATCTCCTTGCGCTGTTCCTCTGGAAGGCTCTTGTCACGGAGATGTGACGTCAGGTGATGGCAGTTGGCCGCCGCTAGCTTCTGGGCCTTTTCCCGCGTTTGCCTCAGCTCATCCCGCAGCTGCAAGCTGTCCGTGCAGCCTCCCACGCATGACGCCAAATGCCGGTAACATGCCACCACCTGCAGGACAGAGGGAAATGAGCTCCTTTCATGACTGTGTTCTTACACAGTCCCTTATACAGTATGACCATTAGAAAATCTCACAATAAAGTCTCAAGCCGTAGTCAGCCAAACAATGCTCGTCTTCTAAGTGTCAGAGAGAAATCTCAAAGGTACTCACAGTTGCACAATTCTTGTGATCTTGGGCGGTGGGGTTTGAAAGCTTGGCGCTGCTAATAAATAATGATAATAAAAATCCTCAAGTTTCGGTCAAACTGCTTTTCCTTGAAAATGGCAGTCTTGTCTTCTGTGTTTGTGCCAGTGTGCCAAGCCATCATAGCGCTCGCTATCGCCCCTGCTGATCGGAAGCTATAGGCCTATTGCAACAATAAACACAAGGCGTACGACTCATGTACAGGATCAGTGACCAGCAGGGGCCGATAGCTGGTCACTGGCCCTGTGATGCTGGAAGGAAAGCGAAAGTTGAGGATTTGTATGCCTCCGCCGGCAACAGCCAGGCCAGAGGCATTATGGTTTCGGGTTGTCTGTCCGTATATCCGAAATTCGTTAACGCGATATCTCAGGAACGCCTTGACGGAATTTCCTCAAATCTGGCTCAAACGTCCACTTGGACTCAAGAATGAACTGATTAGATTTTGGTGGTCAACGGTGAAGGTCACCATAACCTCACAAACTCCATTTTCTAGCTCGTTAATGTGATATTTCATGAATGCCTTGACGGAATTTCTCCACATTTGGCTCAAACGTCAAAGTCTGGACAGACATAAATGTTGACTGCTCATTTGTTGGCAGAGGCATATTATCTGCGGTGCAGTCATTCTATTCTTTTTTATATTAAAAATATTCATTAGCAGTGCCAACCTTTCAAACCCCACCAAGCAAGATCACAGGGGGTGATACAGCATAGTATCACAATATTTTGTGTGGCAATATATTGTATTGCACGAATGCCAGGTATCGCGATATATACATGTATATAAAATACATGTTGACAAAGTGGATTCCTTTGGGGACATTTTTAATCACCCCCGGCCAATTCCCCCTGCTGTCCCGGTCGTTCCTCCACCTCCTCTGCCGATCTGGGGACAGTAGTAGCCTAGCACATGCTTCGTCCAATAAATGTGCAGTCACCAGCTGCTTCTTTTCACCTGATCACGCGTTTCCCCCCCAGTTCCCCTCCCCCCGAACAGGCGCCCCGACCAACCAGACACTAGTGCAGTGGCCAGGACTCATACCCCACCGGCTTCCCACCAACATGGCTAATTGTGTCTGTAGGAACGTCTGACCAAGTACCAAGCACCGCTGCCGGGAATTGAACTCTGGTCTGTGCGGTGGTAGGCAAGTGCTTTTACCTCTACACTACCCAGACACTTCATATTTTACAGTATCTTCTCCAATAATCCCTGTAATCTGTTCTTGGTTTGTGGGTGAAAGTATTCAACATCAGTGCTGTAATACATCTAGTGCTGTTGTTGTGCAGTTTGAGGTCGCTCACGTGACAAAATCTGAACCAGTTAGGCTACAGGTAATAATGCTCCATAACACAGATTACCTCATTTTAAGACGATTAAAATGATCTTCAACATCCATGACATTCCTCTAATGCTAAAACTGCCCGAAAGAAAACCTGAAAAACCTGGGAGACAGTTCCACTGATCCAAGTCATGTGCTGGAAGCACAATGTTTTATTAATAGGCATTTCTAATCATGGGGGATTAGAAAATCTGGTTTGCATTAAAAATATTATAAATAATCTGATTATAATCTATTTCTAGATAAGCCAAAGGACCTTGTGTATGTTGCATGTACCTTTCCAAGGTAAGCAGAGACAACTTCAGGAATACATTGTAGATAGACTGCAAATACTATCTCCACTACTCCTACTCCTACTACAACTATACTTTTAGTAGCAAGAAAATTCTCAAGAACCATAAAAATTCAGCAAAACTTAATAGTAATCCCCCCCTGCTGTGCAGAAATTATTCCAGTTAATTACCAATAGGCTGAACAGACAACTAGTACAGTTCTTAAGGTAGCCTACTTTTTAAAATTGTTATTAAAAGAACTGTACATCAATAACAGAGACAAGAAATGCTAGATAGGCTACTGGGTTGGCCATGGCATTATTATCACACAGAGATACTGGAACGGGCATAAAGATGCACTGGACCAAGACAATTATTTTGAGGGAAAGTGCTTTTTTAGCCACAGGGTAGAAAATGTGTCCTCTTTGTCTTGCACATGTTTACAGTGAGTCTCTGCAATATTAGATATAAAATAAAACCATTTGCTCTGGTAATGGGCAACACTGAATTGCTACTGTATGTTGTGAACAGTTATAACTAAGTCATAAACTCCTTGTATATCAAATATACTGAAAGCATGCTGTATAATACTTCTATCACCCAGTGCTTAGCTCTCTATACTCACATATCATTTTCAGAAATGTATCAGCTGGCATTGCACAACTGGCTTTTCAGTTTTATTGTGACAAATACGACTCTACCAAGAATGACACCATAACTGTTATGGTGTCATTAGGAGCTGAAGGATGTTAACAGTCATAGCCAAAGTCACTCCTGTTCAAACTTGAATTTGAGGGCAGTTTACCTTTATCAAAGAATCCACCAGAGCCTGTCCCTCAGCCAAAGCCTTGTGTGTGCCATCATCACCCACTTTGTTATTTACAAGTGGCATGAGGAAGGCTTGTCCAGAGCTTCAGACTGACCCAGCTGCTCTCACTCCTCCGGCTGCCCCTGCTCCTCTGCCTCCCTGCCCGGGAAAACGCCTCATTCAGTGGGCAGACTCGGTCCCGCGGCCGGGCCTGCTGCACGACGTGCTGCCACGCTCCATCCCCGTAACCCCACCGCAATCACAGCTAGTAAACATGCTTCAGAGAATAAAAAAAAAAAAGAAGAAAAATCCACACACAAAAAGTGAAGTGAAAAAAGAGTGGGGAGGGTATAAGGAGGGGGTAAAAGTGTAATAAATTGATGTCACTCGTAGGCAGGAGTGATAATCCTGCGATTGACCTCTTTGTATTGACGCAGGCGAGGGCGAACAGCTAATCTCATTAAGTATCACTGAGAGAGCAGACAGGGGGAGAGAGAAGCAGCTGGCTGGGCTCTGTCACCACATGCTCCATCCCAGTCATTGTACTGTAAAAGTCACGATGCTGAATATCAAATACATTATCCTCAAGTTTTTCACACCACTATCCATGGACAAAATTGGCTTTGAGTCATTCTGCACAGGATGTCTGTGAGGACATTAGACAGAGGACAGTGATGCACTTAGTGAATTAGAATCTGTAGAGGGTGTCTTTGTCCTATCAGAGTCTTTGTGCTTGACTTTCCCTTGGGCGTTAGATAATGGATGGCCCCCTTTGACCAACTTGATATGAAATTCACAGTGCACCATCCATGAATGCACTGGCGTGACTTGTATCGCAGTTTGTGTGTGAGTGAGAGCACACAATCACTGGCCATTTATGGCCCATTTCCACCGCTGGTATTGGCTCTGCCCGGCTCGACACTTTTTTGTAGCTTTCTACCGGTTAAAAACCGGGACAACCTGGGTTGAGTCATACTTTTAGTACCACCTCTGTCGAGGTTCCAGGGCTGTGGACCCAGTACCACACGGTGACGTGAAAACACTGCAGACGACTGATTGGTCAGGCAGAATCGTGTTTACTGTGTCTCTGGAGACCAGTTTCTCTTGTGTGTAACATTATTTCCCAAACTCTCCTATTACTACTGTATTTCCAGCAGTCTTGCCGTTGCCGGCAGCCGAGCCGCGGCATTTCTTTGTGGCGACTGGCCGGGCAGGGCTTCACTGAGCCCGGCTGCTCTCCTCCCTGTTGCCTACTCCCCATCCTCTGCTGTACTGAGCGGCACACAGCTAAGGCATGTAAAGAAATATAAATCACCGAGTCTCATTTGCTCATGTACTAGGTCATATAGAGAGGCACCAGCATTTCATAGCCAGTTTAAAAGTTCAGTGTAGGGATTTAATTTTAATGTTACAGAGGACGGAGGGCAGATATGCGGTCGCTATGACAACCAGTTGTGGGCGGAGGAGAGTAAACTTGCGGTGGAAGCAGACACTGTATGCATCAGGTCGAGACGAGTAAAGCGGAGTTGAGACGAGCCGTACTATGCGGTGGAAATGGGCCATTAGTCAGGCCTCGCTCACAGAGTTGGCATGCAGCCTCTCCTCTCCCCCAGGAATTGTCATAGTCCACTTCCCTGGCTGATTCCAACTCCGCTCAGCTGTGCTTCTCCACTCAGGTGTGGTCCATCACTAATGAATGGGGCTCTCCATGGTGCTGAAACTGCATTGACTCATTTTGGGCCACTAATTGGCCATTTTAGTCAGCCCTAATTGCCCAATTAAAGAATACGGCTCTGTTAGGTCACCCGCAGGGCTGCTCTTTACACTCCCCGAAAGATTCAGCACGATCGCACATAGAATGGCAGAGCTGTGGCCGAACACCATTTCTGGAAAAGACTGGCAGGACACCACCTAAAACAAGTCCGCTTTGATGAAATATGCCCCCCCCCCACCTCCCTCTGTAATTCCACTACAGCGCCCCCATTGGTATTTGATAGGCAGGGCGAGAGAGGCACCCAGGAGGAGAAAATGTAAAAATCGCTGGGGCAGTTCGGGCGGGGCATAAGGCCAAACTGAAGGGGCATGGCCACCATGGCCCCCATGAAATTCCTGCCCTGTCCACAAGTATCAACAGCCATGGTTGCACTTGTCTCCAAACTAATTTCTTGTCCCAGTTCACTACAAAGAACCCTTGGTCCCACCCATACATGTACTAGTCCAACCATCAATGACCAGACCTGGCAGCATGGAATGGAAAAACTGCACGTTTCATACTGAAACCGCTGTAGTCCCCAGTCTAACGCTTAAACATATTTTTGCAAATGGTTTTTATTTATATTTTTAAAATAAATCTCACAAATCACACTCCACAAACAAAAATGGTTATTCTGAAAGTGCCCAGACCTATTTGTACACTTTCTTTTTCAGAAGTCTCTAGTCTAGCTGCTGGGTTTATTTAAACGATGGCATAGCCCTGGCGGTCTTCCTGAGTGTTCGGCCAATGGCGTTCTTCCGTGGGGAAGTGACAGACTCCCGGATGTTGGCGAGCAGGCCTCGTTTGGTCTTGGGCTGCACAGGGGACTTCTGAGGGGACTTCTGGGATAGCTTGGCGAGTTCGGCTTTTATGGAGGCAATCTCCTTGTCCTTGTCCACATTCTCCCTTAGAAGCTCAGCCATAGATTTTCCCTTGAGGGGGAAAGAGGAAGTATTCAAATCATAAAGCCAGCCAAGTATAATTGTTCCCCATCCCAGTTTTTTTAGTGGAAATGCCTACAACCAGACATGGACAAATTTACACAAAACAAATATACTTCTAGGTACTGTTCATGTGTGTGTGTGAGAGACACACCAAGGAAGAAGACATTACAACATAATGACTATAATGAGTAGGGATGGAACAATGTATCAAAATTACAATACAAAATTGTGTCAATACGTATCGTGAACGATACGATAACGTGGACGGGCAGACAAATGAACGGTGATATTGGGTCAATTTTATTCTACTGTAGTAATCACAAATTAGACAGCAGAACAATTTCACAAGCTCTCCATCAAAATTATATTGTCACTTTGTAATGATTTTTTTTAAATAGTTTACATTCTGCTAGAAAGATTTGTGGCTCAGAAATACATGACTACAGAACCTCACTAGTACTGAAATGTATGATATTTCAGTAATTTAAAAGATGTACATGCATTTTGTTCACCATGCTCATTGCATCGTCATATTTTTTGTAAGTAAAAATGGACAATTACAACACAAAAATACAGTAACAAGCAAATGATAATCATATAAGTACATACAAGTAAACAAGAAAATCAAAACAAACAAAAAACAAAAAATTAATGACATGACATAAAGATGACATAAATAAGTCATCTAGTTTCATATTCCTACCAGTATCTTTACTCTACCTTTAAAAATGAGCCCTGAGCCCGCTACAAGCCTCTGACAGACAGTATCTTCATTCTACCTTTAAAAATGAGCCTGCGGCTTTACCAGTGTTTAGGCACTACTACTGGGACCCCTGACAATTTAGCTCTCGCGGCCCCCCTGTGGCTGAAAATGGAGGCCAGCTCTATAGAGAGCCCCAGGAACGAGTCCGGAAAACATCGACGCTAACACTTCCTGGTTCTTCACTGTTTTCGCCTATGGGATTTTTGAATGGGTTTTTGGCGCAATGCTTCTAATAAGGTCTCTGGGCAACGCAAGCTTAATCAAACGCGAACCAGTGTTCAGTAGGATCATCTTCACACATGAGGACCACTTTTATGAGTTTTTAAGCTTTTACGTGCCGTTAAAAGGGCGGCTAGCTAGCAAACGGGAAAATGAGACTACACTGTAGAGTCGACGGGGATATTATACGTCAATAACGTCATCACTTCAAAGGACGAACACGGAAATTCTCTTTCCCTCACCTGGTTCAGCCCGGGGTAATCAGTGCACAGCAGCGCACACATCAACAACAGTCCAGGTTGAGTGGTGACGGGGAAGCCTATGCGACACTGTAGTTCTTGATTAGCTTAGCTCGAGCTTTTTACTTCTAGGGCTCGCATATACGCTTCATATATGCGTATGTGGTCACACATGAGTGGTCCTCATGTGTGAAGATTATCCTGCTGAACACTGGTTCGCATTTGATTAAGCTTGCGTTGCCCACAGACCTTATTTGAAGCATCGCGGCAAAAACCCATTCAAAAATCCCATAGGCAGAAACAGCGAAGAACCAGGAAGTCCACGACTTCCGCGTTCCGACTACAAAAATACGTCATCCCTGGGGCTCTCTATTGCCAACTCCTCTCTGCCAGCCATCTTATTTTCCAAGCTGGAGCTCCCTCAGAATTCTAAACCAAGTTAGGAAAGCTTTGAGTCTACCAGATGTTTCCATCCACACTCCTATTTGTTTCAATCACTCTTTTTTGCCTCCTTGGTCAGATAGAAACTACCATGCCTGGAGTGAGAAGGGTCTGACTTCCTTCAAAGACCTATACATAGATGGTCATTTTGCATCCTTCGATCTTTTGAAAAGGAAGTTTCAGTTGCCCGGCATGAACTGGCTCAGATTCCTGCAAATCAGAAATTATGTTCGATCCAAGATTCGTGCCTTTGAAGCGCTTCCAAGTGAACATGCTTTTTTCGATGCTTTGCTGAGCCCTCCTCACTCCAAGCACCTCATCTCTAGATATGCATGTCCGTTTGACAACCGCACCATAGCCTCTACTGAGAGGATTAGAGAAGCATGGCAGGAGGAACTTGGTACCGATTTATCTGACATTATATGGGAAAGGAGTCTGTCGGTTGTACAACTCTGCTCAGTTAATAGCAGACACCAGTTGATCCAATTTAAAGTCACTCACAGTCTCCACTACTCCAAGCAGAAATTACACAAGATCTTCCCTACTGTATAACCACTGTGTGAAAGGTGTCAAGTGGCAGAGGGCACACTATCTTATATGCCTTTTGGTTCTGCCCTTCACTAATAAAATTCTGGGCCAAAATATTTGACTGGTAGTGGTACTCTAAGGCCTACAAAATAACCCTTCAGCCGGAGGCAGAACTCGCCATTTTCGGCTGCTCGGAGTCTTCTCTGAACTTCCCTACAGCTGTGCAACAGTCTCCGACACAGGGGACAACTGTCGCTAAGAAACTAATCCTGAAGGAATGGAAGTCCCCCTCTTCACAATTGTGGCTGGCGGATATGACCAGGGCCGCTGGAAGCCATTTTAAGCAGGGGGTACTGCAAGGAAGGGACTTTTACCAAAAAGAAAATTGGTTGTGGTTATACTGTTGTGTATAGTATTTTCTCCTTTTCTCACTCACTTTCATGTCACCACCTTCTCTCCCTTTAGGTCGTTTTACACTACAACAGACAGCAACACAGGCAGGAACACTGAGTTTATTATATTTTATTATCTTATTATCATAAACCAACATCAAAAATCACATCTCCACCCTCTTTGCTTTGCTCATAAACCCTAAATATCGCAGTGTAAAACATATAAAACACATTTTAATCATATATTGTTTAATGAGACTGCAATTCCAATACAAAACAGCTGCAGCCCCCCCCCCCGCGCCCTGGATATGACCTCTGTTATACGGATGGAGAAACTTAGGTTCCTGAGGACAGACTCACTTAAGACATTCTCTGCCATTTGGGACCCGTTTCTAGCCTACCTCGTTGAGGTTGGGGGCGACGGGTGATTCACCAGACAGGTTCCTCATGGACCCCTTGTGTGGGATCTCAGGCACAATACCTCTTACAAGCATATAAGCACCTTACGCGACTGGTAGCACGACTTAATATTGAATGTTGATCATGTTTTTTGTTTGTTTTCTTTTGTTTCCCTGTGTCTGAGCCGGTTTGTCTTGGAAAGAAATGAGCCTGCTACAAGCCTATGACAGACACTATCTTCAATCTACCTTTAAAAATGAGCCTGCTACAAGCCTCTGACTGACAGTATCTTCACTCTACCTTTAAAAATGAGCCTGCTACAAGCCTCTGACTGACAGTATCTTCACTCTACCTTTAAAAATGAGCCGCAACAAGCCTCTGACTGACAGTATCTTCACTCTACCTTTAAAAATGAGCCTGCTACAAGCCTCTGACTGACAGTATCTTCACTCTACCTTTAAAAATGAGCCTGCTACAAGCCTCTGACTGACAGTATCTTCACTCTACCTTTAAAAATGAGCCGCAACAAGCCTCTGACTGACAGTATCTTCACTCTACCTTTAAAAATGAGCCGCAACAAGCCTTTGACAGTATCGATTACCTTTAAAAATGAGCCCGCTACAAGCCTCTGACAGACAGTAACATTGGCCGCGAGGAGCAGAAGGGGTTGGTGTAGCAGGCCACATAATAGTATATTTTGAGAGACAAGATGTGAGCCGTTTAAAATCAGTCCACGGGCCAAGGACGGACTTTGGACATACCTGCATTAAGCCCAATGTTTGTAGTGACTTCTATCGTCTACTAGCAAACTCTAGGGGCAGAAATCACAATACCAGGTGTGGGTAGCGAGTCAGGTCGTTATGTGGTGGCACAAACTATGGGATACTCGGGGAACTAGTAAGCACAGTCTGGTGGCCTTTTATGGCAGTCTGACTCTTCCAGTGGGCGTGATTGCTGTAACCGCTGTAACTGCTATCTAGCACCACTTGTGTTAATTAGCCTAGCTCCTTGCCTGCCCCGTACTGCTGTTGATGAATCTGGAATAAATGGCCAATGCTGTGCTGGATCTTGCCTCTTCATTCCTCTGTTCCTCCACAGTACGTCTATTCTGACAAATACATTTCTACTTAAGAGTGACTTTACCTTCTCCTCAGCCTCCTTATACAGAGCTTCCAGATCAGTGGATTTCTCTAGGAATTCATCTCTGACTGCCTGAACCGTTTCATTCAGCTCCTGTAGCCTTTTCTCTAGGGACAAAATCAACTGGAAGACAAAACACTTGTGATGCATCAGAATTGTATAGGCTCTTACATAACCAGGTTCATGCAAATATAAAGCTGGGTTACAGAATTTTGATTTGGTCTTTCCTACCTGCTGTTTATCCTCACACATTTTCTCCATTGCACATTTTTCCTTGTAAAGCCGTTTGTATCGATCGTCACCTACGGGGATAAAATGAGGCAACGCTGAAAATACAATGCATGTTTGGTTTTGTCATGGACTGAAGAGAAATTACTTACATCAGACCTACAGTATGCTAACCTGCTGCTTCGGTCTCCGTAGATGGATGGATGCTGCTCTGCGTCTGACACGACTGGTCCAGCACTGGAACGGGACACGCTCCTGTTTGGGGCACCGAGCTGAGTCTCTCCAATTCCAACAGCTTACATCTGAGGGCCTACACAGATGGTGTGAAAGACAGACTTCATCTGAGGGCCTACACAGATGGTGTGAAAGACACTTCATCTGAGGGCCTACACAGATGCTAGAGAGATTTCATCTGAGGTCTACACAGATGGTATTGCAAGACATCCGAGGGCCTACACAGATGCTGCGAAAGACAGACTTCATCTGAGGGCCTACATAGATTGTGTGAAAGACAGACTTCACCACAAACCAAAACAACCTTGAGGATACTGACTGTTTAGATCAGTGCTTCTCAAACGGCAACTAAGGCAACTAGTGACCAGGACCTGGTTGGTTGTAAGGCGACCAGGGATGATCGCTTCTCACCGAAGTCCTCATTCATTATATTCGTTAGTGAGGTAGTCCGATGATGTCCCTCGCGGTCTCTAGTTTGCTGGAGCTCTTGCTCGCAGCCTCGCTCAGTGATTTGATTAGCTTGCATTGTCTCAGATACATCTGCCAGAACGTGATCGAGGTCCCCATTACGAGGAGAGCAGCTCGTCGTCTATACATCTACTACTACTACAAGGAGAGCAGCTGAACGCCTTGTCTGATGTTGATGATTGCCACCTTGCACCTCGTCACCAGCTATGCCTGTTTTGTCTTTCCCGTTTCCGACCAAGGATCATCCAAGGATACGTCCAGGGAGCTGGCTGGATCCGAAGCCCTGGTCAGCCTTTGGTGGCGGCTATTGAACTGGTGGACGCGAAAGCTTTGTAACACATACACTGTCATTGTGCTATTTATTGATGGAATTATATTTTATTAGTTAAGTTGAATTAGTTATCCCTATTTTTGCTGGGGCCCCCGTGGAAGCCCCTCAAGGACCCCTGGACCCCACTTTGAGATTGTTGGCATAAGGATGTCAAGGAGTACTAAATACAGGGTATCTGCAAATCAGTTTAAGACGACATTCTACCTGGAATTTAATTTAAGACCAATGTAACAAAATCAAGACTAAAAGCGGCAAACTATCCTGTTTCCAATTGAACAAAGCTAATCAGAGTTGTGAATCTATCCTAAATGAAAAGGAAATTAATAAATCAAGACGTATAATGTGATCAACTGGAAGTGAATACATGTAATACAACATAATACAGCGAACAATACAGCTGGCCTGGTCACCTAATATGTTTTACTGAAAAGACATTTCACTGCATTTTCCTCATCGTTTGGTTTACAGTCCAACTCTTTCAGCTAATCACAGAATAAATAACACTGAATGTAAAGAATCTGTCAATACCATGTAATTGTAAAGATGTACAGAAATTAAATTAGCATAACATGGTGACAACTGCAGTTATAAAGGAAGTATCAGATGAGAGGGAATGGCAAGCCCCAAGATTTAGTGTGAGAATGACATCCAAAATTCCAAATGAGGGGTTTGAAAATATAAAAATAAGATGCCAGCTACTAGATGTTGCCAACAACCCTCCGCCGATTATCAAACAGCTTTTTTATCATTACAAAATCAGTAGTATATCTGAAAACTGTAAACCGTTTTGCAGCCATTCATTTAGTTTGACAGTTATTGAGTTGATTTAAGTTGTGGACCAGTGATGTCATTTGTGCATGAAAGACATCACTGGTCCACAACTTAACTCAAATCAACTGTCAAAATAAATGTATGTATTATTGATTTATAAATGAATGTATTACTGATTTCAGTAATATATCTGAAAACTGTAAATGATGCAAAGCTGTATGAAAATTGGCTGTGTTCAATTATGGTATTTATGAAACCAATAGCCCCAGTTCTTAGTTCGATTTTCAGACTAAAAACCCAGGACAGCCTGTAATATAACACCTCTGCTTTCTCCTGCTCAGCGATGAACTCCTGAAGAGGCACGTAGTCGTCTTCCACACGGTTCATAGCACACTGGTAGGCGTGCTCTTTGAACTCATCCTTGTACATCTCAAACATGTTCTCCACCTTCTCCTGGTAGCTCTCCTTCAGCTCTGACATCTGTTTACTTCCAACAATGAAAAGCACAAGGTTAATTTACAAAAATAAACTGATTTCATTTGAACGTTTATCAATTAAGGGCCATTTTGGCTCTAAGGCAGTGAACCATGGAAAATGGAAGAGATTGACAGAGTGCGCCCTCAGGCCTGGTGAATGTTTGTGAAGGGATTAGTTTTCCTTATTTGTGGCTATAGTCCTATTTGTTTGAAAAAGCATAATCTGTGCCTTCACCCGTTGAAGAAAAACATACCTGCGGAGCTCTTCGCTCTCCATGAGCTGCTGTAACATGGCGTCTCCCATTTCCTTGCGGATCTCAATTTCCTGGACCAGGTTTTTTCTCCGCTCAGCTAGCAGTTTTGTTTGGAGGCTCTCGATCACATTCACTAGCTCCTGGGAAAGTTGACAGTCAACAAATAGATCACTTAGATCCGAGTGGCACCTTGTGATGAGTGAAGGTAAAACCCATGTTCACATAAGGGAAGTGTGAACCATCCTGCTGCCCTATAGTTCTATACGAGCAAGCGTACAAATCTAGAAATAAGATGCTTGGAATGAGGAGGCTTAACAAAACATTAAAAACACGTTCATTTGGGAGAGCTTCAAAGTTATGAATCTTGGATCGAACATAATGTCTGATTTGTAGTTAATTGAAGTGTGTGTGGCAACTCAAATTCCCTCTTCAGAAGATCAAAAGATGCAAATTGGGCATCATTGTACAGGTCTCTGATGGAAACCAGCCCATCTCACTCCAGGCATGGTAGGTTTTTTCTGACCGCGAGGGTAAAAACGAGTGATTAAAACAAAAACAAAAGAGTGATTAAAACAAATTGGTGTGTGAAACATCTGGTATACTCAAAACGCTCCTAACCTGTTTTAGAATTCTGCTTTTCATAACAAAACTTAAAAAAAAATTAAGTCCCATGCTTCTCTAGCTTAGTAAATAACATGGCTGGCACGGAGGAGTTGGTAATAGAGCTGGCCTCCAGGTGAGTAAGAGAAATCTATCACATGACTGTGAAAACACGGATTGATGTGATATCACGTTAATGGCAGGGAAGCGTCGTCTCATAAATGATGTAAAACATAATTGGTAACGCTTTATATTAAGGTTCTATTAATAAGCATTAATAGGTAATAAGGCTCTTATAAGGTGCTTATTAACACTATTATGTTAATACTATATAAGTGTTAATAATCGCATTATAAACATATTTATTGGTAGCTTATAAGACATTTATAAGCACTTTATAACCACCTTTACTAGCTGGTTTTGTTACTTCATTAAGCTTAATAGTTTGTTATTACCTTATTAGCAGTTAACTATGCACGTATTAACAGTTAACAGCCATTTTGATACAATTGCGCTGTTGTCAATGATAGATTGTAAAGGCTACATATCAAGAGACACTGTTTTGTTTTTATTTTATATAAAAATAAACCTACCTCAGTTTTTAATAAGGCACTGTTCTCGCTTTAGATCCGGGTACCTCCAAAAAGCATAATATCATGGACGGTTTCGTTCGAAAGCCAATGCTCACTTCCTGGATAAGCGATGAAAATTTCAGAAAGATCCGAGTGTCGGTTCCAGAGTTATTCAATAAAAACCTCTTATTGGCTGTTTAGAAGGCTCTGGTAGGCTTAATTTGCATTTGTGTCCCATCATGCAATTCTGACCCTCTTAAAGGAGAATTTCGTTTTTTTTTAACCTGGACCCATCTCCTGGCAATAATTATGATTTAGCCACTCACCCAGCGATCTCCGCGGCGTTTCTGGCCGTCCTAGCGTTGTTTTGAGATCAATAGCGTCCAAGTCAGTTGTAAAATGGAGCTGATTTGGGGCCAAGTGTGAGCCTGTCTTTCCTGCATCTAAATAGCTATTTTTATTCCCGTTTTCACCACATATCGTCGTAATGTGATCCCTCAACATCCACCAGAGTGATATTTCGCCCCAGGCCATTTCCTGGAGTCTCCCAGGGATCAAATTGCCTCAAACGTGATCTCGGTCACCAAGTCTCGTAAAGTCCCGCGATACTTTCCTGCCGACTGGCCAACTACAGGTAGGACGCTTTGCGGAGGTGGTTTTAGCGTAACCTATGTGGGGTTTGGCGTAACCTATGTGGGATTCGAAATAACGAATCCCACATAGTTTGCTCGTTGATATAAGCGATTGCCCGAACGATTCATTAATTAATAAACTAGTGAACGTGAAGTGAGTCACGAAGAGCCACACCTGCCCACTCAGACGGATCTGCGAATGATGACCTACCACTGTTTAACATGAGCTGCGATTGCGTGGAAGCGGATCTTATACCGGCGGTCGAGGTAGATAAGATACGGACTCGCGGGAGTGCGCGTAGGCTGGCTAATTGTTGTTTAACATGCAGGCCAACCGGCTAGGAGCAGGTTATAATACGGATTGCACTGCATGTTAAGAAGTGGCTTTAGAGACACAAAACCCTGAGTGAAACACACATCTCTCAGAATCATTCCCCTGGCCGTTTGGGCATTCAGACATCTGCCTCCATTGAGGCAACATAATAGGTGCATAATAAAGGATTTATTAACATTAATAAGGCACTGTTCTCGCTTTAGATCCGGTACCTACAAAAAGCATAATAAGTGCATAATAAAGGATTTATTAACATTAGTAAGGCACTGTTCTCGCTTTAGATCCGGTACCTGCAAAAAGCATAGTTAACTGTTAATAAGTGCATAGTTAACTGCTAATAAGGTAATAACAAACTATTCAGCTTAATGAAGTAACAAAACCAGCTAGTAAAGGTCGTTATAAAGTGCTTATAAATGTCATAAGCTACCAATAAATACGTTTATAATGCGATTATTAACACAGTATTAACATAATAATAGTGTTAATAAGAACCTTATAAGAGCCTTATTACCTATTAATGAACGCTTATTAATAAAACCTTAATATAAAGCGTTACATCATTTTACATAATTTATGTAAAAATGATGTTGCTTCATCACTGCTTCATTTGCTGATCCGAGTATGAATACATGGGAGCTGGGTCAGCACCAATCCAGATACTACAGATACTGTGTGCGCACTTCTGTTTATATGGTAAATGGACTGCATTCAGGGGCGGTTTTAGACCGTTTTTGGGTGGGCTGAGCCCACCCTGAGATAGTCTCAGCCCAACCTGGAAGATAGAGGGCAATACGAATAATAGCTGGCCCTCTATTCATCTCTCATTCATGCTTTAAAGCCATAAAATAATAATAATAATAATAATAATAATAATAATAATAATAAATATAGCCGCAAGCGGCGATGCGGGGTCCAAGCTTCCGGTGACTTGGGGGGTGTATGTCAGATAATATAGACACTGAATTGCACATTTAGTCAGAGTTGGTATGTGCACAAGTGCACAAAGTTTGGTTGAGATTTGGTGACCTGACCGGGTTCAAGCAGTAGTAGCAGTAGTAATAGTAGTGTTAGTGTATATGTGTGTAAGTGTGTATATGTGTGTGTGTATATATGTTTGTGTATATGTGTGAGTATATGTGTGTGTGTGTGTGTGTGTGTGTGTGTGTGTGTGTGTGTGTGTGGCGTGTGTGTGTTTCGTTTTTTTTTTTTTTGAGAAAGTCCAAGATGGCGGAAAATCTAGCAGACTTAAATGGGCGTGGTCTATATGGATAGACTTCCGGTGACTTGGGGGGTGTATGTCAGATAATATAGACACTGAATTGCACATTTAGTCAGAGTTGGTATGTGCAATAGTAATAGTAGTGTTAGTGTATATGTGTGTAAGTGTGTATATGTGTGTGTGTATATATGTGTGTGTATATGTGTGAGTATATGTGTGTGTGTGTATGTGTGTATGTGTATATGTGTGTGTGTGTGTGTGTGTGTGTGTGTGTGTGTGGCGTGTGTGTGTGTGTGTATAGGTGTATATGTGTGTGTGTGTGTGTGTGTGTGTGTGTGTGTGTGTGTGTGTGTGTGCATGTGTGTGTGTGTGTCTGTGTGTGTGTGTGTGTGTGTGCGCGATGTTATATAGAGGAAGGATGACATCATAGATGACATCATAGATGACATCATCAGTGATGTCACAAGACTGTCATCGGTGATGACATAGTGTCAAAGTTTAAACATTTATCATTTCAAGACGGTTTCACGTATCCAAATTCTTTGTAAGTCTTTAGATCAGGGAAGTCCAGAGATGACACAGAAAAAGTTTGGGCTCATTCGGGCAAATGGCCTAGGACGAGTTTGTTTATCAAAAGTTTAAACATTTATCATTTCAAGACGGTTGCACGTATCCAAATTCTTTATACAATTTTAGATCAGGGAAGTCCAGAGATGACACACAAAAAGTTTGGGCTTATTCGGGCAAATGGCCTAGGACGAGTTCGTTTTTTTTTTTTTTGAGAAAGTCCAAGATGGCGGAAAATCTAGCAGACTTAAATGGGCGTGGTCTATATGGATAGATGCGTATTGATCCAGGGAATCCAGCAGATGTGGAATTTTGATTCTACGCCTCACGGTTCAGCAGTTATGGGCCAATATGTGCAGTCGGCTGTTATAGCGCCACCATCTGGCAATATGGCTCATTTTTTGTCTCTGAGTAGTGGGGCACATTTCCAACCTATGTGCAAGGTCTGGCTACTGTAGCCCTTACGGTTTTTGACGTGCATACTGTTTTAGCGCGGAATAATAATAATAAACGGAACAGATACAATAGGGATCCACGCACTTCGTGCTTGGACCCCTAATAATAATAATGGTATTGGTGATCAGAAATGCATGCAACATACAACCTTTATTTTGAAAATATGGTTAGGTCTAGAGGAAGTTACTCATCTACACTCCTGGAAAATTGATCACCCAGGAAATAAGGAAGTGTTCTATTTCTCCTTGAGAGCCTCAGACTGTCAACAGCGACCACCAGCAAGCCAAAGTAGATTAAGAGGCACTTTGCACGAGGACGGTTTGCTATGGAAACTGGGAATTATTTTATTGTTAGTGCCTCTCTTTTAGACGGCGACGGCGAATTCGCGCTTAGGAAACGACACATTTTAAAACCACCCTCCAGAGTGAAATTGTTGGTGACGCTCCCCGCTGAGCGCTCCATGTAATCACTTTGGAACGGCACATTTCAGAAACTCTGACGTGCCTGCACAGGCGACACACGCGATGCCGTGCGCGAGTTGGCAACCAAATAAAACGTCAGTATGAATTAAGTTTGGCAACATTCAGAATTAAGCTACACTGCGGCCAACTTCAGTTACATGTTCATAACGTTACTGCTGCGAGGAGCCGATGGCTGTACCCGGTCGGCATTTAACGTTATAGTTACAAAGCACGTCGACAGTGTTTTCTCACTGCCAGTAGCAGTAGGGTGACAGATCACAGTCAGCGCTCCCGGTCCTCGCTGCTCGTTAAAGATTTCCAATACATACTGTAAAATGGATTGGCGAAAACGCTTTCGCGCTGACGCACAGCGGTGGCGCACAACGGTGGGGGGTTCCAAGAATAGACTGGGTGCACACTTTGAAACACGCAGCATAAATAAGCCCAGAATCGCAAGAGCTTCATCAGAGCTCTCAACCGAAACCCCAAGAAACGAGCGAGCCCCATCCAGACTCGCCCCGACGAGGGGCAGCCAGGCAGCAGCCAGGCAGCAGCAACTCGCTTGTGACAGACCCGCTGCAGAGCCAAGGAGGGCGGAGGAGAATGCCCACGGAGGGAGGAGTTTGAAGGAGAGGGGGGTTTCCTGCTGTTATGGAGGAAATTACTGTTCAAAACTATTGTTTAGATGTCTGACGTCTTACTGATGCCAAAAATGAATGGTTAAAGTGACTGTTCTATCGAATTTCACAAAAAGCCGTTCATCTCAGCTTAAATTTTCAGACGCTGAAACCATGCTGTATTCAACTGCTAATGCTTACATAACTACTAACTCTACAAACTAACTCTTTTAGACAGAGAAAGCACACATTCTATTAGTTCTTTTGAGATATTTTGTGTTCACAAAATCCTAACAGAAAAGAATCCTCGGCTCTTGAAAGATGAGCCAGAATCCTCAAAAAAAAACCTTGGCAGAAGCTAACTACAGTATTGAAAAAACGGCTGGCAGTGAATGTGTTAAGACACTCCCCCACGGCAAGAGACTGAGGTCTGCCAAGACCAGAACCACCCGCCACAAGACCAGCTTCTTCCCAACCGCCATCAGCCTCACCAACAAGGCCCGGAAACCCCTTCCGCCAAGGACCTCACCAACAACCCCCCCCCCCCCCACACACACACACACACACAAACTCACTACCTCCTCCAAAACTCAACTGAACCCCCCCCCCCCCCCCCATAAAACTGGAACTCATATCTAATTTAATGCCTGTTTAACTGGAACTCTAAATTCATGTAAATTCCCTGCCCATTTAATGCCTATTTAACTTAGCCTGTAAATTTCATGTACATTCAATGTAAACTCTATTTAACTCTGACTGTAAATTAATGTAAATCCACTCCTATTTAACGTCTATTTAACTCAATCTGTAAATCTCATGTAAATTCAACGTAAATTAATATTTATGATCCACAGAACACTTCACCACTCATGAAAATATTGTATTTATTTACTCGATTTGATTGCAACTTTGTGATTGTTTTTAGTTATCTTCCTACTTATCTGTATATTGATGTGACCGCTACGCTGCATACTAGGGATGGGCGCGAGTACTCGTTCATAATGTCAGTAGCCTACTCTAGTAACGTTTCCACTGTTCTGGCAGCATGAACTGCACGGGCGTCAAGTCAGCCAGAATGTACAAGTACGTCATCTGCTTTGTTGATTTAAAAATAAAAGGCTTATTGTAACGTAAGTTGTAACCTTATTTATTTTGAGTAATGCGTTACAGCCATAGTTTCACACCATATAACATCACGAGTATTTTGATACAAGGTTTGCTGCTTCGTTCGTTGAAATACCCTTTTCTCCTCCAACGTGCATAAATAAGCTATTTACTTTTGTTTAAGTAACATTATTTTGAAAGTTTTAACCGGAAGTTTTCCAGCTCATCCCGAAAATGGTGGCTGAAGATGAGATGAGATGAACTTTATTGTCCCCGAGGGGAAATTTGTTTCAGGCACAAATGATATGCAAATGATATGCTCCCGAAGGAGACAGATGCATGCTTCTTCATAGCGCACGCCTGATAAAACTCATTCAAAACTTTGCAGTAGTTTACTGACTACACTGTCATAACGTTAGTCACAAGAAATGTGGAGAAATAATCGCTTTTTGGGAGACAATCATTTCATGGTGATCACTATTTAGCTGCAGCTGTAACTGATCAGTGGTCAGTTTTCACTTTTTGGCAGAACACCGGACCTTGTAATCCATGGATTTACGTTAGTGTAACAGTGATCATAAAGTAAAATGGATGATACTGGACAATGGACATTGAGAATTGAGCCTTCGCTTGTTTCACAACAATATTGTCTGCTCCGAAGCGCTAATGCCATCCATCCAACCATCGGAGATGCTGTCTGAGGTAGGCTTTAGACGTTAGCTTAGCGTCACCTCACCTAATATCACAGTCAGTCAGTCCCTCTCCTCACATGCTCCAGGTAACGCTTTCTCCATGCAAAAATGCAAACGTTATGTGTGAACAGCCCCACACACAGCAGATTACCCCTGCTCCGTCATTACCATAGTAATCACACAGGACCCCCCCCCCCCGCACTCAAGTACTCGTTCATACTCTACTGGATGGTTCCCTCAACAATTTGGGGTGAAGCAAGGAGATGTTATGTCTCCAACTTTATTTTCTATTTTTGTTAACGATTTAGCTCTTCAAATTAAAACATCAGGTAAGGGAATCAAGGTGGATGACCAGACCGTGGGCATATTACTGTACGCGGACGACATTGTCTTACTTGCTGAGCATGAAAATGATTTACAGTCCATGTTGTCCATTGTTGTTGAATGGTGCTGGAAATGGAGGCTGAGGGTGAATCAAGACAAAACACAAATTGTGCACTTTAGACCTGCACCAAGGCCTAGGAGTTCTTTTGTTTTTAATTTTGGATCAATAGTATTAGCATATACAGATCAGTATAAATATCTGGGCTTGACACTGGATGAGCATATGACATTTAAGGAGGGAGTTAATGTCTTAGCTCAATCAGCGGGCAGAGCCCTGGGATCTGTATTGAACAAGGTTCAATATTGTGGTAATCTTGGTTTTCATACTTACACGCAACTGTATAATTCATGTGTTTGTCCTGTGTCGGATTATGCTTCTGGTGTTTGGGGTTCCCGGGAACACCTAAGCTGTAATACTGTGCATTATAGAGCTATCCGTTATTTTTTAGGAGTTCATAAATGCACATCAGTTCTGGCCATCAGTGGGGATATGGGATGGGAATCTCCAAACATCAGACATCACGGTCAAATGCTGCGATTATGGAACACACTTGTGAGGATGTCTGATCAGAGACTGACCAAACAGATATTTAACTGGGACATTGCCCATAGACATCCCTGGACAACTGAACTTATGTCTTTATTCTATGCGAATGATTTATCATTTATTTTCCATAATAGATTAGTTTGTGACATCCGGGAGACCATGAGTAATATGTTTCTTTTATAAAGATAAATGGTCCGTTGACTTATGGTCTAAGCCTAAGTTAACACATTGAGTGCCAGCGACGCCATATGGCGTCAAGAGAAATTTACCGTAGGCTGCCAGCGACGCCAAATGGCGTCAATAACTCCAAATTCATATTTTGACGGGGGGATGTCGATCTAAGCCTCTTACATCGCCTCTTACAATATGGGAGCTATTGAATGTGTCTAACCTATTTTACAGAACCCTTAGGTGGCGACAGTGCCCTCCCAATTAGACAAAGGCCAGGAGAAAAGAGAGAAGAAGTCATGAGGAAACGGAAATCGCCATTGATATGCTTGAAGCATAACGTTACTTAGCTGTGCCTGTGAACAGCAGTCATCTGCTGCCACAATTGAGCCCCATCCGTGTCCGCTGCGATAGTCCATCCATATGATTTAGTTGCCGACACGGCGACACCAGCGTCTTTCTTAAAAGTTACATTATTCTCAGCTGGGAGCCGAGGACACGCTGTAAAAAAGCGGGGGATGCAGGCAGCGGACTTTTCAGTGCAGATCAAACAGAGCAAACCGCAGCAGAGACACTCGACTCCTCCCACCACGGAGGAGGGGGAGGAGGGGGGTGGGGCACGCAGGGCACTAACAGCATACAACCATTGACAGTACACACACACCCAGGCAGCAGCAGGCTCGAACTCAAAGCAGAATTCATTCTGTCGCCTTTCTAACATAAAGATGTGATTATCTCAGAAACTAATTTCAGCATGCTCTTTTCGGTCGAAAACACTCTTTTTCAGAGGGGTGTATTTCCAAAATGGAACGGTTTATAAACACAGTTTTTTTTTAAATGAAACAGAAGGGTTCAAAGTTTCATTGAGGCTATTGGTTGTCCATATAAGAGGAACACAAAAAATGATATGGCTATATTAAAATGCATTGCGGCCTATGTGGCACAGTACAGCACCTTTTGCCCAAGGGCCGTGGCACTCAAAGTGTTAAGAACCTACCGTCTTATAAAAGATAGTTTTTCTGTAGAGCCTTATGTCAAGTTCGATCTGGACAGGAGAAAAAGGTCCTCGTGTGCACAGTTACGATCTGGAACGTTGCCCTTGGCACTGGAGACTGGTAGGTTTAATGCTACCCCTGAAGAAGACAGACTTTGTTCGCTCTGTGACCTGGGTGAAATTGAAAATGATTCATTTTCTATTCTATTGTACTGTCTATGATGAGGTAAGGGAGATACTGTTCAGTAAAATGTCCTCTATTTATGATGACTTTTTTGAGATGGACGATTATGAAAAACTTGAGTTGTGTTTTAAGAAAGGCACTTTCTTTATTGGAAACTTTCTTTCCCAGGCATGGGAGCTAAGGCAAAATGTTCTGTTCAGAAAATGATGTAATGATTTTGTTTTGCTGCTGTGGTGTATGTTGTTATGCTGTGATTAAGTTTTATTACTGCGGCGTTGGCGTATGTTGTACTGTATAATGTATAATTTGTGTGTCTTGTAAGCCCATGAGGGCTGGGCACTGTCAAGTGCATGACACATTTAATAAAAATCAATCAATCAATCAAATCATAATAGAAGGAGAGTACTCGAGTATTTAAATTGCTTAAATTGCATCCCTACTGCATACAGACACTAAGACAAATTCCTCATATGTAACTTGCATACTGTGGCAATAAAAGTGATTCTGATTCTGATACATTTTTACTTTAAAATGTACAACATTTTCTCCCGGGGGGGCATGTCCCCGGAAAAGTGACAGTGACCTTGACCTTTGACCACCAAAATGTAATCAGTTCATCCTTGAGTCCAAGTGGACGTTTGAAGCAAATTAGATGAAATTCCATCAAGGAATTCCTGAGATATCACGTTAACAAGCTCAAAAATGGTGTTCGTGAGGTCACAGTGACCTTGACCTTTGACCACCAAAATGTAATCAGTTCATTCTTGAGTCCAAGTCGACATTTGAGCCAAATTGGAAGTTCCGTCAAGGCGTTCCCAAGATATCGCATTAAAGAGCTTGGAAATTGGGTTTGTGAGGTCACAGTGACCTTGAACTTTGACCTTTAACACCAAAATCTAATGGTTCATCCTTGAGTCCAAGTGGACTTTTTAGGCAAATTTTATGAAATTCCCTCATCGGGTTAACGAGCATGAAAGGAGCGGTCGTGTGGTCACAGTAACCTTGAACTTTGACCACCAAAATCTAATCAGTTCATCCTTGGGTCCAAGTGGATGTTGAGGCAAATTCGAAAAAATTCCATCAAGGCGTTCCTGAGATATTGCGGTAACGAACTTGGGAATGACGTTCGTGAGGGCACAGTGACCTTGATCTTTGACCACCACAATCAGTTAATTGTCCAAGTCGAAGTTTGAGCAAAATTGGAAGAAATTCCATCAAGGCGTTCCCAAGATATCGCGTTAACGAACTTGGGAATGGCGTTCGTGAGGTCACAGTGACCTTGAACTTTGACCACCAAAATCTAATCAGTTCATCCTTGAGTCCAAGTCGACGTTTGAGGCAAATTTGATGAAATTCCATCAAGGCGTTCCCTCAGATATCGCGTTAACGAACATCGGCCGTATGTACGGACAACCCGAATCCATAATGCCTCCGGCCTGGCGATCACTGGCGGAGGCATAACAATTTCAGGCGACCCAATCTGAATTCTAGGCGACGCCACTTGGGGTCGCGACCCCATGGTTGGGAACCAGTGATATAGAGCGATGGTTCCATCATTGGTCATATCATGCTCAAATACAGATCAGTTATCTTTGTGATGAAGGCCACAGAGGAGCGCACTGGTACCTTCTGTGGCAGGATGGACACGTCTGCCTCGTCCTCTTCATCCAGCAGTTCTTCTTCAGACAGGTAGCTCTCCAGGGCCTGGCTGTCAATCACCCCGTCCCGAACCAGAGGCTTGCCGTCGTGACCGACCAGACGAGGAGCCAGAGACTCCAGAGACTTGGCTGGAATCACAGTGACAACCTACAGACAACATTCATTGGGATGATCATTTAAAGTAGCAATTGGTAATATTTCACTGGCTCGTCGCACAAAATGAGCCTAATATATCAGCTGGGATTCACGAGTGTTATTGATTGATGCCACTCAGTCCACCGTTAACTCAATGGCTGCTGAGATCTCAAAAGTTGCTAAAAAAGCAGTCCGCCCATACTCTTCTTCACAACCCCCCAGACATTTCACTATTCGCCCAAGCTCCGCCCCCTGAACTACCAAGTTCTACCTTACAGAATGATGGAAGAAAGTACAGGGCGGGCTTTGAAAGACCTCTGCAACAAAGGCTGGAAACCCTTGGCTTTAGAACAGGCTCCAAAACCCGACTGAAGACTATTGCCGCATTTCAACAGCTGGAGGTAGCTTAGGCTCCCAGCTTTGCTGCACATTAAATATTGGTACATCAATATGCTCACAAAGTGTTGTAAGTAAGTTGGTTAGCGTTAGCTACAGCTTGAGCTGCTAGACCTCTGGGTTAGCCAATATAGCATCACTAATAGTTTCATAACTATATATATATATATATACACACACACACATCACTTTTTGACATTTCTAAACTGTAACTACTTGGCAATGCATCCTAATGAATATAATTCACATCTGCTGACTAGATGGCATCTGTAGCATCACATAAGACCGCTCATAATTGGTCAGTTTCATAGCTCACAGGGATGGGACGATTCAGAGAGGCTGTGGCTGAGAGTTATGGAGGACGCAAGTTTGCAGATGGCTAAGAGTTTATGAAAGAGTCCATTACCGATTGTTCCTTTAAAGCACAACTCCAGCCATTTCCAACTATTTTTTCAGCATAGTGATGGAGTGTCTGACCAACATCTCAATTGCTTTACTACAGCTTACTTCACTACTTCACTGCCGAGTATGGCAGTTGTTCTGTGACAGCGCTTGATGGTTCTTGTTTGCCACTGTGCTGGAGTAAATATTGAATTTTTAGACATTAAAGATAGAATTGGTATCAAAGTCAAATTTCTGGTATGTGACAACACTACTCTTGCTGTGTAGACAACACAGATCAGTGGAGATCTGTTGCAATTCAGGGCATGATTAGTGACTGAGCAGAGTGTGCCCGTTCCTCTCACACTGACCTGTTTGGCGATGGCGGAGAACTTCATAACGTGGAGGGTCTCGTCGTAGGTAGAGGCACATTGGTTAATATTGACGATCATGGAAGCTCTTCCCTTCCCACAGAAAACTGCCTGGAACAGCTTGGTGAGTTTGCTCTCTCTGAACGGAATGTAGCTGTTCTTCGTCCTGTCCCAAAAACAAAAAGAGAAGTAGAGGGCTTAGCAATGCAAAAATACCTTCAGACAAACTGAACGCTTGTTGGATATGGTTTTGCCTCTCCCCCTCTCTTTTTTAAGGACTAGTACAGTGCCCTTTCCCCTCATTCACCATCCCGTGAGCGCTACCCCCCACACTGCACTCAGGTCCCCCTTAAATTTGAAGTCGATCCGACAAACCGTTCTTGAGATACAAAGACAAGACAGACAGAAGTCGAATGGACGGACAGTCCTGAAGATAGGTGAAAGCTGTGATCTTATTGGTTGAATTGCACAAAGTTGACTGACATTTTTTGGGTTCCTAGCAACGCACCCACCAAGTTTGAAGTCGATCGGATGAATGGTTCTCGAGGTACAGTAAACCGCTTTTTGTGTTGCCAGTAGGTGGCACACTATGACTATGCATATTGTAAGTCCAAATTGCAATGAAATGTGGCACCGCACTCCATCGGGGTCCGAGCAGCGCACTCCCCAGTTTGAATTCAATCGGACGAATGTTTTGAGATAAACTTTTTGTGTTGCCAATTTGCAAGAAAATAAGCACTGCACTCCGTTGGGTCCCCTTAAGCGCAACCCCTTAGTTTGAAGTCGATCGGACGAACGGTTCTCAAGATAAACCACTTTTTGTGTTGCCAGTAGGTGGCGCTGTGCCAAATTGCACGAAAACAGGGCACTGCACTCAGTCAGGTCCCCCTTAGCGCACTCCCCAAGTTTGAAGTCGATCAGACCAATGGTTCTCGAGTTACGCGAAGGACCGAGAGAGACAGTATAGTATAGATTTGTGGGGTCTTTTAGAGAGACAGAATGCTCTCAACTATTCTACACTTGATCAAGAGGGGATGCAAGTTAATCATCCTTAATTTGGTATTCCAAACTAGGGCTGGGGGATATGGACAAAAAAATAATCTCTGTATTTTTAGGTTGAATGGCGATACACCATAGGTCCATATATATTTGGACATTGGACACAATCTTCATTTTGGCTCTGTACACCACCACAATGGACTTGAAATGAAACAATCAACATGTGCGTTAACTGCAGACTTCTAACTTTAGTCTGAGGGTATTTACATCCAAATCAGGTGGTGTACGGAGCCAAAATGATGAAGATTGTGTCCAATGTCCAAATTGAGCCCTGCATGGGCCTCAAATCTAGGCCCTAGCCAAGCCCCTACATGTTTGGGCCCGAGCCTGGTGTGAGCCTTACGGCTTGTCAGACTTTCAGGCCCGAGCCCAGACCTCCGCCCCTCCCCCTAAACCTTATGTGTTTGATCAATTTCTAAGCCTATCGAATCAACACTATACAAAAACTACATTAAAAATGCTTTGAATACCACAATATTTCGGTTCAAACATTAAAAATCAAAACACAGGCAGGCCCGGCCCCGACCCTAGCTAGTGATGTGAAAATTGGCACTAGCCCGGTCCTAGGATCGGGCCCCCTCAGACTCGGGCCTTAACGCAGGCTCTAGTCCAAATACATATAGACCCAACTGTATATCTCGGTATTTTCTACAAAGCGGGCTAAAGGCAAGTACTTCTTTCACAAGCACACTGATCAAAATAGAATGCAAAGACAGGTTGGTTCCCTTCCCTGACTATCGGTGCTTTCACAAAAATGTTAATTCCTATACATGGTTCACCTGATTTGGATGCACATACCCTCAATTAAAGCTGGAAGTCTGCAGTTAAAGCACATCTTGATCGTTTCATTTCAAGTCCATTGTGGTGGTGTACAGAGCCAAAATGAAGATTGTGTCCAATGTCAAAATACATAGTGCTTACACATATATACATCAGTGCTTTCACAAAATATTTGCACAGAGTTTTGATAAATAATCATCAGTGATGTGGATATTATGACTAAGTGGGTAAAGGCAAATGATAGAACAGCCAGAACAATCTGGTAAGTTCAGAAAATGACCGCTTTAAAACCAGGAAAAAACAACCAGATTCAGAACACTTGCTCACTACAGTACCCACTTCAGTATGTACAGAACTCTGCCATAAGGACACTAATTTCTCCCCCATGTAAGAAGAACCACGCCATATCAGATCTAAGATTGTGTCGAAACCAAGTCACTATATCTCGAGTCCAAGTCGAGTCTTGAGTCCCCAGTGTTTGAGTCCGAGGCCAGAGTGAAAAGGAGCGTGAATCGATATGTAGGTGGAACACACCTGCCTGCCCTTGCACAAAATTTAATGTCACAATATTAATATAGCTATCTATCAATAGCTTATGCCAAATTATTAGGGCCCATTACAAAAAACTACCAAAACAAAAAATCCCCCAAAACAATCAACGTCAATTTACAAGTCCGAGTCCTCGTCTCCGACTTCCCAGTCCGAATGCATGAATGTTCGAGTCCAAGTCAAAGTCTGAGTCATCAGTGCTCAAGTCCAAGTCGAGTCACGGGTCCTGAAAATGTGTCCAGGACGAGTCCGACTCAACGAGAGCACTGGTGGAAACATGCATTACCAGCTGTACCTGCCGCTCTGGTTGTTGCATTACCAGCTGTACCTGCCGCTCTGGTTGTTGCATTGCCAGCTGTACCTGTCTCTCTGGTTGTTGCATTGCCAGCTGTACCTGTCTCTCTGGTTGTTGCATTGCCAGCTGTACCTGTCGCTCTGGTTGTTGCATTGCCAGCTGTACCTGTCACTCTGGTTGTTGCATTACCAGCTGTACCTGCCGCTCTGGTTGTTGCATTACCAGCTGTACCTGCCGCTCTGGTTGTTGCATTGCCAGCTGTACCTGTCGCTCTGGTTGTTGCATTGCCAGCTGTACCTATCGCTCTGGTTGTTGCATTGCCAGCTGTACCCGTCACTGGTTGCTGCATTGCCAGCTGTACCTGCCGCTCTGGTTGTTGCATTGCCAGCTGTACCTGTCTCTCTGGTTGTTGCTAGGGATGGGGCCGATCCGATCCAATATCGGTAGCCGATATGGCACTAATTCACGGATCTGATTTTTTTTTTTTTTGCAATTCCAGCACACAGCTGGCCGTAATTTGTGTAATAATGTATAATAGTATCCTTCTTTGCCTTGTATATTTTCTTAATTTTGTCTGCTTTTTGCAAGGTATATTTAAAAAAAAAACTTTAATTGACCAAATCTTTGCCTATACTGTATATTCAAGAAAAATATTGGTATCGGCATAATATCGGTATCGGCAGATATCCAAATTCAGGTATCGGAATCGGATCGGAAGTGAAAAAAGTGGATCGGTGCATCCCTAGTTGTTGCATTGCCAGCTATACCTGTCGCTCTGGTTGTTGCATTGCCAGCTGTACCTGTCGCTCTGGTTGTTGCATTGCCAGCTGTACCTGTCTCTCTGGTTGTTGCATTGCCAGCTGTACCTGTCGCTCTGGTTGTTGCATTGCCAGCTGTACCTGTCGCTCTGGTTGTTGCATTACCAGCTGTACCTGCCGCTCTGGTTGTTGCATTGCCAGCTGTACCTGTCGCTCTGGTTGTTGCATTGCCAGCTGTACCAGTCACTGGTTGCTGCATTGCCAGCTCTACCTGTCGCTCTGGTTGTTGCATTGCCAGCTGTGCCTGTCGCTCTGGTTGTTGCATTGCCAGCTCTACCTGTCGCTCTGGTTGTTGCATTGCCAACTGTACCTGTCGCTCTGGTTGTTGCATTGCCAACTGTACCCGTCGCTCTGGTTGTTGCATTACCAGCTGTACCTGTCTGTCTGGTTGTTGCATTACCAGCTGTACCTGTCTGTCTGGTTGTTGCATTACCAGCTGTACCTGTCTGTCTGGTTGTTGCATTACCAGCTGTACCTGTCTGTCTGGTTGTTGCATTACCAGCTGTACCTGTCTGTCTGGTTGTTGCATTACCAGCTGTACCTGTCTGTCTGGTTGTTGCGGAGGGCAGTGATGCACTTCCCCAGAATGAGCAGGGAGCCGTTTATGTTCCCCGCCTCCTTCAGCCGCTCTCCAATAGTCTTGGCTTTTCCACATCTTTCTGAGCCGGCAAGATCACATAGAGAAAACCTGAGGAAGACAAATCCATGGTGACGGCATGCAAGGCAACTTAGAAAGCTGAATTTTGATGTTTTTGCTACTACAAGCTAGCTACTTACTCTGAGATCCTTTGAACTGAAGTACCATCAATCTTCAGTAACTTCATGGTGAATATGCTGTGGCTGTGCCAATGGAAAGTTTAAAATGAGTTTCACTGACCAGAAATCACAACTGCTACTACACCAACTGCACAATGCCATTTACCTTCTGCTAGAGGACTGGTTCAACTTAGTGGATGCAGCACTTCGATGTTTGTTTCCATATCGTATAAGTTTGCTGGCTTCCTCCAAGTTTTGGATGTTGATCCACTTTAAATCTGAAATTTAAATACATTAAGATTCATCTTTTAAAAATCTAAAGTTTGACAAAGAAAGTTGCTGCGTTGTAGAGCCACCAAGACAATTATCAACTGAAGATCTATACTCAAGTACAGTATAATTACTCCCATAAAAAGATGACTTGAGAAAAAGTGAAAATTACCATTTGAGAAACCATATATAAAATATATATATATATATATATATATATATATATATATATATATATATATATATATATATACACATATATATATATATGTGTGTGTAATATATATATACATATATATATTTTTGATTGATTGATTTTTTTTTATTAAATGTGTCATGCACTTGACAGTGCCCAGCCCTCATGGGCTTACAAGACACACAAATTATACAGTACAACATATGCCAACGCCGCAGTAATAAAACTAAATCACAGCATATTTTATATATATATATATATATATATATATATATATATATATATATATGTGTGTAGACAAACACTTTTATTACAGCGATTAGTGTTCACACCTCTAACATAAGTGTTTCCAGCAGCATCTTCACAAACGCGAAGCGCAGTACGTTTCTTTGACTTGGTGCAAAAGGGAGACTGCAGCAGATCGTAAACACACTCGTTGTAGATTTCAAAGAAGGCCACCCACAAGGCAAACAGGCTGCTCCCTTCTGTTCGGCTGCACGCCATCTCCACTGGACGGAGAGGACAGAGAAAGAGACAAAAAAAAGAGAAGAGAACAGTTATCATACATACAAATTCTACCCACATACAGATACAGTACTCCTATGGAAATAACCACAGGTAGAAGGGTTTGGGTGGTGACGATTGACTCCTGATACTGTCGTAGGAATGTGTATCTCCATCAAGGAAGCTGATCCGATACGCATCTCGATGCATTGCCAATGATCCAATACATTAAAGATACATAACATATGAAGCAACTACCAATGCCATACAATTCACCTCTATTGTGATGCAGTGCAATTCGACACGATTTGATTCAACACAATGTAATTCAGCAGGATATGATGCGATTCAATGCGATACGAAAGAATGATGCTACCCAATTCAATATGTTAGACAGTTTGAAAGGAGAACTTCACCGAAAACAATGCCGATTTATTTTGCACATGATCTCACACATATCCAAAAACTGTAAACAGTTCTGCAGTCATTTAGTTTGAGCCCCTGTCATTCATTAACAAATGACATCAACTTTAACTCAAATCAACGAAACTCTTAATAACTCAAACTAAACGAATGCCTGCAGAACGGTTTAGTTTTCAGATACGTCCGAGATCATGTACAAAATAAATCAGCATTGTTTTTCTGTGAAGTTCTCCTTTAAACAGCAAATCAACTAAAAAAGTACTTTACTTTACATATTTGTTTCTCTAGTACTGCAACTCACTAAGCATCTCATTTCTGCGGTTTCTTTAAAAGCATAGGGCCTCTACTAATATCAATCTGACTTTACCCATGCAAAGATATTAGAACCGATGCATCCCAAATTGTATCCGATGTGGGCTACCCGTTTGCTCACAGGACACAGCAGAGCACGATGTGGGCTACCTGTTTGCTCACAGGACACAGCACAGCACGATGTGGGCTACATGTTTGCTCACAGGACACAGCACAGCACGATGTGGGCTACCCGTTTGCTCACAGGACACAACAGAGCACGATGTGGGCTACCTGTTTGCTCACAGGACACAACAGAGCACGATGTGGGCTACCTGTTTGCTCACAGGACACAGCAGAGCACGATGTGGGCTACCTGTTTGCTCACAGGACACAGCAGAGCACGATGTGGGCTACTGTTTGCTCACAGGACACAGCACAGCACGATGTGGGCTACCTGTTTGCTCACAGGACACAGCAGAGCACGAGAGACCAATGGCAGAGGAGGGCGAAGAGTCCAAACTCCCACTGGCTCTCAGAGGGTGACACTCCTACAGGGGACAGAGAATGCATGTCTACTATGAGTACTCTACACCAGTGGTTCCCAACCACCGGGCCGTGGACCGGTACCGGGCCGCAAGGCATTTGGTACCGGGCTGCGAGCCCGGCCCAAAAAAGAAAAAAAAGTTTTGTTTGTTTTTTTACACATTTTTTTTTACAAACTACAAACATAAATAAACGTCAACTTGAATTAAATTTGACAACTGGACCGCAACTTTTTTTTCCATCTATCTACCGGTCCTTGGCACAAAAAAGGTTGGGATCCCTGCTCTACACTCTCAGAGGATGACACAGAGAATACATGTCTACTATGAGTTATTCTACCTTCTCAGAGGATGACACTCCTACAGGGGACAAAGAATGCATGTCTACTATGAGTACTCTACCTTCTCAGAGGATGACACTCCTACAGGGGGCAGAGAATGCATGTCTACTATGAGTACTCTACCTTCTCAGAGGATGACACTCCTACAGGGGGCAGAGAATGCATGTCTACTATGAGTACTCTACCTTCTCAGAGGATGACACTCCTACAGGGGACAGAGAATGCATGTCTACTATGAGTACTCTACCTTCTCAGAGGATGACACTCCTACAGGGGACAGAGAATGCATGTCTACTATGAGTACTCTACCTTCTCAGAGGATGACACTCCTACAGGGGGCAGAGAATGCATGTCTACTATGAGTACTCTACCTTCTCAGAGGATGACACTCCTACAGGGGACAGAGAATGCATGTCTACTATGAGTACTCTACCTTCTCAGAGGATGACACTCCTACAGGGGGCAGAGAATGCATGTCTACTATGAGTACTCTACCTTCTCAGAGGATGACACTCCTACAGGGGACAGAGAATGCATGTCTACTATGAGTACTCTACCTTCTCAGAGGATGACACTCCTACAGGGGACAGAGAATGCATGTCTACTATGAGTACTCTACCTTCTCAGAGGATGACACTCCTACAGGGGACAGAGAATGCATGTCTACTATGAGTACTCTACACTCTCAGAAGATGATACTCCTACAGGGGACAAATAATGCATGTTTACTATGAGTACTATACCCTCTCAGAGGATGACACCCCTACAGGGACAGAGAATGCATGTCTACTATGAGTACTCTACCTTCTCAGAGGATGACACTCCTACAGGGGACAGAGAATGCATGTCTACTATGAGTACTCTACACTCTCAGAAGATGATACTCCTACAGGGGACAAATAATGCATGTTTACTATGAGTACTATACCCTCTCAGAGGATGACACCCCTACAGGGACAGAGAATGCATGTCTACTACTCTACACTTTCAGAGGATGACACTCCTACAGGGGACAGAGATAGCCTGTCTACTATGAGCACTCTACACTCACAGACTCAAGTTTTTTTTTTCTTTGATCAAGTCCCCCCCATTTTTCCTCCACAATTGTACTTGGCCAATTCCCCCTGCTGGCCTGGTCATTGCTCCACCCCCTCTGTCGATCTGTGGAGGTCGATCTTCCCTGACCGGCCAGGAGGCACTCGTGCAGCGACCAGGACAAATACCCTTAATCCGGCTTCCCACCCGCAGACATGGCCAATTGTGTCTGTATGGACGCCCGACCAAGACTGAGGTAACACAGGGGCTCGAACCTACGACCCTTGCGTTGGTAGGCAGGGAATCTACCGCTGGACTACACTGATGCCGGTTGCACATGATTGAGAACAGCATGGAGAATTGTACGTGAAGTTCTCACCTCTTTGAAGGAGGAGAAAATGGCCGCCTTGGCGCTCCTCTCCTGCTTGACCTGGTCAGGACCCAGGTATTGAGCGTCGTTCCTGAGGTAGGGCTTCAGGTCCATGCCCTCATACAGGTGGCCTCTGATGTGTTCGAAGGTAGCATCCAGCGCGTGTGGCAATATCCCTCGCTCTTTCGGAGTTCCTAAATATAATAAATAAATCATAAAATAAAATCATAGCAGACCACTCTGATCTGGCACATCGCCTCTTTAACCTCCTCCCATCAGGCAGGAGATACAAGAGCATACAAGTGCAAAAACATCTCGTTTCAGGGATAGCACCTACTGTACCTCCAAGCCATAAGGCATCTGAATTTGCACTGAATCATTTATGCTTTACCTATAGCACTTTAAAACTGTATGCACTTTATGCTGGATATGATGCTGCTGGGTACTGTGCCTGAATGTACATGTATTTTCTGTGTTTGATGTTTATTGTGTATATTGTGTGCGGCTGCACTATCTTTGTCTTTGTATGAGAGCGAACCAAGACAAATTCCTATGTTGACATTGCAATAAATAAATTGAATTTTAAAAATATTTCACATGCTAGGAAGTCCAACTAGGGATGCACCGATCCACTTTTTTCACTTCCGATCCCGATACCTGAATTTGGATATCTGCCGATACCGATATTATGCCGATACCAATATTTTTCTTGAATATACAGTATAGGCAAAGATTTGGTCAATTAAAGTTTTTTTTTTAAATATACCTTGCAAAAAGCAGACAAAATTAAGAAAATATACAAGGCAAAGAAGGATACTATTATACATTATTACACAAATTACGGCCAGCTGTGTGCTGAAATTGCAAAAAAAAAAAAAAAAAAATTCCAATTCCGATCCGATCCGTGAATTAGTGCCATATCGGCACCCGATACCGATATTGGATCGGCCCCATCCCTAAGTCCAACTAACATCATCATCCATCGAGAAACAGACTGAAGACAGATTGTGCCAATTTTAGAAGATCCAAGAGATGCATCTCAGAAGAAACCATACAGGTACAGGTAGGACAAACTGACTGGAGGGGGGCTTTATGTGTTGTTGGCCAGTAAGCAGTAGAGCAGGGCATTTGAGCACACACAAATAAATTAGGACCCTACCCCCCCACCCCACTACCCCCTGAACACAGTTGAACCCGCCCACCGACATGATAATAATAATAATAATAATAATGGCTTTAATTTATATAGCACACTTTAAAATGTAAAACAAATCTCAAGGTGCTTTACAGTAGCTAAAATAGTAAAATAAATAAATAAAAATAAAATAAAATAAAAACAAGCTAAAAACAGCTAAAAGCTCCGAGCTAATAAAAAGCAGAGCGGAACAGGTGGGTTTTAAGGCTCGTTTTAAAAACAGCGAGGGATTTAGAGGCCCGAACAGTTCCTGGGAGTTGGTTCCACAGGCGTGGCCCCAGGGTGGAGAAGGCTCGGTCACCCATCGTTGCCAGCTTGGTGCGGGGGACAACAAGTAGGTTGAGGGTGTCGGATCTGAGTGACCGGGAGGGGGGCTTGGGGGGGAGGAGTTCTTGAAGGTAGGACATGAGCCATCAAACTTCACTTTACAGCAACAGCAGCTGGAC
This sequence comes from Poromitra crassiceps, assembly GCF_964638095.1. Lineage (NCBI taxonomy): Eukaryota > Metazoa > Chordata > Actinopteri > Beryciformes > Melamphaidae > Poromitra > Poromitra crassiceps. Next base: position 112,951,773 of record NC_139624.1, read on the forward strand.
TACACTTGTTTACTTAAAGTATTATAGCTGCCAGAACTTCTACTCCATTAGATTACTCTTGTTAACTACATCGCACACTGCTTGTACCGTAAATTCCTATTTAACTTGGACTGTAAATTCAAATTTACTGTAATGCCTACTTAACGCTCCTCCTATTCGCAGTAGCGGCTGGTGCATTTTTGTCCAGGGAGGGCTATACCAAATATAGGCCTGGACAATGGGGTTGAAAATCTTGAAATCAATATGATAATCATAAGGATTATTCTCAATATCAATATCATATGTTTCACGTATGCAAAATCAGTGTTCATTTGAACTGAATGGTGATTTTCATTCATATTCAACCAGGCATAGTGGCAATCTTCATTTACCTTTCTGTCGAACATCTGGTCATCAATTTAATATCACATCTAGAGGTCCAAGACTTTGGAATGATTTGGACGTGTCTCTGAGGTCCACATTATCTTTCACATCCTTCAAAAAGTTATTGAAAAAATATCTTATGTCTTAACCTTCAATGTCATTATTTTCCATATTATGTAACCATGTTTTCTTTTATGTTGTTTATGTTTATAGTTTTTCTATGTTGTAAATGTCTTTGTTTATCTTGTGTTTTACGTATCCACTGCAGTAGATGATGGGAGTGGAACTCTGTACAAGCCCTTTGGGCTTCGTTCCCTCCTTGCACTGTTTTTCTTTTTAAATTGTGCTAAATAAATCAAATCAAATCAAATCAAAACAAACCTTACATTTTCAAATAATATTCCTACCATACCTCATTTGATCAGTTTTTAAGTAACATTTGCTTGTCATCAATTTAGACAGCAGAAATGTCACTATTAAAATAACTTCATATCATCACGATGATTCTACTGAAAGACAACAAACAATAATACTAGGCTATTGAATTATCATCCACTCCAGCCCTAAATCAAGCAAGTAGTAACGAAACGGACGTTAGCCTACTAGTACCGTAAATTCCGGACTATAAGCCGCGGCTTTTTCCCCGTTTTTTGGCCCTGCGGCTTATATAACGGTGCGGCTTATCTATGGATTTTTTCAGAAAAAAAAAAAAAAAAAAAAATACAAATAAAATCTCTCTTTTTTAGCACTCTTTCTAACTATAAATCCACTTCTGTTTTAATTTCCTCTCTTGCCCTCTTTTCACCACACCGCGGACACTGTGTGCACTGTAAAAATAAACAAAGGTGGTGTTGTGTTATGTTGTTTTGTTGAAATGTTACGGTAATACGGTAAATGGGAGCTTCCTCAAACAGCCATCTCTTTCCCGACAATCCCCTCTGTGCGTGAACCCTTACATATGGTAATTACGGTAAGCAAACGGCCACTCGGTGACCTCCAAAATCGATGGATTTTACAGGTTACACAGCTTCATCAGCACATTTTATGTGCATTGCTTTGCTGCTTGTTTTTTCGATTATTTTTTTGTAAAGCACCTTGAATTGCCTTTGTGTATGAAAGACTTGACATCATTGGCGGAAATCAACCGGTTACTCCTACCGGTTCAAAGTTCATCAGCAGCCCGGAATCACAACAAGACGAGCAGTAGAAGCAACTCTCTCTCACTTACCATGGGGAAGGTACGCAGAAATTCACACGACGCAGCTTTCAAGTTGAAAGCAGTCAATCTCGCATTAAAAGAGGGAAATAGAGCAGCAGCGCGTAACCTGGGCATCGACGAGTCAATGGTGAGGCGTTGGAAGGTGCAGCAGGAGGAACTGTCTCAGTGCAAGAAGACCAAAAAGTCCTTCAGAGGTCATAAAAGCAGATGGCCCGAACTTGAAGATTCCCTTGAAGATTGGGTGTTGACCCAGAGAGCAGACGGCCGAGGCGTTTCCACGGTGCAGATCCGACTGAAGGCCAAAACAGTCGCCACCGAAATGAAAATTGAACATTTCATAGGTGGCCCATCTTGGTGCTTCCGATTCATGAGACGAAAGGGACTGTCCGTCCGGGCGAGAACTACTGAACAACTCCCTCCCGACTACCAGGAGAAAATCACAAACTTCGGCGAATTCACACAAAGGAAGATCACGGAATATTATAGGAGTGTGAAAACATCCACAATCACCAACGGGTTCCAAAAGGCTGGACTGCTGCGGGATGAAGAGGATGACGCCGCCACAGCTGGCGCTGAGGGCCGTCAGAGGCTTCAGAGGCTGTTCGATGCCGACACCGACAGTGACGAAGAGGAGTTCGTTGGTTTCGAGTGACAATGAAGGAGAGAGGAGAGTGGTTGACGAAGCCACCCTGAACCTGTTCGTTTCCGACACTGAAGATGAGGACTTTGGTGGTTTCAGTACGCAGGAAGAAGAGGAAGACGAGGATTAGTGACTTGACTTCTCTGGTTACAGCCGTTTGCTGCACATATAGCCTATTGTTGTGTGATTTTGTCTAGGGATTAGTGACCTGACTTTTGTTTTGTTTTGTTGAAATGTTAATGGGAGCTTCCCCAAACAGCCATCTCTTTCCCGACAATCCCCTCTGTGTACGAACCCTTACATATGGTAATTAAACATCAAAACGCCCGCGGCTTATAGTCCGGTGCGGCTTATATATGTAAAAAAACAGTCAATTTTGCTGCTGCGGCTTATATACCGGTGCGCCTTATGGTCCGGAATTTACGGTACCTTCTGAATCATATGGGCAACAGATTAGTAGGCATATCAATCACAGAGCAGATTACAGAAATAGACAGTAACCTGGTCAGCAGCTCTCTGATCTCTACATCAAACTTCCCTCTTTAGCATCCATATTTACTTGAAAAGCACATGGCATAAACACTTTGGAAGAAGGACTTCCCACAGCATGTGAATGAGTTACATTACATTACCTATGAGGAAAGCACGTTCGTGCATGCAAATAGAGTCCGCCAAGAATGCATTGCCGTCGCTCTACCTGGTCGCTAGATACCAGCGCCCCGAATCCCTTTGTTTTGAGAGTGAACAGCGCATGTGCAATTTACACAGATCCTGGCTTAGCACTGGTGGAAGCCGGAAGTCCCCGGACGGCGTCCGTGCAGAAAGTAGTTGACCCAAAACAGTACACATGTAGATCATTATGAATCTACATATTTATTGCAGATTATATACTCACTATCTAATATTCACCTTGCTCATAATTTATTTATTTTTATTTATTTATATATATATATATATATATATATATATATATATATATATATATATATATATATATATACACACACACGTTTTATTTTCCCCTCCATGTGAGGTGGGGCGGGGCCCTGGCGCCCTCTAGTGGCCGGCCCGCCACTGCCTATTCGTGTATTGGACTGCACTTTCAAAAGGAAAATGTCTAAAAGGCTAAACCACGTTTTTGTCTTTAAAATATTTTCCTTTTTTCCTTTTATCTCTGAATTTTGATATAACGCTACAGTGCATAGAACTAACAAATTCCTTGTATGGAATCTTGCATATTGTGGCAATAAAAGTGATTCTGATAGTATGAACATTTAGCAACAGGAAAAATGCCTAAACAAGTGAAGTGGTTCTCAAAGTGGGGTTCCAGGGGGTCCCCAGACCCCAGAAAAAAAGGAGAATAATTTATTTTCACTATAATTCCATTCATAAGTCAGACAATGACAGAATGTATGACTATTTTGATCATGGGTTTCATAGGACTTTCGGGATCCTGGGACAAAGTCTTATCCAATGGGGGTCCGTGGTCTAATTTCTGTCATTTTAGGGGTCCTTCATGTGAAAAAGGTTTGAGAACCACTGGCCTAAACCAACCTGGACAATCATCAAAATGTCAGTGTGCCCCCATCCTTACCTTGGATTGTGTAGGTTTTCCCAGCGTTGGTTACACCATAGCTGAATATCAATGCATTCTTCCCATCCAAGTAGTCGGACACTTGGCTCTTGATGGTGCCCTCAAATAGTTCAGCCTGCGTCGTCTCAGGTCCAAAAATCTAAAAGACAATTAGAACCCCGTATTTGACAGATGTGAAGCCAGCTTCTTCCAAAACAACTATTAATCCAATTAGCCTGGAATTCATCCCATATTCATCATCTCAAGTCACATTAATATATTAGTTGCATTAGTATCCTTCTTTTCCAGAGTAACTAGAGCATGATGCCACATATCAGTCATTTCACTCAGACTAAAAGTATGATTACCAACTATTAAAAGTTTTTCTTGCATTTTACCATATTTAACCATACTATCATGTCCGTCTGGATTGAATCTGCATAGGCAATAAATGAAGTGCTTGACCAATACTTTTTTGTTCATTTTTTGGTTGTTTTTGGATGACATACCATTATGGCTTAGAGTCAGATAATATGAAAACTGTATTGCTGAAAGTCTTGAAAGTCAAGAATGAAATGGAACCTTATATCCTAAAAACTCAAATAATCAAACATATGAATATGCTCAGGCTGCAGGTCAACAGTGTTAGACGCTCAGGAAACCTCTGACCTGAGAGAAGCTCAGGAAAGTTCTGACCTGAGAGAAGCTCAGGAAACCTCTGACCTGAGAGAAGCTCAGGAATCCTCTGACCTGAGAGAAGCTCAGGAAACTTCTGACCTGAGAGAAGCTCAGGAAACCTCTGACCTGAGAGAAGCTCAGGAAACCTCTGACCTGAGAGAAGCTCAGGAAACCTCTGACCTGAGAGAAGCTCAGGAATCCTCTGACCTGAGAGAAGCTCAGGAATCCTCTGACCTGAGAGAAGCCCAGGAAACTTCTGACTTGAGAAGCTCAGGAAACTTCTGACCTGAGAAAAGGAGAATTTGTGGAGCGACAGGCCGATGCCCCTCTCACTGCTCTTCATGGTGGCAGAGCCCTTTGGTGCATGCAGCGTCACTGTCTGGCTGTTCTCCATCACTACACAACCCTGAGGAACAGAGAGAGTTTTCACAGTCTGAATAGAAACAGGCACCCTGGCAAGGGCAGACTGTCCTGCTGCTTGACAGGCTGAGGTTGAGGTTGAGGTTCCTCCCCAAACACAGCTATACAATTATTGTTAATTCTTAATCTAAAAAGCAGGGTTCCTACAGATTAAAAGAATGACAAATCCAGACCTTGATTTGATCTGAAGATTTTGTCTGGTGTTCAATATGATTTACACAGATAGACATCTTGCCCCTGCTAACTAGGTCATATTACTGCATATAGATGAAGATTGTTATTCACAGCCACAAATATCAGAATATGTGAGATGATTGGCAGGCTTCCTACATGCTTTCCATTTTAAAATTCCATATCGTTCCAGGCAGAACCTATGTTCTTGACTGGATGTGATTTTGGTGCAGACCCTATGTTCTTGACTGGATGTGGTTTTGGTGCAGACCCTATGTTCTTGACTGGATGTGGTTTTGGTGCAGACCCTGGCCTATATGTTCTTGACTGGATGTGATTTTGATGCCGGGTATTATGATGCATGCTGACAGCGGCTGGGTAATAAGAGCCTCTATCTGAACATTATTCTTCACATCAACAAAAACTGGGTGTACAACATAAAACGTAGAAGTATGTGTGTATCAGAACCACAACATTTCCCATACTTTTTTTAAATTCCCAAACTATTCAAGACCTGGAAATGTTCAAATTCATTTTTAATACTTATCCAGACCCTGAGTAGGAACCCTGGATAGAATTTCACATTAGACGCTATACCGGTACCTGATCCTCATTATCGAAGAGTTCCTCTTTAGAGAAGGGTCTGACTCTCAGGTAGACCCTCAGAGTCTGCTGCTCAGCCATGCCTGGCATCTCACCCTACAAACCCAGAGGACAATGCAAGGTCACACCCCACACCAAAATTCAGTGAAGAAGAGCTGAACTTTTAGGGTCACTTCAATCATTCTGATCAGTTGGTGATCTAGTCAAGGAAACCTGGACAGGCATCCTAGGTCAGCACTCCTACTCTTTAAGTTAGGGTTTCCACACCTTCTTAAACGTACAATTCCAAGGACTTTCCAGGCCCAATTCCCTCAAATTCAACGACCCAAGATGGCATAGTTTGGATTAAGACTTACCCTCAGGCTCTTTCTATGTTCGTCTCAGGACTTCACAGTAGTAAGAGCCCTCTCATGGACCATGCGATTTTCATTAGACAATCTGTGTTGGGCATTAAACTCACCTTATTTCTGCACTTTGAAGTCACAGGTAGGGTCGGGTGGGGCAAACTAATCATATCGGAAGCCTAGTTGCGGGGAAAAGTGAGCGGCTGTTCTTTTTTTAAAGACAAAGTTTGACGAGAATCACCGAGTTGCCTGGAAACAAGAGTCCAGACGCATGCGCACTGGCATCATTTTGCCTTCTACATACATTCTGCAATGCATTTTAGACAGACCACCACCGTTCACTTTTCCCCGCAACTAGGCTTCCGACATAATTAGTTTTCCCCACCCGACCCTACCTGTGACTTCAAAGTGCAGAAATAAGGTTGAGTTTAATGCCAAACACAGATTGTCTAACAAAAATTGCATGGTCCATGAGAGGGCTCTTACTACTGTGAAGTCCTGAGACAAACATAGAAAGGGCCTGAGGGTAAGGTCAAGACATGGATCTAGGTTAATTACAACACTGAGAACATTTGTTTAGTCATTCTTACACATTTCTGAAATGTGTAAGATTGACTTTCAACAGAAAAAAACACTAGCTAAAATTATCTTTTAACTAAAGTGCATGCAAATTTGAAGTAACGCTCGAGTGGAACAAGAGGAAAAAGATCAAGGAAGGCTATTGTCCTGAAACATTTAAAAGACTTTGAATTTTAAGATTATCTGATGAAAACAGATTAACTTTACCTGCTGGGGTAAATTGCTGGCCTGCAGATCATCACATGTGGACTCCATTGGCTCAGGCTCGTCCAAGGTCAAATCAATAATGGTAGTCATCTTGAGATGAGACAGCTCAGGGAAGTCTGTGCGCCTGATTCAGTAGTGCATTAAATAACAACACCACCACTTTGAGGATCCCACTGAATCTCTGGTATTCACAAGAAATGTTGGTTTTACAACAGATAGATCTGCTGACACTAGCCTACTCCACTGGAAACCAGGGGGCAATTTCTAATCAGTTCTACTTGAAAGCAGCTGAGAAGTCCAGCAAATCATCGGGAATAACCAACCAGCTCGCAGAGAGGGAGGGAGCATTCAGGCACCCAAGTGTGGAAGTAACTAATTACATTTACTCACATTACTGTATTAAGTAGCCTAGCTTTTTTGTGTACTTTTTCGAGTAGCCTATTGTTTAAGTCTATAATTTTACTCCTACTTAAATAGTCCATGGGCCAAACGCCAAAATTCAGTACCACTCAAGTGGGCAAATTCTAATCATGATTTTTGAACAGGTATATATCCATAGATGATATTTTAATATGATAGCCTTTGCAGAATGGCAGCTTTGTCACAGTTATCAGCTCATGAAGTTAGCCAGCCCTTACAATAAATTGGATTCTAGGCACTGATGCATACCCTATTCTATGCAGACTTTCAGGACCTTTACTCATGTTCTGTGAGAACCTGTTTGACAACATTTTAAAGGGTAGCTTCTTAGCTTTCATTGAAGCTCAGTTGTGAGTCTGTCTGACAAATAAAGAGGTCACATGGGCTCTTCAAAATGTCAGTGACATTCATTTTTCGCCTAAACTATAGTCTTTATTTCAGCACTGTGGCATCTAGGAACATCACAGACACAAACAACAAACACTGGAATATTCATAGGACTATAACGATTCAGAAAAGGTATAATGTACCCATACTATCCCATCGTGAGGGGTGAATTTGGCCCTTAAGGTAGAAGATTGACTTCTTAAGGGAAATGGGCCAGAGCCCAAGATTTTACATAATAATAATAATATACATCCCTAGATTATGTTTTTATATGATAGACCTTGATGACTGGTAGCTTATTAGTGCTTATCCCCTCTTAAATTATGGACTTCTGTCATTCAAAACCAGCCTTCCCTGGAAATCATCTTTCTTTCATTATCCGTTGCCTAGGGTGTCTGGACTACTGTTAATATTACATAGATATAGGCAAACTATCCTATGATATTGTACATACTATACTATACTATACTAGATATACTATGCTTGTCTACTAAATTGACACGTTTCTGAGTCAAAAATAGTTTTATTTGTGTTACATTATATGAACAGCTACATTCAAAATGTGAGACACCATGCCAACCACGAGGGCAACACCATCATCGTCATTCACATCTGATTGTGCTGGTTGGCACATTTTTGTAGTTTGCACAGGTTTATGCACTTCAGACCATTATTGAGACCTGTGCATTCTGGTGGTTTGCACGACCTCACACACTTGCAGGAGAGCAACTGCAAAATGGTTTGGTGCTGGGGAACCGAAGATCCACTGGATTTCAAGCTGCCCCTCATCGTCTGTGGTCCACCCATGGTCCTTGGTACAGGTGGCTGGGTTTGAAGAGACCGGCGTCTACATATTGCAGTCTGATCGTTTGCATGAATGGAATGCATTAATAGGCAATCCTCACATGGTGGAAGCTGGCTGGACTCTACCTCCCCATGTCTGGTGCAGAAAAGTTGGTATCGGAGGAGGTTGACATCTGTAATGTGTGTAGAGGGTGCACATGTGGCAGGTGATTTCCAGCAGCTTCTTGAAGAGCTCATCAGAGACATCTCAAGCACGGCCGAGCTCAAAGAAGGCTTCTTGATATGTCCTGTCTGTTCAGGGTGCCCACTTTTCCGCATCCTGCAAATGCGCTGACAGTGTTGCAGCCAGTGAACGTGTGCATGCATGCCACCAGCAATACTATCGCCGTGTGATTGGCATAGTTTGGTGATGTCCAGAAACATTGTCTTGTTCTGTGTTCCACATTTTTGGTACATTGGGCATGGGATGTCCTTGCTCCAACCCAGAGTCAGCACCAGAACATCTGTCTGCCATGATGATCACTGCCTTGAAGCCAGACTCTGCTGCATGGAGAGCATGCATTAGCATGCAGGTGTCAGCTTCTTCCTGAGAGGATTTGAGCTGTTACCTCCTCCCATTGGTTCTTGTTGATTTTGAAGCAGGCTACTTCACAGGTAACATATAAGGCCTTGTCTTGTAGTTTCTCTTTCTTTCCATTCCTCGAATTTGATCAGATTTGCTGGCAGCGCTGTAGAACAGTTTCCTCCACCGCTGGATGTTGTGGCTGAAATCATGCAGGTTGACTACATCTGGCGGGGCAACAGTTGCAGTTGACAAGCTGACAAACTCATATTGGTCTGGACTGAGTGGATTCACAAAGGAGTTTTCCATGATATCAACAATGGACTATACTTTAAGGACCATAGGTGGACCACAGATGATGAGGGGCAGCTTGAAATCCAGTGGATGCGCGGTTCCCCAGCACTGCAGGTGCCATCTTGCAGTTGCTCTCCTGCATGTGTGTGAAGTCGTGGAAACCATCAGAGTGCACATGTCTCAATAATGGTCTGAAATGCACAAACTACAAACATGTTTCCAACCAACACAGTGAAGAGCTTGCTGCACAGCTGACAGACTCAGATGTGAATGACGATGATGGCGTTGCCCTCGTGGATGACATGGTCTCAGGAAGGGTAGATTGTCCTAATAGACTAAAAAAAGACTGGAAACATTTTGAATGTAGCTGTACTGTACATATACCGTAACACAAATTAAAAAAAAATTGACAGAAAAGCGTACCAATTTACTCTCTTTTTGACTGAGAAATGTGCCAATTTAGTAGACAATTAAGTAGGCTATAGTATATCTATCTAGTATAGTATGGTATGTATAGTATCATAGGATAGTATATGCCTATATCTAGACATGTAATATTAACAGTCAGTAGTCCAGACACACCCCAGTGAGAGGATATAATGAAAGAAAGATTATTTCCCATAATTCCCATAAATCCATAATTTAAGAGGGGTTAAGCACTAATAAGCTACCAGTCATCAAGGTCTATCATATAAAAACATAATCTAGGGATGAATAGGAATTAAAAAAAATCACAAATAGAATTTGTCCACCCGGATGGTACCGAATTTGGGGTTTTGGCCCATTTCCCTCGAGAAGACATTCTTCTACCAAATTCACCCCTCACAATAGGATAGTATAGGTACATTATATATTTTCTGAATCCTTATAGTCCTATGAGTATTCCAGTGGTTGTTGTTTGTGTCTGTGATGTTCCTAGATGCCACAGTGCTGAAATAAAGACTATAATTTAGGCGAAAACTGTGGAAAAATGAATGTCACTGACACTTTGAAGAGCCCATGTGACCTCTTTATTTGTCAGACAGACTCACAACTGAGCTTAAATGAAAGCTAAGAAGCTACCCTTTAAAATGTTGTCAAACATGTTCTCAGAACATGAGGAAAGGTCCTGAAAATGAGCCTAGAATCAAATTTATTGTAGGGGCTGGCTAAATTCATGAGCCGATTACTGTGACAAAGCTACCATTCTGCAAAGGCTATCATACTAAAATATCATCTATGGATATATACCTGTTCAAAAATCATGATTAGAATTTGCCCACTTGAGTTGTACCGATATGTGCAATTTTAGTGTTTGGCCCATGGACTAAATAGGGGGAAATAAGAAAATGTCCAATACATATGAAAAGCTGCTCCTGTGGAAAGGCTATCATATATTAATTTACTTATATTGACCCTATAAACAATTTAGTATCGGTAAGGTTTTGCCCACCCAGATGGTACCGATATCTGGTCTGGCCCATGGACTAAAAGGGATACACCACTTTTTTGGAAGTTTAGCTCATTTGCCACCCCCCCACATAACCAAGATACACCATGCCTTACCAGCACTGTCTGCTCAGTTTATAGTGAGCTAGTCGTGAAGTTAGTAATTATCACCATAGAATGGAGGCTAATGGTACAGCTGTTAAAAATCGGCCAAAACACACATCTCACGGCGCCAAAATACATATTGTGCTTCGGGTACTCACCAGATGAAATGTTAATCCAAAATGCACATAATCTGTCTTTTTAGAAGGAAAAGAGGTCAGTGCCCACTGCCCATGTTTAGAAAGTAGTGCCGGCTACACACCTAGGAACTTTCTGTACCAATGCATGGCCTTCTGCTGACCTGGAAATGAGAATAAAACACAAATTCTGCACAAAATGCACATAACCTCTAATTCACACTTATTTTTGTCATATCGTTAGATATTTTTGATATTGGTATGTTATACTTTCATACTATAAACCTCTTAATATTTTCACTCATACTTCAGAACATTAATTCTCAACATTTTTTCCTATCAATACCTGTGTAGTCCACATTAGGTCCATTGACCCTTATTTTAGAGTATTTCTATCATTAAGATATTTTGTCCAGAATTATATGAAGACTACTCTAAAGACAAAACAGTGAAACTATGATCAAAATAGATTTAGATCTTCTCAGGTTACATTAACTTAAGAAAAGAATTAAATGCTAAAAATTTAACAATTCAATTCAATTTGCTAGTGGCACCATCAAGAACCACCACTTTAGAAGAAGCATCCCATGTTTGAAGTGGATGTTTGGTTTAGCTGTTGCACCAGCACTCCCTGGTGTATGGCGCCCCCTAGTGGTAGTTTTTAAACAGTAACAAAAGGAGATGCAGAAAATCAAATCATTTTGAGCAACAAAGATGAGAAGTTTCCATCACGATAAACACCTTAGGGGCAGGGTTCCCAGTTCTGTCAATTTCCATCTGTGAGGCAGCGAATGAATACCAGAAATGATTACTACACTGGACAAAATATGACAAACCGCTTAATTGGATTTTAGTGCTCGAGTCACTGCATCATTTCATTAGAAGCTATTGAAATAAAACATGTTTCCATAAAATTATCAATAAAATACAAGCTGCACTGCTAGAGAAAATGTATTTGCAGTATGTCACATTACGTGGAAGGTTATCCATGGAAGATAACTGTAACAACTCATTAAACACATTAGAAAATTAAATTACTTCTACCATTTTACTAATTCCAGTCTCGCTGGCCAGCCTCCCCTCCCTTCTGTGAGAGGAAGGGAAGGGAGGCTGGCCAGCAAGACTACCAATTCCATGAGTTTTCCAGTCCTGGAAAATGATTTTTAAAATCCATGACTGAGGTTTTCCATGACCATGGGAACCCTGTTTAAGCCATTTACACTAACAAAATATTGCACGTTTGCCATTCTTGTATCAGACCATAAAAACAACAAGGTTAAACTTTTTTCTTTTCTTTATTGCATCATCAGTGATCTTTATGCATCTGCGATGGTGACCTCGACCTCTACGCCAGGCTCTATGCTGATGGATGTGATCTGCTTGACGATCTCAGAGGGGCTGTGCAGATCGATCAGACGCTTGTGGATCCTCATCTGGAAGCGGTCCCAGGTCTTTGAGCCCTCACCACAGGGAGTCTTTCTGGTGGTGATACGCAGAGTCTGGGGGGTAGGGGAGAGACCAGCTTTTAGTTTGACCACAATCTGAGAGAAAATGGATATTACTGCCCATTACTGGTATTCTTTTCAGGGTGAAAAGCCTGATTAAGAGGACATCAGAACTGGCCAATGACACATATTCATGCGTACTTTGGCTTGATCAGTCATTTTAAAATCAATTCAGGTTAAGGGCATCCCATAGACCCCAGTGTAGTATTCCAAGATGCACAAGGGTATTGGCACGATAACTGCATCCGGGTATTATAGCGGTAGATTCCCTGCCTACCAACACGAGGGTCGCAGGTTCACGCCCCTGTATTACCTCTGGCTTGGTCGGGCGTCCATACAGGCACGACTGGTTGTATCTGCGAGTGGGAAGCCAGATTGAGGTGGGAAGCCAGATTGAGGGTATGTGTCCTGGTTGCTGCACCAATGCCTCCTCTGGCCAGTCAGGGCGCCTGCTCGGGGGGGAAGGGAACTGATGGGAATAGCGTGATGGTCCCATGTGTTATGTCCTGCTGGTGAAGCTCCCCATTGTCAAGTCATGTGTCTGAGAAAGCATGGCGCTAGTCTACAGCTCTCCCCAGATTGGCAGAAGGGGTGCAGCAAGGGGAAATTGACTGAGTACAACTGGGTAGAAAAGGGGGGAAATCAGAAAAAATATATATCTGCATCAACTCGATGCTTGACTGAATCTTAGTTTTGTTTAAATAAAAATGGCATGATTTACATATACTGTAAGTTGAAGTAGTTTTCTTATTTTTCCCAGAATGTGTACATTTTGAAAAGCATAGTATTTATGTCTGCATCTGCCCGTGGGCCATCACGATAAAGATTAAGGATACAGGTTCAGTCAAGCCATTACAGGATTGACTTGACGTTCTCTGAAATTATCTGGGGAAAAATGTGTGCATATATAGAGTTGAATGTTTTTAGGCATATATTGTATCGGCAATCGGCCAAAAGAGTTGGGGCATATCGGATATTGCGCAAAAAAACAACAGTATCCTGCACACAGTATATGTCCATCCTTCCAACAGCAAGACATTTGGTGTTCCAGTACCTTGGTTGGCATGCGGACTGGTCCCTTAACCTTCAGGTTCTTCTCCTTGGCACCACGGATCAAGTCTGCGCAAACTGAGGGTTTGACAAAAGAAAAAAGTCAACAGAACCGCAGTGACCAGCAGTCAGTCACATGGTACTTTGAATTCCTGGCTCAGAATAGCGTATAACGTCATCACAGTTTATCAATGTCATATTTCTATCCTCATAGCTCAGGTCAGTGCTACCAGAAAACAAAAAATTTCCTATTCCAACATGACTGACCCTTTTCCAGAGATTTGACGTTGCGGCTGGTGAGTGTGATGCGGATGCGGTGAATGGCCACCTCAGTCTCAACAGGTGCCTTGCCAGTGTCCTTGAAAGCCTGCATTTTTGGAAGCAACAGGACAATTAAAGTACAGAATTTAAGTCACAATCCATTATTATTTCACTCACAACCACCTCATTTTGTTTACACTTCAGTAAACCAACATTGAGAATGTACAAATCTTGGTTACCTAGTACCTTGGGGTCCCCGTTTAAAAGATCTTGAGTTAGTCTTGGTTCCAAATCACCTTTGACATTTATACGTTATTAGATTTAGCGTCACAGACGCCAAACCTGGCCACTTTTTTGACAATATCGTATCAAAATTCTGTTTCAACGCCTGCTACAAATGATCAAGTGCTGTTTCCACTTGGTTTAATGGCTGAAACCACAAGTCAAACTTCTTATCTTTCTAGCGACATCGTTTTAATCATTCACTATAGCCGTTTCCTTACCAGAGTCTGGGAAGTGACGTTATTGCTGGTGAAAAAGCTGCGAGCTAAAATACCCAAAGCTGACCAGTCCTATCTGAACGTCTATGCTGCTAGCGTAGTTTTGCAGTAGCCTGGGCTAGTTTTACAGGGCCTTTCTTCTTCATGGTATATTCTTCTTCTGTGGTACCATCGCCCAAGCGGCTCACTGCTACTTTCTCTTATCAAAGGCACTTTCATAAGGTATTTTGACATTTTATCATGCACATTTTAATATGAAACTTTACACAGACTGTCAGATATCTGCGAATAAAAGGGACTTGCGACAGCGGACAATTAACCTCTTAGATAGCCCGCAAAGAAGGAGGAAGTACGTCACTCGGTCCGCAAACAAAGGGGGTCGGGTTTGGGTAAAAGTGGTCAGCTATGTTGTTAGTTCCGTTATATGCTAGAGTAACTAGACACATCCAAGCCAAGGCAGTTTTCCCCACCAGTATAGCTACACATCCATGATGTTATTACGTTAGCAGCAGTAGCATATTATTTCCCGTTATATACTTTCAGAAGTTTAATTTACAAACAGAAGACTGGTATATGCGGGTGATATTATCACGAATGCATTAAGTGGAACCCGGGCTTTATTAACTCACAGGAAGAAGTAGCCTCAACGCGACTCTTCAGTCATTCTTCCTTCCTTGTATGGAAAATTCCTGTTACATTTAAACTTGTTTGATGCATTACGTGCCGGGCGCATTCACATCACATGCAACGCTATACGAGAACACTAGTCATGCATTTGTTTTTATATTTAAACTCTCTAGTTAGTCTATAGTTTAGCGTTAGTTGCAAAATAACGTTAATTGCCGAAACAGCCATCAAGTGTCTAAAAGTTAGCCAGTCAGAGCTAGCACGTGAAACACGTTTGTAGCATCAGATTGGTGTTAGCTAACAGCGCTGTAGCATGTGATGTTGGTAGCCAACTCCCAAATCAACAACAGAGAAGCTACGCATAAAACAGTAAATACAAACTTTTGTTGCAGTGTCACGTTACGTTACTCACCATTGTTATTACTCCTGGCCGACTTATTCGGAAGAAATAGCGAACAGCGGTGAACCAGGAACAGGCGCGTGCTTAGCTATTCAGGAAAAGAACGAGCATCTTCTTCTTCTTCTACTATTGTTTTATGGCGGTTGGCAAACAGCTTATTGTGCATTACCGCCACCTACTGGAGTTTGATGTCTTCTTCATATTGGAATCTATTTAAGTGTTCATCATGTATCCACCCATAGTGTATGGGGCAGCATTAATAGTGCTCCCATTCACGATATGTCCATTCTACAACTCAGTCGGCGGGAACTCATCCCTCAGCGCCTTCTCGATTTCCTCTCCGGAAATGTCAACAAGAACGAGCATTCTTCTTCTTCTTCTGTTTAGTTTTACGGCGGTTGGCATCCAAAATGTTGCATTACCGCCTCCTTCTGGACTAATACATCCACTGTTCCCCTATTCCATTACAGTCTTTTTAACAGTCCAGTTCCTCTCAAGAAACTGACCACTATTTTCTTCCCCTCCACTACTCCCACACATCCCATTATAGCCTTCACACTGGCCTCTATTTGTCCCAGTCTCTGCAGTCCAGTCATCATGATCACCCTCTCTGCTTCATATCTCCTGCATGAGATCAGAACATGCTCCACTGTCTCCCTAACTTGACACTGACTACAATGCCCAGTTGGATGCTTCCCTATTAAACTAAGTGTTCCATTTAAGTTGCTGTGACCAATTCTCAATCTACCTATGACTCTCTGTTCACTCCTATTAGCCCCACTATTCCCCACCACTCCCACTTTATTTTGTATACTATGCAGATGTCTCCCTTTTATTGCCCTATCCCACTGCTGTTGCCACTGTGTAACTATTTCCCTCCATACTATGCTCTTCCCCTCTGATTTTGAAAGTTTGATGTCAATGTCCACCTGTTCTCTCCTGATTGCCTCCTTTGCTGCCCTGTCTGCTTTCTCATTACCTGAGATACCTACATGAGCTGGCACCCACATGAACTTTATAATTTTCCCCTGCCTATCTAACCTTGAATTAACAAGAACGAGCAAGGGCCCGCTGCCCTTTATATACTGCTCATCCGGGTACTTCCTCGTGCGGCTTCTTCTTCGACAACTAGTCTGGGCACCTTCCACCCCGCTTTTTGTCATGGGGGCGTAAACCCCGGACCCAGAATTAACACCGGATGGCAATGCGCCTAACAACGTCTTTGTTGCCGTTAGCTTGACGCAGTGATGTTACCTAAACTAGAGTCTGATCAAAACAAAGCTAGCGTTACATAAAACAAAACGTTTATGCAATATGGCATCTCCGCCACCACCGCCTGACACACCGGTCAAAAGTTAACGGTGAAAGAGGATTCTGATACTTGGGTCAAATTGTCAAGTTAACGTGAAAGTTGACGAGCTAGAAACGCTGCCATCCGGTCTAGGGCGGGCTCTAGGCGGGAACCAGTAGGGTGACAAAATCAATTGTGGGCGGGAGCCAGGCTCTTTCTCGCCGAGAAGAGCCTGGTGACGCGAGGTTATCGACAACCGAGCCAAAATCAACAGCGCCTTTTAGTGGCTGGATGGAGCAGTGTCTGCGGTAGAAACCTTTTGGATAAAAAGAAGAAAGAAAAACAGTTACTAAAAAATCAAAACATACTGTCATACAGCAGAATGGGCTGATTTTCTATTCATTCCATTTGTTTGACTCCTGCACATCATAACTCTATCCCTGGCCAACATGTGGCTTGGTGCAGATGGCCATGGTTTAGCCCCCCAATGTGACCCTACTACTGTGCTTTGTGTATATATAATATATACACTCGTGCAGTATTAGGGTCACATAGCGTTCCAATAGGCAATAGGGGGTAACGGCTGTTCAAAACGCTCTCCTAGCCGTCTCCGAAGTCCAATTGCAGATCCAAAGATATGATAGTCCTACGGAAGCCACTAATTTAGCCGGGGTGGTTAAAATGATACTGCTGCGTGAAACAACCGTTTCAAAGCAGTCCTTCCACAGCCTGTGCTGAATTTACAGCAGGGTGTGTTTGATCTCACTATCATGGTGCACCGCTTGCACGCAGCGAGCAAACACTTCATGCAGTCACACGGAGACAGGCTCAGTCAGTGATGAACGCAAATCCAGCGCACCTGCAAAACATGTCATGATACCCAAACTCCCAAGGTTCCTGTCTAGGAAGTTTCTCCTCTCCTAAATACATCACAGGCTGTGGAAAGTAACCTCGCGTCACCAGGCTCTCTCTCTCTAGCGGAAGGACTGCTTTTAAACGGTTGTCTCACACTTTAACCGCCCCGGCTAAATTACTGGCTTCCGTAGGAGGACTATCATATCTTCGGATCTTTCCCCCCTATTGCCTATTGGAACGCTATGTGACCATAATACTGCACAAGTGTATTATATATACACAAAGTACAGTAGTAAGGTCACGTTGGGGCTAGCCATGGTTAGGCCATAGTGAGAGCAAACAAGTTTTGTTTCGTTTATTGATATAAGCGTCTGCCAAATGACGTAATGTAAATGTATTGAGTTTAAAGAGATAAAAGCAATCCACAATCACTTTCTAGTTGTGGATTATAAAGAGGGCCAATAATTCACCATGTAGCCTATGGCACATTTAATGTAATCATCAATTAAATAACCCATTCAAAAATATATTAAGAAATTGTGATATCCACAGCTTTATAAAACAAGGAACAAAGAGTAGAAAGTATAAAAATATTTTAATGAAATCCCATCACACTAAAACAATGCAGGATAAGGTTAAATTTCAAATGACAAACGGTAAATAAAAATTGTATTTTAAATTCCTAGTTTAAGAGACAAAACTGGGTAAAACAAAGTAAATTAGAAACCTCACAGTAACTAAAAGTCTGTAAGGTTTGAGTTGGCTAAATGAAAAACACTGATATGAAATGACGGTTGACAGTGCAAGACAACATAAATTAACAGACTTAGGCCTTCAATATAATACATGAGTGCAAACACTAGCTTGTACACCTTAACCCATACAGTAAACAAACTATCTGGTATTTTATACTGTAGCTTTTTTTTCCAAAACAAGTGAAGAAATGAAGCCATTGGTGAGAGATAATTCCACATTTTTACTTTGTAAATCAACTTCTTTAAAGAATTTCCTTGAACCAAATGTAATTTTCTTCATACCAATATAAATATGTCTTGTTTCAATATAGTAAACTGCCAATTCCACAAACAAATGAAACTGCATTGGAAACACGTGGACTTACATTCACCCCATTGGTAAGATTTAAAAAACAGACTAAATGACTTAAGATAAACACTTTTTGCAGTTTGCAAGAAGTTCTATTCCTGCATAGGTCAAGCCAAACTTTATGTAAATCTGGCATCTTAAAGTTGCCTTGCTTATCGGCACAAGTATGCCTCATAAAATATATTTTCTCAATCATTAGGAGTCACCCATTAATTTGGCACACACACTTAATTCAATAACATTAACTTTCAACAATGTTCTTCTGTCGAAAAAATGCATTGTGGCAGATAATTTTGAGCAATGGGAAATTATTATAAGTTAGAATTTTATTATAAGAAATGTATCATGTATCGTGGATTATATGCATGCCGAATTGAAAAATGCATCTTGGTGATTTAGAAATGCAGTGCTTCATAGTGTATGAGACATGTCCTTTTTCGTCGATCAGCAAAAAGCAAATTTTTGAATGGATTTCGGCATAATGCACACTCAGATCTGCTCACAGTTCTGTGTATTTTGCCAAGCTAAAACATTCATAAAATTGGTTGCCTGTTATACCAGAGACCTTTATTAGAGCAAGATGGCCCAATTGCAAGTCAATTCCTGTATCTGTCTCACATGGGTTTCGCTACTGCCACGCCAACCTAAGGAGACTAGCAGCAGATCCTGAGTCTATTCACTCCAATGGGAGAAGTGAACGTGAGCACAGATGATGACTGATTCTTTCATCCCATAGTCACCAAAGGAAATAATGGACCCATTTTTCACAAGCCACATATATTCTGAGGATTCTGACACTAAAATGGTATTTTCAGTCAGACAAATCAGGAGAAAATTAACTTTGTTCGACACCTGTCTCTGTTGCTGCAACACACTCTCGCAAGATCTGGCAAAGAGATCTCCGGTCGGATCTTGTACTGGGTTGATATCAGATTAAAACGAGCTGCAAAATAAGGCAAAAACATTAAAAGTTCATCAGTAATACATTAGTGTTAAAATGCCCAAGCTGTGTGCAGCAATAGGCTGTAATAACAGGAGCAAGTTATCAGTTTGTTCCATCCATCCACACAACGTTCATAACACTTTCAAATGGGGTGGGGGGACTGGGGGAGAGGTGACCACGCCCACTTAGGAGACAGGAAGTGTATAGCATTTTATACCATTAGAGCAGCGTGTAATGGGTCGTCTTGTTGGAGTATTGAGTATCTTTGGTTACCGTATACCAACAGCTGTCAGTATCAGTCCAACCACCTGTAGCCAGTGTTGCCAGATCTCGCGAGAAAAACAAGCAACCGGGTCGGGTAGCTGATTATAACCAAGTCAGTTGTAAGGCCGCAGTTTGTCCAGGCTGAGCAGCAGGTCCTGGGCGCTGGGTCTGCAGCGGGCCTCTCTGCTCCAGCACTGCCGCAGCAGAGCAGCACAGAGGCGTCCCCGCTCCGAGCTGAATGCAGGCCTGCCCTCTAGTGGAGGCCGCAGGTTGTAGGCCACCACGGCGTACTGGACGTGCTGCCTGTCCTCCCCGCTGTACGGCTGCTCCCGGGTCATCAGCTGCCACAGGGTGATCCCCAGGGAGAAGACGTCCGCTGCAGCAGACACGCCCTCGCCCTTCAGCAGCTCGGGCGCTCGGTGTGTGTAGGTGCCCCCCACGTGGCTCAGGTGGGGGCCCATGCTGCTCAGCTACAGTGGTGAAAGGAGTATTAACATCCAAAGTAAAAGTGCCAAAACAGCAATGGAAAGCAATAACAATTTCAAGTAAAGGTCTAGCTTCAACACGAGACTGCCTTCATTCTTCATTCTGAGTCTTGAAGTAGCACCCCAATATGTCATGGTAAGCTCAGCTAAAAATGGCCCTCCATCTTCATACATGTAGCAATCACAATAAAACAGTACCGCCTGTTGTCCGTTGCAACGGCCAATTGGTGTTCCTAAATATTGTGCAGTTTCCAATACCGAGCCATTGTAATCATGCCAGCCGGGAGAGAGATAGACAATAGGAGCATTCAACTAGCCCAAGCCTTATTATATATTGTCGCTGTCGGGCGGGACCTCGAACGTAAATTTTGTATTTTTTTGTTATAAATCAATGCCACTGGTGACCCTTTACGTCCCTATGTGTGTTTTACAAACTGTAACCAATGGAAAAGCATTAAAACGATCTTGTGAGTAACTCTCGTAACACCATTCGCCCTCAATCTGTCACTCAAACCTCAAAATTCCTCCCCTACCGTCTGTAGGCCCCCCAGCCAGGACACTATACCCGGAAAAGACACACAGGCAGACAGGCTGTGTATTTCTGATATTGTTTTGTTTAATCCTGGCTTTCTCTGACGTAATTAGATGAAGGGCTAGGCCTAGGCTGCAAACTTGTTTAAACTATGCAAATCAAAGTGGTTTCTGACAAGAATAATGTTACGTTAGTGAGATTCTTCTCATCCCGATGAAAGAGCCCCTCTCTCAGCCATGGGAGAGTGGGAACTCCGCTGCTGCTGCTCCACGTGCCCCCGCCACCGGAGCAACAGCGGCACATGCCCATGCGCTCCAGAAGGGAGGCAGCCATACGAGGCGGGGTCAGCTCGCCATTCCGAAGTGTCGGCATTCCGATCATTGACTTCTATGCTTTCGGAGAGGCGGCCCTTTTTATCTCCAAAAAATGTTTCGCCGAGAGGTTAGGTTCTGGGGGAGGTTAGGCTTAGGCGTGGGGGGTGGGAGAGGTTAGGTTTAGGGTCTGGGGGAGGGTTCTTTCGCAATGGCGAGACAGATCTCAATTTTGTCAGAATGCCGGTATTTCGGAGTGCCGACATTTCGGAATGCCGAGGTGTCCCCATACGAGGCTGCTCGGCTGGGAGAGAGTGCCTCCAACTCGGACTGATAACATAAACAACATAATTTGAGCTTATTCAGGTAAGATATTAATAATGTAATGACACATCCAGCGGGAAACTGACTATAATGAAGATGTGTCAACTTTGACGACATGATGTTCAGTATTTTAAGAGCACACAGTTTTTTTTTTAACTTCCTGAAAAGTTGCCGTTTTGGGGATTTGAGTTTTCACTGCGACAGCAACGATATAGTGAATCGCATTGGCATTCAACAAACAACAAGTGATAACAAGTTACTAAGAACAAGTACCCGCTATTAACGTCGCGCATAATAATTAATCACCCCCGCATTAAATAATTGAAGACACTCAACTCAAGGCCAGATGCATCGATTTCCTCAAGTCCAAAGTGCTGAAAAGAAAACAGGTCTTTTTATGGGGCTTTACTGGGTTTTTATTCTGTAATGGACCAATCTGTACCAGTTTATCACCATTTGTGACTTCTGTGTCACACACAAGGGTGTGCCTCAGGGCTCAATATTAGGTCCAACATTGTTTTCTGTATATATAAACGATCTAGCTATCTCTGTTTTTGACTCACTCATTCACCTTTATGCCGACGACACCATTCTGTACGCCTCTGGCCCTACCACAGATGCTGTAGTCATGCTTCTCCAGTCTAGTTTCAACAGCATCCAACAGGTTTTCTGCTCCCTACGCCTCATGTTAAACACCTCTAAGACCAAGGTCATGTGGTTCAGTAAAAAGGGCTCTGTGCACATTTCACCTCCTGAGATTAGTACACTCAATGGAGCGACCCTAGAGCAGGTCTCTGAATATAAATACCTGGGCATTTGGGTGGACAACACTCTGTCGTTTTCTCATCATATTAACAAGTTGCAAGCCAAGGTCAAATCAAAAATTGGCTTTCTCTATCGTATGCGCTCTTCATTTATTCTGTCTGCTAGACTCACCCTGGTTAAAATGACAGTTCTTCCCATGCTAGACTATGGTGACACCATTTTTCGATTGGCCTACAAAACTACTCTGCAGAAGCTAGATGTT
Source organism: Poromitra crassiceps (assembly GCF_964638095.1). NCBI lineage: Eukaryota > Metazoa > Chordata > Actinopteri > Beryciformes > Melamphaidae > Poromitra > Poromitra crassiceps. The sequence goes on from NC_139624.1 coordinate 112,974,183, forward strand.
ATCTATTACTCTGCCATCTGTTTTGCTACTAATGCCCCTTTCAGAACTCACCACTGCACTTTATATTCCTCTGTAAACTGGCCATCCCTACACACCCGTCGTGAAATACACTGGTTCATGCTAATCAGTGGTGTATAAAGTACTCGAAATCCATACTTGAGTAAAAGTATAGATACTTTACCAGAAAATGACTTGGGTAAAAGTCAAAGTCACCCATTAAAATATTACTTGAGTAAAAGTCTTAAAGTAGCTAATATTTTCTGTACTTAAAGTGTAACTAACCTCCAAAACACTTTTTTTCAGCTTTTAACCAATATACAGTATATGACTTTGGGGGTGGTGTGTGAAGAATACTGGTCAAAATCTTCACATTTGAGACCAAACTGTTGCCATTTTACCATTTGTATCATTTTTCAGCAGCGTAACTGGCATAAGTGCCCCCTATGGGTGGAACACTGCTTTTTTTTGCCCTCAAATGATTGGGAGATTTGATACGTCGTGATGTCACGATGAACCAAAGACTATGGGATTTCAAGATAGTTACTCCCCTACTCCCCCTGTACCCTTTCGGCTCCTCACAACTCCAAGCCTATTCCCATGATGTCACTTGACCTGTTAATCACCTGTTAATTGATTACAATCGCCTGTTATTTTCCTACCAACTCCTATGTAACACAATACTATCAATAAACACCACTATAATCATAAAAGGAAGGACATGGCATTGTGTTGCTGTAAATCATTCCCAACCTTTTTCATACTAAGGAGCCCTATGATGAGATATGGTCTCTCAGATGCAAATCTGATTTTTTTTATGTAGCCTAGATATGATTTTGTCCAGAAGTCCGTTCCAGGACCTCGAACCTCCAAAACAGCAACTTTTCAGGAAGAAAAAAAAACCTGTTTGCTCTTAAAATACTGAACCAAACGTCGTCAAAGTTGGCACATGTCTTAATTATAGTTAGTTTCCCGCTGAATGTGTCATTACTTTATTAATATCTTACCTGGATAAGCTCAAATGATGTTGTTTATATTATCAGTCCGAGTTGGAAGCACTCTCTCCCGGCCAGTCAGGCGGGAGAGAGTCGTATGCTCATGCACGAGCTCCGGGCCACGCGCAGCAGCAGCAGCAGCCTTCCTCGGCTCTCATGGCCGAGGCGGGGGCTTGGGCATGGGGTGAGAACAGTCTGACATTTCCACAAACAAATCTCATCGCAGTTTAGCGCACATGTAAAATATAACGCTATACTATGACGTGACAACTTGACAAAGCTGCTCTAAACACATCGGCTACTATAATATATTTCCCTGCATCTCATACTGAGATTAGATCGGTATTGAGTTTGGACAGACTGAATAGGCCGAGGAGGAGGAGGTGGGAGCTCTGCAGCTCTGCCCTGCGCCCGAGAGGAAAAATCAGAGGTGCAGTAACTTTTTAACAAGAATCACGAAAAGCCCCCAAACGAAATCTCGCATTGTGATTACATGAGCGTGAGAGTGGGGCGTTTGTCCTCATTATTGTGCTGTGCTCTCGCGTCACTAGTCTCTCCTAACGTAGTTAGACAAGCCGCCACACACATACATGGGAGAAAAATAATTAAATTTCTAGCTCGCCACTGAATGGCCAAATTGATATAACTTTCAGCCATTTTGAGCAACGCTGTTTCCATAGATATTGATATAGATAAGATATTGCAGCTCTCATATAAATTATTTTTGAGGCGGTGGGCAAACTGTAATGGCGTCGATTTCCGAAAAAAAATCCTGAGCTGAGCACAGCCAAAGAGTATAGTATAGACAAGAGTATATGTCATTTCTTGTTTTTTTCCATAGGTTTTTTCAAATCACCGTTTTGTTACATATCTGGGGGGTAAGTCCCCCTTTAAGTATCAAAAGTATTTTTTAAATATTAAATGTAGCCTCCTTAAAAGTATTGAAAGTAAAAGTACAAGTAAATCCTGTTTATAAGAAAGCAAGCGGTCCGGATTTTCAGAATTTTTAGCTTTATTGTGAGTTTGCTTACATATTTACCTTATAGTCTGCCATTTGAACTGACTGCAGCTTTTGGCACAAGTGCCTGCTTTAGGCTATCATGGCGATGAGATATCTCCATGTCAATGGGAATATATATAATCATCATCATCATCATCGTCATCATAATCACCATAGATCATGGACATCTCCTCCATATAGCTATATGCCTGGATATTGTCACGGCCAGATAAACAGTTAATCAATGTAATCACTCTATAGAAATTGAAACTGACGTTACCTTTCTGAAACACAACAGTATTATTGGGCTGTGTCAAAACAGTGACTGTTACACCAGATGGCAATGGAAATACCATGATTTACTTTCAGAATAAAATGCTTCTCACCTTTGGAGAAACAAATAAAGCATTTGGGATTTTATTTTGAAAGCGGAAGACCTATACTTTTACGTTCTGGCTGCGTGGACGCTTGACCAATTTGAAGCTTACCCCCGGAGACGCTTGGTTTTTGTTTTCTGGTGGCATATTCCGTAATTTTGGGTCAATTGGACACAATGTAAAGACAATTTAAAGTAATTACCCGTCGGATTTCAGCCTGTGGGAACTTTTAACATGGATGAAAAGACTTGGGAAGTGCTGACGGTAAGCAATTGGCAAACGCAACTTGCAACACAGGAGCACTGATTCGCCAGCCAGGCTACTGATTCACCACAACAACAGCTGTTTGTTTATTTTATAGTAACGAGTAACGAAGATGCTTTTGTGAAATGTATCGGAGTAAAAGTATAGATTTTATTACGAAAATGTAGTGGAGTAAAAGTAAAAGTTGAAAGAAAAATAAATACTCAAGTAAAGTACAGACAGATACTCAAAAAAGATACTTAAGTACAGTAACGAAGTATTTGTACTTCGTTACTTTACACCACTGATGCTAATCTACAAAACTCTCCTTGGTCTGTCACCCCCCTACCTGTGTAGTTTGCTGCAAATTGCACCTGCTGCGTACAACACCCGTTCTGCAAACCTCATCCTGTTGAAA